>NC_085047.1:59812732-60435904 GCF_963662255.1 Cinclus cinclus
TCTCTGACAGAATCACACCTAAAGTTTGTCCTTGGGTCTTCTTTTGCAAAACCAATCTCCCCTCTCTTTCTAGCTTTGAAAGAATTGCCCAGGGCTGGTGTACTGAAACACTTAGAATTTTAAAGAAAGTGAATTCCTCTCATCTTTTCTTGTTTCACCTTATTCGTGAATAATTAACATTTGTGAGCCTTGAGAGTCTCTCCTTTTCTTTCAAGTGGTGTCATTACAATATTGTCATCTATTGATGCATTGGGCACTCTATGGCTCTCTTCAAAAGGAATATGAAATCTGAACTGTAATGAGTCGAAAGGTGTGGAGTCTTGGTCTGAGGGGTTTTTTCCCAAAGAAAGCTCTACAAATGCCCTTACTTGTGAATGATCCAAAAATTGATGGATATTAATAATGACAGACGACACTAGGATGGTTCACTCCTTTCCTAGGGAAAAAAAAAAAAGAAAAAGAGCAAAAAACCCTCCAAACCAAATCAACCAAGCCAACAAACAAAGAACCAAACAAACAAAAAAGCCCCAAAAAGTATATGCAACTTTGTCTAGGAAATCTAGTTATTACATGCATTGTTGACCGATATCCTCTGGGATAAATAGACACGTTTTCAATGTAAATAATAGTAATGACCTAACAAAGAAAAACCTCAGCTCATAAATATATGAAAAACTCAAAGCCTAAATGTTATTTCCAGTTTTATTCTCCCCAGGAATTCCAGTGTTTCTGTTAATGATTTATTCTTTACATTTCATGTCAAAATAGAATGCTAACAAAGAAAATCAGCATAATATTGGAGAAGAAAATAAATATTTCTTTACTAAGAGATAAAAAAATAAAGCGATAGAATGCAAAAGACAGTAAGATGTGCAGAAAGTTTTAGTTCCTTGACTGATCTGCAGTGGCAATAAACTGTGTATGTTGTCGTGTACTTTTATGTATAAAGAGAAAAATAATAAGTCTTCAGTCAAGGAATATGAGATTCAATAGAAAGGAGGGGTCTCAGTTTCAGTCTTTTTTGAAGTGAATGCTTTACATTAAATTTAGACTGCCAAATTTAATTTCAGGAAACATTTGGGCTGGCTTCAACAAGATTCATTTTCAAAATATATCTGGCATTCAATACCAAAATGTTTTGCCATCACTGTCAGAACTCACAGAATCATATTCATTGCTTCTTATTTTTGTTTGAATCAAAAAATATTTATTGAAAAATTTCTTAGATAGATCAGCCAAAAAAAAAACCCAAAAAAACACCCACCAAAAAAACCCCAAATAAACAAAAAAACAAACCCTGAGACAAATATGTCATTTACTCCCTCACATTCCTGAATAATTCACATTGACAGGACTGGGAAAATCTTCTAGAATGTCAGATGTGTGTGGTCAGATTATCTTGGGCCAATGTGCTGGGCAGTTGTTCCCATGTTAAGGATGACTGGAGTGCTGTATGGAAGAATAGAGACAGCATCTCAATCTACTTTTATTTTGAAGCTAAGTCCTGCCCATTTATTTTCTTCCCAAGGAAGGGATTAAGTGGCATACCACAGAGGGAAAATAGTTCTTGGGAATGTCAGTCCTGCAAGACAAGAAGGATTTTGTATAGTACTGGACTAAAATATTTATAATCTTTAAAAGGTCTGAAAAATAACTATATTTTTGTCCTTCATGATTTTATTAATTATCTTAGGTTTCCCTAAGTTCCTAAAAACTTTAAGTTCTTGAGTAGGTAATTCTCTAAAATGCACACAGGTATTGCAGCAGTCTGCAATACTGTAGGTATTGCAATATTGCATGTATTGCACACAGGTCTGCAGGGCCAAAGTCTTTCCTGTCCATTTACACTTACACACATTTTTTCCAACCTTGCAGTCACGTGCTCATGTAGGTAGGTGCATCTCATGGACAGAGAGGTTATTCTAATTGTTGAGCAGCCACCAACACTGCTTAGTCCTTTCTACTTTGTGATGAACCCTGACTTTGATTTAAGGCTACTGTTATAAAATTATCTTTTCTTTTATCAGAAGACCTACATAGGAAATGAGAGAGGTAAAGTCATTATAGAATTCTAAATGGATTTGAGAGATCTCAATAGAACTTGCATAGAAAGAACTATCAAATTGAATTGATAATGACACATTTCCATAGGTTATTAGTACCTTCCTGTAGTATTCTACAGAGAAAATATTCTGTGCCAAATCTTCTAAAGTTCCACACAGTTTCATTTGATGAAGAGATAATATGATCTAGCAAGTGTAATGGAAGTGGAAAATAAAATTCTGATTTTTACTGTATATCACAACAGTGATTTTTCAATAGAGTTAACAAAGATATTGAATAAAGGAATATTAACGGATTTTTTTTTCTATTTAATAATTGGGGTTTTTTTAAGCTTTGGACAAATGTTTTGACTTCAGATCTCTTAAAAATTTCATGCATTTTCAGTGTAGACATGGTATACATGTATACACAGTAGGCAACAACTTCTCATGTTTGTTCAAAATATTGTTTCCTAAATTTCTGAAATAAAGTTGTACGTCTGTTAAGTGTGCTTCTATACTTATATCCATATACCCATGTCCTGGGTAATTTTCTACCAAGATTTAATGGGTTTAATATGCTTGTGAAGATGCCAAAATTAAAATGTGATGTGAAGCTTTAGACAGTATGCAAAATTTGTCAGATTATCATGATAGGAAGGATCAACATTTAGTTATATTGGTTCAGGATTAATTAAAAAAATGTTGTGCTTATGCTCATTATATAGTAGGAAGAATATATATATGTGTGTATGTATGTGTGTGTGTGTGTGTGTGTGTGTGTATGTTTTATAAATTAGAAAGGTCTTTATCACAGCTGCTAGGCTATTAGGAGCATAGAAAAGAATTATCTGAAGCACTCTGCATTTGAAAATCACATTTAACTTATTCAGCCATTAGATTGTTGAGTTAAATGACTAAGAAAGCATAAGAAAATGTACAGAAACAATTTCATTTTTAATTGAGAGAAACTCAGAGCTCAAAACTGATTGAAATTAACCATATGAACAATTTCAATTTAGTAAATGGAAATGAAAAAAACACCAAAAAACCCCATAATACCCAAGCAAATAAACAGAAATGTAAATCACATTCTGCTTTCTGTGAGAGATTTACCTGTATCTGTCATCGCTTTGAACTCAGTGACTACTGGAATACATTGCTTTTATTTGAAATGCATAATCTGCATTGGACAAAATAATAGAAATAAAAAACTAGCCTTTACTTTTACAAATATAGACAGCTTTGTGACATATAAACATTTCATGATGACTTAGAATGAGCTAACTTTTTGTGCATGGAATTATGCTACAAAATTCTGATTACTAAAACAGACATCTCCATGTCTTCCAAGAAACTTTATGCATTGATCCTCCCAAGTGAGAATACAGCTAGCCCCATGCTGAGGGAGTCTGGTTTAAAATTCAGATGAAAAAGGTTTGGGTGTTGAAGAACAGTTAATCTCTTGTGTCATGATACCCACATACTGCTTTCTTATAAATAAAGATGATGTCAGGTATTAGATGACTTTTCCTTATTTTTTTTTTCCTATTTGAGAAACAAATAGTGTGCCTGTACTTGGAATAATTTTGTGCTGTTTATGACAATAATGAAATTGTGTGGTCCAGACATATGTGTGATTTATGAATTTGGGAACATTAGTTTAAAATACACACTATAGAATTTGGACAAAAGCACTCTTATTGAGCAATGAACATTATAAATATTTGAATATATGACAATCATACCTTGGGTTATGATTTATTACCTTATCAAATAGGATTTTAAATAATAGCTTTAGTAAAATAAAATATTGAAAACCAAGCACTGCAATACTGTTTTGAAATTCTTAAATTCATTGGATACTGAAAGAAGGACATAATCTTCCAAAAGACAGAATTGTTAAAACAGGGAGTACAGTAATTATAGACCTTCATCTAAACAGTTTTGTCCTGGCAAAATCTTAGCAAACTACTGCAATCTCGAATTAAGCTTACTGCTAACTATAAAGCTGTGCAGTGGAGATGGTAATGGGGCATGACATTATGGCCAAAAGCATGGAGAATGAGATCTTTGCCAATAAAGCTTTTGCATCCTTAGAAACTTGATCATGTTTGAATTTACTGCCCATAAAGAGAGATTTATTGGGATAGTTCATTCTTTCCATAGCAACCCAAATGTGCAGAGTCATAAACCAATACACTAGGTAATGTTGTTTGAAGACTGATGTAGAAACAATTCAAATGTTTCAGTATGACAGGACAGGTTTTCATATCTACAAAATAAGTATGCAGCAGAAGCAAAGTATGTTGACCATTTTGGATGGCAGCTGGGGACCACAGGAAAATCTGTTACCACAAGCAAACTCATAGTGAAAAACTGGGAAGACGCTGCACTGTTTTGATTTAATTCTCTATAGGATGATGTCTTGATACTCAATTCCTATTAAAAAGGCATTTATTGTTTTATAGCTACTGCCATTTTATCAGAAATGTGAAGCTTTTCTCAGAAACAATAGAAAAAATAAATCCCAAAACCAAAGAGGGAAAGAAAGGAAATGTGTTGAAAAATTCCTGTGTAGTGCATATGTAGGAAAACTCTTGATCTTTGGACTCTGAGAATAAACTTCACTGCTTGTGCTCAGAAATTAGCTGCTGGGAATACAACTGTGCTTTTCTGTTGGGACTTGCCTGCAGACACAAACTGCTGGAAGAGCTCTCTAAGAGACATAAACAGTTTGCTTAAAATTCTTCATAAATGTGGTGTCATAAAAGACCTGGCATCTTGGTTTTTTAGAGGAAAAAGTATGATAAAAATTATAAAGTCTCCTATCTCTGTTAGAAGTCAGTAAGAGTGTCTTAATGAAGCAAGCAAGTTTTTCAAACAGGCCATATTTTTTCTTCGTGTTAAGCACGCTTTATGACAGATTTAGATACTGATGAGATCTCAGAGGCACAGAATAGCCTAAAGACAATCAGATTTGTTATCAGTCTTCATCTACCTAATGAAGGCTTATAGTCCTTTAATACCTGTGCAAAATTAAGTGATTCTTTACATCTCTTCTTGTATCATGTCTGTCTAAATGAATAAAGTTATGACAAGGATTGCTGAGAGCATAAATATCCGATATTTTGTATGACCGTCATTATCAAAGTAGATGAACCTTCAACTTATCTTTAGGGCAGCAGCTGGCTTTCTGCTTTCCTTGACTTTCTCTCATGTGAGATGAGCAGGATTTATTCACATCTGTGGAAATCCAGCATACGAATGAGAGATATTTCTTGCTGATGGTTAAATCTGCTGAGGAAAACAGAAAAATCAATTGGAAATGCACATCATGTTTGCTCAGAGAAGGCTGCTGTGCTGCACCCATGGCATAGAAAATAAATAGCTCTTTAGCCTGGAGATGTTGATCTTGAAATTTTTGAGCAATTTCTCCCTCAGCATGTATTCATTCCCAAACCCACTCAAGGGCTGGCACCTGTAGCTGTTGCTAAGTGGTGTATCTGCCACATGGTGGAAACATAATATTGATTTTTAGGAAAATCAATTCCCAGTTTTACAAGATCAAAACCAGAAGATAGCAAAAGAGAGACTGGACTTTATTTTATAATGATAATCATTATACTATACAGATTCTTGAAAGAGATGCATGGCTAAGAGACATCATATTGATTTACTGGTAATAAACTCTGCCTGTTATGGTTCTAACTGAGCTGCTTGAATCTCTAGATATAACACTATTGATCACAAGCAGTGAGTATGTTCTTATCTGTAAATAAAGAATTTCATTCTATTTTTCAGGCCTTTCAAATTTGTGAAAATGTGGAAAAGCACAAAAGCATGGCAGATGTCACTACAACCATTTATTTTAAAGAGAAGAATAGAAAAGGCTGAATTTTCTAATAGCAATCAAATCTGGAAATGGAACCTTTGGGAAATATTATTGAAATTAGCCTGATCATTTCTGGTGAGTTCCAATCCTCAATACAAAATGCAGTAGTAATTTACTATTTTTCCTTAGTGAATGCAGGCCATATCACTTATTAAATGTGACTTAAAGAATCACAGAATCACAGAACACTTATGGTTGAAAGGGATCTCTGGAGATCCTCTAGTCCAACGTTTCTGCTGAGGCAGGGTCACCAGTCTAGGTGACCCTCTCCAGAGTGGGAAACTCCACAACCTCCCTGGGCAGGTTGTTTGAGTGTTCATGTTGAGGTAGAACTTAATGTGTTTTAATTTATGCCTATTGCTCATCATGCTGTTGCTGGGCTACTGTAGAGTCTGGCACCACCTTCTTGGCACCTGCCTTTGAGGTATTCATAAATATTGGTGGGATCCCTCTCAGTCTTCTCCACAAAAAGAAGTCCAGCTCCTGCAGTGTCTCCTAAGAGATGTGCCAGACTTCTCGTCATCTTTGTGGTTCTCTGCTGGACCCCCTCCAGTAGCTCCTTGTCTTTCTAGAACTGTGGAAGCCAGAAATGAACACAGTACTTCAGATATGTTGTCACTAGGACTGAGTAGATGGCAATGATCACCTCCCTCGATCTTCTGGCCACACTCTTCCCAAAAAATTGAAGTAAGAAAGGCTCTTGCATTTAAACAAACTTATTATCAGAAAAAACAATTAAAAGGAAATAATAACAACACACATATTAACCCAGTGTTATTATATATACTGGAATACATTTGGGATAATAATTTTAGGAAAATATTTATTACACCATTTAAAATATTGCTTGTCATGTTCATAGTAGATAGAAGAAAAGTTACAGCCAGAGTAGCAATGCAATCTTAAAAATTTAGTCCAAGTTGGGAGACTGTCCTCTAAAAATACATTGAAACAAGTTTATGAAGTAGTCTAATATTTTATTAACATAGTTTAACATAGTTTTGTCACATATAGAAACAATCTAAGCTATTTATCCAAGAAATAGACATGCTTATGTACACCTATCTAAGTGCATTTTGCTGGGCCTTCAGTACAATACAGAGATTGACAGCAGTAATATTTTGAAAGTGCTATTCCTTTCCTCTTGAATATCTGTAATATAGTAGCTGACACTGTTTTACAGGCAGAGAATTCTAAGTAGCAGCTTAGAATATACTGAGACTGAGAAAAAGTTCCTATCTTTACTCAAATACTGGAGAGTAAATAATGCCAGGGTTACCAGTATATTTTGTTTTTGCTGCTCAATTCCAATACGTTTATCCCCAAGCTGATTTCATTTGCAGTTGAAGAAACTTGTAGCTATCCCTGGGAGAATAATGATGTGGGTCAGAAGATTTTGTATAGTCTGTGAAAAATTCCTTGGTCTTGTGTCAGATCCACCAAGTATTGCTAAATAACTTTTAAAATATCCAGTCTTAATTTCTAATACTCACAAGTTTGACAACCTTTTTATGAAGTCACAGATAAAACTCATAAAGGCAGATCAGCTAACAGTTTTTGAATTGGTTTACTAGTTTGTCTTACTGAAACTAAGCATGGAATCACAGAATTATTTAAGTTAGAAAACAATTTTAGTATGATTGAGTCCAACTGTTAGCCTGACACTTTCAAGTTCACTATTAAACCATGTTCCTAAGTGGCTTATTTACATGTCTTTTAAATAGTTTGAGGGGTGGTGACTCAACCACTTTCCTTGAGCTTGTATGTTGGGATCTTACCACCCATGTATGATTTTGGGCAGTGGCTGTAAGTGATGCTCAGGTTCAGAAGCCACAAAGCAGATTCAATATTTGAAGTATGGTGATTGTTTCTATGAGAATCTTCCAAAAAAGGCAAGAAATAGGAAAGAGAAGTACATTGAAGATGAACTAACATGAGCTACAATGTATTCCCCATGCAGGAGTAAAGAAGTTCACATATCTATCTTACTACAGAGAGCTTCACCCCAAGCAGAGAGCTTCACCTGAAGCAGACAAAATAAAGTAGATTGCAAATATCTTTAGTGGTAATTTCTTTCCCATAGTTTTAGACTGCCCAGCACAGCTGGGACTGTGACATCCAGCTGCATCATGAGAATATAAATGGATCTTGCTGATGTGTATATGTGCCTTTGAAAATGTTAACAGTCCACAACAAAATATTGAGCAACTGAGTGAACATATAAATCCAGCAGAAAGTTTTCAGTACCTTTGATACCCTGTAAGACAGGTCTTCTGACAAATCATCATTGCCCTGTGACATCAGCAGAAATGCAGCAATTTCATTCCTATTAATTTCTCTCAGATGGCAATGTGACAGATTCCTGCCCCAAGCCTTGTAAAAATATATTAGTCCATATTTCCAAGTCACATGGTTATTTGGTTTCAGCATCAAACTGATTTTTGCTGCCAAGTTTACCTCTACGGGAATTAAAACTAAGCTAGAACGCAGACTTCGTGTTTTGGATTCCCAAAGTAAATAATTATTTCTTGTGCATTTACAAGTGTCTTTCTAAAGCACCATTCCTGGAAGGAAGCAATTAATGATTGCCAAGAAAGATGGGCTTAGTACAACCCAACAAGAGAGAGGCCTTCTTTTGGCTCAGAGGACAGTCTTTCTTCACAAACTATGAAATAAATCCACTATTGGCATAGGATGCAAAGGAGATGTAATTCCACCAAGTGGTACTTAATTCATCTGGTAGCAAAGGTACTTTTCTACAGAATACTTATTAAAACTGTATCTGCAGGATCAGGCCCTTCCTTGACAGTGTAAATAACTTATCTACTAGGTTATTAATTTGGAATGGCTTGACAGAGCAGAAAAAAAAGAAACATTTAGTAATTACAGTAACTTGAGGGCTTGATCCAACTATAAGTGTTGTAAGTATTTAAAAGTAAGGGACTTGAAGCTGTGGTTAGGGACCTGATTCTTGCAGTTCATATGCAGTGGTAAACACTAAATGGGAATTTTCCTGAGCATTGGAAGCTCAGCATGTGTATTGTTAAATCATTACAACTTTCCCTGATGCAGTAATTTTCTGTGCCAAATACCATCCTCCCAAAATATTTCTAGCAATAGTTGGTGACTTAGGGTGAGGTGGGACCATTTCCATTTGCAACAGAGTCACTATGATCTAAAGAATATACTATGGCTACAGGCTGGACTCAGAAGTTCTCACAGATCTGTTTAATGCTGTAGCTGCAGAAAACAGACTCCAGAAACCTAAATATGTTGCCCAAGTGCTGGGAGAATGGCATCTGAAACAGCCATGCAGAGATAGCCAAAGTATAAAGCTGAGAGGTCCAAAATGCCTCCCTTTTAGAGTTTTAATGTTGTATGATTCTTAAGTATCACCATGATTTTTGGTGCCAAAGCCCAAAGCCCCTGGCAGAATATATGAACATACTGAACCAAAATTTCTACTTCAACATTACTGTTTTTTCTTTAAAAGACCAGGAAAAAAAAAGTGTACGCTTTTCTATTTGATCAAATACCATAGGAGAAATAACAAAGAGTGTTCTGGAAGAAAGTTTATTTTCTACCTACTCAACAAAACCCTGTCCCTGTGTATCTCTAGGATCTATGCTGAGTTATGGTAGAAAGAGGACCTGCTGCGCAATGCTATTGGAGAAATAGGTGCACAGAACTAAAAAGAAAGATTACAAAAAGGGTATGTGACTAAATGAAGAATGTAAAATTGATCTAAGAATATAAGTTAAAGCTTTAGATACCTTTTTTTCCCCCTCCAGCTCTTACCAGAAAACAAGATTAAAGCAATTTTGCTTACAAAATAAACTTTAAATTAAAAGAGAAGAAACAAAAGCAAATATGCAAATTGGGTTTTGTTGGACCAACAAAAATATCTTCTTAACAAATCTGTAACATGTCAGTGTATTCTCCAATGTTCCTGTCTAATTCATGTCCTGCTACTTGCCTATACCTTGCTTATATACTTGTTGGTTTTGTACAGTGCCTTGTACTAAGTTTTCCAGAAACATAAAGCAGGGTTCTTAAATGCTGGATGGTGATGATAATGCTAATAATAAAAGTAACATTTGATTAATTATATCAGTATTTATTTGCATGAAACAGGCTTACATTTCCCTCTGCATTTTAATAATACAGTAATGGTTATTGTAATGAACTCATTATATCTGAGAGTCAATATTAATGGACTATGAGAAGGATTTTATGAACTTCATTGGCAGCCTACAAATAGTGGATTAATATAAAATACAGAATGAGTCAATTGGTTGTATAGTTATGAGTAATCAATTTATATTACTAAAAGTGCCTTAAGTTAGAAGCAAACATTTTAAAACCTGGGCTGAATCCTTGTTAGATGGAAATCAATAATGGGAGGTCAATCTAAACTAGATGCAGTTTTTGAACAGCATTTTAGCAAAGGAAATGTTGTTTGTATTGATAAAAATATTGTCAATACTAAATCATCAGGCAAGTCCCAGAATATGATGATACTGCATTGATATAATGTGATTTTAATGGATATCTGTATATTTTAATCAGTTATTACTGTGCATCTATCTAATAATTTCATGCAATTTTAATTATTCTATTTTCTATCTGCGTGTTTGCATATACTTTAAAGAAAAATTTCAATTCAGGTACCATTTTCAAACTTTTCTCCGGGCTACAAGAGTTAAACAGTTACTTTTTATTTTAAATTACAACAGAGTTAATTTTTTCTGTGCAATTGCTTGTGTTTAATAGCTGTTTCAACAAAAATTATAAAAGCTGTATTAAAATCAGAAAATCTGACCATGTGGAAGCTATGTAAATCCAAAGAAAAAAAGAATTTCTAATCCCCATACGAAGACAGTCATTCAAAATAAGGGTTTTGCTAAAATAAGGAGTGTCATAAATTGCTATGACATTGTTTTAATACTTTTTGTTATGCTGCTTCGCTGGGATGTCTAGGTATTGCACAGTGAGAGTCCTTCTGTAACACAGATGGCCAATAGAGCACAGAATTTCAACTTTCTTGGTGCTGCCAAAATGTCTATTTCCTGGATTATGCTTTTATTAGTGCACTGATTTGTGCAGTATTGCTGTGCCCAGAGACATGGCAAGGCGCACAGGAGGGCAATGTCAAGTGCCCATGAAAGAGACAGCGACAATCCCACTCATGAGACAGTGAGCCATGTAAGTAGGGGTTCAGTTTCTCTGTGCTCCCCTAGTGTGCTGGCACCTTGGACCTTTAGTGGACAAGAAGCTCAACCTGACCCAGCAATCTGCACTTGCAGCCCAAATGTCTTACCACATCCTGGGCTGCATCCAAAGCAGCGTGGCCAGCAGGGTGAGGGAGAAGAATCTTCCCCTCTACTTTGTTCTGGTGAGATCCCTCCTGGAGTGATGCATCCTGCTCTGGGGCATCCAACACAAGAAACACATGGACCTTCCAGAGAAGGAGCAGAGGAAACCACGAAGATGACTGGAGGCTTTGGAACACCTCTCCTTATAAAGACAGGTTGAGAAGGTTGGAGTTGTTCAATGTGGGAAAGAGAAAGCTCAGGGGACACCTTGTAGCACCCTTCCAGTACCTAAAAGGGGGTCACAAGAGAGCTGGGGAAGGACTTTTGACAATGACAGTAATGATAGAACAAAAGGGAATAGCTTTAAAATAAATCAGGATAGATTAATGCTAGCTATCAGGAAGAAATTCTTTCCTGTGAGAGTGGTGAAACACTGGCACAGGTTGCCCAGAAGAGGTTGTGTTGGCCTCATGCCCAAAAGCATTTAAGGCCAGGTTAGATGGGACTTTGAGCAACATGATCTAATGTGTACCATCCTTATCCCTGCAGGAGGGGTTGAAACTAGGTGATTTTTCAGGTCTCTTCCAATCCAAACCATTCTATTTATCTATAACATGTCCTCCACTTGAAACTTTATCAGCAACCGTGGCATTGTTGTTGACTTTCTCTTCACTGAAGTTTTTCATATCTGATAAGTAGGATAGGTCCCTTGTAGGACCTTTGCTTTAAGCTCCTCTTTCTGGCTTTCTGTGATAAATTGTAGGAACTTAGTAACTACCCCTGAGACTTAAATCCTCCTTTTGAATTTGGTTGAATATTAGCTCATCAGTTAAAAGGTGGAGGGACAACCACAATGCCCTCCCCCACCCTCCAGTAAGAGAAAATAAATCTCATATTTTTATTAAGTCAAGAAAAATGACAAAAGCAAATAGTATGCACAATGAAATTTAGACAGTTAATATTTTCTCTCTTTTTTTCATTTTTTTATTACTGTGTGCTGTTATGAAATACAGCTCTGAAAGTTCTGAAAAGAAAAAAATACGCAGCTCTTTGTTTTAGCTCTCTTAATAAAATTTGAAATAGTGCAACCTTTTCTTCCCCTCAATCCCCTTGACCCTTCTCCTGGTTTTGGCTGGGGTGAAAACATGAGAAACCTAAGGTCAATAAGGACTATATGTAAGAATTTCTGATCCTCAGACAGAGTCAGAAGTTCAAAGTGTTTAAATACAGAATTGACAAGAGAAAGAAAAAGAAAATGCTAAAATGATCTTGGGATGTGCTATAGTGAGTGAATCACCTCAGGGTTTGTGATTGTCTCTCTCCATACTCCTGTCTCACTCAGCGGGTTTCACCTTGTTGAATGTATTTTTAACAGGCAAGTACTAGTTCAAAATGTGCACACACACATCGCAGCGAGTCCCTGCTCAGAGGCAAGAAAAGAGCAAACAAACAAAAGGAATGGATACCTCAACCTACTCACACAGTTCTGTCTCTGGAGCATTGCATGTTTTTGTAATGTAGCTCAAGTAGAGAATGAGATGTGAAGAAAAGGAAAAAAAAAACAAATAAACCCACAGTATTTTCTGACCTCAGGGACAGTCTTTTATCTTGACAGTGTTTTGCCCTTTCACTTTTCTCCTGGACATTTGACCAAAATGACGAGGCCTATGTATCTTAATAATAAGACCCATTCTTATTTCACGAGCAGAAGAAACTTTGGTAGCTGGCATTTCATGTTTTTCTAAGCCATCCTGAAATGTGTAAATATCTAGAAAATTCCTATAAAATAAAAACAATAAAAACTTTAATAATGTTTTTATTAAATTTAATAAGTTATTTACTTTTGCAAAGTTTTGAGTTCTTTGGGTTTTTTTTCCTTTTTTTTTTAAATTTTTTTTACATATATAGAAAGATTGCATAGAAAGCTTTAATATCTACCAGCCCCCATGAAAAACTATGCTGATGTCATTTAGTAAGATTATTCCTTTACTGTGAGTAAAGGGTTTATGTTCCTCATATATCTGAGTAGCAAGGACTCAGTAAATTGATAAGTTGTCCAGAGACCCACTTGCAGCAGGCATAAGTTGAAGATTCAAGCTAAAGGAAGCCCAGTATCTCATGCCAGGAGTGTTCATGTTCAGTATGAAGCACAGCACCATGAGGAGGCTGTTCATGCCTAGATTTTAGGATGATATGACATTGAAATTTTGCTGCCTTGTGCATCCAGCCTAGGTGACCATGTGTGATGGACACAGCTGAGAAATTTAACATCTAGAACTGCTGATTTGCACTTGCAAATAGACTTGTGCCTAGAGCAGGTTAAGGCAGGCTGCACCTTCCTATGGCCACACACTAGCTCCAATTGCTTCCTTGTAGTATCACTTTGTTTCTAGTTATTCTATCTTCTCTCAGACCTAGTTTGTGGCTGGTGTGGACAGGGTGAGATACACAAACCCCTTGGCACTGGTAAGTTTGATTGAGAACCTCTTCGAAGGGATAAGTAATTTCCTGAAGGACTGCCTTAATTAATCGGGGGTGCTCCTGAGCACAGCCTTATGAGCACTCCCAGGGCCTGGAGTGCATCATTCTCCTAGGAGATGGCTGAGTTGAGGAATTTAGCTGATTGAGCCTCAGGTGACTTTCACTGCTGATAAGAACTGCTGTGAAGAAGGTAAAAACAAGCTTTTTTTTTTTAAAAAAAAAAAAAGCTACACCACTTTTTCTCTGGGAGCCATACCACCAGCTCCCACCTGGGCTACGTTGAAGCACTATTTGCAGCTACACCCACATTTGGGTTTGTGCCTCCTCTTCCGTGCCTGGTGCTGTGTCATCACTGGGCTGTCTCTGACTCCCATCACCATCTCAAGCCGTGGTCCTGACCTGGACTTGCCACTCCAAATGGTCAGGTCACCGCTCCCACCTTGTCCTCCTTGATCTTAGCTACTTTTCCTGGAGGTCCCTGCTGCTCCCTGAAAACTAAGATCTGAAGCTGATTGGTGAGAGAACATCAATGTATTGATCAATGCTCCAAGAACTTTGCAATCAGTCTGGCTGTAAAGGTCTGCGGAGGCCTCCAGTGCTTCTGGACATGCTCATCCCCAAAGTGGATGTTCAGTTCTATTGAATGTGGCAGCTACAAACAGGACACATTATTACGATTTAAGCATTGAACAGACAGCTTTCACCTGTTAATCAGCTTGGATATTTCACTGTAGGATATGCTTTCCTTTTATAGACATAGAATGTCAGCTATTTAAATGTTATATTTTGCTATTGCTGTCTAACACTGTGGGGCTATGTTAGTCCCAGCTGTAGAAAAATCTATTAAAAATCAAGAAGTTACATGACTTTGTCTTACCCTAGCTTTCTGGCCTTTTCCCAACAGAATCTTCCTTTCTGATTTTGTTTTTCTTTGTATTCTGTTTCAAGCTATCTTGATACTACATCTAATCCTTAATTCATATTTGCAATTCCTTCTCTCAGTGGGTATGGGCAATAGACAATGGAGTTTTGCTATCTTAAATGAGTTAAGAAGTTATTCTCAGTTGCTGGATCTCTGGTTTGTCTTTAGAATTTTTTTTTTCTTTTTTCATTTCATTCCTCAGAATATGTGTGCACATAAATGTAAGGTCATTACTGTATTGTGCTGAAAAATGATCAAACCTTTTCAGGCATAATTATAGATAGTTACATGACACTGCATTTTCCAGCATGCTTTAGTTAGGATGCACCAAGGAAGGAATTTGATATATGATGGCTAATGAATCATGCCCTGACACCCTTCACAACTCTTTTCATCTACTATCTTCATGTTTCTGTTTTCTTTGCTCCCTATCTTTCCAGACCTCTGGTGCTGAATGTTAATGATGCAATTTTTGGTTCTACTCTATGCAATTGTTCTCAGAAAATTAAGCCTCATATAGTGTATACTTTAAACATGATATATTCTCACAAATGAATAATAATTATATACAAAGGAGCACAAATTCTGATTAATGAACTTTGCACAAACTGGTCAAGAAATAATAGCAATTAATTGAAATTAGCTTGTGGAAGGAAAAAAGTTTCCTTCTTTTTTAAAGTCATTTATTGCTCCCAAGTTAGGAAATTCTAAGCAGGGAATATCCCAGAAAATATCCCTCTAAATTAACACTTCTACAGCTCTGGCATTTGAAAATTATGTTTTCCTAAACAGTGCAGCACGAAAAAGTGATAGTAGGTGATATTCCTTCTTAGTCAGAAGTGACAGAGCCATTTGATTTCATGAGCAGTAAACAGGACATACACCATCAGTAAAAATAACAGTAACCAACTGGCAGATTCAGCAATAAAAGTAGATTAACATAAGGGAGAAAGAACATCGGAAGAACACATGGAGATTTTGACTTCAGTTACTCTGGTGTATATCAGGGAGTCAGCTGACATAACTATAAATAAAAAAAAAGACACACTTTGAATCACCTGAGAAGAGGATTTTGAGTCAAAGTATTTATTACTGTGATCAAAAGAATAGAGATGATTTAAAGATTATGTTTCTGCTTAAAATGATAAAAATAATATTTTCCTGCCTGGAATATTGCAGATCTATTCTCTACTACAGATTCGATGTTGGTTTGTAATAAATTTTTACACACCCCAAGATCTTCTGTCTTGTAGGGTGTTTCTCTTTAAAAAACTCCTAATTTTTATGCTCTTCATCAGCTATACTTTACACGTAAATTTTAGAAATTATTTGCTGCCCCAGACAGGTGCGACATACCACCTTCTCCATACTGTCACTGTTACCAAACTGTAAATTTTACTAGCTTTGCCTCTCAGTCCCTCTAGGACTACAGTTTGCTCATGTCCTCTGCTGACACAACTACCCAGGGGACATAAACATAAGGCACTGTATTAAGTGTATTACATGATTCAGATATGAAAGCAGTGAGGGGAAAAAATATTTCTGAACTTCTTCTCTTTGTCAACACAGTAAAAAAAAGAGAGGACCACGAAGGCCTATAATTTGCATTATTAAATAAATGTAAAATTTTGGGCACAAATAATTGTGCGAGTTCTGTCTAACTTTCATAGCTCCATTCTGATTCAGGCAAAATGACAGTAAAGGACAAAGGAAATGTAGCATACTGCAGAAGAAATGCAAGAGAAGGTTGGAACAGATGGAGCAAGATGACTTTGGTGGTGTATAATTGGGTTGTCACAGATATTTAAAGAGTGATTAGAGTCTAATTTTGATTTTACACTGTTTTTTTTTTTTAAATAGGTAGGAGCTGTGGCCGTAACAGAGGGCTTCTTGTTAAACCCATTATTCTTACTCCGCAGTAAGACAATAAGATAACTTAGTCCATTACTTTGTTAAATTCATCCTCTTTAACAGGAAAAAATAGCAATCGTGACTTTTTTCTGATGATTTAAAAGCTTGGTGGATCAACATATACTGGAAAGTTAAAAATACAATCAGGCTGGAATCTAGTAACTATAAAGTTCCACTTATGCTGTTTATTGCATAGAAAATGACACCCAAATTCTAGGGAAACAGAAAAGGAAAAGGACAGGGGATTAGACATTGTAACTCACAGTATGATAGACAGTATGCCTGGATGTCTCTTGCTTTGTGGTACATCACTGACTCCTTTTAAAGGAAAATATCTCCCGTTAAACATGAAGAACAGAAGAAAAGAATTAAGCTCCTCTCCCCATCTTCAATTTAAGCCCTAAACGAAAAGAAGTACATTTAAATCATAGACGTCTCCTCCACACTTGTGAAATGAAGTATTGTTCCCCTATGTGGAGAGAGAACAATCTTTTACTGCACAAAATTAACTACCTTATCATGCTGGAGGTTTATGAGTCTGCCGTAGGGTTTTATAAATGCACACTCTCTGACTGCTGACCAACAGAAATCATGCATGAGGAAGCTCAGTTGGTGCTGAAAACATTTGGTTCTGAGTGGTGGCCAGCAATCCAAGATTCCTATGCTCATCTGTATACCAGCATGTGAATACACAGGTCTAATGAACAGATGAACAATTTAGAAGGAAAGTTAAGACTTTGAAAAACCCTTCATGTCTCATTTGCAACTAAATTTTCCCCATAGTTTTGTCTATGCTTTCACCCTGCAGTATCTTTGCTATTCTATCTCACTATTGCTTAAGACATTAACCTCCATATCATGTATGTTGCATGGTGCAGCCCCCCTTCCTTGGCTTACTGATTACATAAGGCACCTGGACTAAAAGGCAATGACAGAATATGCTATTGTTACTTGAGCATGCAAAAAGAAAGTGGTCTTGAGGAAATAGCAATGGGTGTAAAATTAATCATAATGGGCATGCTGAAGACAGGAAGTATAGAGATGACACAGTGATCTAAGTTTAAGGCTCAGCAGTTTTCAAAAATAACTCTCTGAGAAATAAGTTATATTATCTACTATTGGACACTTCCTACCCACAAAGTGGCCTGAAATTTCCCTACCTGCAAATTAAATGAGAAACCTTTAGCTAACACTCTCTGAAGTCATAACACTTTGCTAAGGCCACTATGTAGTCAAAAGAGCAGCTGCTCAAGGATGGCCTGAATTGGATCTGAACTAGTGAACTAAGTTAACATTTTCAAAAGCATGTTTGTATATGACCTGGCTTCTTAGCAAGGTCTTCAAATGTGTTGCAGAAAGGTGAGGTGCTTAAATATGCAGATACCCAGCTATATTTTCCTCTTCTTAGAAATGTCAGTGTACTTAACTTTTATTGATTTCAGCGACATTAATTTCAATGAGTAGACTAGCAGGGCACTTTCAGAAAATCCAACCAAGTGTCTATATGAAACTTAAAGCCCTTAAAACCTTTGTAAACCTGATCCTTTTGTACTGAGAAATACTTAGAATCATAGTGAAGGGCAGTGGGATTTGGTCCCTGAATTAACTGTGACTTAACTGAGTAGGTGTTTTTGAGAATTCTCCGAAATGGAAATGAATTTGTTACTTTATACTCTCCTGTGATTCTTTGTCTTTCAGTCTATTGACATGAACAAATAAAATATACAGGCATGTGGTTTACAGTAGGATAGCAGTGAAGCAAGTTATACACACAACAGGGAAAATGGTTAAGTAAGAAACAAAGGTTGTGATTGATATTCATCTTAGCTAAATCTGAATAGAGAACAGGACAGTGAAGGTGAATGCACTTGAAAAGAGATATAAAAATTGAACTAGCAACAAAGACTAAGATTTTTTTGTTGTGTTGTTTTGTTTTGTTTTTGTTGAGATTTTTTCTTAAATAATACATTTTTTATGAGATATGAAATCCCCAGTAGTGCTGAGAAATGACTGGCTGTTATTCTTGTAGGGTACTAATGAACTAGCACCATGAGATGTTTAATACAAATTGGGGGAAAATGTGCTTTTCCATGTGCTGCAATTCATTGAAACAATTAAGGACTGATTTCCTGAGTCTCAAACTTCCTAATATACACACGACTCTTGGGAGGATCAGGAACTCTAGTCACTCAGGATCATCTCAACAAAGCAACAATGGATCACAGTCTTCAAGGTCCACGAGGATCCAAGAAAACAAGGAGTCTGCTGCCATTCATCTGTGTATGAATGAACTTATTTTTACAATTTCTAGGCACTAGCTGAAACAATATTTTTCATTCTCCTTACCGGTTCTGAATTATGACTATACAGAATGAGAATTTCCTTCCGTTAAGTCCAATGCATTTGTCTTATACAGAATATGTTATTGAATGTTCTGGTGTGTCTTATAGAGAGTGTTTCTCATAGCCATTATTTATACCATTTTGCTATGTGAATGTCAAATCAATTTTGTTACCAACATAAAACTGAAGTAGAGATGACATGTGTAAAACTCTTCCTGTTAGTTTTATTTGGATTGGTAAGGATATTTTCTCCTTCTCATATTGAGAATAAATTTCACATTCAAATGAAAAGCTTAAGCTTTGTTCACCTTATCTTCAGAACTGATTTCTGGTTCTATACTCTTTCCTTATGTCTCAGTAATTGATATATTGGAGTGTATTTGAAAAGTATTTACAAAAATAAAAATTTAGGTTGGTAATCAGTTAATTTGATATATATTAATACTTGGGAAGATATATATTAATGCTCAGGGAAGGTAAAAAATATTTTCTTTAGAAGACCTTATAGGTAATGCAGAGAATGATTACATCTCCTTCCTTGTAGCCCTGCATATCTCTGTATGTTCCTGTAATGATACAACTCTATACAGAGCTGGTCTCTTCCTTTTGTGCTTAACAGTAACTTTCAACAGAAGTAGAGCAACATCTATCTCCCATCTATCTTCTTTGACATACAAATTTGGATGGAGAATCATCTACACTTTTTCAAAATCCATCACAGAATCTACAAAATTTGCATTTGACTAGATCTGCAAATTCTTTCATCTCCAGTGATATGTTTGAGAGAGTGTTTCGTGCCTAATTGTGTGATGGCTGTAGTACAGCATCATGCCCGCATAATATTAATGTATTTTATTTTATAGAAAATATAAAATGTTTTCTAGAGAGAGGGATTAGAACAAGTTAAGCCTGTTTTCTACATATCTTTCACTGTTATTGAGCTCTAATGCTGAATTAAAGTCACAGAGTGATTCCTAGGCAGACTGATTATGTCCTATCAGTTCCCTGTGTTCTTAATGGAGAAGTAAATAGAAAACATATAAGCAGAATTCCCCATTTCAGGCCCTAAAAAAACTTAAGCTTTCCAAAGACTACACAACATTTGAGAGTTTACTTGCCTAAATATCAACAGTACAATTCCAGAGCAGGAGTCACAGGATAGTTCAGACTACCCAGCACTGACATGGGGCAATATATAGATCTGTGTTCTCACACATACTGGAAATATTCCCATTGCTCATCAGTACTGCTTCTGGTACTAGAGTTACTGAGTGCGTGGAGACAATTCACACTAAAGAATAGGTTTCTAATATATTTGATTAAGAATAAAAATAGTTTAATTTTAAGAAATGAATTCTAGATATGAATGAGGAAAACCAGCTGTTTTTTTATCTGTCTGAACAATAATAATTTCTTCTAATATTTTAGACCTTCACTATTACAGCTTTGTATGTTTGGTTTTCTTCAGTGACAAGGATCTCTAAATTATTCTAGTTAAATAAATACTAGTCAAAAAACATCCTTTTTTATATACTTGACCATCTGTGCAGCTTAGTTTGGTTATCTAGAAAGATTTAATGCACCCTTTTTAAAAGCCAAAATTTTTCTATATGATATATTACTTGATTATTGAATTTGTCTTTTGAAGTTATAGCAGTAATTGTCCCTGGAACTAAATCAAAATTAAATTGGAGCAAATAATCCAACAGTTTAACTTATAATGTCAGGGTTTCTTACTCTAGATGGAAACTTCCCAAGTGTAAATGACTACATTTCCCACTCTAAGAAATTGTTTGCTGCAATAATGCTACAAATAATGACATACTCAATCTACTGCGTGCCTCTGAGCAAATGCTGGTATGACATTTATACTAAACCTCACCCAACTTTCCGATGCATCTTACTCTCAAATGTCTATAACAATACATGGAGCTACTAGACTTTGTCATGGTGCATTTTATCCCTTCACCATGGCCCGCCTTGCCCTGGCAATGTGAGATGGAGTTTGTCTCACACCGACCACCCATAATGAAGTTACACCACAGCTCTACAACTCTATAGGCAGCTAAAGGAAAGAATGGGATCTTACTATATGCCTTTGGCCCAGTCATTGTAGCAACTGGAGAACAAGCTGATGGTAATTTACTGGCAGACATAAGCAGCAGATTTCTGTCACTTGTACTTTCTCCTCTGACATCCAGAGAGCTGAAACTCCACCCACCAACCACCACCAGTAAAAGAAATAAACAGACATATAGTATTTATTTTTCATATTTACTTGCAAGATATGGAGAAAATTATAGGATGCACTTACTCCCTGAATTCTGAGACCCTCTATGTCTCAGAAAAAAGCCAGGACAGAATAAAGACTAGAGAAATATGCACTTCTGTTCTTGCTTACAATGGTGCTACTTCATTGGAGCTTTTGTCCCTTTTCTTTCAACTACTATTCCTCAATAGAACCAATAATTGTGACATCCCAAATGATAAAAAGAAGTTGTAATAAAAAGGTGGGGAACAGCAGCAGATATATAGAACAGAATGTAAAAGCATATTCTACTGACTGCAAAATTTTTCAGCATGTTATTCATATGTATTTAAATGCTCCCTTTCCATTTCACAGACACAGTAAAGGGACAGTCATTAATACACATCTCGATAGTGTTATAAGGAGGCTGTAAGAGATATAATATTGTTTTGCAGATGGCCCTTGGTCTAGAGGGCTTGAATAAAGTACCGTTGTGCATCTAATTAACTCTAAAATGATTGTGCCAATTGCTTTTCTAGGTTTGAAACCTTCTGTTCTCATATGTTTTGATGAGTTGTTTATTCAGAAAAAATACTTGGATGTTTTGTTGGCCTCAAAGCAGCACTCAGAAAGGTACTGAAGTTGGCAGAATTAGCTTACACCCACTTGTCAGGCTAGCAGAATGCATTAACAAAGTTCAGGAAGTGTTCCCTTAGACCAACATTGATTGAAGGGTAAAGTCTATGACTGTAGCCTGTAAATATTCCCTGGCAGTAATTCAATAGACATGGAGCTTACTGTTCTCTAATGAACTGCAATTCTAACTTCCTGTTAAACTGAGCTAGCACCCAAGTTCTCTACAGAAGTCTTTACAAAATGAGGCTACTATGATCCTTACTCAATTCTTTAAAAGATTAGTAGTGAATTAAATGCTGGTGCACAAAGTAAATTAGAACATCAAACGATCCTGGAATAATAAACTTTAAACAGCGTACCAAATTATGTTCAGCTTGCAAAAGGCAAGATATGTAAATTAAACCCAATGCACCAGACAAGCACTGTGCATATAACTGTGTGAAATGTAAGGGGAGGTGCATGTATTTATAGTCGTTTTGAAGTTACTTGACTGATTCTTGTGCAGGTAGCCTCCAGGAGTACATAAAGGCAAATGTTGACATATGGTTTAGTCCTGCATTTGCAAACATATACTACACAAGCACATTAAAACAACAACAACAACTCACATATGTTTATTTACTGATCAGGTGCTTGGGAGAAAACAATTTGTCTCTTGGATGGTACTTCACTTAGTTTAAAGGATACTAAGATACATGTCTTTGCTTTCTCTAGGGCTTCCTGCAGCCTTTTTTGTGCTCCCTGCACATGCATAAAATATATGAGCATAGAGAAAGTGGGGAAAAAAGAAGAAGAATAATCTTCTCTTATTTGTATGATAAAAGTTCCAAAACCCGTTCCCTCCCCAGGCAGCTGTGCACAGCACTTTTAGGATGTGTAAATGAAGTACATGGCGTATATGAATTACACAAAGTATATGAAACAGAGGCCAGTGGACTGGTATTCCTCAGGGGCCAGTATTGAGATCAGGGCTCTTAAACATCTCTTTTGGTGGCGTGGACAGAAGGATTGGGTGCACCTTCAGCAAGTTTGCTGACACCACTGAACTTTGTGGTGCCATCAACACACTGCCCTGGAAGGCAGGGATATCATCCAGAGGGACCTGGATGGGCTTGAAAGGTGAGCTTCTGTGAACAACATGAAGTTCAACAAGGCCAAGTGAATTTTCTTACATAGGGATCAGGGCAACACCAAGCATAAATGGATTGAGGGCAGCCCTGAGGAGGACCTGGGGATCCTGATGGATGAGAAACTCAACAAGACCCATCAATGTGCACTTGCAGCCCCAAAAATCAACCATATACTGGGATGTACCAACAGATGTGTGGCCAGCATGACAAGGAGTGTGATTCTGCCCCTCTGCTCCACTCTCTGTGAGGGTGGTGAAACACTGTAACAGGTTGTCCAAAGGATTTTTGGATGCCCCATTCCTGGCAGTGCTTGAGGTCATGTTGGTGCTTAGAGCAGCACAATTCAAAGGAAGTTTTTCCTGATCCTGTTGGGGGGTTGGACAAGATGATTTTTAGAATGCTGTCCAAATTAATCCATTTTATGATTCTGTGATCCTATAATATTAATTTTTATATGGCCATATTAAAAAGAGCAGGAAAGCACACACAGTTCTTTTCTACTCCTTTCAAGGTGAATGCTTTTACCTTTGTGCAGCAGAACAATGCTACAGAATGCTTCAGCATTTTTTCACCTCTGGCCTCATGATGTACACTCCTGACAAACTAGCATCCTATTTAAAAAAAAAAAATGTTTTCAGATCAGTGATTTTCAGTTATTTTACACTCATAGGATAATAAAGGGTTCCTAAAGCCTACCAGCTGCACCTATGCCCTTGTTGATATCTGAACATATGTCTATTTATGTTTTAGTTCTGAACACAATGCTGATCATAATGAATTGTCAGGAGAGAAACTCCCCAGATACGCTTTTGTGGGTTTTTTATTTTTGTTTGGTTTTGGTTTGGTTTTGTTTAGGTTTTATATTTTTTTTTGTTTGGTTGTTTTTGTTTCTGTGGGGGTTTTTTTTCTTGTTTTTGTTTGTTTGTTTTGTTTTGTTTGTTGTTGGGGTTTTTTTGGTTGGTTGGTTGGTTGGTTGGTTGGGTTTTTTGGGGGGGTTGTGTTTTTTCCCTTTCTTTTTCTTCATTTTTTGGTTGGTTTTGGGGGTGGGGATTTTTGTTGGAAAAAAGAAGTTGAAAATGTGTCAAACAATAGCAAAGCCACAATGTCTAGAAAACTCTTGAAGCTTAGAAGTGTTCAAAACCAAATACAGATTATGAAAATAAACAAAATATGGGGTATGAAATTTAAATCTTCCTACTTGAGAAAGTTTAGCTGCCTCTGAATTGGTATTCAAGTTTATGCATTAAGAGCAATATCATTGGATATTTTACTCAAATTGCTTTCAAAGAATAGGGTAGTTTTGCTATGAATAAAAAATGAAGAATAAGGGAATAAAGAGAAACATCTTAAATCCCTATTTGTTGGCAATGTCCTATTACACTGCATAGAGTATTTATATAAAAAGGATTAAAAAATGTATTAAAACAGAAATGCCTTCTTAATAGCTATTTCTCTGTGAGCACTGGCCTGCATTAGTACAATCGATTTTCACATCATTTTCATGCTTCTGCAGTAGGTCTTACCTATTTTAAATGCACAGATTTGCTGTAAGAATAGGATATTGTTGCCATCCATAAGATAACAACCAGATTTATGGGAACTCTGAAATAGGTTTAAAAACTCCTTAAGTCTCTTTCCACGGTGATCATTTTCCTCCTGGGTCCAAGATCTCTTCAGCTTCTTCTAAGGCTTTATCTGGAGTCTAGAAGAGAAGTTCACCGTTGTGTTGCTGAGCAGTGACTCATCCATCACTCAGGGTATGTTCTGTGAGTACCGATTGCACAATATAATTTTGTCCATGTATTGAGGATGCTTCGCTTGTCAGAGGCCTTTGAAAGTAGTCAGCTTTCATCAGTAGATCTTGACAACATGGAAAGAATGAGGCACCTGAAGGAAGCATAGGGCATGGCGTTTCAAAAGCGGTATCTGAAGACTGATTACTCTTAGTCCTTGACACCCTGCCAAGGGCTAGATGAACTGAACATTTGGGAAGTAATGGAGCCTACAAATCACCAGTTGCCTACAATCCCACTCAGGCCATGAGAGGATAGCATGCATGACTGCAATACAGTTTTTATTACGTGTTGTACGTTTTTGACTGTTCTGATATGTGTTGTCATTGATGTGTCAAGACTGGGCTCTGACAGGGTGTCTGACCTGATTGAGATCAACAGTGCTCTGTTATCATTGAAAAAATAAAAAAGCAAAATAGCAACACTATTGTGTGACTTTCTTTAATTGACCACAGTTATTATCTGTGCCATATAGAAACAAGCCATGAGGGTTGTGCTAGGTGAGAGGAGAGGGTGTAAGAACAAACTGCCAACACGTACTGTGCTGGATGAACTATACACTGCGATGTGCCTGCCCTTTGTTGTTGGAGAAGCCTTTATCCTGATGTATTTCCAATTACTCACCACTTCAATATTTTAGACTCAAAGAGAGATCACCAAAAGATTTGGTTAAATGTTGAAGATATTGCACTGGTCGTTTTAAAATCTTTTTTTAAAAGTATCATAATACTGTGTCTTAGGACTAAAGTTCTCTAACATCATCAGTGTTAGTGATCAGCTAAGGGAGAATCTGGCATGAATTAACTGTTCAGGGTTTTTTTTCCCCCCTGCATTTGAAAAAACAAAAAACAAAACCGACATTTTGTCATGTAAAAGTTATAGGAGATAACAATAATAGTGTTTTCATGACCGCTTGTTATTCTAAACAGAGAATCAATGAGGCAATATTGACCCAAGGCATTCTTCAAATTTTAATTGCAGAGCTTTAGGTATGGGATGCCTACACATAAATGAAAAGATAAGACACTACAGGATAATGCCATATCTTTTGGGCAACATCTGAAAACAGTACTGTTTCCTGGTTAGGTGTCACAGTTCTGCCAAGTCAAATGAAATACAACAGTGTAGCTAGCATCTGAACCAAGTGAGCATGTGTAGAAGATGCTTGTGCATGGAGAGTCACAGAGCCATTTTAATGTAGACAGCTGAACCTGCAGGACCAGCAGGCAATTTAAGAACCAGTAAATTTAAGTAAACCAGCATGAATTTAAGAACTCGTTTTCCTCTGAATATCTAAAGCCAAGCATATATTTTCTGGAACTACCAAAATATTCCAAAAATTGTTTGTTTGTTTTCTTGTTTGTTTTTAAGATAGCACATAACTAAAACAATTTTAAAAGATTCTATCGCTGACATTAACCTGTACTACCATTTAGAAGGAGAATTTCAGATATTATTTATTTCACTGGAATCTATAAATCTTTTCAGCTACTTAAAATTGAACCAATATTTATAGCTCTCTTTTTGAACACAGATAAGTAGCTCATTGTAATACATAGGAAGGAAAGCAATAATTCCCAGATTGAATAAAACCCTTTAAACCTGCAGATGCCTTTGGTCCTGACATAACATAATGCTCTCTGAAACAACAGAGGTGTCATGTGAAGTAGTTATTTATATTTCCATTGACTGGAGAAGTTACAAAGTCCTGGGATTAAATTATTTCCTAACACTGGCTTTATCTTTTGATAAATAAAGTATGACAAACTGAAGTATATTTTACTATTGTGGCACTATAGGTTCACTTTTTCAGTGGCAAAAAATTTTCAGTAGTGGCTGTTTAATAGACAGAAAATAATTTCCTCATCTTATCTAGACAAACCTCTCCCCAAACCATATTTTTGGTATGGTGTAATAGTCAATATTGTCTGAAACTACACAAGTGAATGAACTGCTACTCATTTCTTTGGGTCAGTACAATTAAAAAAACAAATACTTGAGAACTTTTATGCAATATTGAGTCTGGATTTCCTTAGCCTAATGTTCCTAGTTCTGCCTTTCTGCCCTTTATAATAACATTGCTCCACCTGCTTTGGTAATTACACTGCTACTTTACATAACATATATTTGCCATGGATAATTAAGGACACTAGATTAAATTAAAATTTTAAAAATTGAAATTAAAAAATTACATTGATGAGAAAAATACTGTGTTATAATTTTTCCATTGACTTGTTGTGGTCTCTAATTCTTCAAGCAATTAGAAATCCAAAACATAGAAAAATTTCAGGATTAAATCAAAGTAACAGCTTAAGTAGGTCAGCATGTAAGATTCCCCCAAATTAGGTAACAACAATGAAATGATACATCTGTCTAAATAATACGAAATTAATACTAATAAACAAAAACCTGACATGTCTGTGAAAAAAAATGCAGAATTCTTTACCTCAGAGGAAGCAGGTCAGTGCATAGTGTGAGGTGAAATGTAACACAACCCACCCAATTTGTAATGCAGCATTTGAATCTATTAAAGTCACAGGATCACAGGGTGGTTGAGACTGATGGAGTGAGGTAGAGTAGATTGCTTAGGAGCTTATCCAGTTGCTTTGTGAATATCTTTGAGGATGTGAGACCAGAGTCTCTCTGGGAACCCTGTTTTAGTGCTTAGCCATTCTCACAGTAAAAAAGTATTTCCTTAAGTCTAAGTGGAATATCCCATACATCTGTTTCGTTGTTCTTGTCCTGCCTCTAAGAGTCTGTCTCTGACATCTTTCCTCCCACCAATCTGGTATTTATGCAAAAGATATTTGAAAGATGGTAAGAGGTGATCCTGCAGTAACAGCAGCCACATCCCTTAGACATTTGTGTGTAAGTATCATTGAGGCCTATGGAGTTGTGTATGTCCAGTGTTCTTAAATGTTCTCTTACAGAATCCTCTTCCAGGCAAGGCAAATCCTTCTTGTTCCGGACTTTCCCACTAGTCAGGGAGATATGGGGTTGAGGAGAGCAAATTTTACTAGCAAAGACCAGAGAGAAGAAGGTGTGAACTATCCAGGATGTTTCCATATGATTTTTCAGCAGGTCCTCTGTGTGCTTCAGCAACCCACATACTCTCCAGTCTATCTTTTGCTGCTGCTCTATCTGGAGATTTCTTGTTGCCATTCAAAGCATCAAAGCACTCATCAGATTCAGTACAAGGTGGGTTTTTGCTGTCCTAATCGCATTTCTGCAGACAGTGTATCTCTATTCCTTCTTGGTCACCTCTTCCTGCTTTCCTTTATAGTACACATTCTATATATATCTTTTTATTTTATTTTTTTTTTTTTTTTGGAACTTGATCTCCCTCTGTGAAGTTCTCCTTTTACTTTCACTTTATTGACAAAGTTTACAGCTCCTCACCTCCTATCAGGCACTTATCCCAACTTAAGCTTGTGGTCAAAAGTAATTCCCAAATCCTTTTTCCAGAAAAATATTATGCTGTTGATCCTGTATAAGTCTTGAGTTTGTATTTGCCCTTTTTCAGCTTTTTCTCACTGTTTCTCTCATCTGTCAAGGTAATTTTGAAATCTTGAATCCTGACCTTCAACACCATTCTAGATTCTCTCAGCTTTGGGCTGTCATCCATCAACTAAGTAATTGATTAAATATTGGAGTGAAACTAGGCACAGGATGAAATATCCTTCCATTTTGACAGGGAACGACTGATAACTAAAAGAGGACTGTGGTTTTCAGTGGTTTTACATATCTTAGAGTAATGTATTTGCAAAATACATTAATGTGAAACAGTGCAAAAACTAAGCCATGACCTCATATTTAAATGTAAATATCCAGCAGCAAAAAAGGGATGAATTTCTGTGAAAACAGTGGATTAACCAAGTAGTGATTTTTAAAATTTATCAAGAGTATTCTAATTTTGTTTTACGATAATCTATACAGTATTTAAGATATTGGACTTAAAATCATGGAACTGTACCTTAATAACATATTGCAATCTTCTAGAAAATAAAAAATGTCAGAAAAATAAAATTCTGGTTTGTGTTCCATAATGGTGCTAAGGTGAAATGCCACTGAATGGAAAATGTAATAGGGTTTCAGGTCACATTGTCTCTGTAGCCTTCTCCTTATTACACACTGAAGATAACGACAGAGCAGAATTTAATAGAAAAGTTAAGTTTTCTTGCAAAAGGATATGGCTGAAAAGTCAACTTGTACTATGTAATGAATGGTAGCTTAAACAGTATTTTAATTTAGTTTAGCCCTTAGCTTGTAACTTAGCAAGAGATTCAGTTGAAACAAGAGATGCAGGAGGTTTAAAGTTAGGATTTATCTCATCTAATTTTAGCCATCTCAAAGCCAGTTGTCTATCAGAGTGAATTATTTAGATGTTCTCTGTTGTAAGCAGAAAGAGAGACTCCTTCCTAAAATAAGTAGGATTAATCTAACTTCATTTGTTACTTATTTCTCTCAATTGACTAGTGATGGAATCTCTATACCTCATTTGAGACCGTGCAGCGGACTAAATCTTATATTATGCAAAGGGAGGATATATTTTGAGAATAAGAATGAACTGTTCTCACTTTACAAAATGAGAATCCACCTTAAGTAATACAGGAAAAACTCCAGGTTTGAATATGAATCTTTTAGTAAAGCCTATGAATTTGATACAGTTAACATTATTAAAAGGATGGGATTTTATTTTAACAACCCTTGCCTTTTATTTCACCTTAATATATGAAATGACACTTCATTAATTAACATTCAGGTGTGTCTTTAGGACTGTGTCTTTTACTGAGATACCTCAAAAAGGCATATTTATTCTAAAGAATTTACCGTCTCACTTATAATGAAACAATAAAGTATTTCTGGCCTAACCCTAAATCAGTAAAATACAGCTAAAATACTAGCGAGGCAGAGGACTATGTTACCTCCATGCATACATCTTCTGTTATGTAAGTTCTTTGGGACTTTATTTTCTGCATATTATGTTGTCTAAAAATAATTATGCCATTTACAAATACAGTTGCATTTCAAAGTAACCCTTATCTCAACTATCCTTAGGCTAATAGGAGGAAAAAAATTGTGAGAAGAAAATGTGTAAGAATAGTTAGACCTACATTTATATCCCCTTCTTGAAGAATACCACTACACTTAGAGAACTCAGCCATTATGCAATATGGCATATGAAATACAATTAGGTAATAGTCCTTGTAATGTCCTTGAAATTTTCCCTCATCCCTTCTGGAAAGTTAGATGGCAGCTTGACATTTAGTTCAAGTATTTACTTGTGGCACCTTGGAAAATCTTGAGGAAAAAATTATACTTAATAGGTAGCTCCTGGTAAAAGTGGCCGAATTGCAATGCATTGCTGCTGATAATATGGATCTATTCACTCAGTACTTGGTTAGAAGGAGAAAGGGGGAAAAGGATTTGTCTGGGAAGATTGTCTTCCTGAAACAAAGCTGCTGAGATGGAGAGAATTCAAAAGGTCAGTAAGGCATCAGGGGAAGTAATTGTAAGACAGAAAACCAAACTAAGCAAACAAAAAGAAAGTTACTGCAAGTAAGCCCAGATCTGCCAGATGCTTATTTAAAAACAATAAATAAATAAATATATCCAAAAGAAAAGTTTCTAGCTGGGACTTGTGGCATATTTCTTTTGTTAAATTGAAAGATTATTAAGAAAGTTTTGTGTATTACTCATGTTGACTAAGGTTATCACATTGCTTGTGGACCAACAAAGAGAATAGAATTAGATACAGATTTCACCAGTATACTGAGCTATATGGCTGTTTACTATATAGTATGGTGGAGAATGAAAAATAAGGATATAAGTCATAAGTGCGTAATAAATCCTAATGCTTTTAGTCTCCTTTCTAGTCCCTCTCTGCTCAAATTCCTAATTTACGTTTTTAGTATTCTAAACTTTTCTCTCTTTTTTTTTCTTCAACTTTTAATCCAGCGTCACCCTTTCTTCTTTCCTGATTTCTGCCACAGCCTAGCCTCCCATCTCTCTCTCCTACCACTGACCCGTTCTTTTCTTCTCCATGTTACCTGCAAGCCCTGGTTTATTTTATCTCTCTGTTTGACTGACTGTTTCAGTGGGCTCTGTTTCTGGATCATGCTCCTCCATTCCTGGACCCTACTTTGGCCACCTACCCCTTCTCTCCTCACACTTTCTCCCCTTCCTCTGCCTCTACTTGATTTCTTCTCCCCTGCCATGTTTCTTTCTTGCTAGACCCCAAAAGAGCAGGGAAATCAGAGAGACAGTGTCCCTACCTATAGTTGCTGCTAAGACATGGGGTTTCAGGGGAGACCAACCAGATCAACCAGGGATCAACCAGACCAACCAGAGAGATAATGTTTGGGTCCTGAGGAGATGCAAATCTGCAGCAGCTCAGAGAGCACAGCCCTCATGGAGCAGGCAGAAGGCAGAAGGTCTCCTGTCTGACCTCTGCTACACACAGCCAAACTGCTCTAGGGCCACATAAAAGGTAAATTTCCATGCTCACAGTTGGCAGCATTCCTTACATTAGCACCATTTTCTTGCCCATTCTAGATGTCTCAGGCCTCCTCTAGAATAGAGAGAGGTACATAAAACTGTAAAGGTATGTGGAGTCAGAGAGCATCTCACTCACTGAAACACCTGCTCTTCAGTATAAAAGAAATAAATGAAGACTACAATGAAGACTGGAATCCTTCCATTCATTAAGTGCTCAGAGACAGCATTGAAGAGGGTCAATCAGAATTTGTAACTGGTAAGAAGGAAAAACCAAGACTAGCTTTACTAAATACTAAATACTAGATACTAAATACTAGATACAAAAGTGGGATCATTTATAATAATTGTATAGGGTGTTCAGATGACAGGCCAACAGTGGAGAAAGGGAAGGATCAGAGTAGACTGGCAAGAAAAAAGCGCAGGACAATGGAGAAGAGAGAGATAAAGGGCTGAAGTGAAAGAAATAAAAGATGCATGAGTCAGGAGCTGGAGAGGTAAGGATGTATGTATATATGTATGTGTGTGTGAGAAGTCAGTGCCAGCAATGGAAAGACATGTGTGCATATATTTTTCCCACATAAATACAATCCTTTGCCCATGTGTGTGCATGTGTCATTTGCATTTTAAGCTTGACTAGGTGGCAAATAGCAGGAGATTTGCACCAGGAAAGACTCATGATCTGAACCAGGGGCTAGGAAATGGGCTCAGGGCACGTGCAGGTATATTAGGTAGAGACCATGCTAATACTCAAGGAGCCTGTGATTGTAGGTGAATGTGTGAGAATGAAGCTAACAGAGGCAGCTGGCAGATGCTGTAATTGAGTACCTGGATTCCGATTCTGGATACAAGCCCCAAGATCCTTGGGAAACCCCCGGAACTGTATGACAAACCTGAGGGAGGTTAACTGTCCTGAAGGAGCTGTGCTGCCAGGTGGGGAAGTTAAAGGAAGAAGTGAGCTGGCAGAACAGCATTTGCAAAGGTGAAGGGGAGATAGGATTAGCTCTAAGACTCCACAGCTTGAAGTGCTGAGGCTCTTATCTGCAGTAGAGGAGCAAACAGTGTCCAAGCCCACTATCAAGGTAGGGGAAACCTCTTGAGATGGGGAAGATTTACTCTGATGATTCCAAGAGCAAGGTTCTTGCACCACCCAAGGACTTACATCTGTGAAATAGGTTTACCACCCTCGAAGGTAGAGGGAAGGCTTGTGTACCTACACGCAAATAACCTGGTTCACTTACCTATAAACTTTTCAAGACTACCTGGAAGAAATGGCAACTCACTGTAAGAGGTGACTGCCTGCTGCAGGGGACAGAGGTACAGGATCACCAGCCCAAGCAGTCATCTGGAAGGTTTGCTGCTGCAGGAGGTCATGATCTGGGATGTGCAGTGGGGTACTCGTATGAGTTTTGGAAGTGGATTTGGTAGTGGATTTAGAAGAGGAGCAACATGGATGTTGCTAAGGGCAGTGTTGGTCTGTTTACCAGGTCATACTGCCTCTGTGTGTGTCTGTGGGCTACACTGTCAGCACTGCTGCTGCCTCCACCTGCAAACAGCAACAGCAGCAGCCACCAGCATGGCAGTGGGATGGAGGGACCCCAAGTTCCCCAAGTGCACCCAGCTGGGCATCTGTATCCACAAAAGAAGAATTCAGAAGTCTGTTTCATCTGGCTGCTCTAGTAACATTCTTTGCCAAAAGCTTCTTCACTGAAATGACTTTATAATAAGAAAAAAAAATGCTCTAATAATATTTAGTCTTTGTCAAAACCCCAGAGTGACATAATTCACTTTAAACAGTTTATATTAAACAAAGATAGAAGCAGTGAAGAGGAGAAAGTATGACAGCCTTATTTTTTCCTGCTTATAATGTCATTATTTGTCCCAGAATGCAAAATGCATTAATTGTCCTTCTGATTCAACAGAGACTATTGCACTCATTTGTACTTCTTATGGTATCACAGCTTTAAGATGCTACATGAATGATGATTTGAAGATTTCAGGCACACAGGGTCAGAGTAAAAAAAGACCTCAGATAACTTCAATGCTTATAGAGAATTCTTACTTGAGAAGTAAGTGAACCATCTAATGAAGTTTTTTTTGTTTGGTTGGTTGGTTTTTGGCTTGTTTTTTTTTTTTTTATGAAGCCTGAAACTGTAGATTTCAATGTAGAAATTAAATGTAGATTTCAATGCTTCTGCTTAGTAAAGGGATATATAATTACCAGGGTTTTTTATGTTGAAAAAGGAAAATTATTTCTGAGGAAAAAAAGCTAGAATAATTCTGTTTCTGAAGGTAATAATGAGTTGATATGTGGAGGCTTCTGTCTGGGGTTCATTGTCTTTTTTATCAAGTGGATAAAAAGTGGTAGATGGATAATTTGATCCCATCAAGAAGCAGAAAAGAAACAAGCAACATCAGCCCATCCAGTGAATGAAACAAGTAGATAGGGAGAAGAGGCAGGTGAGAGAGGAGTGAATAAGAGCAGTCTATTACAGGATTATGGCTGTCAGAATTTAAAATCAGTTTTGTACAATAAGCCTAAGGTTAACTTTCAGGTCGATGAGCTGCACCATGTGTACAGTGCTATGAAGCACATCACTTCCACATAATTCTACTACTTGCACTACTTTTATGTTGAATGAATAACCTCCCTCTCACCATAAACTTTTGAGGATAAATTGCACAGATAAGGCTTGCTTAATTTCTTTCAAATGAGAGGTGTCATCTTCTCATCTTCTCTGCTAGCAAACAAATATGAGGAAATATGACCCTCTTTTGCATTCCGTGCATTGCCTACCTGCTGGGCCCTACTGTTGACAAGCCTGCTGAAATTACATTTTCTTTGGTTGGAAAAGTAATGTGTTGCTTATATCAAGGTTGTGACTGAAGCCCAGCACATCAGAGAAGCATGGGAGTGCTGTGAAGTAATCATAGATAAAAACAGGACATATTTGTAAACAGGTTGTGTGAGCCTGTTGGTTTTCATTCACCTGTGGAGAGAGAATGAATGCCTTATAAATAAAGCCAAAGGGGAAGATGCTAAGCATCCTGTATTTGCTTCATAAATATATGCATCTAAAAATGAATTTGCATTTTTTGTGTTTAGCTTTATATTATTGCATCGAGATCACATTTGCAGTGCCCTGCAAGAAAAATGAAGTGTACCACCAAAACGAAGGTAATTTCTAAAACAATTTTTTTTTCAGCAATAATGTTCATGGGGATTTCCCAGCTCATATGTGCATATATGTGCCAGATAAATACTGTTGGTTTGTTTCAAGTGAAGTGAAAAGTCATTGTGCCCTCTTACCCACATCTTGCATGGTGCATGAACTAGTGTGATATGATAATCACAGACCATAATATTCTGTTGTGTGATTCAGATTCCAACAAGTGGATGTAGGTGAAATACCTGAAAAATTCCATTCTTTGACTGGAATTCATCATGTGTCTGAGATTGAAGAGATTTCCAGGGCCTTTTGTGTCTTTCTCTGTTTGGTCTTCCTCTCTCCTGTCCCTCTCCTTTCTACATGCCTTCATATTTCCCGGGATACACAGAAGGGAATTTGCAACTTCATAATCCTTCTTGCAGGGTTGTTTTTATATCTAGTCAGGAAAGAAAAAAAAGAGAAGATTTCACCTTAGTGTTTATTTTTAGGGGCCAAGGATCCTGGCTGCAGCAGCTGCATTTTCCTTATCATGGCTTTGGGAGAGTTTCTCTCTGGTCAGATGAAAAAGTTTTGGTCTTCCTTTGTTCACACGAGCCTCCCACTGTTTTCTCATATGTGAAGTCCTTGCAGCTGTCATCTAGGGATAAAGAAGGAAGACAAAGCTTTCCCCAAAATTATTTTGTAAGTATTTCTGTAATAAACTTTGCACAATCATTTTGAATCCTAAAGGAAAATTGGTTTTGGCTATTACTTTTAGTAATGTATAAAAATTGTCATTCTAGCAGAGGGTTCATCTTCACAAAATAAATTATCATAATGGCTTCTTTATAAATGCTTATTTCATTGTATTACAGGAGAACCTCTTCTGAGATAACAAGTTACATGAAAAAACCTTTTGTGATTTTAGTTTTAGGGATTTAAATGTCAGCCTTCATGAAAAGTGGTTTTATAAAAGCTGAAAAAGGCAACAGACCCTTCCATCAAGTGACCTCAAATGGAGTTCTTTCTGGATAGGAAAAAAAGTACATCTTAAATGTTAAAATAAAAGAAATGGGATTGATTCTGTTTTAAAAGTTTAGGGGGTTTTTTTGAGTCATCAAATAAATTGATATATTATTTTCTACCATCCAGGCTCATAGCTTGCAGTTATCACTTATACCTGCATACTGATGAAGGGGAAAGTAAATACTTACTTCCTAAAATTGTTATCTTGATACAAGTGGATTTCCACAACAAAGAAAAAGTTTAGTGAGTGTTAAAAGACAATGAATGTGCTCACATATTCCCCATTAGACCAATTTACAGTGCCCTCTGACCCAGAAGTAAAAATTCACTCTTAAATGTACAATGCTTCTGGGTTAATCCTTATGTCATGGTCCTTGGAGGGCTGTAAATGGATTGGTTTTCAAGCTAAAAATTAAGAGCTGGAATTGAGACTGGGTTTGCTTCTCAGGAAGGGAATAGACAAGCAGCAACCACTTGTCTACATAAATCTACTGAGCCAGTTTTTCCAGGCTTGCCTCTTCTCATTTACATGTGACACAGGAGGAAAGGTATTTTAGTACAAAAATAGGTGAGTCCACCTCTTTGCATCACCGTGCATCATAAAACTTGTCAGTGTTAAATGCCAGGCTTGAAAATGAACTAGAAGCTTCATAAATGAAGACTCCTTGACATTTGCATACGCATTTGCTGTGATAACCAGTGAAGGTAGCAAGGAGGTTGAGACACCTTTGGCAGTGGCCCTGTCTGCCTGGCTATGGCATGTGAGCCACTGAGAGCAGGAAGCTGAGGGGATGCTACATGCAATCTCTGTCACCAGAAATCAGTTAGGAGCCTCAGGGCAGGGGTCGTGTAAACTCAAATAATGAAAGTGAGAGGTATTGGGACAGTTAAGAAACTAATTCACAAAAGGGGAAACAAATCATCAACATTTAGGGCAAGTGCCCTCTAGTAATTGCAGCAAACTGTGGTTTTGCAACCTGCTTTCATAGTATATCCTCTCTCCTCTCTTCAAAATTATGCAGAGATTTTTAAAATCTCTCTAATTTTCAAAGAGGAACTGTTCCTAGTCCAGTTCTGTTTAGGGTATTCTGCTGTGGAAAATGCACATTTGTTTGGATATTTTTTCCTCATAGTCTCAGATCTTAAGACAATCTTGTTTATTCATTATGTATACCTATATACAAGAGAAAGCAAAAGGCCTTGATGTCTTACAGTTACAGGAAATGTTCCTTCCTGAAAGAGCTTCCCTCATTCCCACAACTAGAGAAAAACTCATGGTAATTCAGATCCAATTTGTAGTTCTATTTCATTGGTTAGTTTCACTGATGTAATGACTGACAATGTACAATTAGCAAGATCAATGAAAATATTTGTAGATGTCAAAAAGGTCTGTGCATGATGCATCTTCTCTCTCTCTGGAGATCCTGGATAAATAGCAAAGCTGACACATCACACCCTCTCATAACATGTATGTTTCCATAGTATTATCAACAAAAGATTTAGTGACTGCCTATTTGAATGCAGACAGTGCAGACACATGGTTTTGTGGACTTCCTCAACAGTCAGTGGTGACTGAAAACTTCCCAATAGAGTATTCAGCTGTGACCTTTTGGACACAACTAGCTCAGGGGGTGATGAATCCCCACACCTCTGCATGCATCACTTCACTGCCTTTTGGGGCAGCTTAGGTAACTTAGACTGGAAATTTGACTTTTCAATGCTTGCATTGAAGTGACATGAATCCCATCCAAAGTGATTGCTGTAGTCCTGATGAACTCAAAGAGAATGCTTACATGAGCATTTTCCTGTTAATTCTTCCACCTCTTGAAGAATCAGATCTTGCTTAATGAAAGAGGACCCTGCAGTGTATTTAGAATTTGAGGCCTGTATGAAGACGTGAAAGCCTTTTCTTTTGCGATATGTTTGTAAATGCATTTTATGGCAGTTAGTCCAAATGTTGCCTGCCTGTATCAATTTATGGTCATAATAAGACATTGACACATTTAACAACAGCTGTTTAAAATTTAATATATATAACAAATGCCATCCATTCTTTAAAAACTAAAACAGAACCAAAATGTATATAATATAAAATATATATAATAAAAAGATTTGTAATGCTTTAAAAAATAAAAGCAGTGCTTTAATCTCTAAATTGTGGCTGTCAGGATCTGCAGTCTATTGCTATATGAAAAATATACATTTAAAAATAAAATAAATAAATAAAGTTAAATATGAAAAAAGTAGGAAAAATTCCATGGGAAAATAAAAATCCACAAATTGTAAAATTACAAGATATGTGAGAAGTCCTAATACCTTTTCCCAGGATTAAAAAAATACAAATTCTCCTAGTCCTATCAAGCCTTTACGTCCTTTTTCGTAATAAAAAGTCCCTAGATTTTCAAAATATTTTCCCACTAAAAATTAATCAATCACATGGTGGAAATATACCAGTCATGCGCAGTGTACATTGTTTAGTGATAGCAGGCTAGTCTCACTTATGATTATATACAGAAATAGCTTGTTAATATCATCTCTGTATGTACACAACCAGAGCTATTAAGAGAGCGGATTACAAGAGTACAGAGAATCCATTTATTTCTTTTCCCCCTTAGGAATCCAGATGGATGATGGCTTCCTCTGTGGAATCGTTTTATCCTGCACTCCAGAATAAATTCTGTCTTCCTCTATCACGTAACCTAGAAGATGAAGTGATCTGCTGAGAATCAGTAACTGTACTGTTGATGTATCCACGCAGAGGACAATCTTAATGATAGCAAGTTTCCTTCAAGAACATGTATGGATCATTTACTTTTACAGGTCTTTCACTTGTTGGAAGCTTGCAGTCATCATTACAGATGCGCTTGTGAGCAGATGTTACCCCAGTTAACACATTACCTCCCATGGAAGTACTGACTGTTCAGTGCAAATCTACTTGGGTTGTCATCTAAACCCAGGGAGGAGCCACAGTGATTTAGAAACGATCCAATATGTGCTAGCTTTTAATTATGTTTATACAGAGAGCAACTGTCCAAGAAGACTGACTAAAGAAACAATGTATTTCTTTGAAAGTAAAGGGTTAGAAGCTTATTTCTTGCTATTTGGAAAGGGTGGTTATTTTGTTTTGTTTTGTTTTGTTTCAAATTACTTTTTAAAAGCATATAATATATTGGGACGATTATTGATATATCAATAGAAGAACTTAGGCCATGTATTGTCACTCTTTTTCATTAACTAACTCCCATGTGGCTTAATATTTACTAATAATTTCTAAGAAGAAATGATTTCTGTATATTTGGCCAGAGTAGACTGAAGCCCTCTATACTCATACTCCAGGTAAACATCACAAGCTCAAGTTTATTGATTCAGCCATTAAGATAGCTCCTATCTATTAATTTCTAAGTAACTGCATATGGGGGAGTAGGATATGGGGACACTGGATGTGGGTACCAGGAGAAGACCGAAAAAAGGCATAGCTTATTCACTTGAAAACAGAGATGAAGCCATGAATTTTAAAAGAAACTTAGATATCTAATTCTATCTTCCAGACTTTAGGGAAGTTGCATTTAGAACATTTACTGCATGCAAAGCGATATATTGGATGTAGTCCTGAATTGTCTTATGTTACAGAGCCAGAGGCAATAAGATACAATAGGAAATTCTCAATGTACTAATCTGCAAACAAAATGAACTTATCAAAATAAAGAAATAAATGAAATGGAAGCTTCAACTCTTTTAATCTTTTAATCAAAGGCTTAGTGGCAGAATGTTACATTGATGACCCCACATTAACAAGTCCTCATTACTTGAATGCTAAATTAATTAGTGCTACTATGAAGTTTCATAAATTCTTTAAACTAGCCTTGTCAAAATAAATGAACAAAGTATGTTCTGTGATACTCTAGCATTTTTTTCCTTTTTTTTTCCGTTTTATTTTCTTCACATTTTGCCTGCTTGTGTGCTTGCTAGTTCACAGAACTGTTAGATCACTTTGGAGACCTGCTTCAATCCCTGTCAGTGTTAGTCAGAGCCTTACTAAGCTTGGTGGGGGTCTGAGTGGGCACTGAGTGTCCCAGGATCAGTGAAAATAAGTCATGTTCTATTGTTACAGCTAATTAGCCTGCAAACATTGCAGAGCTGCTCCTGTCTTTGACAGTGTGATTGTATAGCACTTAACACAATGGGGCATCCATTCTGATTGGATTATCTCCATTAGTAGCGAAGTTCTCCAGTGAATGCAACTATTGTAAATCTCTGCCATGTACTTAGGGTATTTTTTTTTAATTACCTCCTTTTAGAAAGTTCTAATCTGTGCAAGACATTAGATAAATAGAGTATGCACTATAAATTCTGTCAGGCAGCTGTTATCAAGAATTGTGGCAATATTTTTAGATTATTTTATTAACATTCAGATGATAAGAACAGGAAAAAATGTTTAAGTGGTAATTTAATATTTTTAAATGTATACATACATTCATGCATATATATATATGTATATACACATGTATATATGTGTATTTCTATTTATGTACTTATGTAAAAACTTTAGGCCATACTGTAACCTACTAGTTCAAAATAAGAATATAGAAATAACATTTTGTATAAAACTGGCACAGCAAACACCCCAAAGCTAGCAAGACGGAGAGAGGAAAATACTGCATGGCTCAAGGAGTGTGGCAATGAATCTAATATCATAGTGAATTCCTGTGACAGCCTTTCTTTTAAGGTATTGTAACTATCTATTGTAACTACTATTGCATCTACTCCCCTCAAAATGTGGTCCTGCCCAACAGCCATACTGTTGAAACAGTATAAATATTTTATTACAAAAGGCACAAGTGAAAAAGCTCAGCAATGATCAATCCTGCAGTAGACTCGGTACCCTTCAATTTTGATGTCATTCTCATATTAGGTATATAGAGAACATAGTATTTGAACTTGATCTCAAGAAGGCAAAGTCAGACTTTATTCCTAAATACGATAAAGAAAAAAAATATTATTTATATTTCTAAAAAATAGTATCAGAAGATATTTTAGTGAAGAAAATTAAGTGTTTCATGTCTATGTGCATCATGTGCATTTCAGAAATGTACAGTACTCTCTTGCCAACTTTATTCAGTATTGGAATTCCACTGGATAATTATGCACCGGGTGTGAGTACTGGGGAAAGGGCAATATCCTTAAATTACAATGGTTCTGTTTTGTTTGGTTGGATAAATTCCTATTAGAGTGTGCATGTGTGTGTAGGAGACAAGCTGCTGATATGTTACTCAGCTCTTCATTAATCCCAATTTCAAAGTCTCAGAAAAGCCTAGTTGCCTTTTATTTCCCTTTTTGTAATTGGTGATACAGCAAATACTGCTGGCCAAAGCGCCACTGTTCTTCACAGTCAACAGCTACTGATGTGAAAGGAAAATGTTCCCCCTTCCACAGAGTTAAATGTTGAACCATCTCACTGTCACTTTGACACCTTCATAGTGCATACGAATAACCTCTCACCTGACTATGCACTTTAATAGCAGATTAAATCAAAGCCCTCTTTCATGGGGGCAGTAGAACTCTGCAGTCACAGAGCAGTAGGCTCAAAAGCAATTTTCTCTGTACCAGAAAATGAATTTGTGGGGAGTCCCTTCATTTGTCCAAGCCCTTGGAAAATAGAATTGCAGCAATACATTTCGTGCTTTTTATTTGTGTGGCACAGGGAAGGGACAGTTGCTTCCCAAAAGCACTGTTTCAATCAGTTTGCTTGGACACTCAGCCGTGCATTGCTACCTGCCTGGAAATCTCATGCCAGACAGTAAGAACACAAGATTTCTTTCTCATCAAAGTTTGTATTCTGCAGAAATTGATAAACATCCCAGAGAAGACTGGCATGGTGTAATGCCACATTTTGGCTCAGTTTGAACCCTTATAGTAAATAAATATGAAAAGTCATACCAGATGTCTGCTTAAAATCCAGGGGCTCTGTTGCGAATCCTGTGTAAGGCTCAGCACAGTTGACTGTGAAGTGGGTCTGGCTCCCAGCCAGGTCTCTCACACAATTTTTAACCTGAGACTACACTGCACCATCTGGTACTGTCTCAGGTAGGAAAGATATAAATGACTGAGTAGTTACACTTTTCCCTCTGTAAGCAGAGTAATATTTGAGAGATGGCACCCTTATCTTGTTCCCCAGCAGAACTGCCATGAAATATTTCTTATACAGATAAAATTTACCCTCTGTACTGAACCTCCTCCCCAAATTTTTTCTGGAAGTCTTTGCTTCTTTCTTTGGTTTATGCACTCTTTCTGTCTCCTTCTGCCTCTCTTCTCCCATTCCACCCTTCTTCATTCTCACCCTGTCTCTCTTTCCATCCTTTCATTTTTTCATTCTTCTTTTGTTTTCTCTTGAAATTTTGCTCAGTCTTCCCTGAATGTTTATCTTGAGTCCGGGAGCTTGTTTATCAGCTAGAGGCCTAGATCTGCCCTGTTTCCTGCTTTCTATGTGGAGAAGTTTTTCTGTGGGAGCTTTTGGTAAGTCAGAGGGTGGAGTGAATAAACAGCTCAGAAAGAGTCATAACTCTTGGGGCTGACATAGTAGAAACACTCCCATTTCCTAATAGAAAACAGAAAATAAATGTTCACTCAAGACAGCAATGTTAAAGGGGGAAAATGTAAACAAAAAGAATCACAAGCTTCCATCTTTTCCTTATCTCTCTTTCTGCCTTGGGTGGTCATATTTTTCAGTGGTTTAAGAATAGTAGGACATGATCCTTTGCTGCCTATGTTTTAAAACACAAAAGCTCACCTTCTCATCCTGCTCTGTGTTTCTGATGAATCTCTTCTAAAAGGGCCTTTAAAATCAAGAAGTGTGAAATATGAGGGGACACAAAACGTGAAACAGCCAAGGACTTGAGATTTCATAGATTCCACAGGTCTGGCTCCCTGTAATGCCTCCTCTGAGGCTTAAGTGGTGGTTTGGCAAGTACTTCTTCAGCCATCAGTAGTTTCCCTACAGAGGCGGAGCTGATTCAGCCTCTAAAATAGCTCTCATTATTCTGTTTTTCCCTGAGCCTGTGTGTTTGACAAGCACAAAACCTGAAATAAGAGCAAACTTATCAGGTCCACAGACCTTGACCTTACAGTTCTAATCCTTCATGAGAACCAAAACCCATGGAAATGAAAATAAAATAATGAGAACACAGTATACTATGATGGGAAAATTGTGGCAGAAAACAGTACCCAGAGAATGTGTTTAAGGTAAAAACTGGCTCAGACATAGCCTGGGAAATTGATACTACTACATATTTCTGAAGAATTGATTATTTCTCTGCATTTTTTTCCAAAAGCACCATGTTTTTCGTAACTATTTCTACCTACACCTTTTAAAATACAATTTATTTATTTTAAAAGCACTTGTATTTTAGAAAAAAAAAATAACGGTTCTGTGTAGGCTTATTCTGGGTGTTGTAGATTAGTAACTGTTGGGCAGGTATAGCTGGGACTCCTCTCTGCTCTGGCTGACATAATCAACTGGTAAAATACTTTGACAGCTCCTAGAAGTTCCTAAATCCAGGAGGTAGCTTTGAGAGATCTGTTGAACAATGAAGGGTAGCTAAAGATGCTTTAACCAGCAAGGTAACACATCAGAGTAGGTTGTGAAGCTGGAGCCTGAATAGGCATCCCTAAACAGACAGAGAGGAGCCGCATACCACAGCAGGGTAGATGGAACAAGTTCCCAGCTTCCTAACAAAAAGCTTATCTGTTCACATCAAGAAAACACTTAAATTTTAAAAAATACTTTATTACAAGCTAAAATTCCTCAGAAAGAGATTGTAACATTATCTGGATAGGATTCAGCATTGTAGTCCACTAATCAAGTGCTGTACCTGTACCTGGATGCCGACATCAAGAAATTGAGGAAATGTTCAATGTTCACGGAAGTGTAAGGGATTTTTGCTATGTTTAATGGACTGGAATTAAGAACAGTCAGATGCAGGTTGAAAAGCAACAAAACCTTCCTCATATTGATATGTCAGATAATACAGAAGAGACTCCAAAGGGAAGTTGTAAAAGAATAATCAGCTCTAAAAGACAGAATATAATGATGGATTCTTCATTGGCAGCAACATGAACTAGGCAGCCTAATAGGGCTTTCCTATCCTTGGCTTCCATTATTCTATGGAAAATTAGAAGGCAAATAAGCAGAATTGTTCAAGACAGCCTTATCTTTTATTGCCAGTAGGAGAATGCTTACCCAAGCTAATCATGCTGCAATATAACTTCAACATTTTATATTGGATATTATTATAGGTACATATCACTATAACATAGTGCTTTCATTTTGAGCCCATCATGGTGCTGTAACAGTTTTCTAGCAAAACACATCCAATTTAAAGGGGAAAATGAGTGGGAAGTATAGTACTCAATTATCTCTATCATGGCTTCAGTTTTAGGGGTTTTATTGTTAGACTTGGTTTTTCTTACTAGTTCACAACAGCAGCTGGGATTTACTCTGTGTGTGTCTCATTTTAGTTTGAGGGTCTCCAGAGATTTTAAATGCAGTCAGCTTTTCCTGTACTGTGGTATTTATTTTGCTTGCCTGCTTCTCTGTAGTTTTTAATTTCATTGAAATGAATTGCTGTTTAAATCAATGACTTGCAAGTGTCAGCATACTGATCAGATGCTGGGGATGAAAAAAACTTTCAGTGAGATTTCATGAATTGTGGGGACACTAACTACCTGGAAAACATGACATTACTAAACATCAAGCAACTCCATTTGAGGTGGCAAAATACAAACTTTAAAACCTTTGAACACAATACTCAAAATTAGGTCCAGATTACACAGAAGGGGTAATGCTCCTTAAATTGTTCATCATGTTCCTAGGAGTAAATGGATGCCTTTATGGAGTCAAAGATGTATGGTTTTCTTGACTGATGCTTATTTTTAAAAATTAATTAATTTGAAGTGTCAGAAATTATTTACATAAAATGGAGCTCCTTGTTCATCAAGGAATTAATCCACTGTGCTGAATCCCGAACCAACTAGCAATTAGACATGTATTTCTGTAAGGATTAAAAATAATTTACAGCCTCAATATACCTCTTAAAAATAATAGAATACATATATAAGGTTGGCAAAAATCCAATGCTGGCAGATTGAGGGACAGAGCACTGAGGTGCTTGAAAATATGAGCTCAGAGTTGCAGTCGTTACTCTTCTTCCATATGCCCACACCCGCTTCATATTTCTCAAGTAAGGAATAGCCAAGGAAAAGCCTGTTCATTTCTCTGGGTCTCAAAGGATGTGATTTCCATCTGAGAAGAGTTTTAGTCTCTCAGTGTTTCATTAAGAAAGCTTATCATGAAAGCCGTGTCCTAAAGGATGCGATAGATATGCCTAGATAAAATTAGGTAAGATCTGATTTGGATTTTTTTTCTTCTGGTAAATTTCTTTCTTCTACAAAATTTCTGTCCCCACGTGCATTCAGTTAGCCTTGAAATCCAGAAGCAAATGGCTAACCTGAAATTCAAGTGTTATCATACTGCCAATAGATCTTTCATTTATTTATAAACCAGGTTAAAGAGAGGTCCAGAAGGTGCTTGTGGTTCTTTGACTCCCTTTTTCTTTTGGCAATCACCAGTGAATAATGTGAGGGTGAAAGAAGATGCATGTGTCTGCAAACAAGCTAGGACCTCTCCTACTCTTTCAATGGGTAACTTCAATGGCTAGTCTGAATCCTTTGAGACATGATATGGATACACTACTACTTCAAAGGGAACAAAAGAAGATTTTTACAAAAACAGTTTGTATTATATAAAATATATACACAGCTTCTACCACTGTTGTATCTAGCAATTTGATTAAAAATTTCACCTGAAAAGTTCATAATGATGCCTTATTCCTGTAAATGCTCTATTTTCTCTAACACAGAAGAATCACAGTCACAGAACAGTTACTATTGAAAGGGACCTTAAAGATTATAAAATTCCAAGCCCCCCTGCCAAGGGCAGAGAAATTTTTCATTAGACTAGGTTTCTCAGAGCCTCATCCAACCTGGCCTGAAACACTTCCAGTGTAAAGTAGAAAGGCAGAATCACCTCTCTTGACCTGCTGACCACACTGTTTTCTATGTAGCCCAAGATACCATTCGCTTTCTGGGATACAAGTGCACGTTGCTGGGTCATGTCCAACCCTCCATGCACCAGCACCTCCGCTACCCCTCAGCTCCTTCTGGACCGGGCTGCTCTTGATCTTCCCATCCCCCAGCCTGTGTTGACACTGGGGATTGCCCTGACCCAGGTACTGCACCTTGCATTTAGCCTTGCTGAACTTTATGAGTTTCCCTTGGGCCCAATTCTTGAGCTTGTCCAGGTCCCCCTGGATGGCATCTCATCCCTCAGGTGTGTCAATCACACTGCTCAGCTTGGTTTCATCTGTAAACTGGCTAAGGGTGCACTTGGGTCCCTCAATGGTGCACTCTATCCTTCCGTCCATGTCTTTAATGAAAATATTAAATAGCAGTGGTCCCGATACAGACCTCTGAGGGACACCACTTGTCACTGATGGGCAAAGTTATATCAGGAGTCTGAGTTAGATGAGAACTATGTAACTGAGGGTTAATTTTTTTTGTCTATTTCTATTGTCATTCTAATCCTACCTGAAGTCTATTGTAACCAGAAGAACTCTGCTATCAGAAACTATCAAGCTACATAATTCAACTGCAATAATTAATGGCGATAAGAATCAAGAAAGACTTAGCATTGGTGAGTTTCTATCACCATTGTAATACCTCCTCTTCCCACAGTCCTATTCTCTACAAGTATCTGCCAGTGTCTGTACCTTTGGTGGAACAAGGGAGAGTGTGAGTATTCAGGGAGAAGCATCAAAGCCTGGCTTAATCTTCTTACCCAAATATCTGTCCAGACTGCTCTGGAGAATTTGAAGGAGAGGTGTGGAGGGGGTGTGAAAGACAAGGTCATTATGGAAGTATAATGGAACTTGTTACTGGTCCTGGAGACAACACTAGTCTGGGCAGAACTGCAGTTACATATTACACATTACATATTACATATTACATATTACATATTACATATTACATATTACATATTACATATTACATATTAATTACATATTACATATTAGCAAGTTTAGTAACATTAATATTGTTTAGCCCTGAATACAGTTAGAAGGGCAGTAATCCCAAAGATAACAGTATATATGTATGCATACTCTCCCTCTGCCTCCACACGCACCTCGTGGCTAGAGTTGGATATATGTACATCTCTTCATCATATATGTGTATAAACATACAAACCCATCTTCCTGTATGTATAAAAAAATAGGTTTGACATCTACACCAAACAGAATTATATGCATAACTTTAGCTAGTGCTTGTGATGAGATGTTAAGCCCAGCTGGATGGGAACATAAGAGAAGGGCTGTGTAACTGTGATACATTATCTTGTGTCGTCTCTGTAGGAATAGAAGAGCAGTGTATAACAGATTGTAAGAAAACTTGCAATGCATAGAGAGTATTTGAAGAAAACATCAGCTAAATCATTCTTTTCAAACGCTATTACTTACAGGGAGTCACCAGTATGATAAGAATTTAAAATCCTATTAGGCAATTGAGATTTTTTTCCCTGTAATTTGACATGAAAGTCTTTTTGTTAGTGACTTTCATATTGTATTAGCTATAAAGGGAGAATGAAGGAGTAGGCTCTGGCTCTGAGCCATGTCTGAGATGCAGTTCTACCCCAGTAAATTCCAGGGTGAGTGGCAGAAGCATGAAGAAGAGCCAAGAACTCTGATGAGTAGATGTGGCACACACAGGCTGATAGGAAAGTGTGGTGTTAACTTCCTGCTTCTGCTATGACAAAATTGCTTGAAATCTGGGCTGCAGAATTGGTTGCAGTTTGGATAATGTCAGTTCCATGTTATTAAGGATCATTCTTAGACAAATCCTCTCCTTTCCCAATTCATGGTCTTAATTCCATCTTCCCATTGTAATTTGCTTCAGGCAGCTTACTGTCTAATATTTCTATTTTTTAAGAAACCTTAAATATTTAGCAGAATACTGTATTGCAACACCTTGTAATCCCTCTTTGTGTGTGAGGAAAGAGAATAAAGTTTGTGCATTGTCTAAATTAGGCTTCAGAATGATGTATCTTCTTTTCAAGGAGTAAATGAAAAGATAGAATCAAAAGATTATGTTTCTAGTTAGTAAATCTATCTAGAGAAGGACATAACTCAGAAAATCCACATCAAATGAAACTGAAAATTGCAGGGCAAATTATACATGAAGAAAAAAGAGAAATGATTAATGTGTATATTTACACATCCAATGCTTAATGTGTATATTTACACATCCAATGCTTAATGAAAACATCTGGTCTTGGGTGGATGTAGGTGTGTTAGTTTTCTTGTTTTGTTTTTTTTTTTAATGTGTGCGTTACAGCATTTATAAAGATCGCCTTCCAAGAGCCTACTACAGAAATTCACAATTTAAGTGGTATAATGAGCAGATTTATGCAATTTGATTGTTGTGTCACTAAACCTTAACATAAAATTATACTGCTGAAAGTGAAAAGAGCTCAGAGGAGACAACAACCAGCATTTATCTGGTAATCAAGGTACTGTACTGATAGTGCCCTGAATGTATGATATAGGACAAGTACAGAAAAGCCATTTCTTCTGCTCTGTCTACTTTCAAAAATGACACATTTAAAACAGCATAATGTAGTGAAGAAATCAAAGAAATATGCACACATATAATCAAATTTTCTAAGTCCTATTTTAATGGGAAAAAAGCTTATTTCTTAAATTAAGAATTCTTTACTGTAAATTAATTCTTTACTGTAAAGCAGACTTGGTATATAAATTTAGCCTCCCATCTAAATAAAAATAAAATTTCAGCACTGTATTTGAGTATTTGTTGTCAATGTCTAAATGTAGTGAAACAGACAAAATTGACTTCCATCCTTTTTATGGCTTTCCCTGTAATTGTCCCAATAAATTGTAAATTGTTTTTAAGTGCCTCAGTGTCCCCATTTATAAAATAAGGATAATGGTTCTCATGAAGATATATAACAGAAAAGGACAGCTAGAAACCTAGATACAGTAATATGTGTCTTGAGTGAAAGAGACTCATACTGATGAAAAAGAAGAAAAATGTTTAATTATACTACCAGGAGAAGTCACTAATAGATTTGGGTTAAATTCTAGTTAGTCACTGGGCTTTCTGATTTAACATTAGCAAGACCAGCACATTTATTTACATAAGGTTATTTGACAAGTAAATTATCTAAACTGCTGATTATAGTATTTCTTTTACACAGAAATACACATGTATTTATAAAATACATATGCTAGTATATATAGTGCATAGCAAAAATTAGCTGTAAAAGATAATGCTAAATAAAAGTGTTGTGAAATAGGGGAAACATATTTAAGAGAAAGCTCATGACTTAAAGTAAAATTGAACTTGTGTTCAAAGAACTTTAATATCTATGTTACTATCTGAGATACAGAAATTCAAAGTCTTTGGTAAGAATGGAGATTAAATAGATTACTTTTATGCTGCTGAAGTGACTCATAATTTCAACAACTCTTGCGATATTTTTCTGGATTTCCACCTCAAATTGCTTGAGTTCTGTCTTATGAAAAATATGTTCCTTTCATCTACATTATTCTTATCTCTCACTGAATGGAACCCCCCCTCCCCACCTTATAATCACCTGCAGTACATTGATGTCATCATTAGACAGCTCAAGAAATGTAGAAAGGTATGATTACTACAGCATTTGAAAGACTTATGATAGTCACCACAACGATTTTTACTTATCTAAAAGAAAATAAGTAAAAATAGAAAACTTTCTTAAAGGAAAAAAAAAAGGTAATGTATTACAATCTTGGAGCAAAATTAGGGGCTGCATATTTTGGTGGTTGATTTATTATTGCTACATGGCAGCTATACCTATTGATTTTATAATGCTTTTTAATTTGGAAGCCACCTGGCAACCACTCTCCTACTCTGCTCTCAAACTCATTTTTTAGTGACGTGCATAGCAAATGACACCACATCTTGAGATGCCCTTAGCACTAACTAAAATAGATAACTGGCAGTTAAGGTAAATGATAATGCATATCTGAGGCTCAAACCTGACAAACACACAGAATCAAATGGAAATTAGGCACTTGGCTCCTCTGGCATCAGTGGGATAGGAGTACCTGAATACATTTAAGGACCTGCCTTTGCATTTTAGGGCACTGTTTTCTCAGTAGGGATGTGATCCCACATGCCATTAGGTTTAGGAAGAAGAGGGAAAGCAGTTAGTTTTCCTTATTGCTTTGAATATTTTTGTGTCTCTCTTTTAGAGTGCTTTGCATTGATTGCATGGTATAATTGCTTGCATAAAAACTGTTTTAATAACCCAGAATGCTTTTGATAGAAGTATTTAAAATATATCTCCAGATTGATTGTATCTTTCCAATACATTATAATTCTTCCAGGAGACAGCAAGCATAAGTGCTGGGAGAAGCTTTCAAACACATTATAAAAGATCCCAGTAATGACAGTTCTTTCAAAACATACTTATTCATTAAAATCCTCTGTAGAGTTTGTGGAGAATATTACATTCAGAATCACACTCCTCACCTACAAAAACCCCCAAGCATCATCATGCCATGGGAGAGTACAACAAAATGCATATTTCCATAAAAATCACAACAAACAAATAATCCCTCCTAACACATTAAAAAAAAATCCTTTACTTCCAAACCTTTATCAAGGGAAGATACTCATATGGTTATTATAATTTCCTTCTAGAAATACGGATAAAATCTTTTTAGAAATTTTATTCACATTGCTATTCTTCCAAGCACAATAGGGGGAAAAACCCTTCAATTACTATTCACAGTATTAGCAAAATTGGTATTTATGGAAAATGCATGGGCACAATCTAGATCTGAATATGACATCCTGTCACAATATACCACTTCCTTCAAAAATGCTTTTGTTGACAGTTTTGCTTGCTTTCTGGATTAATCTTTTCCCTTTATAATCTCAGAAAAATCCCCACTGAAAAAAGAACGGTATAAAACCTTCTGAAAAATTAGTAAAATGCTCTGAGATGATCCAACTGCTTTAAAGCTGAAGATACACTAACATTTATATAATCAGCTTTCTGAGGGGAAACTTCAAAGCTTCTGAGCTACCTGCAAAACCGCACTGCCTGTAGCAGCAGGGTGAGGAGAAGGGGAGAGGATTGACAGGAAGAAGGACAGATGGTAGGTGGGAAAAAGAATTACAGGCTTTTGCTGCCTTGTGGCTAAACTTAACAGTATTTACTTTTTAAAACAGAATTAGGAGAAAAAATTGATGCTACTGTTTTTATCACTGTCCATAACTACGTAATAAGAATTATGAGCTCTGATCTGTTTGTGGATCTTGGTGAAAAGGGTGCAAGAAGATATATTCCACCCCCTGCTCCATTTTCAGTCCCCATTTCAGTACAGCCACAGTCCTCTTACCCTGTATAAAGGAAGAGTTTTATCCCAGAGGGCACTCTCTCTTATCCTCCTGTGAAAAAAGAATGAATTTGTCTCCATTCTGTATAGCACCTGCTACACCTTGGCTTAAAGACTGTATTGTCTTGGAAAACAAGCACTGCCTGATGGGGAGGAGAGGCACTGACCTCTCCTGAGCTCCCTGGGAAGAAGGATGTTCTGCCTTTCATCTGGCTGGGCCTCTGCCTTAGGCATACATTTTCCCTTTGTAAGTGAGCTGAGTTGGTGTTGAGGCAGACTGTTTCAGAGATTTACCACTGAAAACATAATCATCAAGTAAGAGCACATCTTTGAACAACATGTGCACAAACCCATCCTTTTATATCTCTTATATTGCTCATATTTGCAGCTGCGTATTTGTGTATTTGCTTACACAAAGAAACAGGCAGAATATAATAGGAATAGTCTTTGGTGACTTGTACACTGGGGTATGTATTCCTAGGGTGTGCTTCACAGAATAGTACTCATTAACACAGCTCAAGCAATTTAAAAATGGCCATATGCCCTTTTTTTATTTATAATTGTTTTTAACATAGGCAACTACTTTTTTTTTCTTTCTTTTTCTTTTTTTTTTCACCTCTCCTGGTAAAACAAAGTCTATGTTTTGGGTGGGCTGTAGATTTCGAAGCCAGTTCCTCAGCTGGCCTATTTGAAGCCCATTTACATGAGGTCAGTGGGGCTAAGCCCGTTTGCACCAGCTGTGAAGCCAGGCCTCCATGTATTTATATTCACAGGAATGAATGCCTGGTGCAGTTTTGACTGGTGATTGAACACGGTCAGGTTCCAAAACACTGCTTCTCCTTAATCACAGCAGAGATAATTATCACTCTAGGCTTGAACCAGTCTCTTAAATAATTTCTAAATTGTAATTTGGTCAGATCTAGGCACTTAACTGTGCATCTGTATAGATAAATACGGTCAGATACACATATTTTGCTCAGCACACTGGGCATCCAGCTATGGTCATATGTACCATGTCCTGTGTCATGTTTGGGCAGCATGGTGGTCTCCCTTGCAAGGTTGCACACAGCACAGCTACTTTGTGCAGGCCACCAGGCACACAGTAGGGACAGAATAAAGAAACAGCTATTGGCATGTGTCCACTAGTGTTTCAGACAAGGTTTCAGTAAGTGCCCATTTACAAACATCACCTAGCCCACGGAGGCACCTAAAAATCTCACCCTATTGGTGATAAATAAGAAGCACCTACCTTATCCTTCAGATTTTGTTTTTGACTGAAGCCATGGAAGGCTCTGGCAACATTATGCTCCTGCCAAATGCATAGGTCTCTTAGCAAACACTAAGGGCTCCAAGAAGCTCCCCAAATCCTATTCCTTAGAAAATGCAAAGCATTTTTAGGAGCTTGCTTTTGGATATTCCTGCAGTACACTAGTGACTTCTGGTTTTTGGCACCCTTTTCTTAGTTATAGGCCGTACAGCTACTTTGAAAATGAGGTTACAAACTAGGAATAGATTAAAGAACAGAAAGGTTGTCTGATCTGATTTGCTTTTGTTGTTGTTAATGCAAATATTATTGCAATCATGAGATCAGCCTTGAAGAACTAATCAAATTTTCAACAGTCCATTCAACAAAATTGAATGCAACAACCTTGTGTCTAAAAGAAGACTGTTCCTTGCCTCAGCAGCTTCCTTTATTTCTTAAAGACACTGAGAACTTTTAGAATACTTGGTTTATAAGCCTATGCTATTTTCATGTTTTATGGGCTACCTTGATGGTGACATATCTGAACAGTGAATTTAACAAAATTATTGAAACACTGGATTTTAGAAGTTTTGTGCTGATCCACATAATGTTCCACAACTACAGCCATTTTCAATGACTAACTAACTAACATGTGTTGATGTTGTCTAGTAGTTGAATGCTGAGCTTGGAGGGTGGGGGAAAGATGTGCAAAGCACTGGATAAAGAGCTGTGAAGCTGAAATTGCTACTTCTCAGATAAGAGGTTCAAATCTCTCTGTTAGTGAGAATATTTGTTTCATCTGTTCACTTTTAAGAAAAACAAGGAAGGAAAAAGAAGGATGTAAGCTTTAAAACTCCGGAGTTTTATTTGGATTCTAAGAAGAATACAGAAGAGAAATGTAAGGATTAAGGGGAAAATATAAATGAGAATGAATATTTAAAGCCAGCTTTGAGGCTGTGAGGCTCTACCAGAATTATCAGGTGTGCTTGCAAAGGAAGTATTAGCATATGCATCGCAAAGCAGTGGAAGTGTAATTGTGTTGACAGTTATGAGCCCATAAGAAATGTACAGAGAAAGATAGGACTTTGGGGGGAAATTCAGTTTTAGCACAGTACAGCCTGGTCCGTTCCATCCCTAATAGCGAGTATGTTTTTTTAGCTAGTGCATTTGGATTATGGCTTTCCTGATTCTTCAGTCTGCTTTCAGCCTTTGCAAAAATTATGATGGCTGTGGGGCTGATATCACTTGCACCAGCTGTCAATAGGATGCTGAAGAATCTGCCAGAGGAAGTGCAGCCAGGGTGTTTTGTGTCCTAACCGCTCCTGCCCTTTCTCTTACGTGCTTCTGAGAAGCCTTCAAGGTAGGCAGGGAAAAGGGCTGCTGGGAAAGCCTTGTGATGTGATGTGCAGCTGCCATAGTGCCTCCTGCAGAGGGAGATCACCTGAGGAAGTGTCTCTACATTCTTGCTTTTACCAGTTAAAGGAAGTAGGACTGGGGCTGAAGCGATTTGGTCACTGGCATTGCAGTACCTGAAGGCAAATGTGAATATATTTAGTGTGAAAAACACTTGTGTGTTAACAGTCTGAAAGCAAGACTCAGGACATACTGATAAAGAAGAAAGGCAAGGACACAGAACAAAAGAATGTAATTTTCTGAGAGACTTTTTTTCTAGTCCCAAGAGACTGAAGAAGACGTTTTATTTCCCTACTGTTGAGGGTTAGTTCTTTCTTTTTTTTTCCCTCTGTGGAATTTTCCCCATTGTCATGCTAAGATACCTGTTGACTGGGCCCTGGTGACAAGGGGGAGGGGACGGGAGGGAAGAAGCAAGCCCCGCGAGATTCAAACAGCCAGAAGAGGAAGCGGAAGGCTGGGCCTCGGCCCATTTCCCCTGCGGAGTTCGGACGAGAAGGACAATCGCTGCCTCTCCTCCATCTCCGCCATCCCAGCATCGGGAAACCATCATCGGACCCTGCCCGGCTGTCTTCTCGCTGTGAACTACCACCATCCAGCACTCTGCTGAGCACCAGGACCCACACCGTGAGCGGAGAGCTCTCTCTCCATCTCTCTCTCCCCCTGGGACAGCTCTGCTATCACCCCCAGCCCTCCTGCAGCTCTGCGGGACCCGCCCGCCTCCAGCACCGGGAACTGCAGCTCAGGGAAAAGGTGCCTGCAGCCAAAAAACACTGGGACTGAGTTACTGTTCTGTTTGTGGGTAATTTCATAGCTCTTGTTGTTCTAGTTTGTCTTGTTAAATATACTAGTAAAGAACTGTTATTCCTACCCCCATATCTTTGCCTGAGAGCTCTCTTAATTCCGAAATTATAATAATCGGAAGAATCACATTTTCTTTCAGTCTAAGGGGAAGCTTCTGCTTTCCTTGGCAAACACCTGTCCTTCAAACCAGGACAGATTTTGGCCACCCAACGTGGGGCCCGAGGGCATTGAGAGAAAAGGGTGAAAAAGGAATAACAGTTCTTGAGTTACCTCAGTTTTGTGTTAGGTGGCATCATGTTGTCCAGCTTACCGTGGTTTGGGCTCCATGTGGCCACAGCTTTATCTCTCCCATTTGCAATCCCTTACTTGAACATGGGTCCTATAACTCAGGCTGCTGTAACTATTATCCAGTTCCTTTTGTGGGCTGATAACGTGAGAAATTAATGGATTTTTAACTTCCTCTGGAAGGTGGGCACATGGATTCGGAGCTATCACACTCTAACTGTATGTTTTTGGGGCTACTTTAATAATGGTACATACTGTGAGGATATGACACCAGGGAAAATTTTGTCCCAACCCCTTACACAGTTTTTTGGGTCTGCTCCACCAGCTTTTGAGGGGTTCAAATCTCTTCTAAGCAGTAATGATATCATACAGTGGCTGACATTGCTAATAGGCCTTGTAAACCTGTTCTATTTAACATTCCGAGATGAGGGGAGATTGACTTGGATGACAACCCTGATACGTCCCCCAAGGAATAGGGATCCTGCCCCAGAGCCTGGCCCTGCCCCAGAGCCTGGCTCTGCCCCAGAGACTAAGGACTCTGCCCCAGAGCCTGACCCTGCCCCTGCCCCAGAGACTAAGGATTCTCCCCCAGAGACTAAGGATTCTGTCCCAGAGCCTGACTCTGCCCCTGCCCCAGAGACTAAGGATTCTGCCCCAGAGACTAAGGATTCTGCCCCAGAGGTTAAGGATGTTGCCCCTGAGCCTGATTCTGCCCCAGAGCTCACCTCAGAAAGGAACCATCCAGAGTGGGTGGGGTTTCTAGTGAAGGAGATGGGCCAGATGCTGAAGGAGTACCTTTCCCCAGCTCTTGAGAAACTCTCCCTCTGCCTTAAAGAGGGAGAACCTGATGGTGCAGCAGTGGAACCCACAAATGTTACATCTCTCCAGGCTCCAGCTGAACTGCAAGGGCACTCACAGCCAGCAGCAGTTGCCCCCGTGGAAACTAGAAAGTCTAAGGTGAAAACAAAGCACCTAGATAATGATCAGAAAGCAGGGCCCTCACAACCAGCAGGGGAGCCAGAGGTTGAGATTGTCACAGAGTCCCTGTCATACAAGAGTCTCCGTAATCTTCGTAAAGATGTTGTACGAAGGGGCCGTGAGGCTTTTACAACGTGGTTACTGCGGGTCTGGGACCTTATGGGTACAGGTGTGCAGCTGGATGGTACTGAGGCAAGGAATTTGGGACCCCTAACCCAGGACTCAGGTGTGGATCACATATTCGTAAGGGAACGAGGCCCCCTTTCCCTCTGGGAGCGGCTTTTAATGAGTGTAAGAGAGAGGTTTGTCCATAGAGAGAGAATGCAGGAGCACCACCATAGAATGCGCTGGAAAACCGCTGAGGAGGGGATCCAACAGCTGAGAGAAGTAGCAATACTGGAAGTACTCTTTGGGAGGGGGGGACAACATGACAATGACCCCGACAAGGTCCGGTGCACAGGGCAGATGTTGTGGAATCTGGCACACCTGGGGCCATCTCAATACACCACATTCATTGCAGCCATTAATGCTGACACCAACCACGAGACAGTGGGTTCTGTTGCCAATAGGCTCAGGAATTTTGAGAGTATAATGAACGGCCCAATGCAGGCTCAGGTCTCTGCCGTGATTAGGGAACTCAGAGAGGAGTTCAAGGAGGAGATAAGAGGGGTGAGGGAGGAGATGAGGAAGGTCAATGCAGCACCAGTGCGAGTCACAGATCCCAGAGTTAGAGCCCAACGTCCCCCAGCTAAGGAGAGAGGATACACCCCACGAGCTGACCTGTGGTTCTTTCTGCGTGACCATGGGGAAGACATGAGGAGGTGGGATGGGAAACCCACTTCTGCCCTGGCAGCGCGGGTGCGTCAACTCAAGGAGGGAAACAATAACCAAAGGAGCTCCACTAAAGTGAAGGTAGCCTCAACTTCCCATAACCAAGATGCAGGGTATTACAAAAGGGAGGATGATTTGTCAGATCCCCTTGAGGGAACCTCCAACATGTATGCCCAGGAAGGAAATAATAACCAGTGCTAGAGGGGCCCTGCCTCTAGCCAGGGAGAGGCACAGGAAAACCGGGTCTTTTGGACGGTGTGGATCCGATGGCCTGGCACATCAGAGCCACAAAAACATAGGGCATTAGTTGACACTGGTTCACAGGTCACACTAATACCATCAGAACATGTTGGGGAAGAGCCTGTTTCTATTGCTGGGGTGACAGGGGGATCACAGGAATTGACTTTGCTGGAGGCTGAGGTGAGCCTGACTGGGAAAGAGTGGCAGAAGCATCCAATTGTGACTGGCCCAGAGGCACCGTGTATTCTAGGCATAGACTTCCTGAGGAATGGCTATTACAAAGACCCAAAGGGACTCAGGTGGGCTTTTGGAATAGCTGCTGTAGAGGCAGAAAACATTAAACAATTGAACACCTTGCTTGGACTGTCAGAGAACCCATCTGTAGTGGGACTCCTGAAGGTGAAGGAGCAGCAAGTGCCAATTGCCACCTCCACAGTGCACCACCGGCAGTACAGGACAAATCGAGATGCCGTGATCCCCATCCACAAGATGATCCGTGAGCTGGAGGGCCAAGGGGTGGTCAGCAAAACCCACTCACCCTTCAACAGCCCCATCTGGCCTGTGCGCAAGTCTGATGGAGAATGGAGATTGACTGTGGACTATCGTGCATTGAATGAAGTGACTCCACCGCTGAGCGCTGCCGTGCCGGACATGCTGGAACTCCAGTACGAGCTGGAGTCCAAGGCAGCAAAGTGGTACGCCACCATTGACATTGCCAATGCATTTTTCTCCATTCCTCTGGCAGCAGAGTGCAGGCCTCAGTTTGCTTTCACCTGGAGGGGCGTGCAGTACACCTGGAACCGACTGCCCCAGGGGTGGAAACACAGCCCCACCATCTGCCATGGACTGATCCAGGCTGCACTAGAAAAGAGTGAAGCTCCAGAACATCTGCAATACATTGATGACATCATTGTGTGGGGGAACACGGCAATGGAAGTATTTGAGAAAGGAGAAAAGATCATCCAGATTCTGCTGGGAGCCGGTTTTGCCATCAAGAGGAGCAAAGTCAAAGGTCCTGCCCGAGAGATCCAGTTCCTGGGAGTAAAGTGGCAAGACGGGCGGCGCCAAATCCCCACTGAGGTCATCAATAAGATCACCGCGATGTCTCCACCAACCAACAAGAAGGAAACACAAGCTTTCCTAGGTGCCATAGGCTTTTGGAGAATGCACATTCCTGAGTACAGCCAGATCGTGAGCCCTCTCTACCTGGTCACCCGGAAGAAGAACGAATTCCATTGGGGCCCTGAGCAGCAGCAAGCCTTTGCCCAGATCAAGCAGGAGATCGCTCATGCTGTAGCCCTCGGCCCAGTCAGGACAGGACCAGAGGTGAAGAATGTGCTCTACTCTGCAGCCGGGAACAAGGGCTTGTCCTGGAGCCTTTGGCAGAAGGTACCTGGTGAGACCCGAGGCCGACCTCTGGGATTCTGGAGCCGAAGTTACAGAGGGTCTGAAGCCAACTACACCCCAACAGAGAAGGAGATCTTGGCTGCTTATGAAGGAGTTCAAGCTGCCTCAGAAGTGATTGGCACAGAAGCACAGCTCCTCCTGGCACCCCGACTACCAGTGCTGGGGTGGATGTTTAAAGGGAAGGTCCCCTCTACCCACCACGCCACCGATGCCACATGGAGCAAGTGGATTACCCTCATCACACAGCGCGCCCGTATCGGAAACCCAAATCGCCCTGGGATTTTGGAAATAATTACAAACTGGCCAGAAGGTGAAAATTTTGGTCTTGCCGATGAAGAGGAGCAAGAACAAGTGTCCCGGGCTGATGAAGCCCTGCCATACAACCAACTGCCAGCAGATGAAACTCGCTACGCTCTTTTCACTGACGGTTCCTGTCACATCGTGGGGATGAACCGGAAGTGGAAAGCAGCCGTATGGAGCCCCACACGACAGGTTGCACAAGCTACTGAAGGAGAAGGTGGATCAAGTCAACTTGCTGAACTCAAAGCCGTTCAGCTGGCCCTGGACATTGCTGAAAGAGAGAAGTGGCCAAAGCTTTACCTTTACACTGATTCATGGATAGTAGCCAATGCTCTGTGGGGATGGCTGGAAAGATGGAAAAAAGCTAACTGGCAGCATAGGGGAAAACCAATCTGGGCTGCTGATGAGTGGAAAGACATTGCCAGTCGGGTAGAGAAGCTACCCGTAAAGGTCCGTCATGTAGATGCCCATGTCCCCAAGAGTCGGGCTAATGAGGAGCACCAACACAATGAGCAAGTAGATCAGGCTGCAAGGATAGAGGTGTCACAGATAGACTTAGACTGGCAACACAAGGGAGAGTTGTTCCTGGCTCGATGGGCCCACGATGCCTCAGGTCACCAAGGCAGAGATGCTACCTATAAGTGGGCACGAGACCGAGGGGTGGATCTCACCATGGACAGTATCTCCCAGTTTATCCATGACTGTGAGACGTGTGCTGCCATCAAGCAAGCCAAGCGAGTGAAGCCCCTCTGGTATGGAGGGCGGTGGTCCAAATATAAGTATGGGGAGGCCTGGCAGATTGACTACATCACACTGCCTCAGACACGCCAAGGCAAGCGCTATGTGCTGACCATGGTAGAAGCCACCACTGGATGGTTGGAGACCTACCCTGTGCCTCATGCCACTGCCCGCAACACCATCCTGGGCCTGGAAAAACAAGTCCTTTGGAGACATGGTACCCCTGAGAGAATTGAGTCAGACAATGGGACTCATTTCAAGAACAGCCTCATAAGCACCTGGGCCAGAGAACATGGCATCGAGTGGGTGTACCACATTCCTTATCACGCACCAGCGGCTGGGAAAGTGGAACGGTGCAATGGGCTGCTTAAAACCACCTTGAAGGCACTGGGTGGGGGGACTTTCAAAAACTGGGAGATTAATCTACCAAAGGCCACATGGTTAGTGAACACCCGAGGTTCCACTAATCGAGCAGGCCCTGCCCAGTCTGAGCCCTTGAGAACACCTGATGGGGACAAGGTTCCAGTGGTGCATATGAGAGGTATGCTAGGAAAAACTGTGTGGGTGAACCCTGCCTCCAGCAAAGACAATCCAATTCGGGGGGTGGTTTTTGCTCAAGGGCCAGGGTGTACCTGGTGGATCATGCAAAGGGATGGAAAGACCAGATGCATACCCCAAGGAGACCTTGTTTTAGGGTGAACTACCTACAATACTGTGCCTGTATCTGTAACTGTATGGATGTCTATAATTTGAAGATTTTTAATTTGATTTGACATGATGGTAGGGGAAAATTCGGGGTGGATAATGTTGAGGGTTAGTTCTTTCTTTTTTTTTCCCTCTGTGGAATTTTCCCCATTGTCATGCTAAGATACCTGTTGACTGGGCCCTGGTGACAAGGGGGAGGGGACGGGAGGGAAGAGGGAAACCCCGCGAGATTCAAACATCCAGAAGAGGAAGCGGAAGGCTGGGTCTCGGCCCATTTCCCCTGCGGAGTTCGGACGAGAAGGACGATCGCCGTCTGTGTCCCATCCCAGCGTCGGGAAACCACCATCCGACCCTGCCCGGCTGTCTTCTCGCTGTGAACTACCACCATCCAGCACTCTGCTGAGCATCAGGACCCACACCGTGAGCGGAGGGCTCTCTCTCCATCTCTCTCTCCCCCTGGGACAGCTCTGCCATCACCCCCAGCCCTCCTGCGTCTCTGCGGGACCCGCCCGCCCCCAGCACCAGGAACTGCAGCTCAGGGAAAAGGTGCCTGCAGCCAAAAAACACTGGGACTGAGTTACTGTTCTGTTTGTGGGTAATTTCATAGCTCTTGTTGTTCTAGTTTGTCTTGTTAAATATACTAGTAAAGAACTGTTATTCCTACCCCCATATCTTTGCCTGAGAGCTCTCTTAATTCCGAAATTATAATAATCGGAAGAATCACATTTTCTTTCAGTCTAAGGGGAAGCTTCTGCTTTCCTTGGCAAACACCTGTCCTTCAAACCAGGACACCTACTCAAGCTGCGTTAACATCAGATTTCTAAGCAAAAGTTGTCTACAGTGGGAGCCTTGTCCAAGTCCTTCCCGAACATTATTTCAGGCATACCCCAAGAGTGGAAGCCCCAGGCAGAAAGGGAGACTAGAGGGCCAGCTAATAGCTCTGGGGAGCAGGTAGGCAGCAAGATGTTATTCTGTTCCACAGTGGAAAATATAAGAGCAATAGTTGAAGTGCATCTTGCAGCAAAACCACCCAAACAACTCAGCAGTCTGTTCTGTGGATCATTTGGTCAGCGAGGCACAATCAATCTGTGGTGACTTCAAAGCCCAAGCCTCTCTGTAGATCAAGACTGGACACTACCTTAGGATATAGGTAGTGAAAAACTGGCAGCAAGGCGGAAGGATTAAATGGGATACTATAATCTTTCTACCACCTACCCTTATCTCCTTATATTTCTTCTTTATTTGCATTTTTATCTCGTCATTTCCTCCTGGCCTTCCCTCTCCCCCTAGCTGCGCTTTTCCTTACCCCAGTTGCTCTGCTCCGTATGCACAACTTGGCTGGAAGCAAAACTAATACGATTTTCAATCTACAAAGCCCAGATGGCACTTTCTGTGCTTCAGAGGCTGTCAATCTTGTTCGTCTCACTTCCTGGTCATTAGCAGAGGGAAGGGAGGAATGGGAGGAGCAGCAAGTCTCCTGCTAGGCTAGGAGAGGAAAATATTCCCTATCAGCATTGCTGGGGTGTGAAGCTGGTTGCAGAATAGGGAGAAGAACAGAGAAGCGAGACCATTTCAGTGCAGGAAAGGGAAACAGTGCAGGAGTCTGGTCTAGTAATGATGTAAAAAAAAAAAAGAAAAAAAACAACAAAAAACAAAAACAAAAACAAAATAACCCCACCAAAATAGTATAAAAGGAAAATCACCAAAAAGAGAGTAAAGTATATTTTAATCAAATAAACAATGTAAATAAAGATGGTATGAGGAATCTGTGGAGAAGTAAGATCCAGATGTTGGGAGATGGAAGAGATGCAGAGCCTTATGGCAAGAACAAGATCTGTAAAAGAATATCAGCTGGTTGTGTAGGTAGGTGTGACATTCACGAGTTTGGAGTCCTAGGGCTGGAGCTGTGAATGGGAAGGCAAAAATTAGTTGTGAAAGGAATGAAGACATGGCCCAAAAGGACTAATTCTATATAGAAAATAGCCTATGTTCTATAGCTTTTGTTCTCTTAGCTAATTGCAAACAACTTTAAGAGATGGGTAAATGTCTCAGATAATATGCTAGAGATATGGGGGAAAAACAAGACAGAAATACAAACAGCCTTATATTCCAGGCCAAAGTGACCCTCAGCATAGAGCTGCAATGCAGATGGGACTGAGACCCACCTCATCCCTTCTTTCAGACATCAGGGCTGACCAGCTGAGGTATTCAGGGCCCACACAGGGGAAGCAAATGCCTGCGCTACTAAGAAACATTGCCAAAACAGACACTGAACTCTTCTTTCCTCTATTCATAATATAAAAAGTCCAGAAGATTGTCCTAAATGCACAGCCAAGGTGTCTCATTCTTTGTTTCTTGTACCTTGTGATTTGAGTTCTTGTATTTGCATAAAATTTAAAAATAACTCACGTGAGGCGTAAAAATATTTACATGGTATCATTTTTATCCATGGGAAATTAGGCTGAAATGAGTTGACCTGAGCTGAGTGCTAGGTGCTTATTTCAGCAGTGTCTCACTCCTCTCCCTAACAGAACAAGAGGAGAAAATAAGATGGAAAGCTCTTGGGTTGAGATAAAGGCAGTTTTATGAAATAAAGTAAAAAGTCACATGTAGAAACAAAACAAAACAAAACAAAACAAAACCAAAAAAAACAAAACCAAAAAAAACAAAACAAAAAACCAAAACAAACAAAAAAAAACAAACAAAAAAAGCCCCCCCCCCCAAAAAACAGATGATGTATTCTATGCATTCCATCAGCAGGAGTTGTCCAGTCACTTCAGAGGAAAAAAGACCCTCACTGTAGGTAGAAGTTGCATTATGAAACAAATACCTTGATAATAAACGCCCCATCCCTGTACCTTTCTTAACCTTTCTCACTGAGCCTGACATCACATGGTGTGGAACATCTCTTTGATCAGATGGGGTCAGCTGTCTCAGCTATGCACCCTCCTAGCTCCTGCCCACCCTCAACCTACTGCCCTTTGATGAGGTGTTGGAAGAGGCAGCCTTGATGTTGTGCAGGCACTGCTCAGCAGCAGCCAGCAGATTGGTCTGGCATCAACACCTTTCCAGCTACAAATGCAAAAAAACCACAGCACTGCATGGGAAAAGGTAGCTCTGCTCCAGGTAGACTGAGTACATAGACAAAAATCATTACTGGTCACACAGCCAAAGAAATGCTAGTCAGAAGGGACCTCTAGAGACTGCTTTTCTAGTCTCCCACACAAGATGAGAGCAGATGACATGAACTGTGGTTTTACTTAACCAGGTCTTGAAACCTTTCAAGTCAGAATGTTCCACAACCCCTCTGGACTGCTCAGTCCAGCACTGCACCATTTTCTTGGCAATTTTTTTTTCCAAATTTCTGATCTGAACTTTCTGAGCCACAGCTTGTGGTCATTGCCCTTTGTTGTATGTCTGTTCACTAAGAAACATTTGGCAGGAGCCCCTGTCTCAAAATATTGATTACCTTAAAGGAATTCTAAGTCCACGGTACTCAACTTTTGCTCAATAGATACTAAAGGAGGATAGTTTCATGTTAAGTTATAGCTCTATGCAATTTCATCTCCTTCTTTAGGATGAGGTATTTTCTGGTTAGTTGTAAAATTAGAATGAGTTACTTCAGCTGAATAAAAACAAGTGTTTGTTGTAAATTATTTCAATATTAATTGAGACTAGAATGTCAGAAAGGTAGATATAAAATTACTACCTTAATGCTATAGAATGCTGAAGTATATGCACATTTTATGTTTTTTCTGCTCAGTATGGAGTATATCACTTGGCTTACTGAGAGTTAAACTGTGCAACTGGGAAACAATAAAATCTTTCTACACATTAAATACAAAAAAATGTGGCTGCTGCTTACTTGCTTTGTAATTTCCACTGACACTGATGTCCTGTATATAAATAGGAAGCTTGCTATGTGCTTAGGTGTATGTCTCTGTTACATCTATTCAATTCTATACTGCAACATTAAAAAGCATTCTATTCCTCCCCTTCTGTGGGTGATTGATACTAAATTTGTAAATTCCGAATTTTTCAAAGAAATACAAATTTTTGTTATTTCAGCATGCATTTAAAAAGTACAACTAAATCTTCACTTGTTTCCTTCTGCATTAATTTAGCCTGTCAAATTCCTAACTCCTCATTTTAATTCAAGATGTGATCACTGAGAAAATATCTTCATCTCCATCTGGAAAAAAAAAAATCTACTTAAAATAGACGGAATCCTTTAGTCTACAGATTTTGTCATTATAATTTTGCTCACTCTTAGTGTTACACATAAATATTGATTTTTTTTCTGTGCTTAAATCTTCAAAGAATTATTTGATATACCTCCAAAAACACCACAGAATACAAAAGAAATCTCAGAAACTGAAATTTGAGAAGGAAAGTCTGTGAAATTTTGTATTTGTGTAAAAAAATAAAACCCAATAGATTGCAAAACATTCTCAAGAATAAGGAAAAAAGCTAGCAAGTATATGGTTAAGCAAAGTTTTCTTGAGGCTATGTGAGCCTATCTTAGGTGAGAGAAGTTCCCTATTCTAGATCAGTTAATAACTCAGAAGGAATGGTGGATATAATTCAGAGAAGCAATATGAGCGTGAAATATTCTGACCCAAATTTCTCAGCTATCTACTAGTTTCTCCCAGCCTAAGAATTGTTTAATTGCATACATTAGCAGTTGATTAGCTCCCAAAGAGAAGATGGGAATTGTCAGATTCATCTCACATAAAGCTGGGTGACTTATTACGTGGAAGGTTATATCTGAGCTGTGTTGTAGTGTCCAGTCCTACTAGAAAAATGTGTACTGAGAGGCCATGGTCTTCTACAGTGGATCTACCATAGCTGGGTAGGGAGATTTTTATTTTAATCTAGTCCAGAATGACAGAAAATATTGCAAATAAGGTTTTGGGAAATAGATAATTTTTTTTTTTTCCAAGTGAATGCTAGCTTTAAATTAACTGTATCAGTCAAAGAGATAAAGTAAAACATGGATACCTGGAATCAAAGACATAGAAGAAGATGAAAATGTGTTTGGTTTAAACACTGTTTATCTGTTTAAAAATTTCCACTGCATATTCACAGCTCCTTTCAGTTTTGTGCTTTTTCTTTTTGTTACATTGCATCCCCATCAATGCTTGGAGATGAGATTTTGGCACTTGTGATCGTCAGTGTTCTGTCTCCTAGGCTGAGCACTCAAATGAGCTTGTTTGTTTTTGGTATGTGCTTGTTTCTGTTTTTGTTATTTGGTTTCTTTTTTCTTTATACTTTTTTCATTTTCCCTGTTTCATGTTGTGCCATGTTCCTGTTGGCTGAGGCAAGTGAAACAATTTTAGAAGCTATTATGCTCAGTAGTGAAAATGTCCCAGCGCAGATAGATCCAGCTGATGTGACTTGCTATGTGTATCTATTCCCTTCCAATACGCCCCTGTTCATAGCATCTCTGGAAACCTCTTCCTCTGCATTATTTTTCTGATAATGAAGAATGAACAAGAGTCTAAAAGATGGCTTTAAGCAAAGAAGAGGGAATTTTTCTTCCCCCTGTTTAATGCTACATTTTCCTTTACAGGCTGGGTAGAATGAAACAGACTGTTTAGTTTAAAAATCTAATTTCAAATTCATTTTGCAAAAAAACACCCAAAATTTGAACAGACTTTAAAGTCAGGAAAAAGGTTTTTACCGAATATTTTTTTTAAGTAAAATAAGATAAAATGTTGGTAATAGTTAAAAGAAATTTGAAATATTTATAAATAAAGAAGTTTTTCTTTTAATGTGCATGTGTACATGTTAGATACATGTTTCAAAAAGTAAAGAAAAAGTGTTACCTTTTAACTTAAATTATAAAATATAAAATAAATTATATTTCTTTTAATAAACCTGAAAAAACAATTATTTCATAGTGCACCTCTTAAATCTACTTCTTATTTCTTTTATTCAGCTTGTGTGTCTAATATTTTTAAAACATATAATAGCAAATTCACTTAGTTAACTTAGGTCATTACTTGCTTTACAATGCTGGAGTATCCAAATGTCCTGCTTTGGAAAAAGAGAAAAACACTAGCTCAGAATTATTCTGTATTATGGAACAGGTTTGCTCTGCAGTGCAGTTTGTTTCTTCAAGAATGGATTGAATTTAAGCCTCTGTCATTATTTATAGAGCTAGATTTTCTGCAGTTTTTGCCTGATTGTCATTTACATTGATACAGAGTCATTGCTAGTTGGGTGTAAAATGCTGTCATTCTGAGCTGGTTGATATTTATCCTACTTTGCACATCTATACATCAATAGATGTAGAGGAAAACAGTGCAGAATTAGGTGAGCAGTTCTGCAGATATAGTTAGAAGGACACTAAGGTTATTTTTCATGTGTTTTTGTACTGCTAAAATGCATGTTAGATTTTCAAAAGGAGGTTAGATGTCTTCTTTCACACAGTGAAAAAAAATCCCAAGCCCCTAAGACACACAGCGACAGAAACACAAACAGCATTATGTTAATGTACTTTAAATTCTTACAGTTTATAGACATCACACTAAATTATTTTCATATCCCTCAGTAGCATGTCTTCTGTAGGTGTTAGGCATTCTCCCACTTAATCGGTGCAATGTGGGAGGGAATAAATTCCAGTGGAGGAAGAAAACATTAACTTTGATCAGAGCCTTTTTCACATTTTTTTTGCTAGTTTCAGCCTTTAAAGGCTCAGCTCAGTTGCCTAAAGACAGAAATCTTTTAGTGTTTGAAATGCCAGAGAAAATTTGAGATATCCTCTCAACACTGTAAAATCAAATAGAAAACTCTACCTTACTGGAAGAGCAGCTGGAGGACAGGTGGGAAGTTTAGGTCGTCTCAAACCTGTGTAGTGATGTTTATGCAGCTCAAGACAACTCCAAGAGTTTCAGAGGTACAGAGAAAAAGTAGCAGTATGTTGTCATTTAAATGGAAATGTTGCCTCGAATAATCCAGGCTCTCTGAAGCCAGATCAAAGACTTCATTTGCTAGAGATCTGATCTCGGGCTGTCAGGAGAGGTAAAAACATTAACTTAAAGAACCTTTGTGTGTTTTGTTTCCTAACTGGAGCAGACTTTAAGGATGTACGCAGTCAGTTGCTACAACTAGGACGACAACCAGTCTTAATAACTCTATAAGGTGGCCAAATTCTTCTGGTAAAACTCTATTGCTGCATTTTGAAGCGTGCAAAACCCAAAGAACATCTGGGTGTCAGTAGCTTTGTTAAGTAACAACTCATGTAAAGTTGCCATAGATCAGTTTTTCTGCTAGGGAACGAATTAATGGGAAATTCCTGGAGCAGGATATGACCAGATTTAAGCCAATTTTTCTGTGTCCTGCAGCTAGTGCTGCTGCTTGCAGTCAAGAGAGGTCCCTCTCCCTGGTAAAACAAACATGTTCCTCCAGATTACCTGTAATTTCTAAATAAAGATGAGGCTGTCTCTGAGACTGAGCTGTAGATCCATCTGTAGTTCTCTTCCTGAAGCTTAACAATATAATTCTGGGAGAGGGTTGTCTAGACTACAAGCCTGCAGGCAGGGATCTGGGAGTGTTGGTTGGCAGGAGCTCAATGTGAGCCAGCCCTGACAGCCAAGTGGGTGAAACAAACACCAAACACTGGGATACACCAAACACATCATGACCAGATGGTGAGAAGAGGTGATTATTCTGCTGTACATATACAAGCTTCTCAGAGAGATGGGGGATACCCCAAGCCAACTGGCATTTAAGAGGCATTTGGACAATGTCAATTGACAATTTTCAGTCAACTTAAGGGTTTCTTATCTAACACTATCAGATGTCTGTTAATGTCTCCTCTCCTCTCCTCTCCTCTCCTCTCCTCTCCTCTCCTCTCCTCTCCTCTCCTCTCCTCTCCTCTCCTCTCCTCTCCTCTCCTCTCCTCTCCTCTCCTCTCCTCTCCTCTCCTCTCCTCTCCTCTCCTCTCCTCTCCTCTCCTCTCCTCTCCTCTCCTCTCCTCTCCTCTCCTCTCCTCTCCTCTCCTCTCCTCTCCATCCCTACACTGCTTATCCCTACACTTGAGAAGAGGTTCTGACTCCTTATATGGGCCTCAATGGTACCAGATGTCTGTAGAACATGATTATCAATTTAGGAGGTGAGGTTGGTATTCCTTTAACTTCCAAGTGTCCAAAATAACTTTGTAGGGTGTGCTGCAGTCAGCAGGTTGGGATTTTCACAGCATGATGCCAAGGATATGTGTTTTACATCCAGATGACATTCATGGAGTTATGCATGTTCTGTGCATGCATCCAAAGTCATGCTCCTACAGCCTGTGGCTGGTTATGCAGGACACAGAAAGATGAACATGGTGTGGCATTGTTCAGATTGCCTGTAGGAATTAAAGCAATCTGAGGATCTGAAACCTTCCCAAAAGCACATCTCTCTTCAGAGAGAGATTCTGGTCAGGAGTTTGGGGGAAGGTGGGAATAACCTGGACAGAAGCTAGGGACAAGCTTAATTTATCCCATCTGGAATGTTTTCAAGCAACATTGCATCTCTCCTGTTGTTTCCAATGAATTAATACACCCAAGTTTCCCTACTAATCAGTATTCTGCCTTTTCTCCAACATCAGAGCTTTATATAGCTCTTTGATTAAATTAGATAAATAGCACACCTGCCAGGGTAAATAAACAAAGTCCAGGGGATCAACCCTTTCCCATTGGCTCCTGTGTCCTCCTCTCCTCTATCCCACTCCAAATTTTTTCCCTAAAATATTGATTTTACTAGCATTACTTTTTTTAGCATGTTTTTGTGCTTTTTTTTTTTTTCCCATTGGGAAAATTGAAATTAATGTTTTGTGCCAGCTTGACATTCATTTGTGCTGGCTGAACTCCTTTGGCGACTCATGGGACATGTAGCTTGTGTGCTTTATGCTCCCTTCCTCCCTGTGGGCTGGCTTCCACTCTGAACTGCATCTTCAATAAGGAGAAACCCAACACATTTTCTCACAATCCTTGCGGGTCTCTTTATCTCCTTGTCTTGCTCTGTTTTCAGAGAGATCCTATTCCTTCTTTTCCTCTGAGCTTTTTATTTTTTCCCCATTAGGAAACCTCATTTTTTCCCCTTTCTGCTTCTGTCTAATATACCTGAGCTTTGTTGCTGTCAAATCCAGAAGATCTTTACCTTCCACCAAATCTATTATTTGGATGCCTTTGCTCTGGGTTGATAATGAGAACATGCTTTGCTCTACAGATCTCTTTATATGTCTTCCCTCACCCATCCCTTCATCCCAAACTAAACTTTACTCACAATGTCCTTTGCTTCCTCCACCTGTAGTGATGCAGGAGAACAGGGAATGGGGCCTGTGTGAGTTCCCAGTGCATTGTCTCTGCTGTTGCTCTCTCCTAAGGGGAGAGACTCCCACATTCTTCCATTGCTCCAGTGTGTGGTCCTCCACAAGTTACAAGTGGATCTCTGCTCCACCACTGAACTTCATGGGCTGCAGGGGCACAGCTGCCTCACCATGGTCTGCACCACAGGATGAAGGGGAATCTCAGCTCTGGCACCTGAAGCACATCCTTCTCCCCTTCTTCATTAACCTGCAGTGTGTGCAAGGCTGCTTCCCTCAAATATTCCTCTCTACAGATGTTGTGCATTTCACTCCCCTCCCTGCCTCTTTCTTAACTCTGCTACCTGAAGAGGTCCTGCCACGGTGGCTGATGGGCTCAGCCTTGGCCAGTCCAGGTCCATCCTGGAGCCAGTTTGCATTGACTCTGTTGGACACACACAAAGCTTCTGGAAACTTCTTATAGCAGGCACCCTGTAGACACCCTGCCCCAGCATGCAAACCCAATAGAAGCACAAACATCAGAGAGTCATAACAATAATATTGCTACTAATAATAATCATGATTTTTTCAGTGCTAGCCTTTATCCTGCAATAGTGTAATGTGTTTCCACATAGCACTGTTGCATACTTAAAAGCTCTGTTTATTCAGTTATGCTTATTTATATCATCCTGTAAATCAACACAATTTTTAAAGAAACCTCCCATAAAAATATTCAGGTAGAATTTCAGTAATTTTATTTGATATTCAACTTAAGAAGCACAAAAACAAAATGCCTTTCAGATGTTAACCTTCAAGTTAATTATGACCCTTAGAGTCATAAATTTTTGTCAAGGAGCAATGAAAGAGGTAGATGCACAGAAAGTAAATAAATGCACAAATTTTCTAATTCAAAAAATTGAATTCAACTCTTGCTGACTAAACTATAGCTACTTTTTCTTTTTGATGTCCATATGATTATGTGTATGTGAATGACACAACTGTACTTTCAGTTAAAACTTGCACAGGTTCTCAGGGACAATCACATACGCAGGTTGCGTCTGTCAGTGGAATAGGGTGTGTGAGGAAAGTGGGCTGTATGGGGCTATAGCTTTCTTTCATGCTCAAGGGGACATTGAGAGAAAATGAAAAGGTAAGGACAGTGAAACAACAAAGCTCAAAAGATGTTATCATACAGGATGAATTCATGTACAAGAGAGAATACTGACAACAGTTGGTTGAAAAGATATTTTTATCAGCAGCAGGCAAGCTATCAATGCTTAACTACCATTCAAGGCTGAAAGAATACCAACAAAAAATACCACTACAGGTCAGATAAATCAGTACATGCTAGTGATTCATCCACCAATAAAATTACACTTATTCATTCAGATGCAATTATAGAGGAAATAAAAAAGATTGCAATATAATGGAACAGACATGAAGAAGTAGAGAGAATGGGTTAATGACATGCTCTTAAAGCATAAGAATGAAGAACAATATTTGAGCAAAGACATAAAATATGCATCTTGTCTGACTGAAGCATGTGAAGAGGTCCCAGCTGAGTTTATAGAAGAAAAATACCAGATGCAGTTTGGAAAGGAGTGCTGGGTAAATTCAGGTTAAAAACCACTATTTGAATGTTGTTCATTTTAGTGAATACACTGAAGTGAAAATTCTATTCCCAAGATATTTCTGAGATTAATTGGGTAGATCTAAGAGAGCTAAAAAGTTTCCAAACTTTGTAATATATGATTTTTTAAATTTGGCTTAGAGAGTTTAAATTCTGTAATGAGATATTTCGTCCAAGTTTTCAGAGATGAAGAAGTAAAACCAAAGATAGAATCTAACAAATGTCCTATTCATTAGACAGAGGGGGACTAATGCTTCACTGGTTTGTGTCCTCACTGTAATTTTGAGAAACTATAAGGATAACTCTGCATTTGTAGCATCCATGTTGCACAGTTCCAAATAACTCTATCAAATACAAGATAGCTGAAACCTATGCTGAGTATGAATCACTACCCACAGATCCAGGTGAAACTGAGTTATGCTCTCACTAGAATCTCTTTGCAACGCACTCTTAGTGCAAAAGTCATTACAGGCAGATTAAGCACAATGTAAGTTTTAGAATAATAATTTAAAAGTATTTTAAATTTGCCTTTTTGTGGAAAAAAAAATCAATCTTTTTCTTTTTTGTTTGTTTGAAATATCTTTTATTTGTGTGGTAAACTGGAATGGAAGTCTGGAATTCATAATTAAAATCCAGTTAAAACTGTGTGAATTTGAGACAGCAAACTAATAGAATAGTATTTTCACAATGAGTTACAGAGGAACTATTTAAATTACTACATGAGATGAGACAGTTCCATCTGTAAGAAACCAATTTCTTTTAAGTAAAGTATCAGAACAAATGTGATATTGCCATTTCAACATCAAACTGCCTCTCTTCAGCTATTTACAATGTAATTACCATCCCAATTTCAGTAAAGTTCTGAAATATTTTTCTTTCATGCTCTGTCAAAGAGTTGTAAGGATTTTGCAAAACTTCAAACACATTTGGGGCAGTAGGGAATAGGAGGAAAACAAGTAACACCCTTGCCCAAGGCCATAGGCTGAAGGAGGTTATGTTGTATAGATTACCATAACTCCACCCTTGGGTGGAAGGAAAGAGATATCTTTCTTTCCCATCGTATATTCCCGGACCTCACTAAGTCATCCCTGTCTGCAGATCTCCCTTGGCTTTAGACATCTGTAGAGAAACATGCAATAAATATATAGACAGGATATTCTAAATTGGAAGGGACACACAATGATCTTCAAGTTCAGCTCTCAAGTGAGTGGCCCACATGGAGATTAAACCCACAACCTTGGTGTTATTAGCACCATGCTCTAACCAACAGAGCTAATTTCAGTCTTATATTTGAGCATGAAAAGTGCTTAATAAGTCAGTGTCCCTATTTTCTTAGGTTACAAAATATAATTTAAATAAGAAATAAGTAACTAATTGGTATGTATGGAAAACAAATAGTTATCCACAATTCAGTACCATAAATATTTCCAATTAACGTTTTAGCATGAAGCATATGGTTAAGAACCTAAGTTTAATTCAAGCAGAACTCCATTTGGGATTTAACTGATAGGTATTCTGCAAAACTCTACGGCATGTTTAGCAAACAGCAGCAAAAAATGTGTGACCAATTTAATCAGCATGTGCATTGGGAGTGGCTATAAATATGTTTCTAATGAATACCCAACAACCCTTGTGAAATCAACATTTGTGTGCTGCTTTTTCTCTCCCACCTCCACCTGACTTCTGAACCTTGAAATCTGTGTGTATTCACTGGTGAAAACAAAAACAGAGGAACAAAAGCAAAACTTACATGCAAGAGAGGAGCTCTTGCAGTTGAGCAGTCTGACAGAGAGGAAGGCAGGTTACCTCCTCACCACCTTCGCCTGGATTATTGTGCGCACTCACATGCACACAAATATTTACACTTGTAAACAGATGTGTGTGGAGTAGCACCAAAGCTTCTCTTGCCTATGGAGTTTTGAAAGTCTTTGTTCAAACGTGTGGATGATGGGAGAGGCATTAGGGAAGTGCTCCACAGGCTCTGTTCCTCTGAAACAAGTCGGGTCAGAATATAGCCCTGAACCTAGCAGGAATGGGGAAAGGATTTATGTCACCACTCTTTGCTAGATCCTTTCAGAGGAGGACAGCTGTCTTTAGACTGATCTTCTGCACAGAGTATTGTGAAAAAATTGTCCTGGCTCTATTACCAAAATGACAGCAGTCTTTCATCCACTATGGTATGTTTCTGCATTCTTTTTAATACAGCAGTATTCCATTTACTCAGAGTAGCAGAGCACCGTTTTGAAGGTCTTTTGTCTTCACAGTGCCACAGTAAAACTGGTGGTGTTGGAGTGGTTTCTAGTACTTGGAAAACATGGTGTAACAAATCTGTGTAGCTGCATGCCAGAGAAGGGAAAAAGAGGACTAAGAAGCTGTTCAGTACTGAGCCTGTGCTTTTCATATTTACTGACATTAAGTAAAATGCTCTTGCTTGGGAGAAGAATTTAATCAATCAAGAAATTATTTTAAGTACCTTTAAAATTGCTTGTTGTCTCAATTCTATATGCTAATGCAATGATTCATGTGGCTTCTGTTCTGCAGGTTGCAATCAGCCTTTCCAGTAACTAAACACAATCCTTTTAACTAGCATCCTGTAAAATCCACATTAAGAGTCTGCAAGCCTACTTCATTAATCTTTTCATTAATCTTCCATTCACCCATAAGACAAGAGGGGTACTAGGCATCCGTGGGCCATTATATGATGATTTTACCCCTTAAATATTTAGAATACATAACAATAATAGTTTAGTGTGCATTGTTGCAAAAGTGCCTGACAGAATTTCTATCTTCATCTGATCAAAAAACCCCATGTAAGCCAATTAAAATTCTATTCTGGGGGATTGGTTCGCATCTAAAATTTTTCTGAAGTATTTGAAACGTTTCCTTTTAGGAAAAAAATATGAGATATGGGCTGACAGCTTTTATGACAAGTTTTAACCCAATGGGATTTTAAAAAAGATGATAAATTAATCCTGAAAATCCAGGTTTATAACAGAAAGCCTTTTAGTCTCTTACCTGTATTGCTAGTGAGAGCTGTTAGAATACTAACACTTCTTTAAAAAGCCCTTCAAAATGTTTTCAAAATTCAAACTTTAAAATAGTTTAGTTGTAACAAGGTACCAAAGCTAGAGCAGTGGAAAGTCCAAAAAGCCCTTCTTCAGATTTATTTTATTTTATTTTATTTTATTTTATTTTATTTTATTTTATTTTATTTATCAGAAACATTTTCAAACCATTTTAAAATAAAATTCTTCATTAAAAAATAATCCTTTAACTTCTGTTCAGCACTCCAACTGAAGATCTCAAAGTCTTTGCCAACACTCATGAACTTAGGCTCTCAACCATTTTGTGGAACATATAATTGCTGTCATTTACAAATGAATAAACTGAGTGCATTCAAAGTGACTTTTGGGTACTACAGTCCTTCTCTCTCCCTCAGCTTCCACTGTGCATTTTAAGAACTAGTTATTCATTGCCTCAGAATTCACATGAAAATAATTTTTATTCCCATTCATGTAGGAGATTAATCTACTAAATTTATGTGAAAGATTTGTTTTCTGTTCCATATTTCAGGAGAGACATGGGAATGTACCATCCAAAATAAATACTAGGGAGCAACAGAAATATCAACTAACAAACTATAAAAGGCTGAAGTTCATTCCAACTCACTTGTGAGCTGCCCAAGCTAGGAGTTTAACTCTTCTGCACTTCTATATGTAGCAGAGGAAGTTGGTAAATCAAGTCCAAACTTAAGATCTTCAGACACAAAGTGAAAAGATAACAGACTTTCCCCCCTAAAGATAGCACCTCAGAGAACCAGAGTGTAATGTCTTTAAATTAAAATCACATATGGATGAGTAGTAACATGAAGGATAGAATGAGATGGGATGGGATGGGATGGGATGGGATGGGATGGGATGGGATGGGATGGGATGGGATGGGATGGGATGGGATGGGATGGGATGGGATGGGATGGGATGGGATGGGATGGGATAGGATAGGATAGGATAGGATAGGATAGGATAGGATAGGATAGGATAGGATAGGATAGGATAGGATAGGATAGGATAGGATAGGATAGGATAGGATAGGATAGGATAGGATAGGATAAGTTAAAAGGAGTAACTCATTTATTCCTGGCTTTGTCTGTGTCCTGGCTTTGTTTCTAAAATACATTAAATATCTTTGTAATATTGTTTTAATACCTTATCTCCTTTCTACTTTTACTAATGAGTACTAAGGAAATTAGACAGTGGGCATCTACTGTTTAGTGTTCTTTTTAATCCTTTCTTCCCATTATGGAATTTCCAAACAGACCCAAAAACTTTACTGCTAAACCAACGTGAATTCACTTACTCAGTCTTTGTTCTCTGACTGAAACCTTCTTAAGCAGCTGAAGACTTGAACTTTCTTAAGTAACTGGAATCAAAAGCAAAAGGAGAAATCTAATCTCCCTACACATCTATGTGGATAAAATATGGTTAACAGCATAAACTTGATGCATTTTCACTGTCCAGAAAGGTAGCATTGCTAGATTTATCCCATCTATACACTGCAGAGCTTTGACCATGTTAAGTGAGTATTTGATTGTATTCAGCAATTGCTGTCTGATCATCAGTGTCTGTGAATCTATTTGTGGCACCACATAAAATTCTCCCTCACTACCAGTATTTTCAGGAATTGTAATTTCCCCAAAGAGAAAGGAGATTTATTTTAGCCAGCTACAGTACTTGAGAGATTTATCAGTGCTGGACATAGTACAGCTGCTAAATGACCCTTCTGGAATACATGACAAACCAAATCTTTCTTTCTTTTCTTTCTTTTTTTCTTTCTTTTCTTTCTTTTCTTTCTTTTCTTTCTTTTCTTTCTTTTCTTTCTTTTCTTTCTTTTCTTTCTTCCTTCCTTCCTTCCTTCCTTCCTTCCTTCCTTCCTTCCTTCCTTCCTTCCTTCCTTCCTTCCTTCCTTCCTTCCTTCCTTCCTTCCTTCCTTCCTTCCTTCCTTCCTTCCTTCCTTCCTTCCCTCCCTCCCTCCCTCCCTCCCTTCCTCCCTCCTTCCCTCCTTCCCTTCTTCCCTCCTTCCCTCCTTCCCTCCTTCCCTCCTTCCTTCCTCTCTCCCCCACTTTCTCTTTTCTATTTTTCCTTACTTGCTGAGAATGACTAAGATAAATGGAAATGTATGGGATTCTAAATAAATGTACAAAGCATCACACTGGGCCATTATGTTCCTTCAGCACTCTGCTGTGTTGACATTCAGGAGCATATTGTCATTTACAAGGCACTGAGGCATTCAGTGGATCATATGATGATCTGAATCTCATGGCTTGCAGGCCATGTGTCAGTTACTCCAGTCAACAGGGATTTTTTTTAGAGCAGAATGTCAGCCAGTGAGGGATGTCAAAGTGTTTGATAGACTATGTCATTGTTCCAGCTACATGAAACAAAACTGTTTTCAGAGTTTCTGTGGCTGCTCTGCTGTCACCAGTCAGCATCTACCTTTCTAGTAGCTTAGAACTTGAGGAAAGGCAAAACAAGAGCACAAAGGAAGGCATTTCTGAAGATTGTGGGACTAACATAATTACTCATGGCTGTTCAAAGGGGACAATTTTCCATTTTCAGGTCATGTTTAACTATTATATGAGGGCTTTTCCTCTCCTAAAAGATTACAGGGGAACAAAATATCTTCAGAAACATAAATATATGCATTGAGTATTCATATTCAAAACCACCTGGGAAAAGAGTTTCAGTAATTTCCCATTAATGCACTTCTAAGTACCGAGAAACAGGTATTTGTGACTTTTCCACCAGAAGTATCATTATTTTGCTCAGCATCCGTTCTGCAGTTGTAAAATGCCACTCTTGCATCCCCTCTTTTCCAATGATTGTTTCACGCTGTCCAGAAAGTCTTCAAGCTGTTTTAAATTGATTTGCAAATGTAACTGATTGCTCACACTAGCTCTTTATATTGTATGTTATGCTCAAATTCTGGGTTTTGGACAAAGATGAAGCATACTGTATAAATACATACATCAAGTTGAGAATATATTGTTAGCATAACTGCTATTTTAATACTGCAGTTCAGGAATCATATTTTGTCCTAATTTTATAGAAAAGAAAGAAGAAGGAATGATAATGCAGCTATAATACTTGTATGGAAAAAGAAGCTTCAATGGTATTAAAAATGCAATTAAACTTGTAACACACGCTTCTCAATTTATGTTCCTTTTCAAGGTGTTATGCCTTCCCTTCCATGGCTTTTTGGAATCATATACTACTGAGTACTTAAAATAGCTTCTTAAAATAGGTTTGGACTGCTAGAGAGAGCAGCACTACACTTGTCAAATTGTTCTTTTTGCTCTGGCAGGAATATGATGTTAGTGGCCTCACCATTCTAAGAGTCCATTTGGAATTACTTTTATATGTTTGCTAGAATGCTTTAAAACCTTTACTCTGTCTTCATTGATCATGAGCTCCGTGTTATATCCAAATTGACCGTATATTGGTGCTTTTATGCTATTTTTGTCCTCTTTATTATCCCCAAATGAGTTTTGCCCAGATCCAGCTCTGCATTGTTGTAACTGACCATGGGTGAGTTAACAGTCATGAGAGGTTTTAGCTGTGGGTTTGTTGGTGCCAGCCTTTTCCCCATGCCTCATCTCCTGTCAGTGTACTTCTGCATTGGTCCTTTGCTACCATACCAGGACTGCATTCCTACACTTCGTTCTTTCAGGGCCAAAAATCTTCTCCTTCTGTAAATAGTGACTTCTCACCACTTCAATCTATACTACAAGGAAATATAGCCATAGACAAGCAAATTAGCCATAGACATCATAGACACAGACATCAGAGAAACTATGGCCATGATTACCCAGGAGAAACAATGCTGTGGGCAGGTCGAGAAAAGCTCAAGCAGAGCAGGTTTGGCAAGCCATGCCCATCCAAGTAAACTCAGAGAAAACCTATGGTCTCATACTAGCAATGGCAATGCCATGTTACAGGACATAAATATTGCATGTGTCAGGTACACTGCAGCGTAGGGACAGGAAATCAGGCCTTGTCTTAGGCAGACAAACTGGGCAGTGCAGCAACATCAAGCAGGGTTCATTTTTCACCTCTTTCAGTTTTCCCAGTGTGATGTTGCTGAGGAGACTGATGGGGAATTTGCAGCTGATTCCAATTAGTGCAAGGATCAAAATACCAAGTGCAAAAATTTTATAATTCTGCATGTGTTTAAATTCTTACTACAAAACTCTATAATGAAATCTTTTGTGAGAAAAACCCCGAGGCATTGATGCAAATGGTTCTAAAATATTTTTATTTCTGTTCTGAATGAAAAGCAGGGCTTCAAAGTCTGATACATTGTACCATGGCTGTGATCTGATTGAAGAAGCCTCCGTTCTGGTCATTTTATACAGCATAATGATACCATTATTTCAGAGCAGCAGAACCCATCTGGTAGCATTTAAACTATGGAGGAGTTGTTTTTCCTAAAATAAAATGAAAAAATACTCCTTGTTTTTTTTATTAATTGTGAGAATGGTGTGGGCTCTTTCTGTCATTTTCTTTTCTGAGTTCAGCAACAGATACAAGATACAATAAATAACAAAATAACCTGTGGATTGGAAGATGTCCTTGTGAATCCATGGTTTCTGATGAAAATTTTCTGGCATTTTTTTTTATTTCTGCACAGCGTATGAATTAACCTTAATCCTTTATGAGATTCTACATAGCATTAGAACATCCATCTTAAAAAAGGTGTATATTGAAATACCTCATATATCCCATATAGTTGTTAGGTTTTATCCGTTATGAATGAGCTCCCTAAGGATGTAAACATATGACTGGAACTAATTCGATGCACTAAAAATTAAAATTCCTTTCTTTAGACCGTTTCTAACTCTGATTAAACATGTTATTACTGATAAAGGTGACATGAACTGAGATTAACTTTTTCCCAATATTAAACAAAACCTAAAACATTTAAATATAAATATTTTAGTCACAGCTTCATTTTGTGATTTTTATTTTTTTTTATTTTATTTTCATGCTAGTTAAAATTGCAGAACAATAAAAAACCTGCAAACTGAATATTATTCTTAAGCCTGGCAGAGGTGAATCTGCCAAATCTGAGTCTGAAATGACAAGCACATCAGTCACTGACACAAGCCAGCTGCCAGGCCTCTTTATATGCAAGTCATTCAGTGACATATCAAAACATGGAAAATATAATACTCCTACCAACATTTCTTGTTGAATTAATGCCCAGGTGAGTTCTTCTGAAATGCTTTAGCTGTATCTTAGAAAAAACAAGAACCAGTAAAGCATCATACTTATTAGGACCCAATTTGCCACAGCAGCAGTCAAGTGCTTCAGCCTTTCCCAGAAGCAATGGCGAGGGAGGACTGGGGATTGGGAAACTTAGATTTAATTCATAATGTGCTGTGCATTTAGAATTCAATACTGACAGCTCTAATTACACACACCTTTCCATCACACATTCATCAGCTAAGAGGAAAACACTAGAAACAACAGTATCAACTTCTCATGGAAATAAATATATAAGTGCAGAGCCAAGCACTCCAGAGCTTCTGATCTTTCACCTTTCTTTCTGGCAAATCCCCGTTTTCCCCTGTGTTTTTTATTTTTTTATTTTTTATTATTATTATGATTTTTTTTTTTCAGATAGGAAAAAGAAAAAGAAAAAAAACTGGCTAGATATTAAGCTTTCATTCAAAATATAACCTTAAAATATTGCAGTCAGAGTGTAGGGAGTGATGTAATCTTAGGATGTTTGCCTTCCAGCAGCTTTTCAAAAACAAGAAATCTCAGCTACTCTTCAGACAACTTCCAACAGTGATAGAGAACTAAGGACCTGGAGAAGGCAAATATTTTAGAATAGGTTGGACCATTTCATGGAAATAATTAATTCTCTGTCAGCAAAAGAGAGAGCTTGAATAACTAAATGATGGATGAGATTAATCCTGCTCTTTCAGAATATACTAATAAGAACACAAGAAGTTCTGTATGACATTAGGGATACTTATGTCCTCTGTGCAACTGCATGTGTCAGCCATACTCCAAATGCAGCACTTTACAGCATTGGAACAGATGTTACAGTCAGTTAATTTTAAATATGATTTCCACCAGCACAGAAGTTGATTGAAGTAATTCATCAGCATATCCCAAGTCAAGTAAGTGAGAACTTGCTCAGTCAAGTTACAATTCACAAGTTACACATAATGAGAGTTGGGGTTTTATTTTATAGGATATTGCTCTCAATAAGAACAACTTATTCATTGTTCCAACAAACAGTTTTTGTGAGTGATTACATGTAGGTAATTCTAAACCTAGTGTGGGAACAGTTCTCTGCTTTTCTTCTCTGAATCTAGTTCTGTATATTTAGTAAAGTTTGTTGAATTTTGAAACCTTACAAAGTATGGTTATATCTTTTTGTTTTAGCATCGTGTCTCCAGGGAAATTAAAGCTCCATTTTGAGTTAGGCTACGAATTAAGTACTGCGAAATCTTGGTTTAGGTCTAGCATCAATTTGAGGATGTGTAATCCACATGAGCTAGATTGCTGCAGCCAGTCCTTATGTAGTAAATTCCCTGTGATATGGAAGTGTGCCAGGAAGTTTAAGGAAAGGGTCACTGGTGCCCAAATAAGATGGAGATATGCCTGAGTCAGGGTGAGCACAGTCAGTAAAGAATTCCTTGTCTGATTTTCCATTTTATAACCATTTATTCAAACATTCATAAAATATTTGGGTATTGTAAAACTGCTATGGATGAACTCTCCAGTCATTTAAATTTCAAATAATTTGTCCATGCGAGTAATAGTGGAGCACAAACTTCTCGTGTATGTTCATGGAAATCATGATGCATTTTCCTTGTTCATTTTACAATATTACTTCTTTAGTGCACGACTCAGATTTGTTTAGTAACATAAACGTTTTAAAAGAGAAAATAAGAATCAATCTTTATTGACAGGTAAATCTGTATTTTATCTATGGATATGGCAAGAAATACATTTGACATTTTTGTCTTTATAGAAGCAATAGACTGTAGAGCTTTGTAAACTAGCAGAAGTTTCTACATTCAAAAATGTCCAAGACTTTGCTATATCTTCAGAAAAAATGATCTTTTTATCAGCATTATGAATATTTTAATATGCATATGATTCAGTTCCACACAGATAGTTGCAGGGTTCAGTTGTTGCCATGCAGACTACTCTAAAGATTACTGTATTTCCTACTAAAAATTTCCTTTTGTTTCATTCCAAATAATATTCATTACAAAGTAAATTTTCTCAATAGATGCATTAATGTTCTGACCTGCCAAAGATTCTTCTGTCAAAACATCCTGATACTTGGGCAAAAGATGTTATTTTTTAAAAAATATGAAGCATCACACACCCAGCAAGATTCCATATTTTGTTTATCTGACAATATTTCTGTTACCTAACAGGCACAAAGTACTTGACAAGAAACGTTCAAACAATTTTCACTTTAGGTTGTCTGGAGTGGTGTTTCTGCCTTGGGGTTTGTTGATTTTTGTTTTGGGGATTTTGTTTGTTTTTTTTTTTTTGTGTGTGTGTGGTTTTTTTTGTTTATTTGTTTCTTTGTTTGTTGAGATTTTTTTTTTTTGTGGCTTCTTGTTGTTGTTTTTTAATTGTGGTATCCCTCAATGAATGTCTGACAGATAAGAAGCTCTCTATATATTCTGGCCATTTACAAACTGTGGAAATCTGCACCCTGTCTGGGGACAAGCTGTTAAAGGAATTATGTCCACAGTTTTCTACGTAGACACATATATCTCCAGTCTAGAGTGTTGCTTGCTTTGCCATAACACTGAAGTACTGGCTAGCGCTTTTCAGATGAAAGCACTAAATGTCATTTTCTCCAAAGTCAGTGTGTGCAGCAGGTCTAAAAACCCATTTATTTTCCTTAATCCACATGTAACAATAAAATTCCCTAAATATTATACAGAAAGCCTAACTGGGTTACTCATTTCATGTCCATTCAGAGCTATGAAGAATACGAGTAATTGCCAGTCTTGTTTGAGCGAACATGTTGGCTGCATCATATGGAGAGATTCTCTGGCTGGATGCTTCTATCTCCAAAGTAAGTGTCATGTTCCTAGTTTGGTATTTCCTTTTAGATGGCATTGTTTGGAAGGTGTGCATTGGAGTGGATTTGTAGAAACTTTTCAAAGCATCCATTTATCCATTTTCCAAAAACAGAAAATGTGAAACAGAACTGCAAGTTTGTGGAATGCAATCAAAGAATATTTTTTTTCTAATATTTACATGGAGGCTTATTTATATGTCATTTGACTTTTAAAGAAGTTAGTGTAAGTGTGGGCAAGTCCCTGATTCAAAACTGCAGCAGCTTTGTATTTATCCCCAGGTTAGATTTTGTTTCAAATCTTCATATGGTTTTTATGCACTCTTATAACTACATGAACAGAGTCTCTAAAAGCCATTTTTCCTTTTAAATATGCAAAATTTATCAGTGATTAGTAAACATCTGTTACCAAGTCTGTTGTAGAATATCGTCTCTACATCATGATAGGAGGATTGCATTTAATCTGTTCTAACAGCTCAAAAGATTAAAGGTATAAGTACTTCAAGAAAAGTTAGTTTTCTTGTTTACAGTTTTTTCATCACATAAAAGAGATTCAAATTTTCCAATATCTACATTGATACATATTATGTTGACAAATTCCATCTGACAATTTCTTAATCTTTCAGTAACAGTGGAGTGATGCTTTTACTCCCTGTACAAGAAATTAGATGAGGTGAAAGAATGCTCTTGGTCCTGTATTAGCAATAACTGATGGAGCGTTCTTTCCAGGTCACAGGATACCCCCAGCATCATGACAGCACTGCCAAAATTGTTACATTGTGTTAGAAATGTTTTGTTTGGGGTAAATGCACTGACAGCTCTAAAAACTGACTTTTCAAAAGCTCTTTGTGAAATAGAAGATCTCAAGAAGAATGAAAGAGTAGATAAAACAATTCACACAAGTTGTTCTAGTGATAAACCCAGTAGTTAGCAGTGTTTAAACAAATGCTGAAATAGTTGTTTAACAGTGAGCCTGTGCCTCATAATCACAGACATTCAAGTTTTGAAGTGAACCATATGTTGATAAATGCTCAGACACTCAGAGGCTGCAGCAGAACTAACATGCCAGCTGTATCCAGTTTTGTTTTGCTCCAGTGAGGAACTTAGGTGTCCCAAGTCAACCGAGTATTTAATCACAGTCTTATGTCTTTAAGCATTTTGTTGAATTTAAGTGCTGAGTTCAAAACTTCTCTTGCCACATACACTCCCCTAAGACCCTAACAAAGTCAGAGGACCATAGATTTCACAGGAGTGGACTGTAAGGACCCTCCCCTCAATCTTTCTGTAAGAACTGCTGTTAAAAATTGTTGTACTTTAACACCAACCTGCAACTCAGCACCGTGGAGTTATTCACTCCCAACAGTGGGATAAGGGAGAGGATTGAAAGGGTAAAAGTGAGAAAGCACATGGGTTGAGATAAAGACAGTTTAAGAAGTAAAGAAGCCACCAGCAAAGTAATACAAGGAATTCATTCACCACTTCCCATGGGCAGGCAGGTGTTCAGCCATCTCCAGGATAGCAGGGCTCCAACATATGTTAATAGTGACTCAGGAAGACAAACGTCATCACTCCAAACATTCCCCCTCTTCCTTCTTCTTCCCCCCAGATTTATGTGCTGAGCATGATGCTATATAGTACAGGATATTCCTTTGGCCAGTTGAGGTCAGCTGTCCAGGCTGCATCCCTTCCTGTTTGTGCACCCGCAACCCACTCTCTGTTGGGGTGGGGTGAGAGGCAGAAAAGGCCTTGACTTGGTGCAAGCACTGGTCAGCAGTAACAGAAACATCCCTGTGACATCAGCCATGTTTCCAGCACAAATCTGAAACACAGCCCCATACTAGCTACTGTTGAGAAAATTAACTCTATCCCGGTCATAACCAGCACAGAAACCCTCATAGCTATGGGATGTTCCACTGAGAGATGCCCGAATTATCTATTATGCTGAGCACAGGTTTTATCTGTGCATGGAATCTGGTATCACTCCGTTTGGATGAAAGTGATTACTCCTAGAAATTCCTGTAAAATGTGTTTTGAGCTCAATTTTTATGATCTACTAAATGTGTGATGATTTTTTTTCATTCTTTTAGATGCTGCTAGTTTACTTCCTTCAACTCCATATGTATTACTCTTACAGTTAAAGAGCGTGTGTACATTGGTCCACAAATGCGATTCAGTTATGATTGCTTTCTTTATCATGTTAAATTCAAATTTCCTTCAGTTGCTCCAGTAGCATTCCCCACTTTCCTTGAGGTTAAATGTATTTCATTGTGTGTATTTTGATGAAGTAATTTACCCTCACAAATCTCTTTAGTGACATACGAAGTATTTTTTTTTGGTAGGTGTGGCAATGATGAACAGAGGTTGGTTCACTTTGGTTTCATCCATAATGTGTTTCTAATACACACCTGACAGCTAACTCAATCTCTGTGATAAGAGCTGTTGGCTGAAACATTAATTTTTTTGCTGCTTACAGGTCTTTAGGGAACTTACACATTTTGCTTTCCAAAAGAACTAGATGATTCACTTGTACAAAAAAAATGCAGAAAATAATATCCAGTGTGAGAGACAAATGGACTATGACTGGATAAAAAAGGTGGACTACATATTTTTCAGTGAAAATGTACTTTTGAACACTTCAAAATCCTGATTCCAATATTTAGGTGTTACTTTTTATCTAAGTATTTTAGAATGTAAGCTGAGTGTGTTTAGGTTGTGTGACTATCTGCCTACTTTCTTTGGAGTGTTGAAACACCTTGATATTCCCAGAGCATATCCATTAGATAAGCCTTTACATTAAAGAAAGGTGGAGTATAACAAAGTATGTATATTCTAAGTAATGACAAGGAAATAATTTTGAAGAACTCAAAATCTAATTTCCATTTGATGGATAATTAAGACAAAACTGAGCATATTTAGCACAAAACAGATTGAGAACCACTTCTCTCAAATTATCCAAAACCTTGGGATCTGATAAAACTAAAATTTTAGGATTTGGTCCACATAAGACAATTTGCAGATATGTAAACACATTTTTAAAGTCTTCTCAACTGAAATGTCCACATGATTTTTCTAGTCAGCAAAGTGAGATATACTACAGGAGAAAACAGTATCAGTGCCTGCCTTTTATTTCAGGAGAAGGTGATTTTGTGTCTTAGCTACCTAATTTAAGTGTAAGGTTTATATCTGAAAAGGATGAACAGAGATAAACAGTTCTTTCCAAGTTAAGACACCATCTATCTTCAAATACCAGGATTTAAGAGCCAGACCCTGAGAATTATGGCATGAATAAGTTAACAGCTATCTACTCATCATCAAAACTTCTACATGATTCATAATTAAATTCCGAATTCTGAAAGTTGGATATTAAAACCTTTTTCTTTTGGCATTTAGCTACTCCAGTGTGTTCAATAAGACTGCCATAGTGGCAATTGCTAAATTTAAGTCTTCTATTTGAGGTCACTGTCTTAATAGTTTTGCAGGTTTTCCCTGCTCTGTATGCTTCTGTCTCTCTAATAGAGCTAGCAAATGCGTCTGTGCAAGCTGCAATTTCAAGGGTTTATTTCTCCTCTGGTGTCTTTTCTGTACGTGTTCTTCACAGAAAATAGTAAGTTGTTGACCTTCTTATGTTTGTGCATACAGAAAGCACAAGAACAGTAACAAAAACTCTGTGGTCTGGTTGGACTATAAAAATGAAGGTTATTTCTCTGCTTTGTAAAATATCAGTCATATCTGCACATTTTTTACAGGGGTCTTATGCCTGCTAACTAAATTTCATTTTGAAAACAACTTAAGATAACAGTCACAGTCAACAATTGCATCCTGACTCAATTTAAATTGTTTAACATTCAGAAGTAGATTTGGCTCTTTCATTCCCCTTTACTAAAATTCCAGGACTATAGATCTGTGCAGCTAAAGAAAAAAAACATTTCTTTTCTGTCCACAAGTAAATATAAAAAATTATAACACATATACCCATGTTCATGCAGACACAGATTTATCTGACTTAGTTTCAACCTAATTTGTTTTCTCCTTCATTTTGAAAATGTCATAACCTTCTCTTATTCGCCCACCATGAGCCCTTTTCCTCTGGCACATGTTCTTTTCTTGAGGTCAGAACGGGTCATGCATTTCCCTCAAAAGATATGGCTATCAAGGCACCAATCATCTAACAGATACATGTTGTAGCTAAGGAGCAGCTCCAAGGTGCCCCTGTCATAATCCAGTGGTGAAGGTCACCAGCACCATGACTTGCCTTGTATCAAGATCAGTGTCCCTGAGTACTCCATTAGCAGTCACGGAGCCTGGCTTCCTCAGTCCCTGGCAGTGCACCTAATGGCAATAATTAACTATACTCTCAGAAATTCTCTTTGCATGCCTTTACTTGGAATGTTCAGACTGAGTAGTAGCAATACATTTTTCCTGTTGATATTTAACAATATAAAATAGTTTGTCTGAAATAAGCAGTACGAGATTCTTCAACTTCTTGCTAAAGGTCATTTTGACCAATTACATTACAAAAGGAAGGCGAAAAAAATATTAAGTAACACTTATTGTAAATCCTAATTGTGGTTCATCACAAACTGAGTTTCATCTGTGAATGTCATTTTGCTTCCTTACTTGTAAGAATGAGTTTATATGTTGAATTGTGCTATTTTTTATAAAATATCCAGATGTAAATGGGAATAAAGGTAATGATTTATAGGAACACAGAACTATGGAAAGGCTTGGGTTGGACATCACATTGAACTGAATACAGTTCCAACTCCCCTGACATGAGCAGAGATGCCACCCACTAGGCCAGGTTGCTCAGATCACCATCAGACTTGGTCTTGAACACATCCAGGGATGAAGCATCCACAGCTTCTCTGGGCAACACATTCCAGTGCCTCACCACCCTCTGAGTAAAGAATTTCTCTCTAACATCTAGTCTAAATCTCCTCTTTTAGTTAAAAATTGTTTCTGTCGTGACTGCTTTCAGTACCTGAAGGACACAATAAAGTCTTCCCAGAGCCTTCTCTTCTCTAGACTGAACAACCCCAGTTCCTTCAGCTTGTTTTCATAGGAGAAGTGCTCTAACCCTCACATCATGTTTGTGGCATCCTCTGGACCTGCTCCAACAGGTCTTGAGCTGAGGACTCCAGACATGGTTGCAGTATTCCAGGTGGGGTTTCAGGACAGCAGTGCAGAGATGTAATTATGTTTTCATCAGGGCAATTAAGTAAGGCTATATTTTATCTCCTTTTCTTTCTTCCTTTTAATAATCATAGATTTCAAGTTGCAATCTTCCTTAACTCTATCTTATTAAAAAATATTTCAGCATGAATTCTTGCAAAAATTGTATTAGTGAAAAATAGCCCTCCAACAAATGCTGACTTTATTGAAAATAAATTCTTTACAATGTTCTTGCAATCTATCTGGTTTGGCCACACTTTGTGAGAAAAACTAGAAAAAAAAAAAAAAGATAAATTTTATTCACATTTAATTTGGTGTTTTAGCGTAGATATACCCTTTCTGTAGGAAAAAAACATCTAAATCAGCTCTAACAGTAAACCTTTGTAAACCTTTCATTCTCTAAAGGGTTGATTACTGTTTCTAAATAATTTTAAAACTATTTTTCCTACCTTTACATATTCCACTGAATGTACATTCTACTACCTACTAGGTCTACCTAATAGGGTCTGTCTGCTTCACTGTTTGGAAATTTTTTTTATTCACCACTTGGGCAATTATAGTCCTCTTAAGGAGATGAAAGCTAAAGCACTCTAACAGGAGGAGCACACTAGCCACCCTCCTGTTAGTGTTGAACAGCTGTCATAGTCCATACCAGGGGTGTCTGTATTTAAAAGCTGAGTGGAAAGAAGAAGATAACAAATACAGTAATTTTAATTTCTGCACTTGCAAACCTGTGTGTGGTTAGTGAAAACTTGGGAGAGTTTTTTGCAGTTCCTAGGGAATTTGGTTGGGCTTTTGTACATGAAAACAGGAGAAAGTTCACAATGCAAAATGGTATGAAAAACAGAGGAGAGGGAGGTGCTTTTTAAGAAGGATATTTATGTGTAGCTGGCTGGTGGTGAAGATGAGCAGTCTGACCAGCCCATGTGGTCATCTGAAAATTAAAACTGTTTCTGGATTTTTTTATTTTTTTTTTTTTTATAACAGAGAAGCCTGCGTTTCTCGTAGATGTCCTGTAGGTTTCTGAATGGCACACAAAAGGGAAAATTGTGTATCTTCAATATGCCTTAGGGGAACAACTAGAAAAAAAAGTTTTGTAGGTATTAAATATGTCAGTCACAATTAGCTTGCAAACAGATGTTGCTCCTATATTGTTATTCTTCACTTTTGCTTACCAAGTTCTGAGTTCTAAATTGCTGCGAACAGCATGCTGTCTTTGATTTGGGAATATGTGTATACGCTCCACAGTGAGCATAGCCCTTTTCTCTGATTATTTCCATAGCATATAGGAACTGGCTTTCAATCTGTAGTCTTTTACAGCATGATGCTCTCATATGGAAGCTTGGCCAAGTTTATGTCATTTTATTGTATTGTGTTCCAGTAGGAACATTCAGAAATGTTTACTCCAACCTGAGAAAATCACAACATTTAGGGTGGCTTTTTGACTGATTCTAACAGTTAATTCATGTCTTTAAGATCTCCCTTATCTGTGAAAGTTGTGAATATGTTTGATGAGAAATTAAAATCTAGAATCTGCTATAATCACTTGATTCCAGAAACTGAGGTTATAAGAAAAAAAAATTGAAAACATGCACTCACATTCCCCCACACCATTCCCCAAACAATCAGTTAAAAAAAGCTAAAGTTGAATCATAGGATGCTGTGATTGCTGTGAATGCCAGTCACCGATTTTCATTTTTTTTTTTATTTTTTTCTGCCATACACCTCAAAACATTTCACTTTAAAACTATCCTCAGAACCATAAGGGAACTTGAGGATTGTCTGTTTCTTACATCTTTGTCCCTAAACTGAAGAATGAAAAAAAAAAAAGCTGTTTCTGACAAAATATAGGCTTGATATCTTGTATAGTTTTCAGGTATTAAAATATATTAATATTAATGAATTATTGGAATATAAAACATTAACATAAAGTAAATAATTTTCCCATATGGGAAGAGAAGAACAGAAAAATATTTTGAAAGAAAATCAAGAACAAGATAACTCTGTTTTTTTTGTTGTTTGTTTGTTTTTGTTTTTGTTTATTTTGTTTTTTTCTATGAAGAAACACTATATTGACCTAATTTTAAGACGAAGTTTTACAAAGATCAACCTAATATTCCAGATGTTTAAAGGATGAAGTGTTTTTTTCTCTTTTTTCATGCTGTACAAATAAGTTGATACTCACCTTTTGCTCTTAAAATCTTAATTCAGTAAAGTGATATCTATACTGCAAAGCCTAAGAGCTTATCCCAATTCCCAGTGCTGGGAATCCCAGAGAACCCCAATTCTCTGCCAGTGCTGGGCATTCATGGGCTGAATCCACACTAGGATGCTTCATATGCACATGAGTCACTCCTTTCTGCTTTGGTTTCATCATAAAGAAATAGTTTGTAAAGGATGAGACTGGAACTGATGTACAGGTGGCCATGTCTGCAATGCTGATTAAAACAGGATTAGAAACCATATCACATGGTTCAGGACCATTGGTATCCATGTTACTTTACTGAAACTTTTTGTTAACAGATGTGTCTTGGAGGGGCATTTGAAAAAAAAAAAAGAAAAAAAGAAAAAAGAGCAATCCAACAGTTCAGTGGTGCGGATGAACAAGGATTTATGTCTCAGGTTCACACCCCAGCTTGCTTTTATTTAACAGTGCACATGTACCTCTCTGCCTGCTTTGGAAGGTCAGTGAACCTGAGATGGATCACAGCAGGCATCAACAAATATAGCCAAAGCTGAAGATGTGGCCAATATAGAAGAAGAAATAACATTTGGGTTCAAAGCTCTGAGTGTAAACAGCACAATTGAAACATAATTGGTTTGGAGTGCAGCACGTGCAAAGAAAACATGGTTTCTATATTTTGTATTGTGCTCCCATCTGAAAGTCTTGGCTTAGAGTTATGGCCTGAATGAGGAGCCACTGGCCTGCCCCTTGAATGCTGTGGTAGGGGCAGTGAGAAAGGCATGGGGAAAGAAAAGGAGATCTGAGATGAGAGATTGGGCTCTTCCAACATTCTTAGCCTCTCTTGTCTTCAGGCACGCTTGAGATCTGAGTTGTCAAGAAACCAAAATCATCATCTCTGAAGAAACCAGGCTAAAGTTGAACCACTTTTGCATCTGCTTAAAATACACTGAATTTTCAAAAACTCTGCAAAATTCAACTGAAAAAGTTCTTCTCCTGTGTGTGGCTACGTGGCTTGTTGAACTAATTTTTTAAAATAGTTTTGATGAGTCTGAATATTGTGTTTGCAAGCCTGGTCTATCAAATCTTTCTGTCTGACCTTGTTCTATATAATTGGGGGTGTAATAGGCAGATGTTTTGGGAAATTGCAGCTTTGCTCAGCTGCCAGGCAGATTCCAATCAGATTTTGTTCATCATGCCTCTGAGTTTTGCTTAGCTCTTGTCCCCCTTTCCTTTGTGCTTGTGACTGCTTAAATATAAAAATGGTAAGGCAAGCTCTCTGGAAAAGGGAATCAAGGCATCTATTCATGGGCAAGTAGTGATGTATGATGCAAAATGGCACCAGCATATTCCTGGCCATTGCTCCTTTGCCCTGAGCAAAATGAGACCATCTTGTGAGCATAGGGGAAAGCTGCTTCAAATTATGTGCTAAATTATACTCTAAATTACACACATTTGTTAGATGCTGCTGGAGGCCTATTCTGCCTGGTTGTCCAAAATGGTATCTTAGCATAGGTCAAGAAGACCTAGGGTCTGTTTCTGTAAAGAGAGCTCATCTCAATGTAATCTCCTGAGGCTAAATAGTCAGCTAAATAGTTAATGTAAATGCTCTTCTGAGTTTTTAGGGGGGTTTTGAGTGTTCGATTCTTGCTTTTGTTTTTGTTTTCTCTCTTTTGAGATTTGTTTTTGGTTTTTTGTGGGGTTTAATTGTTTGTGTTTAAATAAATATAGCCAATATAATTTGCTGCTTTTGTGCTTGGAGATCATAGGCACTTTTTTTGCTTGATGCATTAAATTTTATTTTGAGCAACAGAACAGTACTATGAAATCTGAACTCAGGATAAGTCAATGCAGTTAATTTCATGAGACACTTAAAGGATGTAGTTACATTGCATGTATTCCCTAAGTATATATATTGGCTGTCACTTTCAGTATTTCTGTGTAAAACATTTCTGGGTTTAAATTTAGTCATTACTTCCCATAATAAGGTATTTTGAATTTACAGATGAGGTAAAGCCAGAATTTTTAGATCATGGGTTATGCAATGGTTATAACTTCTCTAAGAGTGTCTCCCTTAGCAATCAGTGGGATTCCTCCGGGCTAGGATATCTGCTATCAGCCTGAGTCATCACAGTGGGTCCTTGCAGCCCTTCAGCAGCAGCTCTGGGCTGGCTAAGGTAGCCAATGTTATCTTTGTGCTTGCTGCCTGCAAAACAAGGATTATTTGCTTAGGAGAAATTAAACACTAAAAGGCACAGGAACACTTTACAAGCCAGTATCACAACAAAGAAGAACTTTTTTCTTACACTACAGTTCTCAAAGTAAATATACTATTCTTAAACACCTACAAAGATCACTAGACATTGATGGAACAATTTTTTTATCCTTTTCTTTGCTGAGCTTTCAAATTAAAATGTTTTCACTGAGACACAAATATAATCTCCTTTGTAATTTAAAGTCCTGGTGATATTGTTAGGCCAAATAACAGCTGTGATTTCTTTAGGGAGAGTTTAATCAGTTTGTTGTGACACGGTACGAGGAACTCAATTGTGATTGATCACTATTGCTCAGAAACTGGCCAGAAGTGAGTTTGAGCAAATCATTTAAACAGCGCCTCAGAGCTGCAGAACCTCAAACAATGAGAGGCCTCTTGAAGCTGGCAGAAATATTAGCAGGCTTCAGGAATGGTTTCCAGTGGCTCTGTAAATACTGCCTTCAGCATGGCCAGGGGATCTTCTGTTATCCCTTTACTCTGTGCATTGATTCTTTGAAACTGGATAAAAGCTAAAGCACATCACTTTCTGAGGGCACCTTACTCCTAGGACAGTGTCAGAATTTTCAGGAAATTTTAATAATATTGTTTTAGTGAAAAGTAATTTTCTGTAGTTCTGCTGGTCTGAATCAGTAGGGATTTTTTTCTCTTTTCATAGATTCAGATAATCCAAGAGATCTTTATGCACAGTGATGGTTAGCTAACATGCATCCTGACCATAAAATTTCTTCAGTGATGTTATATTAAATCAGTGTTTTATGGCTGATCTGGGGATTTCTCTTTGCAACATCATTGAATCCAAGACATCAAGTCATCAAGGTAAACTAGGCCCAGGTAAATTATTTTAGTGGCTATTTGCCTTTGTAGTGGTTACATAGTAGTTCCCACTTTCAGTCACTAGCTCTTGTTACACTTCTATATCATACCTTTACTGACTGAAATCTTTGATGTAACTAACAAGCTATCGGACAAGAGGAAGCAGCCTCAAGTGGTGCCAGGGGAAAAGATTCTTCATTGAAAGGGTTATCAAGCATTGGAACTGGCTCCGCAGGGAAGTGGTTGAGTCACCATGCCTTGCAGCTATTTAAAAGACATGGATGTAGCACTTGGAGGCACGGTTTAGTAGTAGATTTGGCAGTGCTGGGTTAACAGTTGGACTAGATGGTCCTAAAGGGTGTTTTACAACCTACATGATTCTATGACATTACTCATACAAAAAGATCCCTAAAGAAATTTTCTCTGGTTGCTATCAGATACTAATCTCCATGTCATCATACTTCAACAAGTATTGTTACCAGTGCTGTTAAAATGGTTTTCTGCGGGGTCCTTCTTTTGAGATGATCCAAAATCATTATACTGTATAATATCCTAATATGGACAGAATCATAACATCAACATTTGCCCTATGCCTTTCAGAATCTATTTGTGTCTCAATAGACGCTCTGCACTTACTACAGTAATGTCGCAGTTCTGCTGACAGAGATCAAATCTGCTTTTTTGTCTTTTTTAGGTAATTTAACCAAATCAAACTCCTTTAATAACTGTTTAAAAATGTTTTTTTCTGACCCAATACATTTTTGTCTAAGCCCTAATTTTAATGTTCAACTTCTTTTTTTTCCCCCTTTGTAATTTGGGCATTAGAATCACACATAATATTCTAGTAATAGCTTTACTAGTGCTGTAGATCAGCTTTCTATTTCTACTCAATATTTCTTTTTTATTTATGCATACAAGGATCACAGCTGCTTATCCAAATGTCGTATTAAAATAAGAGCTCATCACCATGAGCTACTTAGTTTCCCCAAATACCTGTTTCCTAAGTAATTTATTTCTAAAATACTGTTCTTTATGCTAAATATTTTTTGTCTTGAAATGGTGAAATGGAAATGCAGGAACAGAAAGGGTAAGAAAAACAACTTTGAAAAGAAGAAATATTGAAAATTTTCAAAGACTATTAAAAAATAAAGGGGGGGGGGCAGGTACTTTCATATGTAAGAGATAAAACTACTTTCTTGGTCACCTTTCTAGATGTCAGAGGTAAGAAACTGTATGCCAGCAATTCTTTCCCAAACAATTCAAGTGTTTACAAGTCTAAAAGACTATAGGAGTTGAATGTCCACAATATTTTATTCCATTTTCTGTGAAACAAAATTTAGCTCCCTATACCAATTTAATCTTCTCCTATGTTGTTATTTTACATAATGCAGTTTGGATTTTACATATTTAAAACAGATGATTTTGTATGTATTATAAAAATTTGCACGTCTTGTCAAAAGTTATGACTCTTCTGTAGTGAAATGTTCTCACTATATTTCAGCCAGACCTAGGCAGAAAAGATCAGCTTTCTAATTCCCCACTGGAAACACTTATTCAAGAAGGTAACAAAGAACAGGCAAAAGCTGTAAGACAGGAGAACTGCTGCCAGCAGATGTAGAACTGAAAACAGGATGAGGATAAAAGATGCTGGTAATTTATCAGCACTTTTGTTGATTTACATTTAGCTTTGAAATGACAGTTCGTAATAGTATAAAAAAAACCCAACAGGCATCAATGAGAGCTTGCCAGGAACGTGCTCGAGATGGTACTACTAGAGTAACAATATTGCAACTAAATTGGGATGTAATGGCGAAAAGTGCTCCAGACAACACTGCAGAGCTACAGGGGAAAAGAGGGAGAAGCAGGAAAGAAAAAATAATAGTCAAATTTTTCAGAATACTTAAATTTAGATGAGGGCAAAAGTAAAGCAGAGTTATACTGGTCTAGGAGAAGGACTGTAAGATATTAATATTGAAGACATTTATTTTTCATTAGACAAATCCAATCCTTTTATTTATCCTGTTAAAATTGGACCCTATTCACAGATTACTTTGGCGTCTTTCTGTCCATTTCTTTCCTTGATATTTAAAATTACATTTATTGGAAGTTATTGAGATGACTTTTTGTGTTTCCTGACTGAATTAAGTAATACTTTTGGTGTGGTTTTGTTTAATGAAAGAATGTAAAATTTTCCCTTTTACAGTTTGACTGGCAAACCTCTTTTGAGAATGCTTACTTGTAAATATCCTACTGCTCCTATATTTGATATAACCTTTTACAGGTTTTGAAGTAGTAGCTAAGACAGGGAGAATGAGCAGGGATGAGAATGTAGGTGAGTTTATAAGCAATGCACAAATGTTTGATAGTTAACAAAAATATTAATACAGGAGTGTGCTTTGAAGTCTATGTCGTCATTCAAAGGAGTAACTACAAAAATGTTTTCTACTATGAACAAGACCCAAAATCCCACTGAAGTAGTTTTCGGGGGTTTTTTGTGACTTCACAGATATAATGAGGCACCTTACATTCTGAGTTTGTTAAAAATAAAAGCAACCATTTTCTTGTGCAGCTGGATGTGATATGATACAAATAGTTTCAACACACTTTGGGTCTCCATATAAAAGGAGATACGTAAATCATATTCATATTAAATTACTTGAACTGAGATTGTCAGCTTTTCAATTACTTCACTCTTAAGATATGCATTTCTTATACAAAACAAAATAGATGAGCAAGTGGCTAGTGTGGAAGCACATGATGACAGAATATGTCATAATAAAAACTTGCAAATAACCAGAGAAATGGATTAGAAATAGATAAATAATTTTCTTTACTCCTTCTGGAAGTGTTTTGAACTGTGGGAACCTAACGGTCTCAAGGAACAGATTAAAAAAAAGCTATTGGTAGAAGAATGGGATGATTAGACAACAATGACCTTTAAATAGATAGAAAAAGAAAGAGAGAGAGAGATGGAAAGAGAGAAAAGAGAAAATTAGTCATGTTCCTAAGGGAATGTGTGTATTAGACAATTAAAAAAAAAGTATTGACAGTAGCAAGTAGAACTCTGAAGCTAAGTCTGGCAAAGGGGAAGCACCAAATATAAGGTCTTGACAATGAAAAGGAAACTGACCCTGTTTTCTGAGAACAGACTGGCAGAGAAAGACAAATCCATTATATCCATGAGCAATGCTGGATGCCTGAAGGGACAGATATGGGTTTGAAAGGATGAAAGACATGAATAGTTGTAAATAGAGAATATGAGGCCTAGAGTAAGGTATGGAGGTTAAAGAAACAGGTACAGAGGAGGAAAGTTTGTCAGTAGGAAGTTGTTTGAAGTGGTGCTGAGAGAGATTATAACTCTTTGGAAAAGAAAATTGAACTGCTATAAAGAGCAGGGTAAAAAGTCTGGTAAGAAGTAACCAAAGAAACCATGAGAGAAGACTAAAGGATAACAAACAGGAGAGAAGAGACCAGAAAATCAGAAAAAGATGTAAGCTAGGTGAAAACCTGGAAAGCTGAAGAATCCTCAAATCTTGTTATCTGGAGTTAGGCAACAAAATAGTTGTATGACTTAAAAATAGAAAGAAACTCAAAGAAACTAAAGAAAATGTGCAACACAGAATTCTAAACAGTCTGATTAATAAAAGGCATGACAGTCTAATGGAGGGAGGGAATCTTCAGGATATGAAAACGCAAAAGTAGGAAATACAGTGGAGCATTCAATACATTTTCACCAATCTGTTTTATAATCTACCACAGAAATTGAAAAATACCAGAAGACACTCTCATATGATTTTGAGTTCATCCAACTCTGTTTATGCAATATCTATTCTATGTAACAAAGTAACTCCTTAGAATCCAAAGGCAACTTTCTGGTTACCTTTCTGTTAATATTACTTTAATCTATGAGCCAGGGCACATTATTTATATCTTCTATGAACACTGGGAGAAAAAATTGTCTTGTGCATTCTGTGACTTGGAAGATGTCCAAAATTAGCTGGACTGAGGATGTGAAAGTACCAGAATGATTTATCATTTTCAAAGTGAGATTGAGGTTTTGTGATGTCATTCTTGTGCCAAGCACTGCAGTATTTTCCCATTGCAAAATGAAATGCATCTTTGCAATTGGGATGAAGTGATTTCTAAGAAGCTTAGCTCTTAAGTGCTCCATTTTCAGACTTGAGGAGATACTGGGATTTTTGAAGTGACTTAGGCAAACATTTCTTAAAGAAATCTGTGCAATGACAATTGCTGTCTTTCTGCTAATACACAATCATTGTGCTGGCTTTACCCTGTGGGGAGGGCACACTAGGAAGTTTTTCTCCATGAGAACTTCCTCTGTGAATTGATGGGACCAATTGGAGGCTGCTTTAGTTGCTGACAGCCTGAGAAACCAATAGGAAAAGTCAGTTCACTTCGTGAATCACATTTGAAGCAAGTAAATCCTGGGAAAGCTCTTTCTTGCATTTCCATCCTTTCACAAGGTAACACCGACCTGGCTCCAGCATGGCCTGGCCCAGCCCCTGCAACATCTGTGTGAGATTTTAACTTTTCCAATGCTCTGATAAGACTTACACACTTTCAATCCTTCGTTGGGTGAGAGGGAGAAGAACAGGAAGGATACTCCAAAGTCAGTGAAGCAAAAGCTAAGTTTCTAGATGGAGGGAGAATGAGGAGATGCCGTGAAGGTTGGCAGAAAAATCTTTTTGTAAGTTATAGGGGTGGACTGTACTACACAAAAAAAATCCTTTAAACCGTGGAAAAAGACATGGGGGAGTGGAGTAAATTGTAAAGTGTTTTGGAAGATCCTTTGCTCCAAGGAAAAGAGGGGGATCTCTGTTCCTGGGAATGAAGTAGGAACAGAGAGAAGTGAGCTGAAGAGAACTTTTGCCTTTGAGTAGCTCATCCTTAAAAGTAATACCCCGTGATTTTTAACATGACCCGCAACTCAGTTCTGAAAAGACTGTAAAGTGGGAGGAAATTCATGATAGCAGATCCCAGGCAGCTGTTAATCATGAAAAACTGGAGTCAAGAGAGAACTGGTGATTTCCTCTCTTGGTAAAAGATCCTTATAGCTAAACAAAAAGAAACTCCTCTCCCTAAAGTGAACTGAAAAAGATTATTTAAGTAAGGAATTGACTGAAGTGTCCCTGTATGTTGTTAATCTGTAACAAAGGGGGAAAGAAGAACTGGTTTGAAAATATGTACTGAATTTAAAATTATAATTATTTGTGTTGCTAATAAAGTTTTTTTCTTTACTCCCTTTTTCAGTTTTAGGCCTGCTATACTTTTATTTCATTTCTCTCCATTTACTCTATTTCAGAACAAAAGGTAAATATATTACAATTGGCAAACCTTAAACTATTACATCATTCAGCCACTTCCATCCATGACAGGAGGGCTGTGATGCATACAAAATACACACCCAACCATCAGTACCCACTGGAGATCCATGTTGTAGGACAGCAGATGTTTGAGGCTACACACTTAAAATATTACCCAGAGACTCCCATCTGGAAAAATGAGCTGAAGCTTCTTTAAATAGCCAATGATATCTGGAGAGCTGAAGAGGTGACCAAGTTGGAGTGTCTTTGTTCAGATGGGCTGAGGAGCTCAGCTCAATGTCATTGCATTGGCAGCAATCTCCACTAGATCTCTACTGTCTGTAGTAGTTTAAATACAACGGTTGATGGGCAGACAGCTATATCGAGACACCCAGAGCATCTAAAATCTGCAGAATTTGGAGAGTGACTGACCACATCATGGTACATCCTTTTAGATATTGCAGTGTGTCCTAGTTATGCTGCAGTTGTTGTTTTAGAAAGTGGCCTATGAGCATCTCTCATAGACCCTATTTTTCATTTCTGTTCATTTTATGGTGAACTTATTTTAATATCTTAGCTTAGATCAGTAGTACGCTTTTGGAGTCTGCCTCCTGGTTGTTCTCATCTACTATATTAGGTTTTGTATTATGAAACTGTCCTAGATTACATAAAACCTGTTTTCTTTGGCATGAAATTTAACCAGATTATAACTTCAGTAAATGTATTGGAAGCTTTGTAGCCTCAAATGTGAATTTTATCACCAGACCAGATTATAGAACTCTGAAATGTGTGCTCACCACCCACTGTTTCACTCTACAGATTTACCTCTGTAAGTTAGGACTGTACCTTGTGCTTCATCGAAAGAAGCATCACAGCAGGTCAAGGGAAATGATTCTACACCTCTTCTCCACCCTCATGAGACCCCACCTGGAGCACTGCCTCCAGCTTTGGAGCCCCAGCACAAGAGAAACACTAACCTGTTGGAGAGGGTCCATAGGAGACCACAGAAGTGCCTGAAACATTGGTACAGGAATGTAGGTGTGGCATCAACCATTTCTGCTCCTCTCAGTAGGGTCAGCTAGAAGCTTATGATGGGAAGTTGTGTTATAAGAAATCTAAAGTGGCATTTAGGTCTCATTCTGTGTGAGAGAATTTAGCCTTCCAGTGACATCTTCCTCATTTACACTATTTTTTGAGTCTATATATGTTGGTCAGACAACTCTGAGCATGGTTGTACCTCTGCATACAACTTTGTGAAAAATTTTATTGAATGCAACTAATCTGTATAATAGTTTATGAACAGGATTAGGCATTAAATGTTCTTGTCTCTTTGACTTTTTCTCTCCTTCCTCTGTTTCCTCTGCCATAATTTTCAATTATTTAATTATCAGTTCCTTCTCTTCAGCTCATCACACTGTGTTGTGGTGGAGACACCCAAGTGACTGTATATTTCTGTGTGTTTCCTTCTACTGCTTTTTATTCCTCTATCTTTCCTTAAATCATGCATTTCTACTGCAGAAACAAAGACTGCAGAGTAATTTTAGCATAAAGAGGCTTTTAGCAAAGACCCATGTTTACCATTTTCTTAGCAAAAATTGATTGCTTTATTAAAATTAAAACTTAAAGTGCAATTTTTGCCAACTTATAAAGCACACATTGTCTTTGTTGGTGATAATTTCTGTTGCTGCTACTTCCTACCAGTATCTTTATTTGTCTTGAAAAACTGAGCAGTGGGAATCTACTTCTAGTGAAAAGCCAAAAGAAGTTTTCATATTGTAGGTTTTCTTTTCTGTAAGCTTCCTATTTTTCAAGAAATAGTGCTCTGGTGGCCTTGCTGAGAACTCTAGTAGCAATTAAAAGCCAAACATATGCTAGTGCTTGTGTGATACACATCACTTATGCTACCTGAGTGTTTTTGCACTTTGTAGACTCATTGTGTCTTCAGTCATTTAGTTCCTGATTCAGCAAAATTATTATTCATACTAAGTGTGTAGCATAAAATTAAGTGTATTGACTTTACTAAGACTACTGAATAATTAAGGAAATGTGTATTGGTCAGGACTCTTGATTCAACAGGCTGGACATATGTCTTGCCATATATTTGTATGACCTTGAACAATTTAAACTGAAACTGCTAGTAAAACAAATGGGAATATTTCAATGCCTTCACAGCACGTTTTCAGGTTAAGAAACAGAAATTGCTTCACTACTGCTCAAAACAGTGTGGTAGTGTTCTCTCCCCCCCCCCCCCCCCCCCCCCCCCCAATTAATCTTTATTACAAAATTACCTGTGGTGGCAGGCGGGCACCTAAGTTTCAGGTTCTCTTTCGCTCGAATTTTTCCTACTTCACATCCCCCTGGACTTTACTTTCATTACAAGATTATGGAAAAGACTGGGATTCTTAAACCTGCACAGGAAAAGTAAGGTTCATAATGCTATTTCCTAGATCTTAATCAGAAATGCAGCTGATTTATGCCTAAGTCTCCATCAGGAATGATGATTTTAGAAATGTAGCCAAGTCTCATATTACAGACTTTGTTGTTCCACTCAACAATTGTGAGCGATAATAATTTCCAACCCTAAAACACCACTGTGAGGACAATTATATTAAAATGGGCTATTCACAGATCCCATCATAGCTGAAGGGTATAATTGTCTTTAAAAAGATGTGTATTTGAGTGATAATATAAATGTAAACTTTAATGCTAATGTAAAGTGACTATAAATGTATCAGATCCAAAGATAGTAACTTACCTCCAATTTATGTTTAGACTATCCAAAACTGCAGAAGATAAAATCAAGGTATGAGGTCTGTAGAGCCATGATACAGTCGTTTCATGCCACTGATTTACAGAGGAAGAATAGCAGATGAAATGAAAACGTCATTCAGAATCTGGAGAAAAAAAAATGGTCTGTTTACAGCTTTTTTCTTAATACCACTGTTTCTCATTGAATGCTTAGTTTGAAGCCTGAAAGGCTTATTCACTACAGAACACCTTAGTTTTTATGATAATAGAGTTCATTTATACACTGGGAGAAGACTTTACTCTTGATCATAGAAAATGCTGTCCATAGACTTCATGTCACTATGAAGTTGAGCATCTTATTGGTTAAGGTAGGCTTGCTGTAGGTACTTTTTTGGGTTTTATGTTGAAGGTGGGGGAAAAGCCGCTCAAATAAATAATAATAAATAGATTTGTAAACTGCAATGCTCCAGATTCAGTGAGGTACACTGGGCCCCCTAGGCCTAGGCTCTGTCCTTTTGACTGCCCTTGAGCAGTTTTCCCATCTGCAAAACAAAGGAAGCGTCCCCTCTGTTGCTGTGCAAGGCACTTTCCAGAGAAATGAAGGAAAATGGTGTAAAATGTAGACGTTATCAATTACCCAGTCTCCCTTACCCTTAGCCACATGATGGTCATAGATCATAAAAACTTTTCAACAAGCAGCTCTGCAGTAGGAATTGTACTTTGCTTATTAACATGCATGCCTCTGCCAAACTTCTCTCATTTGCATTACATAAACCCTTTCTCACAGCTTATTTTCCTTTATTCAAACAAACAATGACCTTTGTAACAACAAAATATATTAGCAGGAGAAAAGTTATTTTATGACAGAAAAGACCAATTTTTTTTGCAAGTGTGTGACCAATGCTTTTTCTTCCTTAATTCCTCATGCATAGGTTATGCTGTTTTCATTCTCAGCAATAGTTTTCTGCTCTTTCAAAAGATGACAAAATTAGGTCTTTGTATGCATATTTCAGACTTTTCAGGATGTATAGTCACATTTGAAACACTGGATTTTATGTAGATGGGCTTAACAACATTTCCATACTGATATGAACTTCGAGAAAGAAGTGCATTTGTTTGTGTCTGTCTCAAATCATTTGTATTAGGAATAACAGTTCATGATTAATTTGCAGGAGGAGCTTTGCTCCTTCTGTAGCCAGATAAACAAGTGCAAACTGAGTGGCAAAAAAATCCTTCCTTGCTTTCATAAACATGGTAAGGAATCAGAAATTCAGGTGTAAGCCTATTAAAAATATCTTTCTTTAATTTTATCTTTATATCTTTTATAGAGGTGATATGATTTGATGTTTGACTGATTAAATTGGTGGATACCTCTCAATTCCATTCCAGTAAAAAAATTTACCCTTTTTTTAAATTTTTTTCCAATTGAAACAAACTTAAGTTTTATATTAGAAGAAACAAACATTTTCTCAGTAAAGAAATAGCTGAACACTCATGTCTTCATAAAATAACTTATTGGTATTTTCTGTAAATATAGCTCCTTTTTTTTTTAATTCTTTCCCAAGGAGGAACCCCATGCCTGGAAAAAAAAAAATCCAAACCTAACTAACTGAATTTAAGTAAGGTATTTTAGTAGGAGGAGCTGAAGTACTTGCAGCTTTCCATGAAGCTCAAAGCTAAATTTTCCCTTCTTAGGTTAATATTTTTATCATAGCAATGGCATTTAAATATACACATTAATTTGATTATATGACTGGTTTTTGGACTATGAGAATGTGGGAGTGACATTACTGATGGATGTTTGTCATCATGCAGTTGTGCATTTTGTAGATCCACAATTACAAATCACCTGTCACTGATGACTTGAATTTTTTTCTAAAAGGTGTTGCGAATAAGGTGAGAACCATTTGTAATAAGCTGTGAATTTTGATCTAGCTAAGCTTTCCTGAGATTAAGCGCAGAAGTGAGTTATTTGAAATATGTCCATGGATAATTTGTTAGGCAGCAATTTCAATGCATTCATAGCTTTAATATAAATTTAAAATGAGTTTTGGTAAACATATTGAAGTCTTGTGAAAATTAATGGATTTTTTGGGAGATAATTCTTTACTTCCTAAATGGATCATCATTTGTTGGGAAGTACAGAAGAAATTGGTATTGCTCTTTTCTCCTTGCTTTTCTCAAGCACCATATATTCTAAAAAAATTATAGCAATGTAGCATGGAAGCACAGGTTGGGATGTTGTGACTAGAGCATATACTTCTCCACTCATATGGAGGAAAATGCAAAAGAAAGCTGGAGAAAATACTTCCAAGCATCTCATGAATTCTTCTTTTGAAATTTTGCTATTGGAAAAGGTATAATTTTTCCAAAGTAAGCATCTGTGGAAATCAGCATAAATGGATGCTCATTAAATGATCAAATAAAATTTAGCAGCTCTGAATTATTGCATAGTGTAATAATGTATTACCATCTAAATGTCTTTTAATTGGAGGTTGACCCAGTTTTGAGCTGGGGTTTGGACAATTTGACTACCAGAGTTCCCTTCTAACTTGAATTAATCTATTAAAAACAACAACAGAAAAAGACCTACAATATAGCACCTTGAAAAGATAATATTTTTTTTTGCCTTTTTGTTTTTTCTTTCAATGTGCAACTAACTAAGAGTTTTTTTAGCTATGGAACCTAAATGATGCTTGACGGAATGGTAAGACAATTTCTCCTTTAACAGAAACCACAGTCACAATACTTTCTTCAGTTCTACATCCTTTTAAGAAAATAGGTCTAGTTTAATTTGACTTCTGTTCTCACTAGTGGCAGGTGAGTTTTTAACATGAGTAGCTGCCACTACTGCTCCACATGTGTGAAATCCTGTAAGAAATAAGACCCAATATATTTTGCAAGTTGGATATAATAATTGTCGTTCTAGATTTTCCTCAATATCTAGGATTATTTTACTGAGTCAAGTAATATGTGTTCCAGCCTGGTATTTGCATGCAGATCTCTTGCAAACTGTGGAAGATTAACATATTTTTTAATTGGAGTGAATTAACTGATAGGGCTGACATACAAGTTCCCTAAAAGGGGTTACACTTATTTAGCTGAATCTGTTTCAAAACTACTTCAAGCTGTGGGATTTAACTGGCATCAATTTTTTTAAATTAAACTATAGTATATGTCCCATTATAGACACTCTCAAAGACATTTTGTGAATATATTAAACTGATATGTAATCAGCTTAGTCTACACTAAAAAAACCCCTGGTTTCAGTGAAAATTGTCCATTTCCTGTAATTCATATCACTGCAATTCAATATATAAATAACGGCCAAAAATGTAGGAAAATGTTGTTGTATACTTCATGGATAATAAAAGATTTGAAATGTAAATAAAAAACTTCCTGGCAATTACCTCTAATAGAGAAGGTCTGTGCAAAGCATATGTTAAAATATGATGTAAAAAAGGCAGCTATATTTTTTTCAGTGTTTGTAAACTATGATAGTAATAGTAAATAGGAAAATAATTCAATCCCCCGCAATCAAATGAGAACACCATTTATTCGCTGTTGATGAACACTATATACATATAGGTTTTATGAATTATTAGATTCTGTGGTGGTTTGACCCGGGCAGGATGCCAGGTGTGCACTAAAGTTACTTTATCACTCCCCTTCACAACTGGACAGGGAAGAGAAAATATTGCAAAAGGCTTATTAGTTGAAACAAGGGCAGGGAGAGATCACTCAGCAAGTGCTATCATGGGCAAACCAGACTTGATTTAGGGAAATTAATTACGTTCATTAAAATCAAAATCAAGAGTAGAGTAATGAGAAGTAAAACGATCTTAAAAAACAATTTTCCCCTACCCCTTCCTCCTTCTCAGGCTTAACTTTATGCCAATTCTCTACCTCATCCCTCCCAGCTGCACAGGGAACAGAGGTAACATACAGTCTGCTCATCATGTACAGCTTCTGCCATTGCTTCCTCCTCGGGGTGAAGGTCCTTCCCCTTCTCCATCTCCCTCCTATGGGAGACCATCCTCCTTGAACTTCTCCAACGTAAGTCCTTCCCATGGACTACAGTTTATCATGAACTGCTCCAGCATGAGTCCTTTCCTATGGAGTGCAGTCCTTCAGGAACAAGCTGCTTCAATGTGTTCTCCTTTTATTTTCTTAAATATGTTATCTCTGAGGCACTACTACCATCACTGATTGGCTTGTCCCTGGCCAGTGGTGAGTCTGTCTCGGAGTCAGCTTCCATGGACTCTGTCAGACATCAGGGAATCTTCTGGCAGCTTCTCAGAGAACCTACCCTTGTAGCCCCCTCACTACCAAAATCTGGCTGCACAAACACAATGAAGATTCGGAGAACTTAGATTAAAGACACAGCTTCTAAAAGAAAAGTAATGACTACAGAGTTCTTAAAAAACATGTTTCCGTACTTCTCATCATTTATTTAATAAATCAAATATGGTTCTGAAGAATGGGAAATGCTGTGACACTAGGTAGGTTGAGGAGCACAAATCCAAGATAAAATGTCCATCCTGAGCAAGAACTGAAAACTAAACACACCTTGCAGGTATAGCACAGACCCTAATACAAGCTCTGTGGAGATTTTAAACATGAGATGTCTTATTTTAGTCCTTAATGAACTTAAGACCAACTTTCCAGCCAAATGACACTTTGGGACCAGCATAATAGCAAGCTTCACTGGAAAGAAGTTTCTTTCAATAAAAGTACTCAGCACCAAAGTAATCTAGTAAGGTGACTAATTGCATAAGGAATAATCAGATTGAATAGTGTTCCAGAAAAACCTTGACATTCCAGATAAACAATATTATGTAAACATAGTCGCAATTTTCTTTTCCTCAAAATATTACTCTCCCCCTTACTACTCATTATCTTTGAGGAAGATAAAATTGTTTTTATGCTTTCTGACATGATCCACTGCTGAATTAAAGGCACAACTTGTAAATACAAAGTTTCAGTACTCTGTGCTAACGCCAGATTCACAGCAATGAGTTTTATCTTTTTTTTCTGATTACCAGTTTCCTGTTTATCCAGTGGTGATCAGTCTCCTCAGGACAATTTACAGGATTATCTTTGTTGCTCTAATCTCTGTGAATTTTAAATTTTCACATTCACTTTAAAAGTGCATGTGATTATTAAATCATGAGGAGAAGATAGGGGGCTTTGGGATTTTTTTACAAAGTTGATGAAAGTAGTTAAATGTTCCAGTGATTTCTCTTGATTTTCACTAGTATTTCTGCTGCATTTTAGTATGAAGCAATCATCCCATTTCACATGGCCAATCCGCATTTTGAATGAGCCAAAATATTTGATACTTTTGATCAGACTTTAACACATATCCTTCTTATCTGAAAATTCTGTTAAAAACATTAGTGAGATTATAAGAAGAGCTTTAATTAATATGTACAGCCCATGGCTGTCTATGCCATAAATATGCACATCTCTTCCTCAGCAAGACTTTTCTAAGCACATTCCATGGCACTTTTCATATGCACTGGATTTGATTTGTTTTAGGGCATAATATAAATTCTTTCTGTGATACAGGATAAAAAAATCCTTAAAAAACAGCTTAGTTGCAAGGCTGTACGCATCCGACAGAACCCTAAGTTTTATTAACAATCCAAATAACTTGTTATCGTTGTTCTTGCACTCATTTGGTTCTGAGTATCGTATCTACCTTTCTTGAAATATCTTTGAGTCTATGCATTTGCCCTCAGTTACTGGTGTGAATTCCTTCAGCACATAATAATAGTGTTTCACATTCTGAGCCATGAGCCCATGCTACCTGCCACAGAATACAAATGTGCACAAGGTGGTAGTTTCATTATCTTAGGGTCAGTAGAATTTCAAGAGCTCTGAAATTACCTCTATCAGTGATGCAAGTGTCAACTTAGTTTTAATAAATCTTTGGAAACAGCCATGAGTTACTTCTAGGACATCTTCCCATTTCCGGAAATGCATCATTCAGCTGCCAAACCCGCTATCAGTTTGTAGCAAATAGAATTTCATCCATTAAATGCAAAGTCTCCCTTCAGCTTCTCATGCCATCATTCTCTGATAGCTAAATGTGTGATTAACCTGGAGTTTAGCTGATATCAAGCCCCAAGTACGCTATTCCACTTTATCTGGAACAAACAAATCTTGAAAAATTGCAATTTCTGCAGCATATGCATAAAGAATGTCATATTTACCATACTTTTGATTATTCCACAGTAAGAGCTCTCAATGTCATAATGTTGTGTAAGGAGAAGTTGACAATTTCTTAGTTTCCATTTATTCATTCTTTTGGCTTTTAAAAGCTGAATAAAGGCATCAAATCAAATAATAATATAAAAAGAAAATCCGGACTCCCATCAAGAGGAGAATCAAAATATAGCAGAACATCTTGTTTGCTGATAAGAAACTACTATTGTAATATGTATTCAGGCAAAAATCCAGCTGAAGTTAATGGGACAGCTGTGGTATTTTACTCAAGGCTGTCTTAAAATAAAAAATTCTTTTTTATTCCTGGTAGCTATACTAATTAATCCTATCAGCAGCTCAAATGAAAAAAAAAGAATAATTAGTGAACTGCTTTTGAAAATGTGAAGCTGGTGTGTAGGGATATTAAGTGGTTTCCTAATGTGGGAGAGACAATAGAAATGAAATGAAATGAAATGAAATGAAATGAAATGAAATGAAATTAAATGAAATGAAATGAAATGAAATGAAATAAATAATAAAATTCAGGATATGGAATAAAACAATGGAAAAAACAGAACTTAACCCCAATTGTTACATGGCAACCATGTAAAATACCAGAGTATTTTGCAATCCCGATATGTCAATTCGATGGAAGTCCAGAGATATTTCTATTAACTTTAATTAATCTTTTAAATCTGAAGTTTCTGTGTATCTTGTTTGTTTGTTTTGTTTTTTGTTTTTATTTTCCAAAAGACAGACTTTCGTTCTGTTTGTAAGTTCCTAAAAAGTGGGTGTAAGCCTACAGTAGTACAATTGCTTAAACATATCAGGTCTATATATAAACAATATGAGTTTCTAATGTTCCTTATTGTAAATTAGGTACTGCTCATGTTTACTTTTCTGTTTGGCAAAGGTTTCAGTGTCTATTGTGTTATTATGCGTTTCACATATTTCCCAAACATTTTTCTAACTTCTGTTGAATAATTAATGGTCAAGAATATGGGGATGTCTGGAAGTCATGCAGTCCCACTTCTCTTTAAGTGGGAGTGTTGCTAGCAATAGAACACAGTAGCTGTGTTTTTGTTCAGTCAAATCTTGAAAACCCCTCAGGATAGATATTCCACAGTATTCTCATATATTATCTCACAAGAATTCATATGAAACTGAGGTGATCGATTTCTTTATTGAAAAGCAAAAATTCTCACAGCATACACTATTTTCAGTGATTTGATGCAAAGTATTTTGCAGCTAGAGAGACAGAAACAATCAAAATTTGTGAACTTTGTAATTTTTTTGGTGGAACATTGTTTAAAATTAGTGAACCTCCTTCAACCTTGATTCTTGACATTAAATTAGCAACAACCAGAGATATATATATGTAACCATTAATGTTAACATTAATATTGTTTCTCATTTTGCTTACTATGTACTTGCTCATTATAATTTTTAAGGTTTTTTGTTTATGCTAGCTCTGAATTTAAATTAGTATAAATATTATATGTACAAATTTTTCTTTTCAGGGCACAGTCTCAGTTTAGAATTAACAGAAGGGTACCTAAGTTGTCAGATATTCCATGTTAACTTGTAAAGCTCTGCATATCTTTGTTTTACCTTCTGCATCCTTATCCTGCCATTCTTACAGATTGTGCAGTGGTGTGTGTCAGCTTTATTTTCCTTCCTTTTTCTTTCAGATGATTGCAATGTGTTAAACACCTCTAAACAATCATTACTATCCTTTTAAAAATAGCCAGCTTCCAGCTTCATGAATTAGGTTAAACTTTCTGCATTATTTCAGTGTTTTCTTACATAAAGGTGCCCTTTTTTCACAACAAAAAGCATTAATGAACTTTTTACTGTATTTCTTCGGCGTAATTTAATTACTTAGCCGCAATACCACTATTTTTATTGCTACTAGACTGTCTAATGTCACAAAGGGCAGACTGCAAGACTGCATGTGGTCTATGAAAAATTTTAAGCAGCTTGCAAAGCGACTTCTCAGTTGTGGTCCCTTTTGGCCAGAACCAGTTGATTGTTAATGTTGTGATAATTAGGGGACCCTTTTCAGCTCAGCTGCAAAGCACAGCTGTTCAGGTCCAAAAGCTGCAGGAGCTGCCAATCACTCTGAGCCTCAGACTGTCCCTTGTCAGGGGATTTGTCAGATGGTGAAAGACCCCACTTCACACACCACAACATACCCTTCCGCCCTTCCAATTCAACTTACAAAGTGGCCAAACGCTTTTGAAATTACTGTTTCAGCAGAACAGACCTTCTGGAGTCATAGCTGAATAAAATTTAAACTCTAGGGACACCAAAGTGAATGTACTCACAGTAATAAAGGTATAGAGAATTGCAGTTATGAGATTTTCAAAACCTAAACAGCTAAGCTGTGGAAAAAACCCCCCACAAACAAACAAAAAACAAACAAACAAACAAAAAAAACCCCACAAAAATCAAAAGTAATTACTGAAGCTGAAGTACATAGACTACCCAAATAATATGAAGTTAGTTGTGTTTGTAGATATTTTGTTATATTTGATATTAAGTTTTGGTAGCACATTACAAAACTAAAAAAAAAAATCTGCATGTTTGAAGTTAATGGCTTGAGTTATAATTTAGTGGGTGTTTTTTAAATTACTTTTAAAGAAAACTTACCTGTTTTCTGGAGACATTATAAAGTAGTTATAAATATCACCTGCTGAAAGGTAAAGATACTGCCAAATTTTGAAATCTTCTTCTCTATTTGTTTTAACTGGGAGAAGAGTTATATACAGTGTAATAAATCACCTTTGCTTTTAAATAGAGCTTGAATGTGTGTGAGTCACTGACATGAACTACTATAACACATACAGATTTATATTTTTGACCTTTACTTTAAATTACTGACTATCAAGAACAGCAATAGCGAAATATTAGTATCTTTCTGTTTCATTAACTGGAAAATATAGGAGAGCTAGGTTGAGAGTAAAATAATGTATCTATATATTCTAAAAAATGGCAAAAAAAGAAAAGACTAGGGGGATTTATGTATAAATGTCAATATCATAGTTGAAAGACTGGCTTGTTCAAATCCTTCTAAGGTTATACTCATTAAAATTTGGGTGTGTTCATCAAAACAATTACAGATTAATCCTTTCTACTTCTGTAGAGAAAAGAAATATCAGATTAGAACATCTCATATGAAAAGAAGCCAAACAAGATTATAATCTCAGATTAAAAAAGGTAGCATCTGTACAGTGCTCAAAAGAATGGACTGCTGGTTTAACCCACATAGTGTGTTCAAATTCTCAGTCCAACTTCCTTCACGAACCCCCCAAGATGTGGAAGAAGCTGATTTCTCTGGACTCCCAATGGAACTGAAGGCAGTATTACCCTTGCTGCAGGACCTAGTCTGATCATGTATAATCTGCCACATGGCAGATTGTGCATCACCATGTCTGGAGCTATTATAACAATTATACAGCATGAGATAATTTTAGCAGACTGCAACACATAGCTTTACCTTTGTGGTGGAATGACCATGGCTAGATACCAGGGGCTCACCTGTGCTATCAATCCCCTCCTAAGCAGGGTAAAATAAAAAGAAAATGTCATGAAAGGCTCATAGGTCAAGATAACAGCAGGGAAAGATTATTCACCAATTACTGTCACAGGCAAAACAGATTCCACTTGGGGAAATTATTTTAATTTCTTGACAATCTAAAGCAGATTAGTACAATGAGCGATGGAACTAGATCTTAGAACAGTTTCCCTCACCCCTTGCTTCTCTATGCAGCCTCAATGTTACTCCCAATTTCTCCATCTCCTCTCCACCAGCAAGGCTGGGGGACAGGACATAAGAGTTATTCACATATCTCTGCCTCTTTCTTCCTCTCACTCTTCCATTGCTGTAGTGTGGGGTTCCTCCAACAGAACACTCCCTGAACTTCTCTGGTTTGGGTCCTTCCCACTGACTTCAGCTCTTCATGAACTGCTCCAGAGTGGGTCCCTTCCACTCTGGGAAGGGATGCAGTCCTTCAGCAATGTCTCATCATTGGGCCTGCAGGTCCTGCCAAGGGCCAGTTCCAGTGTGGGCTTCCCACATGGTCACATCTTCCTTCAGGGCACATCCGCCTGCTCCTGTGAGGAGTTTTTCATGGACTGTGAGAGGGATACTTGTGTCGTGGACCTCCACTGGCTGCAGGGGACAGCCTGCCTCACCACGGGCTGCAGGGGAATCTGCTCCAGTGCCTGCAGCATCTCCTCCTTTTTCTTCGTGGACCTGGGCATCTGCAGAATTGTAACTCATATTTTAAATCCTCTCTACTGCTTCTGTTGCACAGCACATTTTTCCCCTTAAATTTGTTATCCCAGAAGTGCTACCATCATCACTGATGGGCTCAGCTTTCACAACTGAGGAAGAGCAACTGCAGTGAATTAATATATTTTGCAGGATGCCTGGCTGGAAAATAGCTCTGCAAGAGAGGTCCTGGCAGTGCTGGTGAACATGGATCAGCAAACTGAACATGAGCCAGCAGTGTGCCTGTGATACCAAGAAGGCAAATGATAAACTAAAGCTGCATTAGGGGTATAGCCAGCAGGTGAAGGGAAATGATCCTTCCCCTTTACTCAGCCCTAGAAAGACCATGCTGGGAATACTGTGTCTGGTTCTGGGGTCTCCAGTACAAGATAGACAGGAGTATATTAAACACAGTCCAACAAAGGGCTGTGAAAAAGATGAAGGGGCTGGAGCATGTCATGTAGGTCAAAAGGTTGAGAGACTGTCCAGCCTAGAGCAGAGGAGGCTTAGAGGGAGTTTGTCAGTGTATATAGATGCCTTAAGGGAGAGTCTAAAGAAGACAGAACACGTCTTTTCAAATGTACCCAGTCACAGGACCAGAGTCAATGGGCACAAACTGCAATACAGGAGGTTCACACAGAACATAAGAAAACTTTTCTCTAGAGACCCCTTCCATCATCAAACATTGTTTTATGCTGTGATTCACCCTTTGCATCTAAATAAACAAGTCTAAGTACCCTGAATAGGTTAGGCAGCTGTGTGACCAGGATACAAAGCTTGCTTTGTTTAATAACCTCACTTTCTAATCAGTCCATTTTGTAATCTTTATGGTCAGGTGAAATGATATCCTGTTATGAATGCCTAATATGAAGAGTATGGAGATAATTAGCTCAGTTTCTCCATACTTTTGTTTTTATATATTTTAATCAAAAACACTTACACTGCTTACACATTTTCCATGTGAATAACAATATAACTGAGTTTATTATCTGTCAGTAATTTGTTGTCTGCCCAACAGTTCATGTTTTCTAGATCATAATTAATTTGCTATTATATTGGTATACTTCCATTGCAATTGGAGGAGAGATTTCAGATTTTGTGTGGGATACCGGGAATATGTGTGTTATCCTTGCTTCCAGAACAGCTAGCACACAGTCATTATATCATAGATTTTGAAGCACAGTGTATTATGAAGCCTGGGTTTAAGCCAGTGGCAAGACAGTTTCATCTCTGAGAGTCCCTGAACTAGTTAAAAGTAACTGAGGTGTTTTTAACCCTGTTTCCTATTCATGTCTGTGACAGCTATGTAGCTGTGCCCAGAGAGAGTTATGGACCAATCTGTATCATCTTTACCATCTACATTAATTTCCGAATGCAGCTCAGCAAATTATTTTCTGTATTTACAAACATTTATTATTTTCTGCTTGTTGTCTCTGCATTTCTGTCCCTTCATTTGCTGGAAATCCATGAAAAAAATTATGGCTGCTGTGTTGTGCAGTAAAGTTTAAAAGTTGTCATAACTTGGTCATCTGCTTGCTTTAAATAAATGTTTATTATGTTCATGAAATCACTATAATTCCCATGAAGAATTTTGAGTTTTTTCTCTGCCATTTAGTAGACAAACAAGCAAACCAACAAAAAAAGTAAGAAACACCTATTGCAGAGAGCCAAATAACCTTAAATATGAAGAATTTAATCCTGATAGAAGTTAATATATGCTAATAGACTACCTGCTTCAGGGTTACTAAATTCTAAATAATCTCTTTGACAAATAGTTCTCAAATGAAGTACAAATCAAGAGAGCTACTGCAGTAGCAGAAAAGCATTCTTTGGGGTTTGTAATTTCTGCAAGTTCTAGCAGATCCCATCTGCCAGACAAATGCAACAAATACATTTGTCATATCTGACAAGTATAAATCTTCAAGTGAAGCACACCTTTAATTTGCTGCTGAGCAACAACAGAGTGTTGCGCAGGAAATTTCACAATAGCTTGAATTTCAAATTGATATTAAGGTTGGAAAGATTTTAGTGTCTCAAAGACATTTCTTTAGGGGTGAATTTATATTCTGAAATACAGACTACTGTTTGATTTAATGCTGATTGTTTAACCTTGTGATGTGACTGGCAGAGTGGGACGGGAATGCCGTAATTTTCAGGCACTACAGAAGGCATGGTGCTATCCAATTCCCAATGGAACGCCACTGAATTGATGAAATGACCAGGAATGCCTAATTAAAGCTGTTCAGCTCAAATGTATTGATATATTACTTCTATTGTGCTTTCGTTCAATAGGTCTACCCTATGAATGCTGGCACGCCTGTAAACAAAACAAATTGAATAAATAATGCTGCAAAATAAAGAGACACCCATGGAATCAGAACTGAGTCATGCAGGCTCCAACAGGCTGCCCTTTGAACTTATTTTCATACAATATTATATAAAAACATTATAAAAACACTGTATAGAAACGAATATTTTTTGTATCTTATCAAGTGAGAGAAGAGACAGGCTTTAGTACTGAAAATTGTTATGTATTTAGCAAGCATATATTTAATTCTGTTATTCAAAAATATAATTCCTGAATTTTAAAAGGTTATTCAGAGATTGTTTCCCTTTCTATGACCAAAATATCTCTAAACAGTATATCCGTTTAAATGAACAGGAGTTCTAGCTGTAAGGTGTTTCATTTATGACTGAGTTATTTGGGCAATATTTTCTTAAAATTTGGGTTTTTTTTAACTATTTCAATGAGAATATGTAACTTCGAACTTTTGGCTGCAGAGTTTTAGCTGAAAACTGATTCAGAATATAATTTGGCGTATTCTGTTGGTGAGTAGTGAATTCAACAAAATATATAAAATGAGAAAGACCAGTACTATTCACATTTATACTTACATTTATAGAAATGTTTAAATGTTTCTGCTTACTGTTTAGTAAGTATGTGTGGGGTTTTTTTCTTCTTTATAATTTGCAATAAATAGAAAATGAAAACTATTATAAAAATACCTAGTCTGGAAATGAGCCCTTTCATTTCAAATAGACCAGAATATCTGTGACATCTTCAGGCTTATTTTTTTGTGCATGTTAAGCTAAAACCTTTATATATGGAAGTTTTTCTTCAACCTAATCAACTTCAACCTTTTATTTTTTTTAATGTAAAACTGAGAAATTAATTCTTTCCCTAGCTCTTCTGTAAAGTGTATTAAAGAATTCTAGGTCTTAATATCTGTAGGTAATCTGGGTGAATTTATAAGTGCCTTTTAAAGGTAAGATGCATGAATATACCTGATAGAAAACTTAAAAATAAAATTGATAGAAGGAATTATTATTTTTTTCTCTTCCTGAGGCATGGATTTCTTCTTTCGAATAGGGATTGAGTGCACTCTCAGCCAGTTTGCTGATGACACCAAGTTGGGCAGGAGTGTTGATCTGCTGTGGGGTAGGAAGGCTTTGCAGAAGGAACTGGAAAGGGTGGATCAGTGGGCTGAGGCCAGTGGTATGAAAATCAATAAGACAAAGTGCTGGGTCCTGCCCTTGGGTCACAACAACCTGGTGGTGCTGGTTGACAGATGTTGAACATGAGCCAGCTGTGCGCAGGAGGTTAAGGAGACCAATGGCATCCTGGCTTGTGTCAGAAACATTGTGGCCAGCAGGATGAAGGTCTGACAAGAAAAAGACAAATTCTGCTGTTGGACACAAAAGAGATAAACAGGATTTCTGAAAGGACAGGCTAATAAGAGACTTATCTAGAACAGGCCTATAGAATACTTAGGGAAAAATTTTAATGATTATACTAAAAGAGACTTTGGAATGATACTGAATAGTCATGCCCTTTGGCAGATGCTGCTATATGTGCTCACTGTGTGCCAGAGCTGTACATTTTCCTAAGATAAGACACTTCTTGTGTCTTCAGTTTTAAGCAGAAGTGCTGCTCCAAGCCTTCATGGAGAAACATACTCTCATTCAAATGGAAAATAATTATTTCTTTGTAGAATGACAGACCTACACCTATTTAAAAGCCAGTAGAAAGAAAAGTGTCTTCTCAAATTTTAGTGGCCACCAGTACTTTATAAAGATTTTTGTATGCCTTCATAGTCATGATGAAGAGTTTAATAAGGGGCCAACAATTTTGAATTCCTCAAGATATGAGTACCCAAGCAAACATATTTAAAGGAACTGTTTTTCAGTTGAGATTGCTTAGAATATTTCTGGACAAAGGGCTCCTTAAAATCACCTCAAACAGGGACTGAATTAGTACAATACTTCCTTTATAAAGAGCTTATATTTTCAGTTTGTTTCCTCCCTCTTGCCCCCATTCTTTTCTCTTTTTTTCTAGTCCCTTTACCATGGCAATGTTGGCAGCAAACATTATTCCACTACTGTAGTATTCAGTGAGAATCTCATCTCTGAGTCCCATCTATGTTATGAATGGAAATATTGCCTCACATTTTTTTCAAAATTATTCTAAAAAAATTCTCTTGTTGACACAACTTGATGGATCAGTTCCTCATACAGCTGCTCATGTAGAAATGTGCTTATAGCACATTTTGTTTTGCAGAGTTTCCTAAATGGCTCAGTAGGGGTCAGGACTCTTAGAATTACACACATAATTATTAATAAAACTGATTAGCAATTTTTCAGTTCTGTTAACAGAATGTTATAATTGTATTTGTATCAATATTCAAGCTGTGCCAGTTTTGAACAATTTTACCTCCAGCTGAGATCACAGAAAATGATGCACAACCTTGAGCTAACATATTCTTCATCTCAATATCAAGTACAATGACACTACAGTACACACTAACATAAAATTACTCAGTAATATTTTGAAAGGTACCATCTGCCTTTCCTTTAAACCTTTTGAGACATACTGGTATAGTAGTGTGTCTGGGAAGGAAGAGAAAAGAGAAGGCAGAACTCGAATTTCATTTTATTCAAAGTGGTTTTTTTTTTTTTCAAATTTCAGTCAGAGGGCTTTAATGCTTCTAGCCTTGTCTAAAAAAGCCACTCACCGCATGACCCAAATTTAATTCAACCAATTCATTTAAGCTCTAATCAATATGTCACTTGGAGGTGTTATACAGTGATGTTTATATATTCAGTTTAAACTATTTTTCACTTCCATGCAATAATGCTTCAAAAATAGGGCTGTTTATAAACATCATAGCTGTCACTTGTCATGGAAATATTGCTTCCAAAGTGTGGCCAATTAGATTAATATTTACGTTTATTCACACTTATTAGATCCTCATAAAACTAACTAGAAAGTTGTTTCCTTGTGTGTTTCTCCTTCACAAAACATGAGTCAGAAAGTCATTTGCATTGCCCAGTTGCTCAGTTCATTCCCTAAGGACCCCCTTCAAAACAGGGAAATAAAACTCCACTCTATCATGCAGAATAAATCCCCAATGCACCATGTAAAAGTCTGATAGGAATGTCTTTCAAATAATCACAGCTGCACAGAAAGTGTCCACTTTATATTGACAGTAATTTGGTGATGATCACAGAACAAGAATTAACCTTGCTTTGACAATGTTTGTTTTTGTGTTTTTTTTTTCCAATTTGAATTACAGGTCAGCAACTGAATGATACCTATCAAACTTTATATGTTCACATCGGAGTAAATAATGATTTCTGCATGCCAGGCTTTGTTTGACAGTATTTCTGTCTGAAAAATGCCAGCAGCAAAAAGCCCATTAACTGCTTCCACCCACTGTTCTTATATAATTCTCTGTATCTTTGCTCTCCAGGCTGATGGGGAGCAGCAGGGACACAAGCCATTTGTTACAAGCTTCACATTGCTGTGGGTCAGAGTCTGCTCAGTCACACCACATGGCACAAAGCAAACCTAAGATAATAGAACATGCAGTGTTCTCATCTTTGCTTAAGAAATATAAAACGTCATGGCAATTTTTTTTATTTATTGAAGGAGGCAGCCACTTCTGCACAATACAAGACTGAGATAAAAAAGTAAATTAAAAAAAAAGCCAACCTTTCACCTCTAAGTTTTCAACATCTCTACTATAGATTTTTCCTATATTACAAGGATGCTTTGTGCTAGAATTATAATGGGAAATTACTGGTTACCTAGTCATGGGTGCTTCCAGAAGTCTCACTTTCATTAACAGGAAACATGTTCCTCTGCCTTACAGTAAATCCATGTGGGGAAGAATTACATCCCTGTCACATTGGTACACAAAAGAACTCAGAGAATACATGTAAACTGCCAATAATTCCTCAAGAGGTTCAGGTGACTTACTGAAATATTTAACACTAACTCTTACAATGTATATTTATTTCTTCCTTTAAAATCTCATTCCCCACAGCAAATACATTTAGGCATATTAGTAAGTGGCCAAAACCAGAACTGTTTATTCTGCCAACTAATCCTATGGATTTTACTGCAGTGGGATTCAGCCCTGTGTCATCCATGATTAACATTAGCCTCTGCAAAATAAAGTCCCCAGATGCCAAAGCTAATCAAAGTATAATCTTTTTCAGATTTTTTCTTCAGTCCCAAATCATCAAAAGCAAATATTAAGATGGATAAAATTATTACAACTATCTTAGAACAAGGTAGGTGGATGTAGGTGGATCTGAGTTTCATGTAACTTTATATAAATGAAGTTTTGGTCCATTTAATTTATCTTTACAAAACTTCTCATTGCACTGAACAATGCTTGAATCCAGAGTCAATGCCATTGAAAACAATGGTATAGATTGCTGTTTGGACTTTGATATTTTTCAGATACAGATTTGTTTGATATTTGTTGATAAATATTTTGGTATAAAATGGGATTTTATGGATCAGATATTTTCTACTCACTGTAACGCGCTAGTGAGAACGGCATAGTAGACTCCAGAGATTTATTTGGTTATCTGAATACAAGGATACTTACTGCACTTTGAAACATCCTTGATTCTCCCTTCAGATCACCAGCTGCTGCTCCAAGAATTCAGAATTCTTAATCCCAGCCTTATATAGGTGCCTTACACTTATATACAGAGATTCTGCACACCTTGTGTCTTAGTCTTTTGCATTTCTCAGATGCCTCAACACATCTCAGTTCATGATCCCTGTGTTTTAGTGAATGATTCAACTCATATCTCCTCTACTTATGCAGGGAATTGACATACACAGCTCACATGTTGATACATAAAATGCACATCAATATCTTAATTTGTCTCTAAGCCATATTCATCTGTACTGTAATAAGGTATTCTTGTAGATATTATGGTGAAGAGTTATAAGACTGGATGAAGAATGAAATACTACCTTAACTCCCCAGCAGGAGCTGTGGTTCTCAATCCAACTCAATCAAGCTTATGTAGTTTCTTTTGTATGTTTAAGTGTTGTGGTTTAGGAATGGTATTTCCAAATGTAGTATTCCAGCTGAAACACTCCAAGCTGTGCTCCATTCACTTGCTCCCCCTTGATATTAATAAAAGATTGTAGAAGAGACGTGAATGATTCACATCTGAATGCTCACCATGAGCAAGCTGGAAATACCCCAGCATCTCCACCACACTACCTAACCAGAAGGCACTACTTCCCCCTGGCCCACATGCATGATATCAGATGGTATAAAATAACCTTGGGGTTCTGGCCATGATTCTCCTATTGCAAAAATTCACCCTGTTCTAACTAGGATGTAATACAGCACTAACTCTTACCTCCTTCCAAAATATTTTGGGTCCTGTTTTAGCAGAATATATAATGTTAATATATAATGTTAATACTACTGTCCTGGTTTCATCTTCTTAATAGCTATGAAGACTAATGTTAAAGACCCACTGCTATTTTAGTTATTGTTGCATGGGGCTGGCTCCAAGTCAAGAACTTTTCAGATTCCCATGCTCTGCCAGCAAGCATGTGTACAAGATGCTGTTAGGGAGCAAACCTTAGATAGGTGGCCCAAACTGGCTAAAAGGATATTAGATATTCCATGCCATAGAATACATTCATTCAGTGTATAAACTGTGGGGAATTGGTTGTGAGGGATGGATCTGTGCTCAGGGACAGGCTATGCATTTATCAAGGAGTGGTGAGCAATTGTAATCTGCATCACTTTGATTTTACTTTTTTCCTCTCTCCTATTATTACTATAAAACTATTTTGTATTTGCTAAGCTGTTCCCAGCTCAATCCATGAGTTTTACTTTTTTATCTATTTTCCTCCTGTTGTGGGGCTCCTGCATGTTACTTAGTTGCTGGATGGAGTTTAACCAGGACAATATTTTGCATGTGATTCGGTTTGATGCATAATTTAGGACTTTTAGATCAGACTAATCTCACCTAACAGGCTATAGATTGAGACGTTTAAAAGTAATCATTTAGATTAGAAGGCACTTCTAAGATCGAGTCCAGCCATTAACCTAACAATGCCAAGTCCACCAACACTAAAATATGTTATCAAGTACCACATGTAAGTAGATATTGCTTCCTATAATCAAGGACAGTCTGAATCTTGATTTAATTGCTGACCATTGACATCTAAAGTCAACTGAGTTTTCCTAAGTTTTTCTAGTGAGCTATCAACTGCCTCTTGAGAAGATCAGGAGTCTTCTGGACATTGTTGTTTTCATGAGCTACATTTGGGTATATTCAGTGGTACTGTCCTTATGTGTGGGCAACAGAATAAACAATCAGTTGAAAAAAGAAGTCTGCAGAAGGTAACTAAGATCTCCTCCTCTTTTAATCACCCTTTAAAAAGTCTTTCTTGCTCTGGATCTGTGACAACATGGGCATGTAAGTTAGTCTTAAATGGGAAATCTTAAGTGACCTAAATCTTTCACTTAGACAGTAAAACATAACAAATCAATTGTCTTTGTGCCAGCATTTTTTTTTCTCTCACTGGGAAGGACTTTTGTTTTGAGATACTGAATTACTACAGCAATGCATGAATAACCATTAGTGTTATCTGGCAAGTTTTCAAGATGACTTGTTTTACTACACAATGCTTGCACTGGCTTTGATACAGTGACCTGCATGGTGTTGTTTTTGACCCAGCTTAACTGAGCAGAAACAGTACCAGAAATTTCATTACTCATTTACCTGAGAAAGTATTTTTATAAGGTGAGACAAGATAATACCATTATGCCATGATCTGAGGTATGGTACATTAGAAATAATAATAAGAAATTTTCTCTGAGTCTAATTTAAACACTTACATGATATGAATTCCTTCATTTTATTGCAAAGGTAACATAAAATTTCCAAACTTGAGTAGATAAGGGACTTTCTGTAAATATCAGGGCAATAAATTTCAAATCAGCATTTTCTCTATGATAAATCATATTGTAAAAGGAAGGAACAGAATCCTGATATGATGAACATCAGTAATTATTTTCTTTTTTAAATAACAAAAATTAATCAATTTATTTTAGTAATGCAGGATATACTAATAAGCATGCAAAACATGCAGTATTAAACTCTCAGGTACATCTATCTGAATAGATTGGGCAATATCCAGGAGTTTTATAGAGAAATCATATTTTATCACTGCCTTGAGGAAGGTCTCATGCATGGCTGCTTTAGTTCCTCTGAACAGAAGAATGATCTCTGGAGTCTTTAGATCCATCCTCTAGACTCTTTCAGGATGACTGAACTGTGATTCATCATATTTACTACAGCATTAATGTGCCTGTTCCACCTCAGGGATGAGCTACAACAGCAAGTTCTTCTGCGTTCAGTGGAAGGTTTTAGTACAGCTGCATGCAAATACTGGATGAGAGTAAACCTTAATGCATACCCTTTGCAACTGTTACAACAAATCAAAGTTAATTGTTCACATTTATTTTTAAATAAAATGCACAGAGCATGAGTATTCAGTCAGTGTCGTAGAAAGCCACCACAGCAAGGATACAGAAACTTTCTGCAGAGTACATTAGTAATAAAATGACCAGTCTGGATCAAATAAAGCCCTCAGCTATGCTTCACGCTTAATTACACTCAAAGTGATTCAAAGCTATTTGCTAGCTGTGTCTACTCTAATTTCTAAACTGATCTTCACAGGGCTGACTGAATGCTAAAAAAACAGCTCACACTGCTGAGTGGGATGACCAGCAGCAGCACCAGAAGCTAAAGGAGTTTGCTTTCCTGTATTTTGCTTTCACTGACGGCGATTAGCTGGTGTATGGTTTAGCTGTCAAACAGCATAAGTCCTTTTGGTGCATTTGCAGCAGAATGGGCATAATGTGACTTGGAAGAAACCAGCTGACATAAGGTGGAATTGTCTGTGAAAGGGAAGAGGTTGTCATTGGCTACTTTTGTTAGATGTCGCAGGAAGAGAAAGAAAAGCGTCAGTCCCTGCATGGATCATTATGGCTCTGTGAGATGGCAAGCCACTGACAATGACAAGATGCCATCTGTTAAGGAGCTGTTCTGGAAGAAAACCCGAGCTGCTGGAGGATCTCACTGCACTGCAATAAGCAAGTGGAACATTTGTCATATCAAGGGCCCAAGTATGTCTGCAGGCAAATGTGGCCTTGGACACACCAGCTTTCTGACTCAACTAGATAACAAGAGTGGTGAATCTATGTTAATTATTTTAGCAATTCCATCAGCTATTGTAAATTGAAATAGTTGTGTTAAATTAGTGATCTCCACTTCTAATATATTCCAGGAGAAACACATTTTTTCAGATGGAAATGCTATAAAGATCACAGGCTTCTCTGCTAGGTGGTTGATTTAGTACTTGTTACTTGCATGTGAAAAAAACCATAAGTTCCACATTGTCTGTGTAATCAATAGCTTATGTGTTCATAGAGTCATAGAATCAAAAATATTTAAGGGGTTGGAATGGACCTTAAAGACCATCTAATCCCGACCCCCACTGCCATGTACAGGGACACATTCCACTGGACCAGGTTATTCAAGGCCTTATCCAACCTGGCTTTGAACACTACCAGGGTTAGGGCAACCACAGCTCTTCCTTTTAGATATATTTCTGTCAAATTTTATTATAAATGTGGCAAACTTTCAATATTAAATCCCAACCAAATCTATTTTATGTATATGAAACTTGGAAAATATCAGATAAATGAAATGAGCTTGCCCAAATGAGTTGGTGGTTTGCAGATATACCTGCATATCACCTTTCCTTTATCTTAGAAAAATTCCAGTTATGTCTTGTATATTTGGTTATTTAAGTTTAAGGAAAATAAAGTTTTTTAAAAAATTCAATTCTTACACTCCTTGTATTATAAACATGAATTAAATAAATCTGTATTTTCTATAGGAGAAAGAAACCAAAAAACAACAAAACAAATAACAAACCCAGAAACCAAAGAAGCCATATGCACAGCATGCTAAAGAGCTTTTTAATAAGACAGGTTTTATTTTAAAGTAGTGTGTAGACAGCCAGAATAATAGCACTATCATAATTTAGACCATGATACAATGAATTTGACTGTGATTAGATGATCTCTGCATATGATGTTTTAAAGTCCTCTCAAGTTTGAATTGCTCAGTACTAATACCTAATAGTATAATGAATCATTTAAAATTATGTCTTAATCCAGACAGACTGGAATCGTTCTGAGCTGGAATTGTATTTGTACTTTAACAGATCTTTGGATGCTTTCCACTGCTTGCTTTGATGATACCCTTTGCATGTCTGAATTTGCTAGTTTGTTTGGAGTTCACAGCTTCAAGAAATCCTGCAACTACATTATCAAATCTCCGACCTGTCAGGATCAGCAAAGGTTTTTGAGTGATTTTAGCAGACTGCAATAAATCATGATCTGTATTGCATTTCTTTCTGTATTTAGTTAAAATCCTCAGTTAGGGCTCAGATCTGCTCCATATTGAACTCCAATGAAACATTGTCCATAGATATAGTGTGACAGGAATTCCCAGAGATCAGCTGTGCAGATGACTCATTGTATACTGAGATAATTAGACTGAGTTCTGAGCTGGATTCAATCAGTACAGCTCCAGTCTCCCATGGAGCTATATTGCTTTTCAAAAACAGGTTATGGCCACAGACATCTGTTGACTAAAGGGTTATATGGAATTTTTCAATTACACTGTAGTCTCATGTCACTTGACGTTTTCTTTCTTTTTATTCTTTTCATAAACCTGGAAGGCTCACTCTGCTGGCCAGTGGTCTCTTGCTTTCATGTTGACTGTGTTGAATTGTCTGGGCACACTTAGTGGCATCTTGTTCCAGGGGCTGATGAGTTTTATCTTTAAGCACAATTTTCACAAAGCTAAAAATGACTGATGAGATGTCATTTCGTTGACTTGCTGTAAACTAGTTATTTTGTAGCAGGAAAAAACCCCAAAACATTAATTATTTGCTTGCTTCTTTAGTCCTTTTTTCATAATGATAATAGTGGTAATAATAATAACAGCAACAACAGCATCATCAACAAAATATACAGACAAAATCCTAATTTCTTACTATCCCTTGAGGTATTTAATACTCTATATAATTCTCTTCTGTAAATAGGCAGATGGAGACAACAGAAAAGGCAACAGAAAGGGAAGGAGAAAGGAAAGGGAGACAAGAGAATAGAATGTAAAGAGGGAGGGAAAGTGAAAAATAAGATAATTGGTAAAATCCTATACGAATAAGAAAACAATAAAGCTACACTATATTATATGACAACTGGGATGGGATCTTCTGTACATGAACCTAGGATTTTTAGAATGAAACAGAAATGTCTAAAAAGCCTGACAAAGAAATCCATTGATTTATACTCAGCAGACATTTGAAAGCACTTGCCTGATGTATTCCACAGGTTAAAAATTAGTCTTCACAAAGTTTTGGAGAGGAGTTATGCCTATTGAATATAATTTGCAAGGGTAGCTTCAACTCAGTGAAAATCAGGTATTTATGTACAGATGTCTGCCTCCAAGCCAGATAGCTCAATTCATTTGCCCACATAAACATGTCTAACACCATGTCAGTGTGTCCAGCCTGGCCTCCAGCTGCCCTTGCAGCATGTGTTTCCAAGAGATCTCATGCAATATGTGACTGTCATCTCCCTGCTGGGTCCTGGGTGGCATCTCAGATGGAACCAGACATTGAAGTGAGGACAGGTGAATAGAGCTTTAGGTTGTCCTTGAAGAAAAGGGGCTTATGGAATCCATCCAGCAAGCAGACAAGTATGTTTATATAGTCTAAATTAAGTGAAGTGAGCCTGTAACTTTGAAAAAGATGCTTTGGTTCCATCATAGTTCAGGCCCACAATTAATTCACCTTTGTCTTTAAAGCCAATTTACAGATAAATTTAGTCTAAATAAAGAAAATTAGGAAACTGGAGATAAAGAGGCAAAAAGGGAGAATAGTATCTTAAACACATATGTTAGAAAGAAACACCGTAGAAGAGACTGAAAGAAAAATAAGAATTTTAGCTTAAATATTTTTAATTTAAAAGGCCCAATATTCAGTGCTAAAAATAAGAAAGTTAATCTCTGGTTCAACAAAGTATATGAAGATATGACTGTGTTTCACTGAGACTTTTGCTGAATCTTACACAATAACACCTTTTTTACTTTGGCTGAGAAGGTTGATATGCTATTGACTGATAGTCTTAAACTCTGAATTGAGGCAAAATAGCTGGATCAAAGCTGTACCTTTTATGGTAAAACTTCTACTAAGACTGTGTTTAGCAGTATATGAAAGGTCTTCCCATTTGTTTAGTGCATCAGTTTTCAAGGATCTCTAAAGAAAACATTTTAACCCCAAAGGTTAGTGAACATGAATATCATACCTCAGGCATTGTGTTTTCACAAGCATTTTAGGTGCAACAATAAGAAAATGTAGAAATTGTTACACTCTATTAGTGATGTCTCACACATGGGAATTATTCTACTGAGCTCCTGCTTAATTACTTTTACCTTATTATTCATATTTTCATTAAACTAGTAAGCTGTCTTTTTTTTGTCGTGTGTTACATATCTTTTCTCTCTGGAACTGGGATTGTATTAAATTACTGTACTTTACCTCATCCAGGATGTTTTACAGCTGCATTTTAATAATTTTAATAATTTTCATTTTTGCATATCCTGTTAATGGTACTGACATTTTTCGTATCATATTGCATGCATATATTAGACACTTACTTTTGGGATAAGATATTTGGAATCAGGTTTGGCTGCACACACTCCATCAGTGGGACTAATAACAGAATAATCTTCCAGGGAATAACCTCAGGTCTTTAAGCTGACACCCTGGATTTCATAGAGTGGGTAAACAGTAGATTGAGTTTTGCGCTTTATGGAAGAAACTGAGGTATGTCACTACAGCAGGATTCTAAAAAGGTGTTCTCCTTAATGTATGGTTAGGTGAGTCTGGATGCACGTCTGTTTCTGTGTTTCTGCTTTCACCAGAGCTTATTAGTTTCCCTAGGCATAGTTAGATAGACTCCACTCTAGTACTTCCAAGTTACCTCCAGGTTATTTACAGAGAAACAGATGATATCCCCATAGTAATTCAGCAATTAAATGTCCTACCTTATTGGGAACAGACCAGTTTTTACTGGGGGTATTACTTAGTTGAATAATGCAATGGGGATGGGTGACTACAAACAGAAGACTTTTTCAGGTTTCAAGTAGTGCTTCTCAATAAGGAACACTGCTGAAGTGGGTAGTGTAAAATCATCAAGGGCACATATGGGCTCTTAACTTTATCACTTGTTTCAGCTGCCCAATGAACATTCACTCAGTATTGCCAGAATCTCAGAAGGCAGAGAGGATGGGGTTGAAAAGAACCTCTGGAGGTCTCCTGATCTGAACTACCAGTCCAAGCAGGACCACCAAGGAGAGTTGACCAGGACCATGTCCAGGTGGTATCTGAATATGGAAGATATCCACAACCTGGGAAACTGGTACCAGTTCTTGGCCACCCTCACAACAGAGACCTCCTGATATTCAGAAAGGAATTTCAGTATTTCATTGTGTTTCAATGCTTCTTTTCCTCTTGTTGGGCACCGCAAAGAAGAGTCTGACTCTCACTTCTTTAAACCCTGTATCTCTTCATGCATTTGTATACACTAATAACCACAACCCCTCCACCCATGAAACTTTCCTTGATCTAGTTTAAACTGGTTAATGTGTCTCAGTCATTCCTTGTAGAAGACATGTTCCAGACCCTTTACAATTTTTTTTTTTTTGGAGGGTGGGGTGGGGTTTTTGTTTGTTTGTTTGTTTTGAGTTTCTGTTTGTGTTTTGTTTGTTTTTGTTTTGCTTTGTTGGTTTTTTTTGTTTTGTTTTGTCTTTTTTTTTTCTATTTTGACTGGCTACAGGATGTCCATGTCTCTCTTTTGCCTTGTAGCACAGGATTGGACACAGAAGTCCACGTGTGACCTTACCAGAGCTGAGGGAAAGGATCATCTCACTCCAGCTGCTGGCAGCACTCCTCCTAAAGCAGCCAAGGATATAATTGGCATTCCTTCTGTCAAAGGCACATCACTGGCTCACGCAAAACTTGTTCTCCATCAAGACAGCCAGAGCCTTTTCTGCCAAGGTGCTTTCTAGCTGGGTGGGCCAACCATGTATCAGTGAATGAGTTTGTTCCTCCACAGGTGCAGTACTTTGAACTTCCCCTTATGCAACTCCACAAGGTTCCTGTTATTTCTTCAGGCTGCCAAGGTCCCACTGGATGGCAGCTCGATCCTCTGGCATATTAAACCACTCCTACAAGTTTTGTGTCACTGGCACAAAACAAAGCTGAACATCCACTTTGCCCTGTGGCTCTGATGAACAGGACTGGACCCAGTACTAACCCCCAGAGAACAGAGTTAGTGGCTTCCTTCTGACCAGACTCCATGACAGTAATGATAACACCTTGGACCCCATTCCTCCAAAGAGACATTCCTCCCTTTGTGCACTCATCTACAGACATGTGCTGAGTATTTAGCTTTTCTTCAGAAAGATTTTGACAACTTTCCCCTATGCCCTCTATGTTTCTGCGATAAGGCAAAATAACACCAAAAAACATATTTCCATGCTCATATATACTAAACATTATTTTAGGACATGATCTGAAGAAGTTTTTTTCTTTCACTCCCCCCAGATATATATATTATTGCTATACACTACAGAACTAGATATACAATATTTTTTTCAAATACATAGATGCTAAAATCCTAGTAAAGATGGATAGAAGCATGGTATTTAAATATCCAATAAAATACTTTTTACTAGATCCATGTACCAATTACATCCAGTACAGCAAATACAGCACAAATTTGTATAATGCAATGACTTACTAATATAGAAAACTGGGTTTTTATGTTTTGTGTTTTGTCTGGGATTTTTTTCAGATTAAGGGTATAAAAGACCTTATCATATATTCTGTACTGAAGCATATCATGTATATTTCTAAAAGGTTTGAAATAAAAACAAGTAAACAAATAAGTCTATTCTTTACAAATTTGGATCAAAAAATTAGTAATATATTGTCTCTCCTATATGCCATAAATTCACATAGAGCTTCTAGGATTTATTTTAGGAAGGACTTGCATAGACTTTCTGGTTTCTTCATTTTTGAGAAGGCCTTTGACTTGCGAATTATTTCTTGAAAAACAAGATTCTCCCACTTTTAAAACCTTGGTCCAGGAATTATGTTTACACTGACATGGAAAAAAGGAAACTGATTTCCAAGTGTATCTTTAAATATTGCCTCAGTTGCCTCCATTTATCGCAGCCAGTTTATTTGAGAAGTTTCTGGGTTTAGTTTCTAAATATTTCACTTCCAGTTCTTATTTTTGTTTTTTAAAGATGCTTAAGAAAATCAGAGCTCAGAAATCAAAGTTCAGAAGATATGTTTTTAAAAAATATCCTACCTTTATATTTGGGAACATTTTATAGTGCCTGAAATTGTAAAGGGGTACATTTGAATCCATAAGTTAAATCAGTATTAGAGCCACTAGAGAATGGCAAGCACTGCAAACTGCTCTACCTGACCTATTTCCTATGACCACTTTAGGGTGAAATGAAATATATGAATTTATTCTGAAGAAACCTATTACTGCACATTAAATATAGGGGTACTCTGGGCATCTGGCTGAGGCATTATATATATATATATATACATATATATATATATATCTATATATGTATCAGTGATAGCAAAACTCAGACTAACACATTTCAGATACAGGTATTCTTTTTATGTTTGCTTATAGGAGTTCTTTCTGTTTAATAGGGGGGCTTGTTTTCCCTTATGGTGCTTTCTTGGAGACAGTCAGTGTATTCTAGAATGTGAATGCATTAAAATAACACAGGAACAAACAAATTTAGATTCTTATTATTGAAAGGGAAAATTCCTTGTTGACACTGTGAAAATACATTGGGAAATATGTTGCTCTGACATGGTTGATTTTCATTCAGTAAGAAGAGTTGCCCTGGAGATTTTTTGATTTTTCAACTACATAAATTACTTTAACAATAGATACAACTGACCTGCCTTCACCATGTCTCAAGCTTATGTGACCACAGCAGCAGACCTCCTGCTACAAGGCTAAAAGTATATTTGTTTGGCTATTACCTGTGCGGGGGTGTGTGGAAAAAGGAAACATCAGCTCCATTAAGTTGTCTGACCAAGCACTTTTCAATGCAAAAGGAGGTAACAATAAAAGGAGGAAGACATAAACAAGGATGTACAGAGATACAAAACTGGCTGGCAAATGAAAAGGAAGTCAGACCTGGTCTGTCACACTTATTGATGAGGAACTCTGGGAGTGTGGGAATGCTTCTTCCAGCACACTTATCTGATCAAAGATCCTGTCAAATGGGAAAATAAGGAAAAGAGGGAAAGCAGAAACAAAATACACAACTCTGACAGGTGAGCACAATGCAGACAAAGATAAAAATTGAACTTGGTCAGTCATGGTAACAGACGGGCCATTGAGAAGCTTCAGACAAACTGGGGTTTTGCAATTGACAGCAATGCAACCCTGAGGGTCCTGGGTATTGGAGGGGGTCAGTGGGACTTTACCAGGTGGTGGGGAACTGTGCAGGGGAAGCAGGTGAGGGAGGAACAAAGAAGTAAAGAGCAAAGGACATAAAATGGGCCAGTCACATGTAAAAGGCTCACTCCAGTTTGACCAGCCAAGCGAGTAGGATGCCCCTTGTCCAGGCAGAGGTGTCAGGGAGGAGGGTCTTGTTGGTATTCAGAGGAACCTGTGAGTGTGGGATGCCTGTAGGATGAATGTGTGAGTGCTGTGTGCATGAAGCGAGCACCCAGCAGTGAGACAGGGACCCACGAGGTGGGTAAGGGGTGCTAGAATCCTCCCTCATAGCAGTTCTGGGCAGCAGGAAGCATGCCAGTGCTGGGAGAACTCATGGAAGTGTGTGTGTTTGAACCTGGGCAGTGTGAGGCATGTGCTGCTCTAGTGACTTTCTGCCTCTGCCAGCCCAAGAGGAGGAGGGGACGTTTCTGCCTGTGCCTGTGTGTAGTGTGAGTCTTGAATGCTGGGGCAGCACCTTGTCTGTGGCCACACTTCATCTGTGGCCTCTGTGTGACCAGACATGTCTGTGTCCTACGAGTCTCACGTGTCTGTGACTACGCACAGGTGTCGGTGACTGTGCTCAGCATTGCTGCTGACTGTGGAAATCACAAAGGGGAAAGGGGAAAGTGGTAGTCACATCCATCCGCCAGAGACACTGGGACTTGAGGAAGTGACTGCTCCTAATATCAGTTGACATTGCCACTCTAAAAGTGTATGTAATTCACTCATATGGAGAGTTTCCTAAGTTGAAAAAAAAAAAAAAATCTAAGAAGAAATAGAAGGCAGGAGGCTTTGAAAGTGATGGATTTTTTTTTTTTTTAACTATTGACAAAATAGCTTTATAGAATTACACTGCAAATTACAAACCTGTAAAAAGTCTATAGAATTCCTATGAAGGACTACATGTCCCCATTATATTGTATGGACTAAAAATGAAGGAACTTGTACCTTTGGTCAATTGATAAGCTTGAGCAAGTATTGTATAATTATCCTGTCTCCACCTGCTTTATCCTATTAATTATTACAGAACTGTTTAGTTAAGGGAACTTTTCTGAACTCACTCACTTCACTGTTATTGAAATATAGTTGTGGAAAGGTGGGGTACAAAAGATTTTCTGGATGAATGTGTGAATAATGGAAAACTGAAGTGCTCAATTTGTCAGAACTCAATTGACTAAAAAAAAAATCTCTTCCTTGCTGCAAGTTTTCATGAATCAGCAATGAAGAAAGGTCTTTCATTCAAATTTTAAGGGTAAAAGTAGTTTGCAGTAACTCCGATGAAAATGAACAGAAAATAAACCAAGCTCATTTGACATATTTTGAAAATGAAGCTTTGGATGGAGGGAATTCAGTAAAATTCAGGGGGAAAATGACGACAGTAACTGTGGACCCACATGGTGAATAAGAGAAACATGTACATATATAATACTCTAAGGTAATAACACTAAAACACTTATGTCCTAAAAACGTTAATATACATCCACTTTATACCCTAAGAGCAATCCAGTTTATTTTCATATGTTTTATGAGTATACATGCTATGCAGAAACAAAAGTTGTGTTGCAGTCCTTGTGGAATTTTGTGTATCCAGCAGCTGGGTGGCTCTAACCATTCAGCCTAGGCTCCTAGTTAGCTGAACACTCCAGTTGGCTATTGATAAATCCTGCTACACTTGCCCTATGATTAATTAGTGCTTCAGCCTTCCAGCACTCTGTGGATGAGTACATTCATTCTGCTTTTCTTTGATCAAATGCAAACACTGATGAAAAGTAATATCTGACACAAAATCAAAGGCTGCTTCCACTTACTAGTGGACTAGAAAAGGAGGAAGAAAAGAATAACGTTGCATATTTAGAGCAGAATAGGGTGGCATAAAAAATGAGAAACACTGTCAGGGCACTGACAGAGACAACCAGCAAAAACTTCTCTGCTAAATCTAACACAGTATTCTGTGTACAAACGAGCATGTGGATGTTTTGTCAGCAGTACAGTGAGTCAGTGTGAGCTAGGCAAACTCCTGTTGTGCACTAGCAGGAACAGGTTTCTAGGGCCTGAAGGTACTTTAGTGTGTTGGTATGAAGATAAAAATATATGTCATGTGCTTAAAAATACTTTTTGTCTTGAGTTTCCCTTCTCAGAATATATATTTTTTTTTCTCAAAAGCCACATCCTCTGTCTGTTCTGACATTAGATTTTACACTTTAAGAGGAAGATATTTTTTAATTGTTTGCTAAAGAGTAAACACATCATGTTCCCATTTTTGCCTTGAGTGAGATGTTTTTACTGGAAAAATTGCTTGTTTTGTCTCCTATCTAAACTCTTCTCAAATTCACAGATTGCTTTGAATGCAAAGCAAGACCAAGATTTTTTCCCTTGAATTGCTGAAGTTTATTTGCCTGACATATGTGCCTTTTGATCTCCCCTCTTCCATTTTTTACATTTATAATTTCTAGGGTTTCTGGTGCTGCTTTGTTCACTGACATATTCTATTTCTTTTTTACACAGTAAATACAGCTAGTTCCTGTACCCTGGTACAGTAGCACAGATTACAGCTACTACTGTGCTCTGGTGAGGGAATAGGAGAGGAACTGAAGTTGCCATCTGTTGGCTTGTAGCTGTGCCACTCAGCCACTTCCGGGAAGACTCACATTTTAATTCTGGCTGCCAGTAAAGTAAAATTTGTATAATTGCTTCAATTTCCTAACACCAGAAACATCTTTTGGAAAGGTGCATTTGTCAGATGCAGCATGGGGAAAAGAGGTTTTCTTTAACTTACCTAATACTTCCAGTGAGTGCTACTTCCATCGCTTGCAACTTAATAAAAAACCCTAGGCATATTTCATCTTACTTTAATGCTAATGCCTACATCATTTAATCCTATTAGCTCTTTCATTAATGAACAGATATAAATAAGAAGCTCTGAAATGTATTTTGAAGTAGTAGATGAAACAGGCGGAGTTGAGATTTATATTTTTAAAATCTAGTTTAGGTGAGATGAATTGGTCCCCAGGAGTGCTCCCAGGAGTGCCCCTTGGAGGACACCAAGTGATCTGCTCAAAGGTAGATGTTCTAATTTGTAGGCACCTAATATTTAGTGTCCAATATAACATGAGTGGCTGGTATCTCATAAGATTTAGTGGAAATATAGTCAATAATACTACAGAATCCTACAGAGGTGCACTACTGACTAGTGTTTAATATGTTGTCCTCTGGAATTCTCCAGTACGCTTCTGAAGACTTGCTTTCTATTCAGTCAGTTTCTAACTTTGCAGTACTATGGAGTTATTTCAGTTCACCTGTGGGATTTGCATTTGATTTGCTTGATCTTCATAAATGTTTTCAGTCCATTCCTCTGGCTTGTTGAAGTCACAGTGAATGGCATCCATATTTCCATCATATTACCTCCTTCCCTGGTTTGATGTCATCTGTGAGCTATTTGAGGTTCCATTATGTTCCATCATTGAGACCATCGATGAGGTCTTGCATCAAATCCCAAGAATGGAATTTTTTATCAGACTGTCAGATTAATGCATTGACCATTATCCTCCAAGTTTTCAAATTTATGCAGCTTTTCACTCACTATAGCCCATTAGGTCCAAAACAGGGTCAATGAGATCTGAAGGACCTGAGTACTCTAATGCACCTTCTCAGTAAGGAAAAAATAGACTTGCCTAAGGCTTCCCCGATGCCTAGAAAACAAACTCCAGTGAATTATTTATAGACTAAGAGGAAGAGGCTGTGGCATTGAAGATACTGAGAACAAGGTAGTTCTAAATCTTATTCTGATCAGCAGTCAGGAATAGTAATGAAAGACTTGTTACAATGCTAAGCAATGCCAGAGTCACTTAGCAGTATGTTAAATACAAAATGGCTTAAAGCTCAAAAGAAAACATGACTGAAATTAAACACAAACAATCGAACCTTTATTTTGAAAAGTATTAGTTCACTGGAACAGAGTGACAAACTCTAATGAATGTCCTTAATGATTTTACAGTGGGACAAATCATCTGTGAAAGTAAGGTGGTTATAAAAGACACTTACTGTGCAATATGAATGCTAAATGAAATCAGACATCTCTGTAATCAACATCAATAAAAGTACCATAACTAATTTTACTGCTTCAAAGAGCAGCATAATAAAATGTACAAAAAGAAAGAAGACGTGGCCTAAAAATATTGCTCACACATACAAAGATGTGCATGTGCATATTCATATATATATTTCCAATGTTGAGTAAAATGCTTACAAAGTTAAAAGGAAGTTATATACAAAGATAGTCTTATCCTATGCATAGTTATGTCTTTTGACCTTGCAAGGGGAAAGAAAAAGCATCCTTAAATAAATATCAAATAATTTTCAGTAGAAATTTGGGTTGATGTTCAAAAGTTACATATTTTTTCTTTTTCTTCCAAATGTAATCTCTTTGGATTGCATAGTTCAGGATTCCATGAAAGGTTTTACAGATTTATGAGATCCACAGCATAGAGGTAGTATAGTTAACAGTGAAATTGAAAGGAAGTGGAGCAAGAACTGCCCTTTTTTTGGCTCTGATTTGAGCAAAGGATTTGAGGAAGTCATGCGGTGGGATTTTTAGGACTTAACCATGATAAAAACTGGGGAAACAGTATACATTGCATCACTGCTGGTGGTGTGGGGAAGGAAATCTCTTTGTGGAGAAGGGCTTCCTTCTGGTCAAGTAAGAATGGAGCTGATTCCTAGCTGGATGGAGAGCTTGGGTGGCACTGGGAACCATAGGGAGTGATTGGGCAATGCTGATTCAGAGCTGGAAGGAGTGGTGGGAATAGGGGATAGTTGGGTATTGTCTGTTGTTGGGGATTTCTGCAGTGCTTCCTTTCTTGTACCCTGAATCCTTAGTTTTACCATTGCTACTATTTATTTTCTTATCTCACTGTCATTTCCAGCAAATTGTTCTTATCTTAATCCATGAACTTTTGTTCCTTCAATTCTTCTCTCCATCCCATTGCAGGAAGGAGGGGGAGAGGAAGAGGAGTGAGCAGGCAGCAACATGGTTTGGAGAGTGTCACTAGAAACTATAGTCAATATATTATTGACTACCATTCCTAAACCACAATAAATACCGTCGGTAAATTCAGTATAGGAATTTCTGTTTTTGAATATGTCTCAACATTTAGGCACTGCTTCGGGTAAAACCCAGTACTTGGGGGCAATTGTGCTTCAATTTTATTCAAAAGATTAAGTTATTCTAACTTCTTTTAGAGTGCAAAAATAGTGTCTCAAAAGTACTGATTTTTTCTCTTTTGCAATCCCAAGTCTGAATGAAAAGGTTCCTTTGATTTATTCTTTCCACATAAAATGGTGGAAATCAGGTTTCCTATTTTCTCATTACAGTAATAAATGTATTCTCCTTACAAATTTACTATTGAGACAATTTTAAAATTTTGGATGTTATCTTGACTCCCCAAATTTTTGAATGCAAAAGGCACAGGTTGCTTTCTGATTTAACAAGGTAGCATTTTAAGAAATCATGAAATGGTTAAGTGCTCATTTCTATAGGAAATTCCAGAATTACTTCACATCACTGCAGTGACAAGACTTGAGAGTCACAAAGATGGGTGGTGTTTGTCTTGGTGCAAATGTGTACATAACCCATGCTGGATGTTTCTACATGAGCACGAGAGCTGATCAGAATTGTCACTGCAAGCATTTTGCTGTGAGGAAAATAAAAGAATAAAGAATAAAGGAAGAATCTTTGAGAGGGATAAAGGATAAACAATGTTTTGGCTTGACCTCTGAAGACTGAAGGTGAATAATTGCTATAGTTTACTACAAACAAGTTAGCACAAGTTAAGCTGTTCGCATCAACTAGGAAAAAGGATAAGTAGCTCCATCTTGAGCCATAGTAGATATTAGATGAGGTGTGATAAGCATATCCTTTGAACCACTCTGTCCAGGCCTCAGTACAGCTGTAGCATTAAAATGGTGTCTTTAAAATTAAACATCTGTTGAGAAAGAGGTGAATTTTTTCCTCCTGTTTCTTTAGTTACTTTTTTATTCTCTCCATAATCCCTTAATAGCATTTGTTGGTAGTTGAACAAATATGGAAAATATAATTCAAAGAGTGAGTCCTTGGTGTTTTCATTTTTTTTGCTCTAGGAAACTTGTACCTTCTGAACTATTTCAGCATCCATCAGATTCACAGAATAGTGCAGAGCAGGCTTTCTGAGGGAGGCATCCTGCCGCTGGCAACTCTCCAAGCCTCTTCAATGAAATACTAATTTCAAATACATTTAATTACCCCTTTTAGAGTTTTGGCTTTTGCTTAATTTGTATAAATAATTTGGGCATCTAATTAGCTCTCACTTTGTATCACATAAAATAATTGGGACTGCTTTGTCAGGCAAAATCTTCCTTTCAAAATGAATTACTCAAATGTAAGTCCTTGCTCTTAGTTCAGGAATTACATCACTTCCAGCTTCATAACCTCTTTTTCTAAAGCTGTCTGATGTTGATCAGTATGGACACCTCCTCCTCTGCTGCTAGATTCAGACACCATTGACTTACTAATATCTCAACAATATTGCAATCCAGCTTCAGCTTTCCTAGGTTTTCACTTCACCACTGCAGCAACTCAATTTATACCTCTCAATTTATAATGCACTTTTTCTGGAAGCTGTGTGTTCTACAAAGCAGAAATGGGGAAAAATGAGAGGAAGCATATTTATGTTAGGTTCCTTTGAAATTTGAATATGATATTAATTGAAGAAGAGTAGATCAGGTGGAATGAATGGAGGGTTATTTTTTCCCATGTAACTCATCTCCTTCAGTCAAAGATCCTTGTGGAAGTGCAGGTAAAGAGCATGTGGATTCAGTCTAGCAAGATCTAGTAATTCAGAGATTATGCAGAGGCTGAGAAACTGTTGAGATGAGCAGTGGGCCTTGGGTGGCCCTAGCAGAGGCTGGGCATACAGGACTCAGGCTGCTGCTTCCTGGGGACTTGTCAGGGCACTGAAGAATTTATTATGCCTAGGAAAATCACTGAGATGGCAGACCCTTGTACTGGAACAAAGACTTGTTTGAAAAGAATATGCCTGTGGGGAGAAAATGCTACTTCATTTTTTATTCAGTTTAGGCATAATTCAGGTGGCATAAATGTTTAGTTCTGTTTAATTCTGAGATTCCATATTTAAGAATTCAGAAGACCTCCAGGATACCCTGCCTCCTAGAACAACAGGTGGGGGTCTCAGTACAATGCCCCAGAACATTTGAAATTAGCCAAGAAACCTTGGGTATGCTCGAGTTGCTGTGCTGCCTTTAGACAACTGAAATAAGACCTGGAGATTTCCCTGTTTAAAAAAAAAATTTAGTGATCTTAGTTGATTGTCTAGTACAACTTCACTTTCTGGACCTTGAAAACTTTTTTCCCCTCCATATGGAAATCTTATAAGGAGAAAATGTAGGCAGACCTATTTTCAGACTGACCAACCCTGAGTTTTTTTATGGTGAAAGCCGGAAAATGTTTTCTCTATCATGACTTTGACTTTCTTTTTCACATGGGCAATTTTGGGAGAATAATACTGCTTCCTAAATGGTAGTAGTATTCCTATCAAGAGAAACTAAAAGAGTGGGATTCTTGAAAATAAATGGTAGGGATCCAGACACTGTTGTTTGCTGGTATTCTTTAGGGCTGGTGTCAAGTACTTTATATTATGCAGTTATTAAGCTAAACCACAGAAATAAAATAGCATTCCAAAAGTAGAATTATTGGGAGGAAAGCTTTGGTATTACCACCTCCTCGTTGGATGAGTTCCTTACATCTGTTTAATAAACATGATGGTTTATTGGTTACTCTAAAGACATTAAAATAAATTGTGACTTATTCTTTCAGAACCCACAACTTCACTGTCAAACTGCCTCCATGTTGAAGGCCCTGCCTTAACTGAATGATTCTTTATATAGCAGTAAACAAATGACAAAGCATGGTAGCAGTGAAAACTATTAACATACTGGAAGCAGGTACAAACTGCATTTCTCATATAACCATGAAGGGCTCATCATTGTTTTAGAAATATGAAGATGATGGTAACTATTTCCAGACCTTTGATCATCATTTGTTGGCAGAAGACAGGCATAAAGAGCAATAAAAATTTAGTAGGGCTCGTATGTGACTGTGCAGTAACATCACCTGATTTCATCCTGTGGAAAAATAAATCTAAATGAGAATATAGGAACACAGCAGAGGCAGTACACCAGAATCATATGTATTTCTGACAGTGGTGAGAACCAATACTGCACTGTGGGTTAGAAAATAACTTTGGTTGACAATTAAGCAAAAAAAAAATATCCATGGTAAAAATCTTGATAATCCTAGACTATTATCAGCTGTCATATATATCACAACCAAAGTAAATATCCCCTAGATATTTTTATCCTAGGCAATGGAAACATAGATAACCTCAGAGTATGAGAATTTAAATTAATGCCACCATTCATTCAGTACCCACAGTCCTTTAAAGAGATTCGCGTTTTGCTGTGTGAGATACTGAAATACTGTCACATATTATATTCTGTACATTTTCAACAAGTCTCACCCCATTGAATACTGTCCTTATTACAATTCTCACATCTTCTTAATATTGAGAATGCTATAATTCACCACAGAGCTTTGTATAGGTCAGCTTCCCCTATATATTTTCCAGAGTGTGCTCCCAGAATGATTAAACTTTCTGATTCTATTCCTATGTAATACTCTAAAGGATGTTACTACAGATCTCCTGGTCCTGTGAGACATAAAACTATCAAGTTTGCAGTCATTCCTAGAGATCATTATTTAGTATATTTTATATGTCACAAAAGAACCATCACTTCATGTTCAATGTTGTGGGTCTTCCTTTCTCCTGAAATACCTACTCTTCTTATCTAACTTTGTTCTGGCAGGTCTTTCTTTTCTTTCCCATATATTTTCTTCCTTCCTAGCTTTAATGTAGTGGTCTTGGAGATTTCCTGTTACAAAATTTATAAGATAACTAACTTCACAAGTGATGAGACATTGAATATTTTTTAAATTGAACTCAATTTTGTGAATGCACAACAATAAATACCCTGTAATTTTAACTCCATGTGAAGTAACACATGTGACAGTAAAATGTTTAGGTCCTCAATGGGAGGATTCAGACAAAAAGAAGTTGAGCTTAATACAGAATTAAATTTACAGAGAGCTTTGCTGGCTTTCAAAACAGTGAAATGGTCTTTTTTTTCACTTGCAAGGTCTCTTTTGGTTGCGTAATTTTATGGATTTGGTGGCATTTTTCTCAGCTATACGAAAGAATTTTCAGTTCTTTTTAAAGAATAAGATTATATTTAAGTTTTCATTTTTAGAGATCTTAATCAAAGCGTAAAACAGAAATGCATTACAAAATAAAGAGCATGGACTCTTTCAGTATTTATAATCTAAAGCTCCTGATAATTTTATGTCACCCTTCAAAATTTATTCATAGGACAAATATGGAAAACATAGATGACATCCAAAAATATTTCAAAGTAAATGAGTCACTGTAGTAAATTAAAGATTCCCACTGCCTTTAATGTTCTAATATTAAATATTCAATGCAAAATCCTCAGTATCTGGTCTCCCAGCTGACATAAATTTCAGGATTCACAGGTGTCCCAGAAAAATTAAGCAAAAAACCCCCACATCCTCTCAAGCGTCACTTCCTTACAAAATAAGATTGACACTTTAGAGATGGTCTTTTGTTTGCATCAGGAATAAAATGTGTTGATTATGTTAGAAGAAGATGCCACAAAAGAAAAATGTATTATTCTCATTAAAAACCCAATACTTTCCTTTTAAGAATGGTATAAAGGCAACATGATTGATAGGGCCCTGCTAAGGCATTGCAAAGTATCATGAATATTTTGGGAACCACTGTCTGCTTTACAAGGTATTATATACTTCCCACTTACTTTCAAGATTTCTTCTTTAATTAAATTGTAAACTCCCCAGCATTTCACTATTAAGAGCCAACCCAGTCTAAGTAAAATATCTTTATAAAGCTGAATTCTCTGTAAAGAATATAAAGCTACAGCATTTTTTCCTGTTTGGTTTGATTATGACTAGATAATTAAATTGAGATATTGCACATAGGACACATTATTTATTTATTGCAGAAAAAATTAATTTCATGCATGAGAAGTTGCTTCTTCCCCTTTTTGTCCACTTCTACATGTCTCACTAAAGCAGTAATTTTTTTGTGGGGAGATTTTTGGATTACAGATACTACTAAGGTCCCATACACATGGTTTTTTTTATAGATAAGATATGCATCGCAGATTATCTGTTGGAGTTAACCTGCTTGGCTTGCAACACTTAATAAAAAAACCTGCTCTCTTTATATAGGAAAAAAAAACAATGGAATAAAGTTCTCCGGTGGATGAAATGCTGTTTATGGGTGATTGTCTCAAATTTGTATCCATTTAAACTAGAATTTTTCATTTCAGTCCATGATTTTATGCCAAATTAATTGACCTACAATATACAACAAAAAATAACATGCAAGAAACTAGACCTACTGCTCATGTGAGACAGTCAGTAGACTCTGAAAAGGACAGGATGCCCTTCATCTTCTTATTTGCAATACTTTAGATGACTGAAACTAGCAGTAGTTTGAAGTGTGTAAGGATTGTAGGATTAAGACTACAATGAGAAGATCACTCAGTTTGTTTTGTTGGATTTAAATAAGTATAAAGTCCAGCTTGTCAAGAAATAGGTGGAATGAAATAATGGATTGCATTTCTCTTGTTCTTTTACACATGCATAATATCTATCTATCTATCTATCTATCTATCTGCTATTTTTTTTTTTTCTCACAATGGGTAGCATGCAGTGAAATTTGCTAAGGAACGACCTAGAGTCAAAATGTAAAACACAGAAAGTGATGAACAAAGAAAGTGATGAAGCAATATTATATCTGGATATAATAACCATAAAACGTATCTCATTTAGCTTTAGCTATGTAGTAGTTCAACATCCCAGTCAAGCCAGCCCAGGTATTTAATGAAGAGTAGGGAAAGTGTTGCAGGAATTGTCACCTCATCTCAAATATCCTCAGGATGTATAAATTTATTTTCATCAATTACAGAGGGGTACAGGATAGTTTGCTCAGATTCAGTGTACAGCTTTTGGGAAATAAATGCAATAAACATTTTGAGGAAACTAATAATATTTTTGTGTGAGAGATAAACCAATGTTTTGTGAGGAAGTACAGAAAAACTGTGATTTCTGCATGTGCATCTGCCCTTGTGGTGCACAGACAACTGGAAAAGAGCCCATTTCAACAATTTAATTTAGTTCGTACATTAAGTTCAAGGTACTAATTGGAATCAGCTGAATTTTACCCCACACAATCTGAATTTCTTTTACGATGAGGAAAGAAAGGATGGACTAAAGGGGAATAGAGTAGATAGAAGAAAGGTCATTGTGGAACAAATGCAAAGAGTGAAAATATCTCTAAGGTCAAAAAATATGCCCAAAGTACATTTGTGCATACCCAAAAAAAACCCCAGTTATTTTTCTCCTGCTCCACACACCATCCCCCCAGCACCCCCATATCTCTCTACAGCTGAAAAAGAAGCAATCAACCAAACCCCAGACATTTTACCTGAGTAAGACTTGGGAGAGAAACAGAACATTTAGAAAGTTTAAGGAGCAGAGAACTGCTACGTTACCTGTACTACCACACTTGTGAAGCATTATGCAGGGATTCTGCATAGTTCTCCTGGGGGAGCTGAAGAGTTCAAACCCTCTGGACTGTGTATTAAATGGAAGAGTTAGGTTGAAGCATTTGATGTATCTGTAAGAAACAGATTTCCTTGCTGTGCTTTTACATTTGATGTGCAATGAAAGCAATGAGAATACAATCAATTGAAGAACTACAATATGAACAAGGAAATTTTACATTAATTTTTCATTCAAATATGCACAAAGCAGAAAAAAGTTAGGAAAAATATCAAGGAGATGTGATAATAGACCATGAATAGAATAAATAAGAAAACTCAGTTTGGAGGAATTAAATCTTAAGGTATAGGAAACCACAGTAGCAGTGGAATGACAGCAAGAGACATCATTCTGACATGTACATATCCACACAGCTTAGGAAATATTGTGAAGCAAATCCTTTCTGTAAAATTCTTTCAAAATGCCCATCATGACAATGACAATTGAAAGACAGAGAGCTGTTCAACAAAGAGGAAGAGTGATAAAGTACAATGAAGAATGAGGACAGAAGAGGACTCAGAGAAAAAAGTAATCTTGGGGAAGAGTAGCGAAGTAAATGGACAGACATCTATTACAGCTTTAAGAAAACAGGAATGCAATCATTAGAATGATCTTTATACTTTACAGTTATTTTTTATCTCAGAAATTTTTGTGATTATAAATTCACATAGCTGTGTTTCAAAGGGATAAGTATCACTCATGAACTGGAACTAGCATAAGCGACCTTCAATGTCTTTAAGTAAGATTATTCAAATTTATATGCTGTAGATTAGGACATAGTGAATATTGTATTGGGTGCAGGTGATTAAACTCTGGGACAGGTTGTTCAGTCATCTGGTTTAAGTGTTCATCCTTTGGCAATGTTGAAAACCTGACTGGGCAAAGCTCTGAGAAACTGCTCAAGATGACCCTGCTTGAGCAGGGAAGTTGAACTATACAATTTCCATAATTCCAACGGGGAAGTTGAAGTATACAATTTCCATAATTCCAAGAAAACCGTAACCATTCTGTGTTCCTCTCAACATTCAATAGCATAAATGTGTGAAAGAAGCAGGGACTGCTAAAATCTGCCTGAGGATATTAATTTTTTTTCTTGTGAATTATTATGGAGCTTGGTATTATAATTAAGAACAGGTAGGCAGCAAATCATAGCTGTGCTTTGTTCTGTAAGTCTTTTTCAAAAGAAATAAAAAATGTAGCTGTATTGCAGTTGTCACAAATTATACTACTTTTATACAAGATGACGGTTGCCTATTGAAAACATGGTAAGACATTGTTTTCAATCATTTTTCTCAGTTCATAAATATAAGGATATTGTTCTTATCACATGAATATACAGTTATTGTTTCCTTCTGAGATGACATGTCAGATCATAGTTTTTACTATTCACAAGGTATTCATTTTTCTTCTCTGTTTCAGTAGCCTTTGATTTGGACTTGAATTTTGAAAGGGAGCCCACTGAGATATATGAATATGTGAAGGAAATATTTATAATTTATCATTTTGAGCTGATATTTAATTTCATATTGATTTTATTCATCTGATGCTTAGCTTTATTATTTTCTCCTTTTCTTTCTTTAAAAGAAAAAGTTTTATATAAGAGTATAGCTAATTTATTTTCCTAAGCATGTGTCCCGTGTTGCTCAAGTAGTCATATTTTTTTTTTTAAGAGGAAGATAAATACAGTTCATGGGAGGGTGCTCTCGCCAACAGAGATTGCTTTATTTCAGATGAACTTGCAACTGCATGTTTGATTAAGCAGCAGGTGGTGGCACATTTTTTGAAATGGACCATTTGTTGTATTAATAAGGTAAACAGAGGTATCTATTCATTATGTGCAAGGTAATGCCAGTTCACAGACACTGTACAAATCCTGTCAGTCTCTGGTTTGGAATCAAACCTGCATATGCAATATGGCTCAAAATATAAAGAGAGAAAAATGATGGTAGTTGGACCATTTTGCTTTTGCTAAGCAAACAATCCACTGGGAAAATAGTTTTCATTCTTTGCCTTTTCCAATAATTATTCTATTTATCTTTGATATGTTTTTTTGCACAGTCATGAATGGAAAATCCTTACCTCCTTCAAAGAATTGGAAAATGCAGTAAGGAAGCAGGGTGAATTAGGTCAGTCCTATATGGTAGAGCTGAGACAGAGCTGTGCTGAGTGCAACAGGCTCTGCTGAGATGCAATTCTTCCTCGAGCACATTGTTTAATAGGAAAGAGAGTTTCATGAAACAGGGCTGGCATGGTTCTAGTTAGCTTAGAGAAATGTGAAGAGTTTGAATCCATCTTCACCCTTCTGTGTACACTTGTTTATAAAGATGTGTTTTTACCTAGGGTAGCCAGGCAGGTATTTAGCATAGTTACATGGGTAGTATGCAGGTACCAGCTCCCTGCTATACTGAAGGCAGTGCACAAGACTTGAACAACAGAGTAAGGAAAACACAGTTCTGTTTTTCTAACTATGATGTCCTGAGTCTTCTGTCTTATTATCTTTTGTCTTAAATTATATTATTTCTGATCATGCAGACTAGTTTCACTTGGCAAAAGATTGCTGGTAAAGTGTGGATTTCAATCTCCTTCTTGCATATTAAGTATTTGTTTGTAGACTTTGACAAAAATGCTCAGGAAATAAAAGGTTAGTTTTCACAAAGTAATTTAGTTCTCATCAGATCTTGGCAATTTGTCTTTAGAAAAGATGTGGGGTGGTCACAACACAGTACAGATATATACAAACAGGAACTGGCATGATTTATGATATCCTTACTGCTAAATCTTCTCTAAATGCACATTTTTAAAGATTTCTGTAGAAGCCCAGAGAATCGTATTAAGACACACAGTTTTATTTGTGGAACAAAATAGATAGGAATGCCATATACTATCTTTCCTAAGAAATTACTTTTTTTCTACCCTCCTCAGCTTTTTAAGACAGACATTTTAGTACTGTGATATATTACAGGAGAGTAAAAGAGAAGTAAAGGAAGTCCAAGAAATATCTGAAATTATGAGGGAGCTTAAAATTAAGTTTTAGGCAAATTTTTCACATGATAAGACCCAGGAGAGCAAAAAGCACACATCCCATTAACCACTCTTGGAACTTTTGAGCCAGTGCAATGCAGATACATTACCTATTCTGTGAACTCAATGCAAACTTTTGAAAAAATATCATAATAATTGTATGCTGAATTAAGACAAAAAAGGTACTTACTTCAAGTAATTAATTAGAGAAAAAAATCACCAAGAAAAAAAAAAATCAAGGGAACATATCACTGTTTTTAATCAGCATAAACAAATTTAAAATTGAAATACTCATTCAGCTGAAGAAGTTTCTTGAATAATCTTTTATTCTCTTTCCTTCCACTATAACAATGAATTTTTTTTTTTAGTTTTAAAGAGAATTAAAATTAAAATTAAAATAATTGCTTCTAGATGTGGTGTTTTTAGTGAAGTTTTATTTATGGAACTTATTAAAATTCATGTAATCAAATTGCCTTGGAATTATGACCTTCAACTAAACTTATTTATTCAGCATCTGTATATTATCTACAAAAATTTCATGTAATTTGTGCACAGATGAGATCCATTTTTTTTTTTCAAATACTCACCAGCATAGGTCAAAGCTTACATTCTGGTAAGCTTTGATAGATATTCAAGCTATTTTTTAAAACTAGTAACTAAATTCTTCTGCTCCTCTCCCCTCATTGAATATCCCTCCCTTGTATTTACAGTGAAGGGTACAAATTTGGCCAGAGCGAAATAAGTGGCATGGAACATCATGCAAAGTACTTGCAGAAGGAATGAACATCATAAGGTTGTAATTATGAGGCTTCTCTTATCCACAGCAAGTGAAGGATGGGACACATTAGTTCAAAGCAAACAGAAGAGAAGAGATATTAGCAGAAAACTAGGCTCCTTCTCCTCCAGTCCAGAGCTGAAAAGTCTGAGAAAACTAGTGACTCTGGGCTGAAAGATGTCCACAGCAAAAATGGCATTTCCCACTGCCTTGATCATCATCTGGATATGTGAAGTTATCCTTTATCCTCAAGCTCTCTATTGTAGATATATATATATATCTATATCTACGTATGCCAAAATTAATCATTATATGGAAACTAAATAATGTATTTCAGGGTCTTACAAATGTCAGGGTATGTCTAGGCTGCTTCCTAAACTATGAAAGGAGCCAGGGAGTAAGTGTAAACACTTGATTCCCCATCATCCATCATGCTTAACTATCACCTCACTTCCTCAGACTGTTCCAATGAACTCCCTCAAAGACAAATCCTAAGCGTGCTTCCAAACATTGTTCACTTCTGGGATTCCTAGAAGGAATATGAATAATCCTGCAATGAATTTGTTTCCATTTTTCCTAGTAGGATTTAAACAAACTTGTATCTTTGGATACCTAACACATACCTTCAGCTTTATAAAACAAAAACATTGGTCCTGTATGATGCAACACAGCCCTCACATTATATTTAACAATCTGAACTGGAAAAAATACACCAAAAAGACCCATATGTTAATTCTTCGGGAGCATGGCTCGAGTCAGAATAGCCACAGAGACATAACATATAATGACTAGTGTGTAGGCTGACAGTTTTGTGTACAGAGAGTGGGCTTGAGAACAGAGTGATCATGAATCAGTTGGGATCACCTGGCCTCAGGAGTAGGGGGCAGACTGATCTTCTATTGGCATAATTAGGCAGTGCTGGATGATGATCTTCTCTCTCCCCACAGCATGAGATAACTTACCAGAGACGTTTGTGAAGTCCTAAAATTACAGTACCACACCATTTTGCTGTGTTACCTTCGTTAGGCTGCTGTGCCATCTCAATTTTTCTGTTAAAAGGAAAGTTTCATTCTAAGTTTCTGTTATTAGGTAAGTTTCATTGTTTTCATCCTCCAATGGATTGCTTATTACCTTAGATTCTGCCCTTCCCATTTCTATTGAAGAAAAACTTCTGGCATGCTCACCTCTGTCTACAAGTTCCTATCCTCTTCCAGATTAAGGCATCTGATGTGATATTACTTTTAAAGATATAAATATATACAAATATAATTGTGTTTTTGATGGCTAATCTTATGTTGCTCAGAGGAAGTTCTTTGGCTAGCATACACCCCATTACCCTTTACAGCCTAGAGCCAAGGGGAATAATCAACTTTCTCCCCATTAACCCTTTGAAGATATTAAACAGATCTTCTGTCTCTACAGGACCTTTCCCTGAGTGACACATGCCACTCCTTCTTCAAATATTTGGCAAATACAAACTTTCACATGAAACTTACTACTTAGATACAAATTGGAATTTTATCGAGATTGTGTTGTTATTTTATGTTTGTCATAGTTTTCTATAGCATGCAGATCTTATTGTGGGCTCACTGCAAGTGTATGGGAAGTATTTTGAAAATTCCTTGTAAAGCTTATGATACAAGGGGAACAGTTTTAGTACAGGTGGCATCAAGCCACCCAACAGTTGCTCAGGTTGAGAGGATGCACACAGCATGACAAGTAGGTACAATTCATTGTAATGAAAAATTAGAGTAGACCAGGGATTTGTTCAATTTGTTATCATAATTAAAACACAGATTTGTCTGAGAGTAAAAATGCTGTTTCCTTCTTCCAGCTGTACAGAGCAAAGTAATTCGCCAGATGTGGTGTCACTGATGTACACAGATCTTATTACAAAGAATGATTTCTTCCTGAAGGATGGATCTCAAAGAACAGAAATGTTTGACTGAAATTCTTTCTCTTCTGACCCATGCAGTCAGACAAGATTAAACTTGGGTAGTCCCACCCTTCTGTTTTTCAAAGATGACAATGATTTTAACAAGTCATTTCAGACTTTTGTCAATGGCTTCTCTACTTCAAACATGCTTTTATTTTAGGGTTTGTAATTTTAACACTGCTAAAAACATGGTTATTTCAACAAATCGAGATTTTTTTTCTCCATTGGTTTCCACTTACCTTTACTTTTTTTACTGTTAGAAACTGTGAAATAGTACTCATTAACATGTCAATTATCCACACTAAGAGCTCATTTAACCTATGAAAGTCAAAAAGCTTAGTTTGCAAAAACAATAGTGAATATAGGATAATGATAAAAACTCTTAAATAAGGATGCTGAAAAGCTTCAGATTAGATAATCACACTTTTTACACTTATAACCCTAATCCTTTGTGGGTTTTGCTTTTCTGAATGATTGTAGGTCTTCTGCTACAAATATCTGCCTTGGCAAGTTTGCAAAACTTTCCAATATGTAGGTAAAGTATTCAAAAGTTCAAAATGCCTGGTAGCAAGAATGGACAGAAGTGAAAGATGACTGATTTAGAGGTAATTAATAGAAGCTGGACTCCCTCTGAAGAGTTGTGTGGCCATGATCATTTATTAGAAAGTGTAGAGCAAGCTTGTGTAGCCTAGTATTAATTAGAGTGTTTTTCTGAGTCAGTGATTTTAAAACCAGTGGGGCAGTCATGGAGCTCAAAAAAAGAAAATTTATTTTCATTAATAAACAGAATCTGTCAAGAATAAGATAATTGATAGTGATTTTGATATTTGATATTTCTGCTGTTGAAGACAGATTTTTGTTTGATTGCATCCTATTTTTCATTGAAAACATTTCTATTGGCCAACTTTAATATTTACCAGCAAAGTGAATTATATTTCAGAAACTGGTAGTTGAGTAGTTGGTATAAAATAGTACTCTTAGAGCATTCTTCCTCTTCTTTTCACATGGTTTAAAATTATGAAAAGGACAGTTCTGTCAGTAGAGAATCAGGTGCTATGAATCCTCATGAATCCATGAATATAATACAAATTCTTTCAAGAGAAAAGAATATCTGCCACTGGAGATAATTTAAGTGTGTTAAGTGAATTAATTTTCTGATGGAAAGAAATAAAAGGGGAGAGAAAAGAAAATAACAGGAATCTCATAGAAATATTAGATTTCTTTTTTTTGTGATTTATGCTTGTGGGTGCTTTGAGATTTTCAGAGAAGACAGAGGTACTGCTTACTAAAACAAGAGAGAATACATAAAGGAAAGCTGAGATTGTTTTTAAATAGAATTGTTTGTATAGCTAAGATTGTATTTAACACAGATAGAAGAATATCTTGGGATAAAACCAAGAATTTATTGTTATTCAAGTGCCAACAGATATCAAGTAATCAGCATTTGAAATTCTCAAACCATGTTAAGTCTGGAGCCCAAATAAATAAAGCTTTAGAGCTGTAAGACTGAATTAAAATGAATAGCTTGATGTTTAGTTGTAAAACTTCAGAACAGCAAGCACCAGGATCTTGCTGATTCTGCAGGTTAATAGACTACCCCTTAATTCAGACTCAGTTCATATCATGAATGGATCACAAGAGAAAATGAGACTCATCATTCTGAGCTAGTCAAGCCTAATATTTTTCCTCTATTTTATTTTTTTTTTCATACCAGCCATTATGAAAGGATTAGCAATCTTCTTCAGAAGAAATTCAGGACTAGAGAGACACCTGCCAAGGCAGGTAAGATGTGAATTGCCAGCAGTTCTCTGGAGAGAGGTAAACACCTGATCTTGTTAGTTCTTGTTCAAAACAGGATTATTAATACCTCACTTTCCTGAGCACTATATTCACTCATACATTGTTGAGAAAAGAAGAAAAGATGCAAATATGTAGAAGGGTTTGAATCTCTGCCACGTTGCTTAGCACTACCAAAGAACTGCCTGAAAATATAGAGAACAATTTAGAATAAGAAAATAAGATATAAATTTTCAAAAAGCTGCCAAGATGGAGAGGATAAAATACATTTATAAGACCCCAGAAGTAGAATCATTGCATATACCAAGCTTGTAGCAGTGACAAGTTATATTTGGTCAAGTCTAAGGATTGCTGAAACACTTCTGAAGTAATGCAATTCCAGATAATAAGAATTTGTTGCTGATTTCTGATGTTCTTTAGTTTTCTTCTTTTTTATCCCACTTTTATTATTTCTGTCCAATGTCGAACACAGCTGTAGAAATATCTGTAATTTAATGAAAGTTTAAATTCAATGAGCTCTTTGAAATGTACGTCTACTAAAATAATGAAGTATTTTATCTCATTTTTATCTATTTTATCTGTAATCTTAAAGTTTAAACATATCAGGGACAATATGCCATTCACTTTGTCTAGTAAAATACATTAAAAGTACTAATGATTCTGCAAAAATTGGATGATGCCATTTTTTCACTGAGTGCTCCCTATCACATAGGTAAAAAATAAAAAAGCATTGTATTTCTGTCTTGGGGAAAAAAAAATAAAGACAATGAAAAAAGATTTCACCATGACAATCCTCTATTTTTTTTTCCTTCAAACTGAAATAACAGTGCTACTAGTAGAATAAAGGTATTCTTCTTTTTATGTATTTATATGCATGAGTATGCTGTAAAGAAGCATTTAATAATCTTAAGTTCTAAGCAAACACAAAACTGCAAAGTAGCCCAAGCACCACCGAGATCAATAGAATAATACAAGGACAGAAGGACAAGGACAGTAAGAGCAGTATACAGGTCACTCAGGAACCAAAGTGTTTAAAGTTTTGGGAATAAGGTTAATACGTTAAAATCATATAACTCTTCAGTTTAAGAACAGAAGAGGCCAGAGATGGCTTAAACCACATAAACTCTTCAAACCTCACTCAGTTGTTCTTTCCTTTTGAGGTTGTTTTCAGTCCATGATTTCTCAGGAAACCTTCCCAGTCATGTTCTTCTATTGGACTTGTTCACCAGAAAATTCTGATAGGATTCTACAATAAAAATTTAAGATATTTTATCTTAATTATCCTGAAATATAGAGAACAGTACAAGGTTTGATTTGTCATATTTGTGATATAATCCAAAAAGAATGATGGAATATAAAGAAACAAGAAGATATTGTTGCAGCTACCTGGTTAGAGGAAGAATAGGAATTTTGGAAACATGGCTTGACTATAATAGATCAGAATTTGGCTCTTCCTGTTGATAGCATTTAATCACTAGCAGGCAGAGAGGATTTTTATTTTTTAAAACAGAAGTCAGATTGTCTTGGAATTCCTATATTGAATTTCATGTTTGTTATTAACAAGATGAATTTTTTATTTTCATTATATATGTTGGTGGATCTTGTTGACTGAGAGTTGTGAAGAACTTTGGAAACAGAAGGAAGCAAACAACTGCCAGGAAAAAGACCCCAAACACCAACAAGCAATCCCCCAAACCCCAGAGTAATATTTGAATGTGCTTTTATTATATTATTTTTTTAATGTGATTTTTTTCACTTCTCCTTACTTTAAGTACATTTCACAACCTAAATAACCATAAATGACAAATGACCAGAAAACAAAAAGCCAAAAAAACTTATATGGTTTGGGATAAATATATTTTTCCAGAACCATAAGAACCTGAACAACTCATTTCTTCTTTTCCTAGTGCTGTCAAAAGCAGATTAAAAAATAGGAAACTATTTATGAACAAAATATAAATATTTATATTAAAGAGTGCCTTAAAATATTAAATGTTTTTAGTAACATAGAATGTTTCTTAATCTCAAATAGCCTGTGAAATATTTGAAATTTAACTTCTCATTGTGCCCAAATTGTTTTTCTCAGATAAATCAATTGTAATTACTTTTCTTTCTGATTTGTCTTTTTTTTTTTGTTGTTTTTGTTTGTTTTTGTTTGTTTTGGGATTATTTTTTGTTTGTTTGTTTGTTTGTTTTTTTTCCAGGCGGAGTTCTTTGCACAGATCTTCCAAGATAAAAAATTTAAATCCGAAATGAAAAGCGATAACTGGAAAATTACATTTCAGATTTGAGGACACTCAAACTAGTGTCTACACTCTCCTGTTTCAGGAAAAGTTCATGGATTGAATTTACACTCTTTATGCAAACTCTTCAGGGTCAGAAGTTCAACTATTTGAAAAAGTACAATTTTGTTCAGGAGGTTCACAGTGAAATATAAAATGGGGCACTTTAGCTGGAGAGTTTGCATAACTATTTTTCTACAGATTTTCATTTTTGGAAGTCCTTAATGGTAACTTCTATTTGGAAAAAGCTGTCCTGTGCACAACTACCCAGGAAATGAGGACTGAGAAAAGAAGAACCTTTTAAGAGAGGCTGATGGAGATACAAGAGGAGAGTGAGAACTCAGGGAGTGTAGGCTCACAAACCCAAAGATTACATTCTGAGAAATGTGTGAATCAAGGAAGCAAAAAACACTAAATCCAAACAAATTTTAGAACAAAAATTAATATAACTGAACTATTTTTTTTTAATAAAAGATGTTCATCAGGGACTGATAAGCAAGTGATGTAGGATGGAGTCACAGAATGTTCCTCTGGGCACATCTCTGTGGTTCTGATGAGATCCCCGGGGAGTTATTGCTACTTAATATTAATATGTGTGGAGAAGAAAACTTAGTACCAGTTCCCTCTGCTGCTATTCTAGTAGTGTCTCTTTAGTCTCAATGCTAGTGATTCCAAATAGATAGAAGTAGAAGACACTAATGAGAAACTGTAAAAATTAATTAAAAAGTCCATAAAGTTCTATCTATGCATATAAGAATATGAATTTTTAAATGAAGTACCATGAAGTAACAGAACTAGTGAGAAGTTTTATGTTCTTCCATAAAAACAGAAATCTCAGCCTTTCACTAAAATGAAATTTCCATTTTTATTTCCGATGTATCATGATTTTACAGCACTGAACTTGCTAATAGTTAGGGGATTCCTGCCACATTGTGTGACAGAGTAAAATTCAGTTGCCAAATATGAAAGAAGAGAATAAAATAAATTAAGTATTTTAAATCAGGGATATTTTTAATACTACCCTGAGAGTTTACTCTCAATAATAGTTTCATTGTTTATAGGTAGCATACAGGCCAGAATAACAGAAGAACAAAAGATTATCATGCTAATATCACCTTTACATCTCAGATGTAGGCATGCACATATAATATGTAAAAAATCTTGGAATTTCTCAGAAGGCATTGAAACAACACCTCATATTGACTTTTTTGAAATAGTTGCCTCATCAGTCTAAAATTTTGATTTTGTAAACCACATATATACAAACAGTGACATGAAAATACTAACAAATAATATTTGAGTGTGAAGAGTCTGAAGCTGACCTAAGATGAACTGTTATGGTCATAGCTGAACAAAGCATATTTTTCCAAAATATCCTTCCATGTCTTTACTCTCAGAAACTCTTGATGAGCTTCTCTTTCTAAGACATGTAAAGTTTGTAGGAACAGGTAATAAGAAAATCAGGCCGACATAGAAACCCTCTGAAACAAAGGAGATAGAAAATAGAGGGAGTAAACTTCAAGCTAAATCCAGGTTGGGAATAAATATTCTGAGTCTGACTTCATTTTGTTAATTAGTGAGAGTGTAGAGAGAAAAGAGCAGTTGGTGCTGTGGGGAAGTGGGGGGAAGTTAGCGAGGTGGGCAGTGAAAGGTTTGGCTCTTGGGTAGCAGGGAGAACAGGAGGTAAGCACTTATGGGCTGTGAAACAGCAGTAGCAAGAGCTGAGATGTGGGGTGAATTTCAGAGGACCATAAAACTGATGTTACCAGAGAAGAATTTTGGTGTAAGAAAGTGTAGAACACTGTGAGTATTTCGTCTGTTTTCTGGTTACTTTTGTTCATGAGCTAATACCTTCACATTGACCCTGGCATAGAAACAAGATTTTTAAGCTCAGATTTTATACAGTGTGTGTCACTGCATTATCACATAATGAGATTCCGTACAACAGATGGTTCCATATTTCACAAGGAATATACTGTCTGCACCAAATTACTAGGAGTTACTTCCAAAATAATTTTAACTCTTATTAATAAAACTGATTTACTAGATTTCATATTTATGCTCTTTTTGGAAGACTCATCAGATTTAAATGTCTGACTCACATATAAGTCTAAGTGTTAAAACATTATGAACTGCCCTGGGTGATAAAGTGAAGCAGTTTTCAAGGTAAATGACATCTGCAGCCACTCTAGCAGTCAGCTAATAGCATGAACACATTTGGGGGCATGGCATCATTTCCCAGAATGTTACACCGAAACACAAAGTTCCCTTGAAGTCCAAACTCAGCTGTTTATTAGTGTCAAAATAGTGTGTAACAATATGACTGTTTATTCTAGAAGTGCCTTTGTACTCTACAAGCATTGCAGAGTGTTATTTGACAGTGAAGAGCTTAATATCTTGCCAGACTTCAGCTACAGAACTTTCAAATCAAAGTACTTCACTCTTGAAAATGAAAGAAAAGAAATGTGAATGATTCTGTTCTAATGAAGTGCGGGCATTCTCTTGGGAATAAAAATATGATAATTCATACAACTGAAGCATTCCATGTAAATTGTCAGCCATTCAAATTAAAGAAGTAACTAATGAATAACTGCATGCAAGATTGCATGGTGATTAGCAGTACAATATTTAATATCAACTGATGTTATCAATCATTTCCCACTGCAATTACCCAAAGTGTTGAATAGAAAATTGCTTTTAAAGAACATTTCAATAAAAGGAGTAGTAATTATTACAGGTAGCTTGTAAGGGAGACTGTTGCCACATAGTCAGAAGTCATCAAAAAAGTTTTCCAGCCTTATGAATATTTTATTCTTTTTCTGTACTAAAATGAAATAAATGTTTTCTGAAAAATTTATGTGCAAAGCGAGTGACAGGCACATAGAAAAACAGTCCCTAAACTCACCAAATGCCTGATCATTAGTGAAATCGTTAATAATGAAAAAAATTATGTACATGGTTAGCCACAAGCACAAGGCCTACATGACGCAAGATTCACTGTCAGAAATGCACAAATTGAAACATTATAAACACATTGGCCTTTATTTTTTGATAATGTAACTTTTAAGCATATTTTTTGCAGTGTTACTATATTTTCAGCTGAAACAGTGGATGTATTTATATGTTTATTTATTACTACAGTCTGTGGTGATGCTATTCTCTGCCTATGTCATTCAAATAGTTAGTGCATGCTAACTCAGTTTTTAAGGTGACCAGCAAGCTACTTTTCATCATTCATCACTAAAATGAAGAATTACTTTTCTTGGAGTCTGTGAAATTATACCGATGTAATACTCTTTGTGTGATCTCTCTTAATTTTGGCTTTTGAATGTGTTCTATTTGATTGAGTTATAGTCATTAATTAGAGCCGGGACTTGAAGCTGATTTTCTTTTATCTCAGGTGTATGTAAATGACCACCAGATTAATAGATGTTCTGAACTAACAAAGTGGTTGAAGGATACACTTTGGTTTTGAATAGAAATTTCATCCTTGAGCTAGTTGAATTTTCACAATATAATTTTACCCAAATAGATAGAGTTGCTTTAAATTCCAGATTTGACAACCAGTTCTATATAAACCATTTTCTATAGATTTTATATTAACATTAGGTGGGATGAGGTGGGCAGGACACCTCTAAATCAGTTTAAACCCACTCTTAATTCATTTGCATTTCAAGATTTTTTTAGAGAGTATGAGAGTTAATTTGACTCCATGTCCTTGAACTGTTCTATTTGTCTCACACTAATTTATTTTTTAATTGATGGCACAGAATCATAGAACACTTGAGATTGTAAGGGACCTCTGGAGATCATCTTGTCCGACATCTTTGCTCAAGACTGGCCACCAAACCCATTTATGCAGGATGATGGCCAGATGGTTGTACATTTTTTCTCATATTTCTTCATATATTTTTAATTCTCTATTTCTTTGAAATAAATCCTGGTGTCCTTAAGCTTTATTTCTTTTCCTTATTCATTAGTTCTGAGGCCAGACATACTGTTGCAAAATAAAAGTATTAAAGTGGAAGAAAATTCATGTTTCACTACATTCTGTTTCATTTCTTTTAAAGATATGGAAAAGTAATTGTGGAATAGGGGCAACACTAGTACTGTCTTCAAATACCATGCCTACGTGAAGAGCTGTCATATATTTTTCCCAGTCTCTGAAGAGAACAACTAGAAGGAGTTTCAGAACAGAAGACTTGTAGATTCTCATTTCTAGAGAGAGATCTTAAGAAGGCTGCCCTTCAACCATGAAGATTTTTATTTGGACCTTAAAATACATGAGATTAATATCTTTTGTTTTACTTGAGAAAGAAGTTCTTGATTAAGACATAGTGAAAGGATTGATTTATGCCTGGGTCATTGTAACTGTAATGACTAATTTTTATTAAAGAAATCAAAAACAACAAATGGAAGAGAATACGTTAAGGGTGCCTGGAAACCTGATGTCATGCAAGGGAGATATCTTCTTTTAGAGTCTGCAGGAGATACTTTTTTTGCTGGGTGTTTTCTACACTTTTCCCAAGCAGTCTCTGTTATCAGAGAATCTTATTTTTCAATATAAGCACACATTTTCATTAAGGGTTTAGAAATGTGTTTTTAGAAGACTGTCAGTGGAGCCAGGAAGACAGCTAAGCTAGTCAGAAAGGCTGAAGAGATTTGAGCAAGTGTTCCCTATTCAGACCCAAGGCTGTACAGCTTTCTCATAAGCCTCAGCTGGGAATCCTTTCCTACTGTTAGGCATATAAAGTAAATTGTTCACTACAGCAAATCATGCCTCAGTTGCTGAACAGTAACTGTTGTTGAACAGCAGTCTTCATCCTAAAGCAAGGATTGGCAGAAAACGGAAGCCTGACAGGCTCTGCATATGCTATTTCATTTAAAACAAAACAAAACAGAACAGAACAAAACAAAGCAAAACAAAACAAAACAAAAAACCCCCCAAAAAAACAGATAAAGCAAAGGAAAAAATCAAAATAATAAAAAAGAGCATCCTAACGAGATTAGCTTAGTTTTATACTTCCTTGTACTACTCTCTTCTAAAGTACATGTGGCTTGGAGAAGGCAAAAAGGAGTAGTCCTAAAGAACTAAGTAAGCAAACATTTGAACAGGGTTGATGATCAGGGATTCAGTGCTCCAGCTTAACTGGAAGTCTTTTTTAGTAGAAAAACAGAATCAAAATGGACATGGCTGAAAGAGCCTAGCCAAATTGAACCTGGCCAATGAAGGCCATGCTTCATCTCATTTGGAAATGTAGCAATTGTACACCATGATTCAGTGTAGGAATCTTGAAATGCTTGCTATCTGTGTTATAGCTGTAGCATGTAATTCAATTGAATAAGTTAAACTGATCTGTTGCAAAGAAAGATTTATAACTTCACTGCTGGGATGTATTTGTTAGTTTTGAGAAATCTCAGCTATGAATTAAGATGCATACAAGTGGTAGGGGGATGCTGTACTGCTTTTAAAGCTCCAGACTTCCTATTTCCTGTGAGTTGACCACAGAGAGAAAAAAGAACCCTAGTGATGAGTAATTTGTGCTCTTGATACTCCTGATGACCTTCTTGAAAGCTAAAAAGTAAAATAATTTTACTTGATCAAAATGTACTCCTCAATATATTTGAAGACCATACTAATTCTGAAACAGATAAATGACTTGTCTATGCATGTGGTGTGACTCTCTTGGCAAGACTTGGCTACTGTTGCATTGAGTTGTATTTCTAAGCATAACAAATGGAATTGCATTATCCATGTCACTAAAAATAGGGATGTAAAGGAAATGTTCTTGTTCAATACTGGCTAAAATGGCCTACAGCCTTCCTCTGCCCTTGCCACAAGCAGATATTTGATTGTTCCATGGCTGAAAAAAACCCATAACAAATTTCTGCCTACCCTCCTACCTCAGGCCTTCTTCCCTCCTCCCCGAAGTATCTCAGCACCCCTTGTTATGCTGAAATTATTAGACCTTTGCTACAAAATCCCCAAATGATCAGAGTTTTAAATTAAAATCTGATATTTTTTCATTTTCCCCCCCCTTTTTAACCTAAATAATTTCAGTTAGCTTATTTACAGCACAGCTCTGCTAACATTGTGTCAGTGCAACTACGGCAGCAGCAAACTAGGATATTCAACTGGAAGTGACCAGCCAGAAAGAGATAAAATTGGAACTTTAAAATCCCAGAGAGGAAATGTATCACTGAAATTCACCCTAGGATGAAACAACACAATAGTGCTGAATAAATGGTTCTGAAAGAATATATGCAAACACTTTGCTCTGGTACATGAGGGATTGCTTTATGGTCTGCAGTATAATGCATACAGATTCTGGTATAGTCAGTTTATTCTTTGTAAACTGGAAAAAAAAACAAAAACAAAAAACAAAAAACAAACCAAACAAAAAAAAAAAAAAGCCAAAATCAGAGCCTCTAGGAGCAACTCCTGAAAAGAAAGAAAGAAAGAAAAAAAAATCCTCAGGGTAAACTGTCAGTCTACATTGCAATCTTAATAAAAAGGAACAGTTGAAAGGAATCAGGCCTCAAAGTAATAACCATGTCAGAAACTGACATTGCAAACCCATACCACAGAATTATTTTGATTTATGTTTGTAGCATAGAGAGAAATACCAGAGAGAGTGTACAATAAAATTTTACTAGAAAGAAGTCTCAGAATTTGGTCTCTGTGCAGTTTGCTACTCAAAAGTCTTGCTCAAGAGGGTCGTAAACCCACTTTAACGGAAGTTACTAATTTGCCTCCTGTGTGTTGAGTCACCTAATTGTTGTTTAGGTTGATGTAATTGCTATGATAAAAGTAGTAAAATGAACTAAACTAGACTTTCAGAGCTACAGAATGATACCCTCGTTAAATTTAGAGATGATCACTAAATACAATCTGATTGGCTATTAAGACATTTCCCAGTGTTAATTCTGCATAATAAAATGTTTTACATCATGTAAGAGACAAAATAGATAGAACAATGACAAAAATGAATAGAGCTCTTTGAAGTTTGATTACCCAATGCATCCCTTCTTTATAATTTTCTGATTTCTCTGTTCATAATTTTGGTTCTTTATAGGTCGTATTGAAATTGAACAGCTTCTACGAAAAAGTCTGATGCTTACAGGAAAGGGATGGGAAAGAAAAATACACAACTTCTGTTAACCATATGTATAACTCTTGGAGTGATTTTTGTTATGAAACAGACCTCTCCTTGTCTCAGTTTCCATGTTTGAAAAAATATAATTTCTCTGCTTTCAAGGCATGCTCAGAGTTTGAAACATTACAGTTTTTACTCACTCATGTGAGGATCCTGAAATACCATTTAGATATTGAAAAAAAGGTTTAGATGCTGACTAAAACATCAAAATAGAAGAATATACTAAGAAAATCTTTACTATAGGTAGACAGAAAATAGCTACAAAAAAAAGTCCCGGTTCTGCTAAATTACTTTTGAAGGGGGATCCACCAGTTTTGTGTGGAAAAATAAAGAGAGAGAAGAAAAATACCAGCAGAAGAAATTGTCTTTAAAAAATAAATTTCTTTAAAAGCAATGCTCTCTATCTGCATTTTATCAATTTCCAAAATTACATGCAAAAGAGCAAATTAAATTTGAGATGTTAACATCTGCATTCTCCCGCTACAGGACTGTGCTTGTCCATTATGCTGCCTCAGTATCTTTTATATATTATCATTACTAATGATTGTTTTATATTTTCTCTTGTGTGAAGAAGAGGATTGCTGAGTTTTGCTTATAAAATATAAAAATAAGTATATTTTAAAAATAAAATATATGTGCTTATAAAATAGGGACTATAATTGAATTTTCTTCACTTACCTTATTGTATAGAAGAGAGTTTTCAAATTAGTATGTGTGTTTGCAGGAAGTCATGAATTTATATATAAAAAATTTCAGGGCATTCCTTGTTGCTTTACCTCTAATACTAGAGGATTCTATGAGACAAATGTATGACTAAAACGATGCTACATAGATTCCTCTTTTAATTACCAGGAAAAGTGAAACTTGTTCATCAGGGAATCAGTGAGGTCTTTCAGGAGGGGCTGCTGAATCAACCCTGTATTTACACTGTTCTCTTTTCCTCTGAGATTTGTTCTTTTAACATAGCTCAGTGAAGTTTTCATTCAACACTACTCACAATCATGTTGAAGTTCTGTATATAATTACAGTTACCACTTCATATGTCTGTTGTCAAGTTCTCCCTCACGATGCCCATGCTGTTACTCTAAATGTAACCGAGTGTCTCAATAGGCTCAGGCATGATTGTGGCAGTAACTGACCCCATTTATTAATTCTGGAATAAATGACTCCTTGAACTTCATATTTGGTGAGTGAAAAACCCTTCCTTCCTGACAATTTCAGTTGAAATCAAGCTCGTCTGCTGTTAGAGCAGCCTTCTTTAGCTAGAAAATAATATGCATATTGAATATGCATACTAAGTAATATGTATTTTCTTACTTAATGATGAATTTTATTTCAAGCATTAATAGACATTCCACACCTACAAGTCTCTAGGTTACTGCCTGTATTTTAGAGGACAGCATATTTTACATAAATTTTATTGAAATCAAGTTAAAAAGATTTCATTAGCTGTTCTTTTTCACTATTGAGATTTTCCACATTGAGAGATGGGGAAAAAAGAAGGCAAATGGACAGACAAAGAGCAAAAGTTAATAATTGTTTCAAGACCAACCCAAGAAATTCTCTTGAGCACTGTAAAGAAAAGAAGTACCAAATACAAACAACCAAATAGGATATAAAAGGAAAAAAAAAAGCATCAAAAGGATAACTGAATTTATCATCCTGTTTGTAGGTGCAAAGTCTCATTTGTATGACTACTGCATGCCCATCTAGGTACAGCAGTAAATAGCAGCCATTAGCAAAAAAAAAAAAAAAAAAAAAAAAAAGACCATATCAATTAGGTACTTACTATGCACTTCTGTAACAAAAATGCTTAATATGGATAAATTATAAAGTGAATTCATGTTTGACATCTTGTGGTCCATTTCCTTTGAAATATGCACTTGAATGTTAATATTAGATTCCATAAACAAAGGCCACCCTCAACAAAGATGAAAGAACATAAAAAGCCTGAAGTTGACAGTATAAGTACCAAATCTGATGGAGCACAGCAGTTATAAAAACATAAAACATGTTGAAAACATCATAATTATAGCTGGTTAGAGATCAAAGAGATATGTGGAATAAAAGCAAACATAAACAATCAGATAAGACACATTAAAAAGAGTTCTGCTCTAAGCTTGAACGATAGCTATGAGGTAATATTTAGCTGACATCATTAAATTAAAAAGAAAATGGTTTTATGACATTGATTTTTTAAATTATTTGCTTGCTTCAATTTTACAATTAAGCAATTATGCTTTGAGTATGAACACATATTTTGTATTTATACAGGCTTTAGGATCTAAATATATATGTGTGTATATATATATACAAGCAGATATAAATGTATTTATACATACATATACACACATTATACACCTATTTGTAGAAGTGCATATTCATATTTCTCTAAGGTTGTGTAAGTGGAGATTTTATATGACATGTTATGGACAGTTGGTAGCACCTGAGAGAAAATATTTCATAATCTGCAGTACACCAGTGTGTATTACCTTAAGACAGTTCTTAAAGTGATATTATGTAAATATGATGCTTTAAATTTCAACAAAATATGGCATCTGCAAGGGAGAGGTACCTATCATACACAAAGTTCCATCAATTTCACATTGTTTTGTGGTTTGTGGTTTTTTTTTTTCCCTTCAGGAGATATCTTGCCAGAGTGTCCATGGCAAGAGGTATCTTCCCCAACACAGAATCTACCTCAGAAAATATTGAACTGCAAATGGATGCCTTCTAACTTTAGCAAGAATTACTCAGACAAATTGAACTACACAGAAGAAATGTCTAGTCACACCCACTAACTATAAAAGTGATAAGTGTATATATATAGTTTATATATATATATATGTGTATATATATATATATATATATGTATATATATGTAAAGTGATCATCCTAGCTGCTAATGACATCCCATTGCCTTTGTCACACAGAACCACCAATATAAATGTGGCAGAGATATAATCCTGGAGATCCACTGCCATGGGATTACATTTGGAGTATGAATGAGTGCTTGCCTTTCTGGGCAGCAGGAAGAGAATGTAGGACCATAAAGTCTCAGCAGAAAGGCTTTCTGTGAAAGTTGTCCTTACAAAATCCAGATGTTGCCAAGAGAAAAGGATATTCCCCGCAAGCTTTGGTTACTGGACCAATTACAAGTAACCAAGACTAGGTTACCAAAAATTTAAGTGGCAGTTGATACTGCCTTAGTGAGTGCCTTATGAAAGTGAGAAAGAATATGGACATGCACTGTAAAAACTTTGATTTTCTGACCTCACAAAAATATTTTTCTAAACTCAGATATGGAGAAGGTTAAAAATAAAAATCAGTTATAACTTATCTTGCATCTTTGAAACTGAAGTTTGTTAATTATTTGCTTGTTCAGTTATTTGTATGGTTGTTTCAATAGTTCAGATTGTTTTAATATAACTAAATCTAATAATTACAAAGAAAAATGTCCAACAAATTTCAGTAACCATTGACGGCAAAGTAATTTTAGGATTATGCATTTCTTTGGAAACACTGTGTGGAAAGTACTAATTTTACAATTGTCTCCATCTTACAAAGTCTATTTTGCTATCCTCTAATTGACATCCCTCTGGGTTTCCCTGGTTCCAAGCCTTAAGTTGTGTTTGTAGCCAGCTGACACAGTAAATGTCAGAGTTCTTAGTGAATGACAGGTCACTTGGAGGTTTTTGTCCATGACAACCCAAGTAAGTGGTAAGAGGTAAAAAACAAGTTTAAAGATTGTCTTTTGGCAGAAAAATCTGCACAACACAGTGATGCCAAGAAAGAACTGCAGAGTAATGAGGTACAAAGTTCCCTAATCATTTGTAACTGGAATACTTTACTCCCTATGCCAGATTATTTACTTCTTATGTTGAATCTTCCAGAGACCTATCCCGTGACATATAAACAAGTTAGCATCAGTAGCAAAATTCACAATGGCCAGAGCTGCACTCACTTTGCCACCACGGTCCTGTGCCAAAGTGAGTTCCACCCCAGGAGCAGGAGGTCTTAGACGTGGCTCGAGCTATGGCTCCATGGCCTTTTGGATGCCAGATTGTGTTTAAAGGAGGCAAGGAGGAGGGGGAGGTCCTTTGTATAGGATAAAAAGAATTTATTACTCTGGGGGGCAAAAGCCAAAAGCGGCGAAGGTGCAACAACTTAAATATGGGGGAGGTTCAAGGGGAAGGTACAAATTCTTAGCAAATTGGAGAAATTCTGAGAGCTGATAAAGGATAGGGTTTACAAAGGCATTGTCCAATGAGAGAGGTAGGGGGAAAACTGGGTCACATGGACTAATGAGATGTCGAGTTTTAAGGGATTTCCAAAGAGAAATTCCAAGCAGGAGGCTGGCATAAAACAGGATTGACAGATAGTTTAGGATAGATTGACAAGATGAGTGGGAGGGTATAATTTTGGATTAAACCATTAGCTTGGGCAATAGCAGAACACACAATTAACAAGAAGAACATTACAACATTAAAGTGTCATAAAGTAGGAACATTTTCTTTTGTTTATCCTTTTTCTTTCACTTCTCCTACCTTGGGAAGTATTTGTTGTATTTTCAAAGGATAATTCTGCTTGAATTGTAAATATGATCCAAAAAACATGAAGTACTACTACTTTAATTACAAAAGTTTATTTTTATTGCACCTTATTGCACCTATTGGAATATGTTTTTTATTCCCCTCCAAAGTCTAGAATTAGTTAAAATAAGAGATCAGTCCTCTTTCTTTTCCTTTGAATCACTCCCTATACTATTCTGTAAATGGGTTGTGGGGATGTTTATTGTTTATGATGTAAAAGGCAGAAGTTTAGTCGGAGTCCTTGAAATATACACTTACGTCAAATTTGAAGAAGACCTTATGAGAGCCACAAGCTGCAAGTAAATCTTATAGGAAAGGAGAGCTGGTACACAACCAAATTTAATTAACAGCATCTGAGCAGCACTGAGAGTATGCAGCCACCCATCATCCACACAGACACAGACATTTGCTAACCCCAGAACTGCATCATCTGCCAGGTAAATACACTCTCAACAAATTCAAAGAGACAAGCAGAGATTAAAGTAATTTTGTGTATTTGATATATTGATGAGCATGGTGATAAAAGTACCAGGCATGCCCCTCTAATAACAAATCAGTGAAATGGGTGGTAATAGGAATTTGAGGTGGGGAAGAGCATAATATAAAACTGGGGATAGCGGTGGATCTGACCGGCGCTTCTGCTGCTGTCCAGTGTCCTTGACAGGTCCTCAGGCTTCATGGAGTCCAACAAGGACTGCAGAGTCCTATATCTTGGGAATAAATAATTACAGGCAAAAATGCATGCTGGGGGCCACCAAGTTGGAAAACAACATGTCAGAAAAGAGTTGAACGCAAGCCAGTCATGACCCCATGGTGCAAAGTAGCCTGGTGGGATTCTGGGGCTACGTTAGAAGGAGAGTTGCCGACTCAGTGCTGTTGAGGTCACACTTGGAGTACTCTGTTCAGCCCTAGGCTCACCAGTACAGAAGAGACAAGGAAAGGTTGAGAGAGCTGGAACTATTCACTCTGGAGCAGATAAGGTTCACTGAGAGTCTCAGGGGAGACTCCAAATAAAACAGACCCAGGCTTTTCACAGGGTGCTCCTTAAAGAGGCAAGAAACACTGGAAACAAATGTAAATTGTTAGGGAAACAGCAACAAAAATAACAACAAAACCCCAACCAAACAAACCCAGAAAGCCGTTAAATTAGTACCTGCCTAGTCTTTGAGGTATATGTGGTAGACAGTCAGGAATAAATAAAATATATTTGCAGGCTTTAAACCAAGGACTACTAATATCACTCAATTTCACCTGGGTTTAGTGTAATAATTGGATAAACATTTTACTTTTGTTAAGCATAACTTCCTCTACAGCAAGGGTAGGAAAAATATCAGAATAAAACCTTGGTATTTTAGGAACATAAAATTTTTATATAAAAGCTCCTTCTCAAGTACCATAATTGCTAGATACATTTTTGGCTAGCAAATTGTGCCCATAACTTTGAGGATCAACTTATAATGGGAAGCAAGAGAAATTAACTTGATAGTCACCACTGTAAGTGACTGATCTGATTTTGTATTTGGGTGTTAAGTGCTCATAAGAGCTTTGGAATTGTGATGAACATTTTCCATTGGAAAGACATAAAATAAAGTCAAAATTAAAAATAAAGACAAGTAAGAACTAGAATCCAGTGAACTTAATTTAGAAGAAACACTTTTTTGTAATGTGTAGGGTATTGGAAAAAATACTTGATAAACTGTAGTCAGGAAGAGAATAAAAATCACAATACTAATTATTTAATATTAGAGTAAAAACAATATAACAATCATTAAACAATAATAGACTTTTTATGTCATTATAAATATTTTATTAGAAAATTCTGTCATAAGCTGTAAAGAGAAAAGGGCACACAGAAGTCTTCAAAATTAGAAAATGAGAGGCAGAAATCTGAAATGTTTCAGAGTAACTGCCAAAAATAGACTTCATTATCATCCCTCATGAAATGTATTGAAGTTTATGGAGGCTGTAACTGCATTCTCCTCAAAGATCTGCCCTAAAATGGTGTAAACAGCAAGGAAACAGATAAAGCTGTTTATAATTTTCTAGAAATTATTACTCTTAATTTAATTAATAATCCTTTGATTAACTAATTAGGCTAGAAATGGTTTGGCTGAATTTGATGTGGTTTTGAGTAGGAATAACAATTATTTTCCTACTAGCACACACAGAAAATATACTGAAGTTTAAAATGGGTCATAGTTGGCTCAGAATACCTCTTTCTATCACATTTCTTTCCAACCTCTGTTTAGGCAGTATTCTAAAATTGTCAGAAAAGTTTAGAATATGCTGTAAATAACAACCATGAAGTTCTGAAACTGGTGTCACATTTGCCTGTTATATGTTGTGCTTTTCTGATAATAGAAGAGGAGATAGGATCTCATGTATTTCTCCGTTGCTGGATGGCATTAATTTATACTATTTTTTTTCTAGTGAGTCTGTGTATAGTGGTTCACTAGACAAACAAGAATTATTTATGGACTGTAAAATATGTGGCTTCTACAGAAGTCAAATTTTTCAATTTTTCCTTTAAGCTCCTGTTTCTGTGGACCTAGCTATTCATACACTCAGTAAAGGGGAAGGGCAAGACAATAATTTCATTAATTCTACTTAAAATTATAATCCAAATAAAATTAACTTCCTTTCCCCCCCCCCTTTAATTTCAGGTTTTCAGGAATAACTTAAGTGTATCTTAAAGAATAAGTTGGAAAAGTTTATGTGTAAAAAATGCTGTATTTTCCAAAGTAATTTTTTCTTTCATACTGTTGTGGAACTGATTTTTATACTGCTTTTAATGAAAAACATCTTAGAAAGTCTGCCTTACAAGCAGAACTAACATTTCCAGTTTAAATAGAGAATCAGCCTCAGGAAAACAAACAGGGTAGGGCATTGAATACTTAGTAGACAACATGATGCTTTAATTGAAATTTCTGATTTGCCTAGTGCAAATCTGGGACTTGAATCTTTGCCTTCTACATCGCAGGTGAATGCCTTAATTCATTTTTAAAAGCCATTATGGAGTTTTGCCTTTGTCTCATATTGCAATAAAAAAAAAGAGAGAGAGAGAAGAGTGCAAATAGTGCAAAATAGCTGGTAATTCTTTAGTGGGGTGCAAGAGTAGAAGTGCAGAATGTTCTTTGGATGTATATTAATGTAAAATAACTTGACTCCCTGATACACATGTTGTTCCTGTCCTCTGACAGCCACACAACACATCCTAATTAATTCTTGAGATCTTCTTTACAGAAAACTAAGTAATATCTTCCAGGCCAATCAGACTGCGGCTCTGAGAATCTGCTCTCTACAGGAAGTGTGAATGATAAACCAACTCTTTCAGTTCCTCTTGGAAACCACATCATCAACTCCTCCTGTCCAATGTCTTTTTAGAAAGAGCACATTATCTCTGAGCACAATACCCAAAGGCATGCAACATGCTGCTGGAAGCATGCTGGAAGACATCATTCTGATAATTTTCTATATTTTGCTCATGATCTTTAATTAATGCTAACAATAAAATTGTATATGCTCAAGTGACATGGGAGCACCACCTATCACTCTTAGAGAGACCAAGTGAGCTGTGTAGGGGACTAGTCTTCAGCCATTTGAATGTGAACAGTTTTTGCTTTGCTTGATTCAGAACAAGGGCTCAGAATTAGTTCTGTTTCACCTCTGATGAAAGTACAAACCACAGTACTAACAAAGGGGGACCATCAGCTTCTTACAAAAGGAGGCTCTGTCTCCTGTGCACATGAGTTCTGGGAGTTCTGAGAGAGTCCAGGCTTAAGACAAACCTCTCTTCACTCTTTCAAACTGGCACCTGGATGCCTCAGAAAGCATTCTCCAGCATAACTCATGATTATCTAGTACTCCTCATCTGTCATATAACTGTGAAACCCTAGTATCACAGGGAAGATTTTAAAAAAGGATTAAAAAATATGTTTTGCCTGAAAGGATTGAGTAAAAGTCCTCACTGTAGAGGCTCCTTTTAGAGAACTTCACTTTCATCCCCAGTCGTTGGTGGTTAGCCTGAAATTTAAGTGCGCTTCTTGCTAACACTATTTCGTTGTCATCATAGGTGGACAGAGACAACATCCTGAAACAGAAGTCCCAGTAGATGCTACAGGACTTTTTTGAGCCACATTAATCCCTCCACTGAAGTTTGGCTTGTGATACCTTGCATACAGCAAAACAAATAAACTCCCACATCAATAACTCGTTCAGCCACATGGAATTCTACTTACCACATGACTAAACATATTATTGATTTTAAACTAACATCTATCCAGCCTTTTCATCCATGCAACAGTACTGGCTGATTCTGTTTCTTTTTGTTTCAGCTCCCAAACTTTTCCTTTTCCTTTATTCTTTCTGGCCAGCTTTCATTGGTAAAATCATAAGTGGGTGCTTTCCAATTATTTTTTAGCCAGTGTATGGTGTGCATTCAGAAATCCCATGTATGATGCAATAGGTTTTTCTTTAGGGGCATTAATGGTTGCTTATTTGCAGGACAGCATAAACAATTTTCTCCAAATTAATATCTAAGAATTATATTTTGTTGAAAACAAAGAATCTTTGGGAAACATAATTTGAAATAATCTTTCTTAACAGCAAAATTTTGTAGTTTAAATGACTGAGTCCCTCAAAGAACAGGAATTTCCATGATCTGGCTCACTTAAAGTAGACTGACCAGCACACTGTGAAATACATTGTAAGAAAAAACCTTGTTGTGTTGTGGAAACATGTAGATAATGGAAAGATTCCCTCTTTCTAAGTTTTTTTTGTACATTTGTAGTCAATGTGTAATTCATATAAGGCCGAATGAGTGACTGGACTACTGTGCTAGAAAGTGAACCAGAAGAGAAGCTCTGTGTTGCAAGAGGTTTCACAGAAAAGAGAGATTAGAAAAGAAATGAAGATACTGAGGAGAACATAGAAAAGAAATGAAGATATTGAGAACATCTTAGTTTGCAAAGACAAGCCCTGTAAGTATTTTTTTTTAGCTTGTATCAAAGAAGATTTAAACAGTAAATATAATTGTATTTGGAGAGCTTAGCATCTGTTATTCTTTCATATTGATTAAAATACTTTAAATATCAGGACTCATGTGACCAAGACAGCACTAGCTCAAAATAAACTGTTGCTTTCTTGCTATTAGCTGAATGTTTTGCAGTATTTAAAACATAAGAAAGAAACAGATATTATTCATTAAAAAATGGCAAATAGAAATAGGCAAATGGATTTTTTTTTAGAAATATAAATTATGCATAAATTATAAATTTAATTCTTGATTTTTAGGAAAAAATCTGTAAAGATTTAATATTAAAATTATCATATATTTAAGATATAGGAATAATTTTTACAATCTTTTAATTGTCATCTTCAAGATTGCAGCAAGGGTATTTCCTTTCAGTTGCTTTTATATTTAACTTTTCCTCATTTAACATTTCCTCAGTTTAAATGAGAAATCTGGTTTCTACAGTAAATCTATTCCAATCCCACGATATTTTCGGACTTTATTCTTTTTTTTTTTTTTTCAGTAAGGGATACTTATACCCTTACTGAGTAGATTTAGGAAAGCAGTAAAATATCTGAGATTAAACTAAAGCTGCCAAGTTGATCTGCAACAGAGGTTAAATAGAGTGATGCCTGCAAATCCTAGTGTGGGCATCTCATATTCCAGCAGTTGTCCTTCCATGAAGAAGTATTATCCCTTAATGTTTTTCAAGCAGCATCTGTGTGAATGTATTTAATTGTGAAATCCCTTGGACTACTCTAGCTCTAGTACATATTGGCAGGGGGTGGCCAGTTGCACCTACCATTTGCATTGCTGTGGGAAACAAGGTCTTGTCCCTTCCTGTGCCTGGACACCAGAGTTGAACACTGACTTCAGATGCAGCCAGCAGCCACAGGCTGGGGCTGTTAAGGTTATGCTTTGAATAGACACATTGCTTTCACAATCTTTTCTGGAATGGCACCCATTCTCATGACTGGTGAGAAGGAGTTGTGGCAGTCCTAAAATATAGCATGTGTTTTTCACAGGTATCCATTGCAAAACCCCTGTTTTCATGGTCTTAATCAGTCTTCCAGAAGACTAAGAGAGTATTCAACAGAGGAATATGGGACATGATTTAAATTTGGGGAAGAAAAAGAAAAAGAAAAAGAAAAAGAAAAAGAAAAAGAAAAAGAAAAAGAAAAAGAAAAAAAGAAAAAGAAAAAGAAAAAGAAAAAGAAAAAGAAAAAGGAAAAGGAAAAGGAAAAGAAAAAGAAAAAGAGAGAAGACTGCTAGAAATTGATTTAAAGCTGTATTTCCACATCCTTTCTTTACCACGCAGGGGAGAGCAGCCTATGACATGGTGTATGAAAGAGAAAGCAAGGGAGACTGACATATTCCCTCTTGTAAGCAAAAGAGTAGAAAAGTGTCTAGAGAAGTGCAGGGAATGATCAAATCTTTGACCAGGAACAAAAGGGAATAAACTGCATGGTGAAAACAAATAAAACAGATCAAAAAGAGGAGTGAATGGTCATATCTGAGTCACTCCTGGGTTTTTACAGCTCTGAGTCAGAAACCCTAGAGAAATGTAAGGAAAAAGGTTTTACACAGCCTTTACATCCTCTGTTGACAAGCTTCTACAACTACTGAATACAGTAATTATAATCAAATCCTGAACATTTTAATTTTGCTAAATGAAACACACACAAAAAGTAGTTTTGCCAAATTTCTTTTCACTATAAACAGATTTCAGAGAAGTGTACAGGTAGACTTTAAGAACTGAATTTGACATCTTTTATTTTAAAAATCACTGTGTAGCACTTGGTATTAGATGCAGTTAAGCTACATCTGATTAAATGAGCTGAAGACTGGGAACAAGACAGCTTACAAGTATAACAAATGTCTAGTTAGGTTTTAGAAAGCACTGATCAAAAAGCCCAGTTTAATTATGCACCTCATTATTTCTCTTCTTTCTTTAACTGTTGTACCTTCCAGCATGTTCTAAATGAAATTGTTGAAATAAACTGTTTTACTGAAGGGTGCTTTGAGTGCACAAATATGGTACCAGATGCCCTAGGATATTTGAGACATGCATGATCTTGGCAGAGTCAACACAGGACTGCAGGAAATCTATGTCTTTGTAGAGATGCAGCTGGAAGCCTGGAAAGATGACAGAAGGTTGCTAGCCTGTTTCTAGCCACATACTTTTTTAGGCAACTGATTTCAACGTCAAGTCAGGCTGACTGTCATTATAAACTATATAAAGTATAAACTTTAGGCATCCAAAGTTTGTCTGCAGTGACATTTATAAAACGGCAATTCCCATATTTATGAAGATTTAAGTCATAAGTGGCTTTAAATTGAAGAGGTGTATATGCTTTAAGTAAGCCAGAATTTGACAGTAGTGTTTTCAACCTGCCAGTTTTATTTTTCAACCATCTACAGCAAATCTGAAGTTGTTTGTTGAAGTGTTTTTGCAAGTAGGAGAGATGAGGAAATCTGTGACCAAAAAAGAGCAGGTAAGTCAGCCCCTTCTTAATTTGCATGTTCCTTGTTGCAATCTAACATCTTCAGTGTTGTCATGGTTCAACCATGCCAGGCAGCTAAGAACCACATAACTACTTGCTCACAACCTTCCCCCCACTGCTAGCCACAAACTAACGAATAAAAAAACCCACACAACCAACCAAAAAACCCCAAAACAAACAAAGAAGAAAAAAAATCACTTCTCTCTCTATGCTTTCCAAACAAAAATTCAAAACCCCCCAAAACCCACAAACAAAAAGAAAAAAAAACAAACCAAACCAAACCCCAAATAAACAAACAACAACAACAACAACAACAAACAGCCAAGAAAAACAAAACAAGTAAAGAAAGTACAATTGTTCCTCATCAGCCAACTGATGCCCAGCATTATCCAAGCATCAGTAGCTCTCACAAACCTCTTCTCACATCCTGATTTCCTGATTTTTATTCCTGAGCAGGACACCATATGGTAGGGACAATGTCATATGGTATTCTTTTAGTCGTTTGGGGTCATCTCTCCTGGCTGTGTTCCTTCCCAGCTCCTTGTGCACCCCCAACCACCTTGCTGGAGGAGTAAGGGTGAGAGGTAGAAAAGGCCTGGGTCCTGTGTCAGTACTGCTCAGCAGTAAGGAAAACATCCATGTTATCAACAGTTTTCAGCACAGTTCAAAAAAACAGATCCATATCAGCTAGTAAAAAAAAACCAAAACAAAACCATCTCAGAATTGTATCTTTCCCAGCCTAAACCAGTGCAAATGTTTATGGCATGTGCACTGCAAATCTGCATTCAATTACTATTGCTAATATAATTTATGCAGCTTCTGAAATTAGGAATTAAATTGTTTCCATGCAAAAAAGAAGAGTTTTCCTCATCTCCTGGCTTTTACTACTTCCACTTTTTACCTTACTTTCTCACTGTTCTTTCTAGAATATTCATATTTCTTTAAAGGGGTTTGTTCTCCCCCTTTTTTTTCTTACATATATCAAAATTATTCACATTCCTTGTTAGCTTACTTTGCTCTCTATTTCCCTGGATGGATTATATCAGAGTAAATTTTAATTGTCAGTTCTTCCATTATTTCAGTCTCCTTAGTATATTTCCTCAGAGCTATAAAATATCAGGAAAAGTTTCACTGAGTATTTCACATTCCCTCATAGTCAGACTTTCTGGCATCAAACCTAGTGCACTTCTTTCTCTGCTAAGAAGTCTCATAAGTACACCAAATCTAAAGATTTTTTTTTATTTGCTGCGTAGTGCATATTCTCAATATCAACTGTGTTTATGCCTGCCTCAAGTCATTGTATTATACACAGAACTGCCTCTAACCATGTAGGCTATTTAGCAGAAAAACAAAACCAAAAGAACTAAATAAAAACAAACACACTTTCCCCATCACCTCCCTCCTAACAATTTATAGTTCCTTGGAAGAAAAAATCTCTTAAATTTTTGTTTAGCTTCCCTCAAAATCAGTATCAAGGTAATTACTTTTCCTTTGATAAAGATTAAAGCCAAGCTCTTAGAGACCATGCTGAGTGTACTGCCATATCTGCTCTAACTGCCCCAGAGATCTGTAGCTACATCAGTGAATTACCTGACTGCCTTTATTATCCAAATTTCTATCAAAACTTTCTCTACTGTCATTCCAAGTGTTTATGCCATTTTTCTCAGCAGATTCTATTTCATTTCTCAGTAATGTTGCTATTCTTACCTCCTGTTTTTTCTTATCTGTGCCTTATATCCTGACACTTTAAATCATCATGCTCTGTATTGATTCAGTAAAGTGCACTGTTCCACTCATTTCGTATTGTACATATAAGTGAAAATCAACAAAAGTGTTTATGGGAAGTGAGGAGGACTGACAAATATGTCATTCTCAATTCTCGATTTTTACCCTGATTAATGGGTGAGTGCTCAACAATATGAATAATGATCACTGGTTTCACAACTGTCCGTAGGTGCCTGGCTGAATAAGGTTTTGGTGCCTGATTCCCTGATGAAATCAATGAAAATTAAAATTTTTGTCCCTAAATAGCTTGGTATTCCTGTCTGCTGTAATAACTACCAATAGGACAGATAGAAGTTCCTCTATGATATTTAAGTATGTGTGAACAAAACTCATCATCTCATCAATTTGCAATGAGTTATGAAATTAGATGGATTGTTAAGAACCTGATCCTTCAAAATCCTATGATTGTTTTGGTCTACAATAATAAATAAGTAGATAATTTTGTTGATTTTTATCACAGTTTTTCTTCTTGTGTTTTAGACTTTCATGTAGACAGTGTCTTTCTAGGAAGACCTCTCATACTGACTGTACCATAGTGAAGTCTCATCATCACAAGACCCCAGGATCCTGCAATCTACAGTTCTTATGAGGAAATTAATAGCTTCAGTGGATGGAAGTATTACCATGATGTTGACCTGAAAGAAAATGTTCTATGGACATTCCCTAAAATAAAAGTAGAGGGGGGGTGGGGAGGGGAGGGGTGGGGGGGAGGTGAAGATGTCAGTCTAACATTTATCCTTGAAAAATGTCAATATCAAGGAAAACACACATTCCACATTCGGTAGTTTTTGATGGAAGCTTATTAACAATTTATTAAAAAACTCAATATTTTAAATGTCCTTAAAAGGAATGAGTAGAACTTCCAAGCAGATAGGTTTATTTTAAAAAATGCAAGAGTAGTATATATGTAAAACATTAGCAATGCTTTAATACATTAAGCAAAAAAAAATATAGTTTTGCAAAATAGCTTGGTTTTCTCATCTAACTTCACATCTCTTTTAATCTGTCAAATTAGTGTGCAAGGATTGCCATCCTCAATTTTTCACTGAGTATTGATAACATACCACGAGTTGTCTTTTCTTTCCTCAGGACAGGAAGTAATTGCAGTTTCAGGGAGTTTTTGGGTTTTTTAATTGTTGTTTTGAAGTGTCTCTTATAACTGCATTTGGTTTTGTTCAATATAGAAGTGCATATGGTTTAATACATTGAACATCTACAATGTATTTGACCTGTGAGAGTAAAACAGCAACCATAAGAGGTATGCTCCTGATGCAGCAACATAAACATATTATCTACTATTAAATGCAAACATTTATCTCCATAGTTACTGCTGCATGGCATCTTAATTTCCTCAGCTATTTATAATTTTGTGTTAAAGATCTCTTAGGAAAAAAAAAGTGGAATAGTGGTACCTTTATATAGCTATCAACTTTTAAAATGAACATCACTATACTACACTATTCTGAGGCAAATACTTTCTCAGAAGAAAAATAATAATTTCTAATACAACTTCATCAACAAAAAAGATGTTTCAGATTGATTGACTATTCTATTTGTTTATGCTATGCACAGTCCTTAATACCCATGAAAAGTGAGTCAAAAACAGATGTAAAAATATAATAGGATGCCCATAGAGATGGTGGATGCCCCACTCCTGAAAACATTAAAGGCTAGGTCACATGGGGCTCTGAGCAATGAGATGCACCTAAAGATGTCCCTGTTCATTTCAGTGGGATTGGAGAAGATGGCATTTAAAGACCCCTTTGAACCCACACAATTCAGTCTGTGATCCTATAAATATTCTACACCTAAACAGAGAAGATGTAAGCAGCTACAACTGCTTCAAGGCAATAGGAGGCCCAAAGGATTACTTCTCTATGGTGTTCTGTTTCTGAAAACCTCAAGTTTATGCAGTAAGAACAGCTTCAACTTCAACAAAGATCTGAGTGGCTGTTTAGTTAGGAGGTAGACCACCTTTCAGAAGCAGCTTCCTGTTTGTGCCAGTGCTAGGGTTAAAATGTGGACTGAGCTTCTGTTTTCTGCCTCAGTATTTACTCACAGCTGTTTCAAGCTCTGTAGAAGTTACAAAAGTAAGAAAAAGCTCAGCTGCACTGCTCACTGCTTCCAGCAGCTTGCAACAATGGAGCATCTTTGTGCATTGGCTTCTTGTCTCCAAAGTTGTCCTTGGTCTCATACTCTCTTTGAATATGACAGATATTTCTTTACAAGAAAATATATTATATTGGTCCAACAGTTCATCAGTAGTCCCTTAAAGTTTAATTTTATTTCATTTAGTTCATTTTTGTTTGAGATTTTTGGCTGAAAACTATAAGCTATACTAGTTTTAAAAATTATATTCAGCAACTGATATTCCACTAATGTATGTGCACTCCTAACCCAGCCTACTGCAAGACAACACAATATATTGTAAATTTCAAAAGAAAAATTTGCATGTATCCTCCATTATTTGCAACTTATCCAGGCCAGAAGTAAGTGGCTGGGCTGTACCTTACTCTGTTATGTCTGCTTTATTTAATAACATATATTTTAGTATTCTGGAAATGCGAAATACCCATTTAAAGTTCATGTTAGTGATCATGAAAAAACTATCAAATATATATAAAATTTTCTAAGAAGATGAAGCCAGCAAAACATACAGTTCAATCTTCTGTATTTCTTTCTTTATGATCTTAATTCCACATTTCTCCACTTATTTCCTGGAACCATGCTGTTTTCTTCATTGACCTAAGAGTTATACAAGATCCAGAATGTGAAGAGTTAACTCATTTCCTTAATATATTCCCTTCTCTTTTTTTATCACCTCTCCTTACGGTCACTGGTCTTTATGTCAGCTCGTTTCTCTTACGCTATGCCTTTAATACACTTACCCTGCCACTTACATGACTGCTCATCTTCCTCTGTCACTTCTTCTAAGTCTAAAAACAGTCATGTGTGCCATCAGTGAAGCTCACATATTCATTTATCATTTGGAAGCAGGCTGTTATTTTTTTTTTTCTAAAATCTGATCCCTTAGCACTACAGCCAACCAGTTCTTGCAGTAATCATTTCCCACATTCTCCCCTCTAAAGAGGATTAATCCTATCTTTAATACTTCTTTTCCCTTCCTCTGATAAATTGTAGGGGGAAAGGCTGTTTGTGGTCAGCACTCCTCAGGCTGGCAACTCTGCAATCTGGTTCAATTTCTTCTTCCTTCTTTTAAAAGCACAGGTGCTGTATTATGGTTAGGCTCTACAAGCAATCAATCCCTTTTCAGCCAAATTGGTAGGGGAAGATATTTTTTGTTGGGACATTTAACTGGTACTTGAGAAGTACACATTTAGTTGCAGATTTTTCTGACTGACTGTGAACAGCTCATAATTTCTCTGTACCTCAGTTCCAAGTCAATATCATAGAGGAAAAATATTTTCTTCTTCCCATCTTTTCTCAGAATGTTCATAGAAAAAAATACACTTTATCTCTAATAATGATTAGTTAGAACCAGAAAGCAAGTATTAAATATTAATTACAATTATCTGCTCATTTCTCAGGGAGAATAGCAGCCGTGGTCTTTTCTGCCTAGTTTTCTTGAAGTAATTTTAGAATAATGAGTGGTATTCTTCCTTGGTTTTTGACACAGAAGTGTTATATGATGATACTTCTACAAAATAATCCTTACCCTTTTCCACAAAAAGATGAAAAAAGTTTAAATAACCTTTTAAATGAAATATTGCAATAGTGCAGCACTTTAAGGATGAAAGTGCAGTTTTCTAAAAGGTCAGTTCAGTCCCTGAAAATGTTTTCAGTTTAGACAACACATTATGAACTCTGTAGTATCTAGTAGAAATTTTCAGCACCACTAACAATAGGAAGTAAGTTCCAGTCACTCACAGTAAGATGGCAATGTGGTGACATTTGGTGCTTGAACATGTGTGCTTTGAGTCGCTGTAAGAACTGGCCCACTGAGGGGAGAGAACCTTTCCCTAGCTAACTCCGTGAATTTTAGATATAGGTGAAAAATAAAACCATGCTATAAAGTGATTGCAAGTTATCAGCCTGCGAGGTAGTTTCCCCCACCCTCATTTAGCAAACAAGAATTGAAATTTATCAAATTAATAAATCCCAATGAAACCAATAATCCACATTTTCTGTACAATTTTATTTGACAGATCTTGTTATCTTTTTCTTGCAGTGAGCCACTGCCATTATGTTTTATTTTCCAGATGTATGTCCTTGCTCTTTTAAAACTACAGCGGTTTCACTGTGCCGTAAAACTATAAATTTATAGAACATTTTTCTAAAGTGCCTGCTTGTTTCATAATTCCACTTCCATATCTTTAGTTGTTCTAAAATATATTGAACTGTCAGTGTGAGGGTCAGGAGATTAGAACTCTTTGTAGCTTCTCTGCCAATGCCTTTGTTTAACTTGGAAAATAAGCTACACTACCAAGGGAGTGATGAAACAAAGGATACCTAGAGTCACAAAGGCATAAAAATTTTAAACACTGTGTACCACAGACATTGCTTAAGAGACAGAGTGCTCTATCTTCATGTACTTACTTTGGGCACCCACCAGCAAACTGTCTTAATTAAAACTTTTAAAGAATACAAAACACACAAAGGCTTTGCAATTTAAAAAAAAAAAAAAGTTACTCCCTGCTCTTAGAATTACTGTCTCAAAGAATCACCTGCATTTTGACCTTCATACATTATGCACATTGTCTGACCCTAACTTACTGTAAGTTAGTTTAAACTTCATTTAATCATTTTCTTCTACCTGGAAATCAGCAAACCTCATTGGGGTTTCTTGGAATTTTTTGAGTCTTTTCTGGGTTTTCATAATATTGAATGCAAACATTGCATGTTTTCTTATCATTTCCTAGGAAACAGACAGAATGAATATAAAATGTCTTGCAGAACTCCTAAAAGGATAAAAGATCATAGGATAATATTTATTAATATCTTACTTCAGTTTATACTTAAAAATACTTTTATACTGACAGATAAAACACACCATTTCAAATTAGAAAGATGTTATGAACATTGATAAGGAATTAAAAATCCATAATAAGATGTGATAATGAATGGCTTTGTGTTTGTGGGAGACCCAATACTGAAATATTGTCAGAGATGATGGACCTTTATCAAACCCAAGAGATGAAGGTGTTCTAAGGGGCAAGAAGAAAGAGATATTGTGAACATTTTACCTTATGTTCAGGTATATGTGACTTCATGGTGACAATCCAAGACTTGTTATTTAAGAAGTTTCACAAGACTTTTAAACCACTGCCTTATTCCTGGAACATTTTTTGGTTCACAGTTTGTCTAAAAATTATGAAGTTCACAGTCCAAGCACACTAGTAAAGCTTAGGGGTAACCAGAAAAATTAATCTTGAATATACTTATCAGGCATCTGCCTACAGTGTACCATGCAAAGCACAGATCACAGGCCACCTCAAACAAACTGGAATCCTCTGAAAATACCTCTTCACACTGAGGAAAATGTCTGAGTCAACATAGAGACAAATGATGGCTAGTACCTCCCTCCATTTCTATCTAGGCTTGGGAAAAATATGACTGGTTATTCTACAATGAACTTCAGCTATTTTCCTTTTTCTTCTTACTTTACTTGTTGTCTGCTCTTGTTGAAACATTTATAAATGTAAAACAATTAAAATTAGAAAATTAGAATTCATTACTAGGATGATACTTAGAAATCACACACTGAACAAAGACCAGTGTGATTTTGCAGTTAGCTTAGTGTTTAGATGTCAAGTTCTCTGAGGGAGGAAAGAGAAAAAAGTCAAGTGCTTACCTAAATTTTTCTCCTATTCATACCCTAGAAACATCTCTGAAGATGCTTAAATAGCACATCTATTTTTTTGGCACAGCTTTTACAAGATAACGCTTGATATTTTAAAAAAAATATATATTTTTACATCTCCTTCATGTGATGATCCTCTTATGAATAGATGACAGTTTTTTATTTTATTAGTATTTATCTGTGTTTCCCCGAACACAACCTTTAAGAACCAGTCTAAAATGGTACCCCTTTTAGCCCATTGCTTTGAAGAAGTCGCCTTTCTCAGAACTGTAGGCTCAGCTTCTAGCTCAGATCTGTCCATGGCACAAGTCTGACACTTCAGGCAGTCACTTCCAGGCTTATTCCTTACCTATATCTCATACCTAGCAGGACATCCTTGTAAAAAATCCCTGTGGTTGATATTTCCACTTTATTCAGTATATATATTCGCCAAACCTTTTTTGTCTCTAGTATCTGAACACAGATGAATCATAAATCACTAAATACATGTAAAATTTGTCACTTTAACTCTGTATATTTTTCTATTATATAGATATGTGCTGAGGATAGTTGTATGTATTTTGAGGTCCAGGTTTTTGTGTAAACTGAAGGTGAGGAGAGACAGCCTTTGAACTTGCTGGATAGATGGAAATAGACAAAGAAATTGGATTTGTACTGCAGCAATTCAATACTGTGCTTTATTCAGAAATTTATGTATTTTACACACAAATCATTGCAAGCATAGAGAGTGTGCCTTGATAGAAACAAATGTTCTGCAGGATAGATAATGCTATATATTTAAAGAACAGAGAGCTGTGCTTATTTACATTGTGATTCTAATATTTTTTTAATTGTCAGTTTTCATAAGGTGAGTATGTAATTTGGTCCTTTGATTCTTTTCATTCTTTTTTCTTTCTTGCTTACTAGTTTTCAATGGGACAACTCAAAACAAACAAAAGCATACACACACAAAAGAACAAAACAAAAAACCCCCCAAAAAACTACAAATAAAAAAACTTGCAAAAAATCCTAGAAACAAACAAAACCAAAAATAATCCAACAAACAGACCAAGACACCAACCAACCAACCAACCAACCAAACTTAGAAAACTGTCTATGATATTATTTCCTTTTAATATTCCCAACAGAAAACAATAACTTTAACACAGTGTAAGGCCAATATTACCAAGTAAGTGCACATAAAAAGATTTTTAGCGTCTCACTAGGCACCTATCTAATATAAAACTAGAGAATATTTCTCTTCTGATTCCATTTAAATATTGAGACAAACAAGTTATACCACTCAGTTTAAACCTCAGGACTAGATCCAGGCAGGCAGAATAGTGAATAAGATTTCTCAAAGCTTAGAAAGTAGCAAAACTAAAAGAGCCTCAAAGGAAGGGAAATTCTCACCAGGAGTTCATGTAGAGGGAAAAAAAAAAAAAAAAAGTGTCCTCAAAAGAGACTTCTGATGCCTTAGCAGAATAAAGGATCTAAACCTATTGCTCTTAACTTTTGACCTGGCACTATAGTCCTTTGAGAACTCTACTCTCTGGAAGAAAGGGAAAGAGAAAGAAAAAATGGGTCTTAGTCTCACCTGGACAAATAACATTACTACATTCTTCAATTCTGTGACCTTGGCTATGTGATTTTCCTTGTTGGGTAAAATAAGCAGCAGCAATATTTGCATATAAAGATGTCAAAATTCAGGCAATAGTGAAATAATTTGAGATTTTTATATATTTAGGCTTCTAAATAATGCAGATTTCTAGCTACCCAGAATTTTTTAAAACAGCATTATTCTCAAATCACACTTATAGGTGGTTGAAGTCTTCAAACATCCTCTACAGCACTTCATTTTGGACATAGGAATAGTTTTAGAAATTTGTCTCACTGAAAATTGTTTCAGAGACTGCAGCTCAGCTTTCATTTGGGTATTTGTTTATATGTAATCTGGATTTTTCTTTTTAAGTAATTGTGTAATCCAGGGACAACACACTATTTATCTATATATCTAATCTTACTTACATAATATATTGCATCAATCCATTAATGTGAGCTTATCTTATTCTACTCAAACTAAAGAGATGTTAAAGACACCTGGTTGGAATTTTGATTCTGTTGTAGTTAGTTCACTGCAGTAGATTGCAATCAGTTTCTGTGTGCTTGTGCAAAAACTTGCATCCTATATTTCTTTAAATTCCTTAAATTAACTTTTTTTCATTGTCTGGAATTCAAAGTTTTTCTTTCTTAATTAAAAAAATAACTTTTTTAAAATTTTATTTTCCCTGCATGAAATTTACATTTAAATCACTCAGCTACTATGTCAAGTCATAACTTTTACTGGACTTTTAGGTACCCATAAGAGGCTTTCTATATCTCTACAAGTAAATATAGGAAAAAAAGGAAAAGCAAACACATCCTGTTGCCTAATAGCACCTCACCTTAGAACAAAACTCAACCACTCTGTGAGTGAACAACCTTTTTTCTATCATCCAAATCAAACATCCTCTGACACAACTACAGGCCATTCCCTCAGTCACCTGTCACCACAGAGAAGTGATCAGTGCCTGCCCCTCTTTCCCGACAAGGAAGTTGTACATTGCTATGAGGTCTTCTCCCAGGCTGAACAGACCAAGGGACCTCAGCTGCTCCTCCTACAGCTTCCCCTCAAAGCCCTTCACCATCCTCATTGCCCTCCTTTGGACACTCTCTAACACTTTAATGTCTCTCTTACATTGTGGCACCCCAAACTGCCCCCAGCACTGGAGGTGAGGCTGCCCCAGCTCAGAGCAGAGCAGGACAATCCCCTCCCTTGCCCGGCTGTGATGCTGTGCCTGATGCACCCCAGGACAGGGCTGTCCCTCCTGGCTGCCAGGGCACTTCATGCCCATGTTCAACTTGCCATTGACCAGGACTGCCAGGTCCCTTTCCATGGCACTGCTCTCCAGACTCTCTTTTCCAATCTGTACAGATATCCAGAGCTGCTCCATAATTATCTGCCATTGCAGAAATTTGAAACCACATCTTCAATACAGTGTATGACTACAAATGAAATAATTTCCAATTTTAATAATAATTTTGGAGTTGCTCCAAGAAAAGGTTAGATGGTTGATGAAATGAGTGAAATTTTGGTCAGACCATAAGCTTACATCTGTACTAAGTCAGCACGGGATAGTTGATAGCTAATGGTTAAATGCTCTGGCACATAATATAACTACAAACAAACTCATTAGTGAGAATGGTGTTTGAGCTAACTCCCTGGCTGTAATTGGGCATCGTTTGAGATGGGCTGAGCTCCTAGAGGACAGAACTATGCTAAAGGGCTAACAAGAAGGGCAGCAGCAGTGCTAGTGCTCGGGCCCTTGCTCTGGCCTGAGTGACATTACTGCAAACCAGCACAGTGGAAAAGTAATGAGAGTGTTCAATGTAAGAACAGGAAAATATACAGGTTTTTGAAAGTCCAGCTAAAAACCTTTGTGTTAGCCTGAGCTAAACTGAATCTCTTCAGCTGACCTTTATTTATATCTTGGAGGTTTTTTGCCTGTGTTTTAAACAAAGAGATAATTTATCCAGGAGGCAAGATGGCATTTGAGTTTCTTTAGAAAATAATAGATAACTAGAAAAAAGAGAGAAAACATCATCTGTTTTTGCTCTATTTTTTTTAAGCAGGATGTTTTAGAAACCTTATCTTAGTAAAACAAATAACCTTCTCCTTCAGCTGTGAACAATAGCAACAAAAAGGCTTCTACCACAGTCTTAAAATCTGCAGAATAAAAAACTCCTTTATAGTAATAGAAAAAAAAATAATTCTAAAGCTTTAGAAGATGCAATGACTGAAGCTCCAGCTCTTAGTGAATTATGATTAAAAAAAGGGAATGTCCCAGTGTCCAGCTTTAATTGTTGCTCATTAGCCTGAAAATGCCACATAAATGTGAACGATCCAGTTACTGTGTGTTTGATAAAAGATGCATCAATCATTACTAGTTTCTAGTTGTTTCCATAAGAGGTCTTAAAACGGAAACACACCTTGCTTTTTGTGCTGCAGAAGGCACCCAGTAAAGACTCTACTGCTGTTGAGCTGGCTGCAGAACTCTCAGCCCTGTCTTTTGCTCCATCTTTCCAAACGTCTCTTTGTTTACTTTGCGACAGATAAGGATGGGGGTAATTGTTGTTAAAAGGCAAAAAGGAAAGACAGGGTACAAGTTTTGCTTATGCTGTTCAATTTCTAGTCCATCTTTTTCCTTTTTTTTTTTAAATTCAGTTTTTCTTTGGGTGTCCTTACCAGTTTTGCATCCCCATTCTCCTCCAGTCTTGTTTACCTGTGCAAAATGCATACCAAGTTATGCTGTAAGAAATGCTTCACTAATTCCCTTTAAGGTCACAAAGCTAGAGACAGCGTTGTCACTGAGCCCTAGCACTAAGGATTCAACTAGGAAGCCATCAGGTAGCCATCAACTTGGAAGATATTCAGAAGCAGTCATTCCATCATTTGTCACATTGCATCGAATGCAAGGAGTGGGTGAAAATTTAAAGTATTTGCTATAAACTTTGGGGGTTTTTGCTTTGATTACAAGTTCAGCTCCAACAAAATTTCCAGCTTAAGTTTCAAAGACTATTTTTATGGCTCCTCTAAAGGCAAGAAGTACTGAATTTGTCCTGTGTCAGCTTATGCCATATAAGTATTCAGGAAGGACTATTCATTAAGTCCTTTTGAATGTTGTAGTCTCAAAACATCTGAGAGGGAGAGCACATTTAATTTGAGTCTATGTCATCCTGGATAAATTCCTAAATCACTAATTAAAATATCTTTCAATGATTTTAGAAACTTTTTCTCTTTTTCTTAGTTTTTTGTTTGGTTTAGGTGAATGGATTTGTTGTTGCTTTGTTTTGTTTTGTTTGTTTGTTTTTTTAATTATTTGATGGACCCCTTGAGACAGTAATCAAATTCCCTCTGCTTTTTTCCAGAAACTCTTTTGTGAATTCAGAGTGAAATATATGTCCTAGTAATAGGAACTGCTGAAAATCCTATTTGGCTTGAGCCACGCCCTTTATATTTAAATGTATTTGACATGCAATTGTTTGTTTGTGGTTTTGAGTGAGTTTCAAGGGGCTTTTGTTTGGTTTCTTTTGGGTTTTCTTGGCACAAGAAACCTGCTTGGGTCAGCTCACAACATTTATGCCTAAATGACATTGATGTACAGAGAGATGTTCACATATGTAGCAGCATTATAATTGTTGTATCTTTCACTGGAACTCCATCAATCACTGACAGTTCTGCTTTTAAAGGTACACGGCCTGGAAGAACATAACAGGTTTTTTTCATCCATTTTGACAGCTATGTAACAGACAGAAAGATGTTATCTTTCAAAATCTGATTCTCCTCTTATTTATACAAATATGGTTCTTATTTACTTACTTTTATGGAATTGAATAAATAATAAATTTTACCATTATAAGGAATACTGAAGTCAAGATCACAGTGCATTAGACATTTACTGCATAGTTGAAGGAATAGAACAATTATATGCTAGAACTTGTTTTTCATTTTCATATCACAGGTTTTCACAGCATTTAGGGGAAGGAAGGAAGGAAGGAAGGAAGGAAGGAAGGAAGGAAGGAAGGAAGGAAGGAAGGAAGGAAGGAAGGAAGGAAGGAAGGAAGGAAGGAAGGAAGGAAGGAAGGAAGGACCAAACCCCATTAACCAGGAATAAAACCCCCTTTATTCTCATCCCATTGACACTTGGATCTTCACTGACTTTACCAGGTAATTCTGGCTTACAACAGAAGAGAAGAACCAAATTAAATGCACCTCTAGCTGTAAGTAATGTTTGTATATGTGTGTGCACATATTGTATGTGTATTTAAGCATGATAACAGAATCTCCAGACTACTTTTGTTCACTATTTTTGCTATTAATAGCAATCTTGATATGTGGGCAGATATGAATTTCCAGAGTTGTTTTTTGTTTTTGTTTTTGTTTTTGTTTTGTTTTGTTTTGTTTTGTTTTTTTTAACATAACAATGAGATACTTGTGGTGCAATTCTTTATTTGCATGTAGAGGTACAAATATAATTTTGGAAAACCTCATAGCCATACATTTTCTTTTCCAGGCACTCCCTTCCCCTCTGTCCACATTGTTATACTACTGTTTCCTTTTCCCTAGATACACACAAAAGGGTTTTCCAGTCTTCTCTTTGCCATAGCGCAGAATAAAAACCAAGGCTGTCCTGAAGTTCACTTGCTGAGGTTATGCAGAGCATTGAGTGCCTTGACAGTAATATGCTGAATATTAGGTCCTGCTGAAATTAAAAGTTTTCTCATGAAATTTCTCATCCATTACCATTCCTTCAATTTGTGCAAAACTCTCGTCATGTCTTTTTATTCCTGAAATAGATTATTGATTCTTTTACAGGAATCTTTTACATTTTTTTTAAAATATTGCTCTGATTATAAATTTGATGCAGTTTTGTAGTGTTGGAAATTTCCCATTGTCTGCTTTTGTACCATTGGGTGTCAGTATGACTCACAAATACAATTCTCTTAAATTTAAAATAAATATGGCTACATTTTTAGAGCTAGACTTGCTGCCCAAACAAATTTTAAAACTTTCCCTATCCTGTGAGAATACTTCACTCAGAACTGACAGTACTCAGGCCTTCTGAAAATATCACTAATTTCTTTTGAGACCTAAATAATGAGGTGTGTGTTGGATAGTCCTTAAACTAAAAGCCTTCTGCTCTGATGTCAGGCTGCCTTTAACTTTGTATTTTACCAGTAGCCTTGATCCCATCTCACTACACCAAGGGCATAAAGAAAGAACTTTCCGGGTAAGGGATTTTGTGTTCTTATGCAAGTGCATTTCTGAAAATAAGACAGTATCATCCTGTGGTCCTCTAGCAGTTTTGGAGGAGGCTGTAGAGCAGGACAATCTGAAGATCCTGGACAGTAATTCAACTCACTCTTAGCTGGGTAGACTTTTAAAGGGTGGACCTTTGATTTACTCATCAAGCTTTGTTGTCTCTATTGATTAAGTACATAGGTAATGTGTATATTTGTCTTTCCTTTAGGCACCTACATTCAGGGAAATTAAATCTGGATCTAATTTCCATTCCACCAAACTATTCTAACTAAGCTTATATCAATATAAGTACTGAATATTATGATAAGGAAATCTGCTGCTAAATCACTACTACTATCAGGACTGACTTGGCTTTTACAATGTGAAGCTAGAAATTACTTCTATTCCTGTATGAGCCTCAAAACACATGGATAATCCTCTCCAGCAAAGAAAAGTCAACTTGTCCTTAGCTGTCTTATTGCTTATATTTTAAAAGGCACTTAAATCAGACACAAGGGGATGGACTTTTAAAAGTTGGTTTCTTTTAAAATAAACTTCAAACTTCAGACACACCAGAGCTCCAGATGTTTAATTCCCATGCATGCTGATTGGCAGAGTGAAGAAAAAAAAAAAAACATTTTAAAAAACTTATTTTTTACTTAATGCAAAAAGACACTTGTGCCCTTCTATCTCCTAAAAATATCCACCTTTTAACTCCCTTTCTGCTCATCTTCACTTTCACATTGAAATGTGCCATTGTTCTGTTTTTCCACGTGCTTATCCTGACCACCATCCATCTCTGCATGAGAGCAAAGAACAGAAACTCAGAAATCTCTAGAGTAGTAGAGCTGCCAGAGGGACTAAAAGCAGATTTTAAAGACTGGCTTGCCCAAGGAGTCTATATGTCACGTAAGACTTCCAGCACGCCTGTTGAAATGCACATTTGTGGGAGGAAAGGAGCTGCTTGGGGAGCAATCAGGATCCCAGTGAAAGTTCTTTCTGTTCAGACCAGCTGCTTGGTTAGTCCTCAGAAAACACTGAATTTTTCTGGGTTTTATGCACATTTGCCTAAGGCATTGGATGGGTACTTCTTTAAACAGAAAAATGAATAACAAAATCACAAATGATTAAGAAACAAATAAAATGGTGATTTTTTTGAGACCTCCTCCCACCTGCACTTGGATGTGCAGATGTATTTTTTAGTTCACTGGCAGCTGTTCTGGCAAGGGAAGTCATCAAAACCCTGTAAAGGTAGATGATAGAATCAGGGTGCACAAAGCTCCCTTCCCATTGTGGGCTGGAAATGTCAGCAGCTCCCACACAAAGCATTTTTTCAATTAAGGCCTGGGACAGCCACTGTGATTAACTGTCTGTTGTTCTTTTAAAAAATTCCAGAGTAAGCTAATATTGTCTTTCTAGAGATTGGTTTCTCAGAACAGAAAAGTGAGAAACAACCTAATTTCTTTATTTTTTTTTGTTATTCTGGTTTTTGTTTTTGTTTGTTTTGTTTTGTTTGTTGTTGTTGTTTTTTGTTTTTGTGTGGGTTTTTGGGGGGTTTTTTTGTTTTTTTTTTTTGTTTGTTTTTCGGGGGGGCTTTTGTGTGTTGGGTTTTGGGTTTTTTTTACTTGAATGGTTTGGGGTGGGGTGGGTTTCTTTGGTTTGGTATGATTTGGTTTTGGTTTTTAGTTTGTCTTTTTCTAGCTGCAGCATCTCCAGGCAGGAAGTGTAGTAGACTGGATTTTAATTTTGACAAACTCTACAAGCTGTGGTCAAAGAGCTAATTGATGTTGTTGTTAGGAAAAGGGAACGGACAAATTTCTATGAAAGACTATATGTTAAACTTAATTTCAAGGACTGACTTATCAAACTGGATTTTTTTCTGTGTTTATGTCAGAGGACAATTAATTTAAATTAAAACATTTGTATTTTATTTCTAGTTTCAGTTATTCAACTTCTGTACCAGACACAGGTTGACATTTAAAGGAATCTATGTCTTTTAATCCCACAGTTTTTTAGCTGAAGCTTATCAATAAAGTGATTATTTATTTAAAAAAAAAAAAAACAAACTAGAGCATACCACCAACCAAACACCCAAAAACCCCGCAAGAAAAGACCTTTCAAAAAACACCAGCAAATCAGCATGAAGCTAAAACAAAGAGGGTATATTTCCATGTGGTTTTGACAACACTTGTCATAAGAAGCTCTATGGGAATGTAGTCTCTCATTCATGAGATGCTTCTATGTGTCTTATTTGAAAAGGGGTGGTGGGATGGGAAATTCTCTGCAGCTAATCTGTCCCTTTGATAAAACTGCTGATCTGTGGCATCTTGGCTAAAGGCTTATTGCTGTTTCTAGTGCTGCATGTCTTACTCCAGAGAAAGAAGCAGCTGTGAACTCCACTGCTACATGTCTGCTGTGCGACTGCAGCTATCTATGATCATAGTATTTGATTTTGACCAACTTCATCTTTTCAATGACTTTGTCTGTTTAAGAGAATTTTACACTGTCTGGATTTTTTCCCATTTATTTATTTATTTATTTATTTATTTTCTGCCCTGTGACATGAAAAAATTCATGCTTCCTTTGGTATGATGTACATACAGCATGTTCCCAAAGATGACGCAGAAAACAAAAGAAAGCCAGAATCCCCTTTGAGACATGACTGATTTTTATACTATTACTGGAATTCGAATCAATTATTAGGTCAGTATATCAAATCAGGTCTAAATGGTTTTGTGATAATTCATAATTGCAGAGCAGTTACAATGTTATCAGTAAATCTGGACTTTTCTCCTATTCTACTGAGTTTGCTTTTGGCTAAGCAGAACAGATGTGTATTTGTTTTGCAAAAAAGCATGGCTTCTGGCTCTAACAAACAAATCAAACATTTTCTGTTCCTCTGGACTTGTTTGGGTGCTTTTTGTTTTGAAACATTCAAGAACTTAAGTACAGGAAGCTGTTGTTGCTGGAGGATGTTATGTTTCTCTTTCTTTCCTGCCCATGCCAAATACACCCCTTGTGGTAATTATCAAGGGAAACAAGACCAAAGAGAAAAAGAAAGAGAAAACGAAGGGAATCATAGAACAAGACAATTCTATGATTGCAGATGCTCTACAAGAGTCACTCACAGCTCAGATCATTAGAACAAAGAAGAAAGGAAGGTGAAAAGTTGTTCATTTGTTTTATATTGGAAGGAGAAAAGCTGATCTATTAATCTCACAGTAAACTGAAATTTCCCCTGACTTCCCCCGACTATGCTCTTATGATGAATTGACAGAAACAAAAAGAAGAATTAAAGACAAAATTCTCTGAAACCACATCAGGGATTTATATCTGGAGTAAGCACTAGTTGCTGTTAACTAGGGAAAAACATGCATTCAGCTGGTGACAGATGGTGTGTGGAAATAATTTGGTCTTTAAGGAAGAGAGCTCCTCAGGCTCTAGTGAAAGTAGAGACTTAGCCATTGATGGAAGGAAGAGGTGCTAAGAAGGACAAAGAGTGACTCAGGTCAGCTAGATTTTGGTGGTTAACTGTATATTCATTTTGACAGTTTTCCGTCATGAACGACAACAAATCACATAGCCAGAGCTCAAGATGCCAGCAATACCACAGGAAGGTGAAACAACTTAGTGAGTCACAGATTTGCTGGGATGGGTAATGCATCTGAGATTTGCTGCCCTGTGGCTTTTTTGCTCCGAATCATGGCATGTGTGTGATGCAGACTACACAAAATGGTGACAACCATATGCCTGAGCAGCTAGCCCGGTTCAGAGTGTGGATGGATTTGGCTGGGACAGTAATATGAAAAGCAGAAACCAGTGTAGTCAACTAATTTAAAATAAATGTCAGCCTAAGTATTCTAGGAATATGACACAGTTTCTGGGAGCAGCATCAAGGCTGTTTGGAAGATATGTAACACAAAGGTCAGAGAAAAATAATCCTATACAGTTCAAACTGAGTAACAACCTGAGTTATAGTTCACCATATTTACAGTGAAATACCTACAACAGAATAGAAAATAATATCTTTAAAGGAAGATATTAATATGAGATAACACCATTTGAGTGTTTAGCATACCTGCCATATCTATATTATACCAATATAATATTAAGTTCAGCCATAGCAAAGTACAATAAACATCTGTTTCCAATTCCTATCATATCTAAGTCCTTTGAAAAAATATCCTGTGTCAAATTTTCCCATTGCTCAGAATTTTTGGAATAAATCTTTTTTTGGTATAACAGTGACTAAAGTCCTAAACTTTGTTAACTTTTGTTTATTGCTGTCTTCTCAGTGTAAAACTCCATAAAATGTGCATTTGCTCAGGTTTACACAGTACTCCATGGAGCCAGAGAAATTCAGAGACTGCAGCATGCTCTATTTCTTCATTTTGCACAGGTGAGACAAAACATGCTGTGGAGGTTGAAGTGCCACAACCTTCTTATTGCATTTATTCATCTGGAAACTTAACTGAACTAAATAACTAGGATGCAACCACACAGGGCCTTAACATTTAACACTGAATACATTGAACCGAGTCCACACCAGCTGCCAACAAGCAAAGAGAGCAAAACAGCAGTTAAGCAGAAATCAGAATTATTCCCATATAATTATGAAAAAGCAGGAAGTCTGTATTTTTCAAACTGGATGGACAACATTTCATGCATTCCTTATGTGTGATAATTCTATACATTATTTTACCTACCATTCCACTGATGAGTTGGGTAGCCCAGCTTACACACCTGAAGTGCATACTAAAAGGAGTTGCATTAAAATAAATGAGCCTATTCATTTTCATAGAGGTTTGAGATACAAAGGCTTAAACATTCACAGCAGGTGGCACTACCTATTTCATTTAAAAATATTGCCAGGGAAAAGAAGAATCTAATGTCAGGAATGGGTTATTAGGAATATTACATCCGGTATCAACTTTGGACCTTCAAAGAAACCAGAAAGACCCCAGTATCTACATTTAATTTATATTCAGACCTGACTGGTAACCTATTCCCTTTTGTTCTCTGTGTCATCCTTCCATATGTCCTGCCCCTGATGTCAAATATCTTTTCTTGGAGAAATGTCAGAGGAAGAAGAGAGATTTTTCTTACACGGAGATTTTCATTGCCTGCTTCTCCCTAAATCTGAAATGTAAGCTGTTTTGCTTTCTGGTTAAAATAAAAAAAAAAAAAAAAAAAAAAAAAAAATAAAAAAAAAAACTATTTTCCTATACATGCCAATTAGACACATATTAGAAAGAATCATGTGGTTGAAATTATATCATTAAATTCTGGGATCTCTGTGTTTGTGGGAACATTCATAGATGTATTTTGCCCTCACAGAGGAAGCACAGTAACCTCTGAGAACTGCTTTGTGTTTGAAGGCTCCTTGCATGCAGTACAGACAGCTGGCACTGTTACCCTGTAGCCCAGTAGCAGAGCACTATCCCTGTAAGAAACAGAGCACAACATTTGCAGTGAGTTTGCAAAAAACCTCCCCACCCAGGCTGGTCTTGCCTGCTCTGCCTAAACTGGTCTTGATCCACCTGCAACACTTGTCTCTTCAGTCTAGCTGTACATATTGTAATGAAAACTATGTAGCGTAGAAAAATGCGGTCCTGGGACTACAGGAGAGTCCCTGAAAGGTGGGAATGCAGAGTAGAGAACCAGAAGAGTGGGATGATAAGGCATGGAGTGCAGGCTGGCACTGAAGATCCCACAGGAACAAACAATTCACTCAGTCAGTTACAGAAAGGCAGACCTGAATCCATGTAAAACTGAGTTTGGAGGTAGCAAAGATAATAAATCCAACTGTGGAGCAATAAAGGAAGAGGAAAGGTGTTAAGGAAGATTCCCAAACATAGAAAAATGACCTCAAGTGGACCCTAGAATGAGGAGAAAGACACAATCAGCATGAAGATCACATTTTTTTCTGCAAAAGGAGTCCAGCTGATGAGGATTCAGTGTTATAATCACCCCACCCCCCTCCACTGCCTTCATACACCAGGATGAAACCACCAGCTTTAGGATTTCCAAGAGCAGTGGGGAAGTGACAGCACCACCAGGAAAAGGGATAGAAAGTAGGAAGTGAAATTTCCACTATATTTCTATTATTTCCTTTTTCCGTAAAAATTAGACCCTGAATAACAATGATTCTATGGTTAAGATTTCACTTACTTTAACAAGAAATTATTGTCTTTTTATGTGTGCATGTTTGATCACATTAAGGTTTTGTAGATGTAGATGTATGACATCGCTTTCACCAAGAGCATGCAAAAGTGGCCATGTGTAAATTCAGTATTTATGAAGAATATCTGCCAGTCTCCTGCCTGTGCAGAGAAAAAATCAGCCATCTTCCAAAAAGCTAGTCCAGCTAAAGCAACAGCAGTGCTCTCTTTCCAGTGTGATTCAATTTCAGTTGACAAAGATCATCTCAAAAGTGAGAGGTTATTTCAGTTTCCACAACCCATTTATCACTAGGCCTGCCAGAATCACAGCCAAGAAGCGTGCCAATTAGTGTGATATATTTCTATTAATTTCAGCATTAACTGCAAAAATTACTAGTCTGGATATTCTGGAAGTACTGTGACTTGAGCATATAATAAAACTGAGCACTGAATTAAACTAAATGGATCTTAATGATGCATATGAAAAAGTGCATAACTTTGGATATAAACATCTGGCTGATGACCGGTGAGGGACTGGCCAGTGTTCATTTGTAACACTGCTCACTACCAGATGAGGTCCAAACAACCCATTTCATCATGAACCAGTGCCACTGACAGACATTCTTCAGCAGCTTTGTTCAGAGCAGTTTGTCCTTCTGGATGGAATTTGATCTCTGCAGCCAGCATCACTACTGTACTGCTGGTGACCTCAATAGATAACGTGGTGTTATTCACAAACTGTTATACAAGCAAAAAATTTACACATTATTTACCCATTATTTCTCTGAGGGAATCTTAAATAATCTTTTCATTTGATACAGTTTTCCGAATTTTATTTTAAACAATATAACAGGTTTTTTGCTTGGAGGAGATGATAATTTTAGCTAGAAGTGAAAGTATGCATGGAACAAGGAGAGAAACTAATCCTGAAAAATACATACTGAGCCTTAACCCATGATATTTTTTATATTATCATTGCTCATATTTGATAGGGGGTTTTTTCTTCTTTTTTTTTTCCTCTTTTATTTTTTTTTTATTAATTTGGTCTCATCTCATAAGCCCAGCTTGATGTTACCTTTAGTTATTCTTAAATTATTTTTTCTGTGTGAAAAAGCTTATTTCCACTGGAAACATTTGCAGTCCCACTGTTTTTAATGTAAGCAGGTTTTGACCTATCGAATACACAAGTCTTTAAACAGTCCATTTTAAAATAATTTTTTTCTTATGCTATGAACCCCTGAGGTACTATGCCAAGGTTAGGAAGCTGTGCATAGTTATTTTTGTGCTTTATAAAATCTTTAACATTTTCGGTGCATAAATCATTTTTAGCTTTACCTAATTTTAGAGCATAAAGGGCACGTCAAACTTTACTAAACTGAAGCCCCGGGAAACAGTCTATAACAATGATGGATTTTTATAATGATATAACCCTTAATGAATTATTGTAGTTCCTTAACAAGGTTTTAATAAGAAATTTCTTTTGCCAGCATGGTTATTAGTTTTCTCATTTGAATAGCCCTGGGCCTGTCTGCCGTAGAATTGTACAATATAATATTTTTTTTCTGTGTCAATCAAACAATACTGCAAATCTCCAAGCCTAAGTAAAAGAATTTACTTTTCCTTTCTTTGATTTTTTTTTTTTTTACAGTAAAGGTCAGGGGTTTTGAACACGTACCTTGAAATGAAGATATGTTGACTACAATACAACTGTTACTTGTGTTTAAGGGAAGAATACTCACTGCTACTCACACATTTTCCTGTATGATCAAATGTCTAGGAAAAATTTCAGTACAAGGTCTTTTTAAAATGAGTGGGTGCTTGTCTGTGTCCTTATTTGCATTTTTATGCATAAGTTGTCTCTTTTCTTCTTCTTTAAGGTATTTCTATATATCTGATTGGTATTTTGAATACTTTGATAAATATTAATCTTTTCTATTTTAGTGATGACACTTTTCACCATCTGTTCATGTGTGTGTACACATAATTTACTGATGTCCACTTGAGACAATATAACTAAATTTTTAAACCTGTAGAGCTGAACAGTGAGATGTTAAGAAATGTCTGTCCTATCTTCGTTCAGTCCTCTCATGTATATGTTATGCAACAGTTATTAATTACTTGTTTAATTATTCAACAGACAGTAAACTAAAACTGACTGTAAAGAGCTTCAGAAAAAACTTATGAGACTCACTGACTGTGTGATATAATGTAGTATGGAATTTCATGTCAACAAGTATAAAGCAATCAGCGTGGTTAAAACAGCAGTAAATGCTCAAACACTGCAATGGACTCTAAATTCATTACTTCAGTCCAAGAAAAGGATTTTGTAGTCATTGGATATTTCTCACAAAACATCAGATCAATACCCTGCAGTGGTTGCAAAGGCAAGCAGAATGTTAGCAATTATTAAGAAGGGATTTTAGAAGAAAATATGAAATACTATATAACCACAGAAATCCATAGAAAATTCACTTTATGATGGTACTTGCATCTGGAATACAATATAAACTTCTAATCTCTCATTTCAAAAGGATATATGAGAACTAAGAAAGGTAGAGTGAAGGCTGAAAACAACAATCAGAGAGGTAGAGAATAGCTTATGTCCAAGGACAATTTAAATGCACTCAGTGTCTTAAAGGGGGAGAATAAAAAAAAAAAGAAAAAAAAAAGGAAGCAAAAGACAATAAAATAATAATTGAGGAAGACTGCAATGAAAAATATAAAGTCAAGAGCATCATGGAAATGGGGAATATATCCCATGCCAGCAATCAGAATTACATGCAGATGATTAAATTATTAGGTGACAAGTCCACAGGTGACAGAAAAAAACCCCCACATTTGTTCACAGGTCACATTATTTCATTGTGAAACTGTTTGCCACAGAATATTGTGGAGGTCACATGCATAAATGGGTTTTAGAAAGTGATTATACAAATTAATGAAAGAAAAGCGTCAAGAGCTATTAAACATGATGAAGTGATTCTCTAGCTCAGGAAATCTTTAAAGAATATATTGCCAGAAGCTGAAAGGACATAACAAAGAGAGGGTTTGTTCTGCTTTAGCACTGTGGATTTCTGTTTTGTCTTAGTTGTTTTGTTTAAATTATTTTCTTTATGTCCCTTACTGACTACTTCAGAGACTTGATGCTGGGTTAGATAGACTTTGGTCTTAAATATTAGAGACATTTTTATCTTTTTATATTCTTTTAACAGATTAAAATATTCAGAGAAAGACTTATAATTGCCTCTGTGTCTTGAGAGTGTAATCACGAAGTAATGCCAGGCATTGTTGACACAAGGAACAAAAAATAAGTTTGTACAAGGTATTATATGGTGTATCTAGTTAAAGTCTGAAAAGACATATTCTGATCGTATGAGTGGACTACATTTTATTATTCAAAAATATGTGACCTAACCAAAATTGAGAGGATTTTGATTAAATGGCAAAAGGAAAATCAATAGAAATTTCTACCCAATATTATAAGTATTGGCCCTAACCTTTCAGTTGAGTCCAAGCTTATCTTTTGTCCACATTCTGTGTGTTGAAGCCTGAATATGAGAGTAGGCTTATGTGTTTCAGGCTGAGCCAAAAGGATAACCCCCAAGACAGGATTTTGAACATATTGTTATAAAGATATGTTCACATTCTTACATGAAGCAAGATCTTGAAGACAAGCAGCATTTTTTTGGTTTGTTTTCCAAATATTAGACTTTACTGGGTTAGGCATCCCTTGTGATCCAGTCTATTTTTAAGTATTTATTTGGCCAGAAAGAAGGTTGTTTAAAAGCTTGCAATGTTTTTCTTCTTACGTTCTGTTGTGTTGAAATGTAGGGCTGCTGCTGGTGCAGTCATATCATATAACCACAGTTTCTACTTTCCTTGGGCAAAAAGCATCTCAGTGATGGCATAAACTTTTCAGTGCAAGTGTTGCACAGATAAACCCCCCTGCGATGTAGGTTACTGTGGTCCTGACTCATAATATTTCAAAAAGGAAGCTGGTTCACCCCTAGCACAAGAGTCTTCCTGTGGGATACGAATTAAAGTTTGAATAAAGAGGATGACATGAATGTTTTAGTTGTACCACCCAGGAGCTCTCTCACTCTCTTTCTCCCACAAGATGGGGGGATAAAATGCAATGAAAAATATCATAGTTTAAGGATGGGGAGATCATTCACCACTTATCATCAACAGGCTAAACAGACTCAACATGGGGAAAAGGAATTTAACTCATTGCCAATTGAAATAGATCTAAGTGAAAAACATAAACTAAACCACCACCCCTCTTCACTTTTTCCCAGGCTTTGCTCCTCTCACATGATCCTGCTTCTCAGGTGGCACAGAGGGATGAGGAATGTGAGGTTGGGGATCAACCCATAACAGCTCTTTGCTGCCATTTCTTTCTCCTCACATTTTTTCTCCTGTTCCAGTGTGTTGTTCTGCATGGGCTTCAGCTTCCTTCAAAGCATGTTTTCCTGTTTCAGCATGGGGTCCTCCATGGGCTGCATGGAAATATGTCCTTTACCTTGGTCCACAAGCTGAGGGGAATCTCTGCTCTAGCTGCTGGAACTACTCCTCCCCCTCTTTCTTCTCTCAGCTTGGTGTCCACAGGACTCTCTCCAACACTTTTGCCCTCATTCCACACTGTCATGCAGTGTTTTGCCCTTTCTTAGAAGGTTTCCCCAGAGGTGCTGAGGGGGTCTGCTGTGTCCTGTGGTGGGTCTGCTGGAATCGGCTGGGCAGATGGGGAACCAGCCCCAGTCTCTCTTTAGAGATGTCAACTCTGCAGCCCTTGCCTGCTGATGCTTGAGCACCTGCACCTGACAGTTTTATGGTGTTACAGGTGCCACTGGCAAATAAAACATGCCTATTTTATCATCTTCTGTACTGCTTCAGCTGAAATACAGTGGAACTCTGCTTTTTCTCTTTTTATATAGACATGATCCATGAAACCTTGGGCCAAATGGCATTTGAAGAATGTCTTTGTGGATATCATTTTGACCCAAGGGAATTCCCATACCACAAACACTGGCCTCAGCAATATGACTGACAGGATTTTTTTTTCCAAGGTTATCATTGCTTGTTCTGCTGGTAGGTGGTAATGAGTGACTGCCTTAGAGCCAGCTATGTGTTTTCTATTTTTTATTTATAAAAGTGTCATTTTCTCAATGAACAAGTGGTTTGGTTTGGTTTGGTTTGGTTTGGTTTGGTTTGGTTTGGTTTGGTTTGGTTTGGTCTTGTCTCACAGCTTCCCTTCCTATTCTTTCCTGCATCCTGGTGGAGGGAGTCAGTGACTGAGTAGGGGCTTAGCTGCCAGCCAGGTTCAGCACAGAGGAAAAAAATCAGTCAGATGTTTGTGGAAACAAAAAACTGATGTCTGAGAGGGGTCTCTCTGCATTAGATGCTTTGTGCTTCATTTTCATTGAATAGAAAGAAGCAGTGACTGGTAGAATATTTCATATGATTCATAAGATCAGTGCAGGTAAGACTGATCCAGCTGGTATCTAATTCATGGGTTAGTTTTGGTTCCAGGTCCTGATTTGGGTGAAAATAGGAGACCAGCCAACTTGGTGCTTAGGTAGTTATACACACAAAATAAAACAGAAATAAGGATGTTAAAAATAATTTTGGACTTAAAAAGTTTGTTCAGTTCTTGTTGTAAGCAGGTGTCTGTGTTGGCTTTTTTAGGAGTCATCAATCCTAGCAGGATGAATTTGTATTTGCGTAATCAATTATATATAACAACTCAGGCTGAGCAAATAGATAATACTTTACTTCAATAAGGCATTCTTGCAAGGCATTCTATCAGAAAAGTGATTTAATGTTTTCAATACTAATCTCTGTTCAACTATAAACTTCTCAAAGGGTAAACTTTCAGGGATAAATGCAAATTATTAACACAGAGTACTATGAGAAATTACTGATAGAGATACACAAAGATCAAGTATATGTCATCAACAGGAAATTTCACTTTATAGTTTAAGCCCTTTTGTGTCTTTGGATCAAATTTATGTAAGAAATTTGCATAAGTCAGGAGAAGTTCTTATTGTATGATTCACCATAAGTATTGTTTTCATACCTAACTGAACTCTGCTGATGTAAAACAGAAATAATTGTGCTTGATTGACCCTGAAGTTATACATTCTTGACAAAAAAGGATGGAGCATCTTGAAAGCCATATGCCAACAGATGAAAAGGAGATGAATTCCATTATAAATACTGTGATTATTACTGGTCAGCATTGTGAGCAGCATAGTTTTAAAGCTACCAAGCAGAGAAGGTGAGAAGGCAAAATTAAAAGGCAGCAATATTGATCTCATCCTGCAGCTTTGTGTTTCAGCACATCATTCACTTTCAGCTCTCTGTCTCAGTGGCAAGCAGCTTGAACAGCTTGAACTTTTTTCTCTATGTTATGTCTACTACTCTATTTTCAGAAATTTTGCAAAGAATGGTGGAGTAGAGGTCCAATGTTCTTCAAGGCAGAACATAACCATGGCATTCTTTTAAAATACATTCATGTAGCACCTTGATTAAATAAGTCGAATATAGTTGTACACAGATTTATTTTAATACTCATGGCTGAGGATTTTCCTATTCCTATATATATATTTCTTTTTTACTGGGCTTTTTCCAGTAACACATTTATAAAAATGTGTATAATTTTATGTATTTATATAAATATGTAAAATAGAAAATATATGTTAATATATAAATACATAAATTTTTTAAATAATGAAGATTATAATCAATGAAAGCTGAGCAAGAAAGCAAGCAGAAAGAAGATTAATCACTTATGATCTTTACCCAATGCATTATTAATCATATTATGCTATGATACCCCAGTTTGGATTAACCACTTGGAAGAGGACCAGACTATGTGTCTTTATTTTCTGACTGCAATGTACCAACAAAGATTTGAAATCTGACCTGGACCTCTTGTATTTTGCCAGTACCATCTATCCCAGTTGAGTTAAAGAGGTGTTTCCCACTGGTCAGGTCAGTAGGAGCTGTCATAAGTATTTCTCAGTCAGCAGGAGTCATTCTTGAGCCAGTGGGAGCTGTCACAAACCATTTTGACATAACATGTATCATGCTGGAAGTGAGATTGACCTCTCCAACCTCCCTTGCTATTATATGCAGGTAATCAGGTCACTCCACCCATCTGGTAGCTCAAACTGAGCTCAGTTCCACCATTCTACTGGCCTGACTGTCCTTTCAGATGTAACAGCCATGTACTTGTGAATCTTCATCCAAATCACACCCAAATCAATGGGACTATTCTACTGTAACATTATTGTGGGCTGTAAAACACAGTCCTTTGTCTCACACCATTTTACCCTGTAAACTGTCAGAGGGTGAGTTTGGATAGCATTGGAAAAGACTGCAGGGTAACAACAGATACTCTGTTATGCAGAGCAAAGCATCTAGCACACTGTATAGCTCTGAAAGTGCCCTGAGTTGGGCAACTAGTGTCTTTTAATAGAGATTTCTGCACAAAAATCCCTTACACTTGAGGAGGACCAAGTGCAGCAGAAAAGACTACCCAATGAATATTCTATTTGCTTCGGTGGGTGATGCTAGTACTGAAGAAATTGGTATATTTTACCTCTGAATAATTTTTCAACCATGAACTTTGTTGCAAAGGAAGTGACTAAGCTTTCTCTTTCAAGAAAGGATGGTGGTCACTACTTTTAAAGTATCTTTTTAAAGTTACTTTTCTTTATCCAGTAGTTCCTGGCTACTTTACAGGTGAATGTGAGCATTCACACAGAATATGAGTCACCATTCCTAAATTTCATTTTTGGCTCAGGGGAATCAAACACCACAAAGTCGGTCTTGCAGAAAAAGCTTAGAGTACTACCTGGGAATGACATGAATGAGGTTAAACTCTTCACTGATACCCTAAAAGCCTTTTCCCTGTGCCATATATGTCTAAAGATTAATTAGATACACAGGAAGAGCCTGCACTACTGGGAGTACCTGAGCAGGGCTCAGAACTTTGAACCCTGTTTTAGATTATGATACTTATATATACCTCATCTCACAGTAGACAGGCTGTGGTAGAGAGAGAGGTCTGTACCTTTTATCTAGGACTAGGGGGTTTGAGCATCTTCATGTGTAACATCTATACATCCTGCAGCAGAGATTTGAAGATCAGTCTCTGGGACATCTGCAGTAGGTCAGTCTTCATTTCTATTGCTGGAGTAGTTCCACTTCATGTGAGTGATTACGGAGTAAATGGTCCCTGAGACAGCACAAGAGTGTGTCATTCTGACCTCATGACAAGCCTCAGTGTATGCGATGAAGAAGGAACAGCCCCCTTTCATATACCTTTATCAGTGGATATATTTAGGGAAAGCTTTCTCTGGATCATAAATGGGGAGTCTTCTCTTCTTAGTCACATGAAAAGTTCAGATCGGGAAAGGCAAAAGATAAATGATCTGTGATTTTCCACTTCCAACATCACTGTTCTCAGTTTTATTGTTAACAGCTAAAAAGGAAAAGAATAGGAAGCTTTAGGAGCTCTCTTTTGTGTAGTCCTTTTCAGTATCAGCTATGTATATGACTGAAGACTCTGACACTTCCTCAGAAAAATAATGTTTGGCAGGTAATGAAATGGAAAAAGTAAGACAACTTGATATTTTAAGACAAGGAGCTGGATATGATGGCACATTGCAATTCCTAGATCTGTAGAGAGTGAGACCAGTGCTACTTCTAGTATGGTACCTGAAAGCACAGACAGAACAAAAATGTCAGTACATAATGGTGAAATGGGATCATGAATTGGAATTAATGTAGAGATTCTGACCATAACCTTTCCTCTTGTAGTAGCTGGTCATACAGTGCCTTGTTCCTTTCTTTTTCACCTGGTTACAATCAATAGCATAGTCCAATAATGGCTAACTCCTCCACTGGTTGCTGTTTCAGTCTACTTGTTCTAAAATGAATACCTACTCTCATAATCCCAGTTGATATCCAGATTTAGCTGATGCTGTCTTTTCTCTATGTCTTGTGTTGCTACATGATATAATTCATCCCTGTAGAATAGATCATAGAATCATAGAATGGTTTTGGATGCAAGAGACCCTAAAGACCACCTACCTTCACCCTTCCCTGCCATGGGCTGGAATACCTTCCCCTAGACCAGGTTCTGTCAAAAACCCTGTATTATGTTTCTGTGGGTTGCAGGTTTTATGTGATCTCTGACAGTCTCTCTTCTCTTCCTCCTCTTCTTCCAAGAATGTTCCATGTATTCCTCATTCTCTCATAATCCAGTGTTTGTGATTTCAAAGGAAAATTAAAAAAAACTGTCTGAGGCTTTATCGGAAAGCCAGCTCTGACATTCAGGTTGCTGCAAATATCTACATGACTAAGCAATGCCTATTTTTTTTGAGCAGATTGGAGGTGTTCTTCACATTGCTGAATGATGGAATGAAGAAGAGTTCCAACATGGTTGGTCACAGCTATTTTGATTCACTTAGGATGGAATAAAGCACCATGTGTTAAATAATTCATATCCTAAAAGTCAATCAAGCAAAAAACTAAGAACAAAATCTCAAACTACGTAATAAAACTAATAGAGAGCCAATCATATGAGAGTAAAAACATACCAGATAAAGCCTTGTCATCCTCTTCCCTGCTCCCCATAACTTTCAGGGAGATATACTTTACCCAGACTAGGCTTCTTCCACTTTATTATATTAATTACTCAATATACACCATATAGCTGGGAAATGTGTGTTCAAGGACCACTGAACACTGAATTTTCTGAGTCTATCACAATTACAGAAACATCTGTGCTAAATGACTTTGCCTTTTCACTGTGAAATTTGCTTTATTCAGCAGCTTTGTACATGTCTGATTCCTACACATGCTGAAACAGAAAGGAGTGTTGTTTTTCTGCTTCAGTTCTTGGGAGTTCATATGACCACCATGAACCCAGGGTCTCACTTTCATGTGAAAATCCATTCTCCTTTTTCTATTTAATGGTCAAAACCTGTTGCTATAATATATTTACTATGATGTCATACATCAGCAACAGACTTATATTTTAAAACTGCAGTAGAATGTATGCATTAGATCATTGCTCACAGGCCACAGAGAGACAAAATACAAAGAATGCTTTACTTGCTTTCTTAATCTTACTTTTTTATTACTTCTTTTATTTTCCCTTCTTAACTTTCAGCTATATATTTAGCCCATTAAAATGGTCACAGAGATGGTTTATCCAGCATTATAGACCAATAATTTCATCACAATTAGCATTAAGGTTCCAAGAATTAATTGGGCTACCAGGGACCTATGGATTTTATTTAGTCTGACCTCCTTCTCAAGTCTTAGATGTGAAATGATGTCAGATTACTTCAGCTTTTGTTCAGCCTTTGGCCAAGCTACTTGTTACTGATTTGATGGTTCTTGGATCTGATGATCATTTGTGCAATGATAGTGCCTGCATCTCGAATTTCCATTGCTGTCAATAATGATCATTGCTTTATCTCATTTCTCTGTGACCCTCTAAGAAGAACCTGCCTCCATGCTCTTTTTAATCCCAGTTAGGCAGAGGAGGAAGACTGCCATCACATCCCTCCATAGGCCTTTTTTCTGAGTCTAGGCAAGCTCAATTCCCTCAGCCTCTCCATGTGCATGCTATATTCTGGCCACCTAATTTGGTGAGCTATCCCTTTTTCATGTTGATCACTTGAACTGGGAGATTCAAAACTAGATACATTATTCTATATGCAGTAACTGAAGATGATTTGTGGAGGTCCATGAAAGTCTGCTTTGTCCAACACTAACTCCACAGCTCCAAAGAAAGTAGGTGTTTGCTTAGAGTAAGTTTTGTAGAAATTCTTTGAGACACCTGGAAGAAAGATGATGTAAGGAGGGATAGGAGACAAAATATGGAGATAACAGAGTAAAACGGGGGGGAAAATTCTTTCCAACTGTGTGCTATAGCTGTTAACATCTCCTAAAATTAGAATCCTAAGTAAACTGAATCAAATTTTTCTGAGCTGCTGCACATCTGAAAGTTAGTCAGTTCAGAATAACTCTAAATAATGAAATCCTTATATTCCAGTTTATCACCTCAACTTTGCAGCTGAGATTCATCCTTTAAAAATTTTCTGTGTGGTCGAATTCATGCATAGCTGAATGAATTATCTTAGAAAAGCACTTCAGGAAAAAAAGGTGTTTGTTTTGCCTATTAGATATTCTCAAGATTTCTGAATAATCCTTTACTGTTTAATTATTTTCTGACATGTTCCATTCTGACACCCATTATATGCTTTGTTGTCCAGTATTTCCATGTCCTAAAAACAGTTCATTGCTTACAGAAATTTGGAAATTGATTAAAAATAATAATAGCATTGTAGATTTGGCTAAAGAGGAAATAAATGGATGAAAATTAATCCTATGATATTCAAAGATCTGGAAGAGAAGTGCACAGCCAGAAGGTAAAAGGAACAAAGGTTTTTCTAGCATATAAGAATATTCTTCTAGCATAGAAGAATACAGGCTTTTCCAACAATTTTTAATAATCAATTGTAAAATTATTAGCTGACAGTTTTACAGTTTTATGCTTTCTTTCACTTACAAAGATTTAACAATAATTCCTTTTCATCCTTTCAGGATGCTCTGAATTATATATTGAAAAGCCTTTCTAAGCATAATCACACATTCAGAGAATAATGGCCTTAGGTTGATCATCACAAACCATACCAGAAAATTCCTCTGGTGATTGGCATGCAAAAGTTTAATATAATACACCCTGAGTTCTGCCATGGTTATGTAGGCAATAAGCACCTGGGCTTACTGCTACACGTTACAGCACTAAACAAATGGAGTGCTGTAAATTGTGTTTCAGAACACTGTCATTTTGAATGCACCAGAGTTTCTCAGCACTTTCTGCAGCTAGCACACTCATGTCAATCATCCACCTTTTGGTACATCAGGGTTTTCATTAGTTCTGTAACTGCCTGACCTTGTGCCAGACTCAAGCAGACAGGTAGTTCATAACCCTTTACTGTCAGAATTAGCATTCATGATACTACTTAAACTGCAGAGCAAATTTAGAGTTCATTATTAAATGAGGCATATGTTACTACACTTATAACTGATTCAGTCTAGTTATTTTTAGTTTGACCTTTTCTGTATTCATCAAATCAGCTTTGAAATAGACATTGAGGTACCCTTTACTGTTAGTTATAAAAATTCTTAGAGATATTTTTTTAATGGAGTTTTCTGGCAAATTCTCATATATCACTAGTTTAGTGATATGCTAATCATCTCAATGTTAACTTAAGTAACAAAAAGAGAAGATGGAATCATGTGGATGTTAACGATCATTTTCTTCAGCTGTATCATCCCTCTTTGGCTTTGCTTTTTTACCAAGAGCTGAAATGCAAGTATTGTCAGTTCAGAATAGGATAAAAACTTCCACCAAGGATGGGAAAAAAATGTGCGAGGATAAAAATATAGACACTATTAAAGTGCATTTATTCTTACTGTTGTGCCATAGATAAAATTTATGCATTATTACTCTGATTTTCTGGCTATTTCATTCTCCTTCTTCTGAGGTATGGCACTGAGAGCAGAGACAGTAAGAATTCAAACCCACTGGGACATGACAGGCTTAAGAACTGTTTCTTTTCATTTTCCTTTCAGTGTCTTGAATTTCTAAATTCTAATATGGGAAAGAAAATATCTTTAAATTCTATAAACTTATAAGCTATAACAAAATCCTAAACTTAAAAAAATCCCTCTTTTTGCACTAAAAAGCAGCCCTCACATTTATCAGTGAATCCCTCACTCACTGATTTTCATTAGTGTAAAAGGATAAATGCTCTGATAATATACTGAGAATATATACTTATGAAATCACAATGATAAACTGTATAGTTAGCAAATAGGTTCAGAACTAAACTATTTGTATGTGTAGTAGCAAAGAAATTCTCATAATATGTTAAATAAACGTTACTGTATGTTTCACCCAGAGTCCTAAGAACAGCATATGACTCTTCACATGTTTAGAGACAAGCAAATACTTAAAAACTTACTGAGGTCAAAACTTTAACCCTTTTGTTTGTTTTACTTTTTTATTCCATTTTTGTTGTTTGGTTTTGTTTTGTTTTCTGGTAACTAGTTATGCAGCCAGCCAATCTTGTAAGTAAAAGATGAACAACTATAATGACAAAAGTTTTAGAAGTACTTACATATCCAACTTCCACTGAAATACATGGGAACGAATTAATAGTTTTTAAAAGTCAGCTTGTGCTATCATTACCTTTATGGACCATTGTGAGATGGAAACTGCTGCTTTTTATGTTGAATAGAGAATTCATTCTCCTTTTTTCCTCTTTCCGCAGGCACTGTGTTCACTTATTGCCACAATAACAATTTTGTACTCTATTAGAACAGTTATGTTATACAATTGCATACAAAAGCACTTTGCTGAATTAACACTTAGGGGCCCACGGAAAACAACAAATCGCAAGAAACTGTAAGAGTTGAAACACTGAAATGAACTGTTTAAAGTTCAGGTTACTGTATCATCTAACTGTAGTTCATTCCCTTAAGAAACCCTAAAATCTCATTTAGCTGGATGTCATATTCTCTCTTCTGCGTGATATAGATGAAGGCTCCAGTTCATAACCAACATGATGAATGTAGGAACCTAATTAAGACAGACTGACTCACCCTCTGGGAAGGTTCAGAAGCACTGCTCCTCATTGGGAGAGTTGAAGAGGAAGAGTGTAAGAGAAATAGATGAGTAAGCAGGACTTACTTTAGGATAGCTGGTTTGCCTCCCAGAACTGTACACTTGAAGTGTAGATGCATCCTCAGCTAAGTCAGGAGCCCAGTACAGTCTCAACCTGGCAAACAGCCTTCAGAAAGGTTTGCTGTGCAGTGAGCAGGAAGGAGGCACACTGGGGCAGAACCTACTGCACAATTACCATTTTGTTTGGTGGTGGGTTTCTTTTTTTGTTTGGTTTGGTTTGGTTTGGTTTTTTTGCAAGGTATGTGCAGGTTACCAGCAGTGTTACTTTTTAACCTTCTCGAATGTTTAAACTCTATAACCACTGGAAGAGGTGTAAGTCTTGTTGTTACACTGTTTATGAAACTGCCAACATTATCATTTCTGTTGATTTCTGCATAAAAATCCTGATGTATTACAATACCCCTGAACTTCAAAAGTGTGTGCTTATAACTTAGGTACCCACTGTATTTGGCTTAAATTTAAGAAACCAGATTTAGCACTGACACAGCCCAGGAGGACGCTCCAGGGTGCTTCCTTTAAGCTTCTTATCATTAATTCCAGAGGGAACTGAAGAGAGAAATCTTGGAGTTTACACTTCAGACTCAGACCTTCAAGATTCATCTGAGGATAGAGGCTCAGGTTTTCTATCAGGTTCAGACTATCCTTGGTTGCTCCTTAAATGGCATTTACATGGAATGTGAGCAAAGGGACTCCTAGATCTGGACTGAGGATGGCTTTAGGTGGAAGATAAGTTCAGAACAGGCATTCTGAATGTACTTAGATTTAGGCATGCTGGAAAATATCAGAATAATCAAAAAGAATCTTAAAATTATTTGCTCTCTATAAGTCAGTGTATTCAACTGCTGCTTGGGCATTAGAATTGTGAAAAGGCCTGAAAAAAAAAAAATTATCAGCAAACCCCAGAAATATTTTGGATATTTTTGTAATACTTCTGTCCAACAAAGAAAAATATAGATATATTGAAAGCCAACTATTTTTTTAAATTATTATTTGTAGAAAATATTATCAAGTTATGTGACACCTTCTGTACTTTAATTTTGGAGGATAATATATTTTACTTACAACTTAAATTAAAGTAAGAATTCAGATTTTAAAAGAAAAAAAGCAAACATATGTGATTCCTGTAGTAGAAGGAGCAAAAGCAACATTTATGCATGTTGTGTTCTGCAACAATTAAATGAGTATCTTTTTTTCATAGACATGACAAGTACTGGTACTAATTCCAAACTTTTAAATGAGATGCCACATCTTGTTCCTTCAAATTGATTGTCTAGATTTGTCATCATAATACTAAAAGAGTCCAAACAAAAAGGACTGGTTCTTTAAGAACAAGGGAAAATCTATGACTCTTTGAACTAATGAGTCCTGACTACTGGTCTTCTTTTAAATTCCTTGTCTCATAAACAATAATTTTTTAATGTCATTCTATCTGAATATTCAGCTAATATCAGGTAAAGAATATTAAAAATCTGTGTTTGATTTTGTTGGGTCTCCTTGATAATTGCAAGAATCTTCAGACAACTTTTTTTTACTGGCCTAACAATTTCATTTGATTAATGCTTATCTACCCTTAGTCTATGTGTGAATTGTAAACATTAAAAAAAATAAACTACATTACTTCTACAGCACAGAGGATTTGATCCATGTTCTGCTTGAACTTCACTCCAGAGTTCTAATGTTTTTATTATACTTTATAAGCTTGCATCTTAACATATATAATATAGAACATATTATAACCTTTATAACCTTAACAAGGTCTTGTATGTGGTAAGTTAGCTTTCTATCATGTAGACAAAGCAGAAAACATACATTTAAGTTAGGTTTTTTTTTTCAAAGATATTACATGGAATCCTTGAATTCTTTAAATTTCAAAGTTATCAAAGACCTCTGAATATTCCTATTCCTTAATGCTTCTGTTGCTTATTTTTATTTTTTAATTTGGTAGAAATAGCAGTTTCTGAAAAAAAGTCTTGTCTTAGAAACTTTTTGAAATTACTTTCATTTTCTTCAGAAAAAGATAATGGAAAAAAAAAAATAAATTATAAAAAATGGTGTAACCTTTGTTTTCATCCAGCTCCAAAGCATTTTGAATTACTACACTGTTCAGGTCAGTGTTGACATAGCTGGTACCCTGTGAGAGTTCCACCCCTCCATAACACTTCCATTCTCCTATGGGCCTGGTTGCTCTTCATCCTCCCTCGCAGGTTGCAGCCTTCCATCCCCCTCAACCACCACCATCACAGGCAGTCCATGAAGGAGGTCTGGTTTACCAGAAGCAATTGAAAACTAAGGCAATTGAACTTCAGCTCATAAGAGGAATAATAGCTATGCAGCGTATGGGAGCTAGGCCAGTGTAAAATAAAATGTTCTGCTATTTCTTAAAGCTTATACTTCAAGCTTGCTATGTTAACAACAGAAAAGAACAAAACAAAACAAACAAAACATCAACAAAACAACTCATTTTACTTTCTTTATGTGACCAAAACCATCTGAAACATTTCTGGTACAGATATCCTGTAGCATATATTTTTTTTTATAGATGCAGGAGTAAGAGCTTTACAATCTCATATCACAGGCTTTAGCTGTAGCCCTTTCAGTGAATTTTCTCATGTGCTCAGACTAGAACTCCAGGAGCTGGGAATCACTCAGCAGTGGGAGGTAATGCAGAAAGCAAGGAACTATCACAAAGTGCTTGTTACAAAGCTATCTTGAAGACAAGACCCTTGTTCAGATTTCAAAGATATCTTCCTTTTTTTTTCTTTTCTGTCTTTGTGCCTTTTAATATGGATGAAGCAGAGTGAAGTGATGCCAAAAGAATGCCAGAAGTCTCTACAAGAAAATTATCAGATTTAGTTCAATTCTTTCCTATTTCTCCCCATCCTATGCAGCAGACTCCCTGAGTTTGCTCCTGAGGAGGAGGAATAGCAGTGATCTACTGTTTATGGGCCATATCCAAGTAAATCCCTATGGGCTGAGCTGAGGACAGACTCGCCTGCAGAAATCAAGACTCCGCTGCAAAGCTTGCTGACTTTGCTCACAGATTCTTTAAAACGGAATTGAAGCCAGACTTCAAAGAAGAAAGTGAGTTTAAAAATAAAGCTTTTCTTTTTTATATTTTTTTTCCCTTTCAGAGCAGTTTAAAACTTCACCTGATCTGAAACAGTGAGGTTTTTTATGACACCAGTTTCACTTTGAAGTCCAGATTCTAGACAAGGCACATCAATTTCATAGTGTCTATAGGCATAAACAGAGCTGACTGGGCTCAAAATACCAGGATGTAGGTATGGTGAATGATGTAAATTCCTACATGGTTTGTTGTTTTGTTTTTCTTAGTGTAGGAGAGAGACTTGTAATTTTGAAGGCCAGGAATAATCAGCATCAGAAGCTTTGGAATAATCAGCATCAGAAGATTTAGAATAATCAGATAAATTTTAGGGCACAAAAAAGGGAACAAAATTATTTTTGTCTTCCCTAAATGTTATATTCATTCTTCATCTGTGAATATATTAATTTCCTAGAAGTTTTAATTTTTTTAGTTTTGAAAACAAAATTATATCTATATTCACTTGTTTAAGATTTTTTGCATTAGGTGTTTGAATGGATTCATAAAAGAATTTCCTCTCAAATAACAAATATTTCAGGTCTGGAAGGGGCAAAAAAATAAAGTTAGCTGAGTTTCACTCATAAGGAGGTAAAATCATGATTCAGTGATATTGATGACAAACTATCATGCTGTCCATTGTAAACTCTTGTATGTGATTAATTGTATCAGTATATGAAAAAACATGAAACAGAGAAGTTCTAATTTTCTTTTTAGATATCAGTACATGATGGTCAAAGCCTAGAAGGCGAAAACAGAATACCTGCTTTTCAATTATATGTATATTTATAAATGCATACATATTTGTGTTTATATTTTCATAGAGAATACTTTATTGGGCACACAACAGTACTGGTTTTAAGCAGCTTTAACTAAGCAGGTGAAATAGTTTAGGAAAGGACTATATATGAAGAATTGTATAAGATTACCTATACCTTGATAGGTATATATGAGATTTTTCTTGGTTTGTTTTTTTTTTTTTTTTTTTTTTTTAATTTGTTTTTTTGGGGTTTTTTTTGGTTTTTTTTTTTGCACCTTTTACTGACTCTTGAGTTCCAGAGCCTCATACTAATTGTGTAAGGGCATCTGGGAAGGTCAGAGAGGCCAGCACAGGGTTCTCCTGCTACCCCAAGAAGGCACTTCTTTCCATTCTCCCTTCATCTTTTAGGTCCTGTCCTTCTGCCTTGTAGATACCATAAGAATACATTATGGAGGACACTAGAGGGGCTTCTCTATCCATATCAACTTAAATAACTTTTCAGGGAAGATTTTGATGTAAAGTAGGATGTAAAATGTTTTCAAAAATTAAAGCTTTATTACATCTGGTGTATACTCTGTTCATTAGTTTGTATTTCCTGTCAGAAGAATGAGCAAGTTTACCAGGCATAATTTTTTTCTCTTTTTAAGATCAGGCAGATTATCTTTCATGGTTTCATTGTCTCAACTCTGTTTGTAAATGTCTTCCCTTTACCTTAGACCCCAGAAAGAAGTTCTTGCCATTGCTTACAAGTTAGAACATCCTTATGGTAAGTCTGTGAAACTTATTCCCACATTACATTACATTTCATCCCAAATTGCATTCAGAGGGATCAGGATATATGAAGCAATCAGCATCCCAGATGACTAATATTTCACCCTGAGTTTGTCTCTCAAAGAGAGGGAGAAACAGCCTAAACTGGAGGTGGGTTTGAGCAATGAATTTAATCTCCAGATTCAAGTGCAGTTCTTGAGAATGTTGAGTTGCAGACTTTTCTTCAATCCAGTATACAAGAGAAACTAAATTGATTTAAGATTTTGATAAAAATGGTTCAGAATACTTTCACCTCAAGATCAAATATGAACTTGTCAAAAAAGTCAACAAAATATCCCCCAAAAAACCAACACAATCAAAACAAAACAATCAAACAAACATAACCCTCCCAACACTAAAACATTTGAAGAAAAGAAAAATATTACCAGGTTTTGTCTGAATTGTTTCTAGACACCAAGACAGTAGCAGAAAAATTAATGTTGTGTGATGTGTTTAAATTGGTTTTTCAGCAAGACCTTGGACAAAGTCTCAAAATAATCTGTTCAGAAAACTCATTAGACAAAGTGTAGAAGATCTGGTTGCCTGAGCACTGCCATTTAGAATAATTTCAGACTCTGTAGGGCATCACATCTAATTTTAGATGTGAGTCTCTGGAAAGTCAGTCACATCATCTGGCCCTGTGGAAGTATCCTAGATGCAAAGCGTCACAACAGGAATTAGACAGTGATGTTTGTTAGTGCCCTTGATAGGAAAAATGAAATTTAAATTTTCAAAGTTCTGTAAAGATCTGGAACAAGAAAGTTCTCTTTATGTGACAGAGATTTTGATTATTTTTCTACTCCTCTAAATATTAGTTAGAGAGGTAATTTTTTTTTCCCCATTCATCACTATTGTACAACAAACTCATACCTTGAATGATTACTCAACTGTCTCTGTTGAAGGGAAACTTGCCTATCACACTTGTATATATAATAGCTCTAGAATTCTTCCTCAGAGTTCTCTACAGTATTTTGAAAAGGCAAGCAAATAATTTGCTCCTATTCAAAAGAGTGAAATTATGTCAACAGAAAGGTCTCTGGCAACTGGTCTAGCGTTTTAAGTTTATGAAGTTGAAAAAGTTAAAAAGACATAATTTTTAAAAATCTTAAGAACCCCTAAATAATTGACATATTAACTAGTTAAAAATAAAGAGCTTGTAGTTGATAGTCTCAGATCATTTCAACTTCCTTAGAAACTGCTTCCAGGTTTTTTTTTTTTCCCCAGCAATGAAAAGGTACCTAGACAAAACTGAACAGTCAGTGGAACTTAGATATTTGTAAATAAAACTGCATGTTAGCTTCTCTAGTGTTTCTGAAGTTTGATTTTTTAAGGGGTCAAGATCACTATTTACTATGGGCTTTTTCACTGTTTTAATTTCTAAATTACATTAGCACACGCAGAGTAAGCACACATAGGAAAAATATCTCCTACAGGAAAAATTAATTCCTCACTATGAAATTTGTAAAAACATAATCGCTGCTGTAAAAATGCATTTCAGAATTTTGAGTTTTGCTGAAAAATTATTTGTGACTTGAGAAAAGTTCTAATTTAAAACAATTCCACATGTTTTCATTTAAAACAATTCTACTCACCTTACCTTGGAAATGTTAATTTCTACATTTGATGATCACACTGAAAGGTCTACATCCACAGAGAGAACTGTGGGGCCTATTACACTGGTTGAGATAGATTCACTAGGCAGGTCCTCAATGCTTATGAGTAATTTTTTCATGTAAAAGATGCAGCCACACATCTGTTGAGGAATACTCCTTGTCCAGCAAGCTCTGCTGGCAAACTGCAGAGTGAGATGCAGATGGAGCTCAGGGTGGGAGCTAGACACAAGAGGCTGTGAACTGCCAACCTTTGGGATAACAAAGGGCACGAGATGGGTGACTCCAACCAGGTGGAGAGGGGACAGGAAGTGAAGACTCATGAGGAAGAGAGAACCTTTCCTGTATGTGGACTTTGAGGGTATAAACCTCCAGGGTCCTCCTTGGGGGCAGCAGCTCGGGCTGTTTCTGTGTTACTGTGCTGTGAATAAATGGCTTTATGGAACCAGACATCTGAGACTCTGCTGTGGGAAACCTGGGGTTGAAGTGGTGAGGAAGCCTGGTCTGGCTGTGGAGTGGGCATGTGGGGAGCCAAGGGGGACACGTCGGTCACGGGAGCCACCCGCTGCAAAGGGGCTTTGACCCAGCAGTGGCAGACTCTGGCCTTGGGATGTGACTGCCAGGGAGTCTCGAGAATGCTCAGACTGGGAAGTTTCCTTAACTTATCAGTCATACAACCAGAGGAGCTTTCTGATGAATCCACATGTATGAATTAAAAGTAAGAAAATTATATCATTTTGTCTAAAATGTGGTGTTTGGGCTAGGTTGCTGTATTCCTTGAGATAAATGAACAGAAATAAGCAGAAAGTGTCTGTAGACTTCCTTCTACTTGAAATTAGAAAAAAAGGATCAGTTTCTGCGTTTTGATTCTTGTCACCATGCTGCTAATTGTCCTGATTGTTTAGGAGGAAAACTTTCCCTTCTTCCTTCTATCATTGGTCACTGAACACTGGCTGAGTCACCTCATTCCTTCTCTAGGTGCAGTGTCTACCTCATCATCTGTTTAATTTTTATGTCTTGAAGTTTGTTTTTCTTTTTATTTTTCTGTTGTTTTTTCTCTTTTTGTTGTTGTTGGTTTTTTTTTTGGGTTTTTTTTTGTTTTTTTTTGTAGACCTTTTAGTCGCTACTTCCAGAAGCAAGGCTGAACTTTATTCTTCATGTGTAAAAAAATCTTGTCATTCCTTTGTCTGTGTGCAGACATCCTCCCCTCATTGCCCTTAAACCTTCCTCAGGCATCACTTGCTTCTTCTTTCGATTCAAAGCTTTTTTGATATTAGGTGTATTAACTTTAGTCCCAACAGTTATCCATATTCTAAACACAAAAATATTCAGTGCTTTCCTTGGAGGTTTGTTTGGAAATCTGCATTTTCTTGCCGGTATCAGATACAAACCCCTGCCTACAAGCACTTTTGTGCTTCTAGTCCTAATCTAAAATTCTCCTTTGTTAAACATATTTGTGACTTGCAATTTAACCAGTCTCTCTGGTTAGGAAGAAAGAAGATAAGAAGAGCATCAGTATGACAGGCTCTGACCAAAAGTAAGGTGGTCATTATATTCTAATTGCTTATCAACCATAAATTTGGTTTTATAAAAAGACATTTCCCCTCTCTAGAACACTGTAATTTTTGGCCAGAATAAACATATGCTACCTGCTGTTAGAGTTTAATTTTTTTCAGATGAACACAAGTATCATAAAGATAAGCTGTTGCCGTTTGATGTGTGTTTGAAGTACTCATGTTTTCTATCTTAATCCTATCTAATGGATACCTGTCAAGAATTCCAGTGTTAAGTTTCCTTATACCCAAAAAAATAACTTATTTAAAATAAAGAAAAGGAAATAAAAATATAAATAAGAGACTATATTGCAGGCTGATACCTGCAAGGGTGACTGGAGACAAAAGAAACATGAGGGAACAGTCCTATGATGTCTATATAATATGAGAAAACAGAGGAGTGTTTTGTGGAAACATCACCAAAACATTTTTTGGGGAAATATTTTCATCAAAAAGTCCAATGATTATAAGAGATAAAAAGCAAAAACTTTCTGGCTGAGTCTTCTTATGATAATTTGTCAAGTTATAAATGCACTTCACTTTGTTCCTGTAGGGAATGATTGCCTTTGGAAGGAAATTAGTAACAACAACTAAAACAAAGAGCAAGCATTTATTTCATGAATGTCACTGCAGAGAAAGGTGAAAAACAGTAAAGTAGGTTGGTAATTTCACAGAATCATAGAATAGCCAAAGTTTGAAGGGACCTCAAAAGGTTATCTGGTGAAACTTTTCACAGGAAAAGGGAGCTAGATGAGATTATGTCAGACCTTGTCCAATTGCATCTTAAAAACATCTAACAATAAGTACCCTATCACATCCCTGGGGAGGTTGTTTCAGAAAATTATTTTATTCAATGTAAAAAAATTCTTTCTTACCTTGAAATGAAACCTCTCCTAGTTCAACTTGCAGTATTTCTCTCTTGTCTTCTCCAGTTTCTCCTTCTGTAGAGAGAGCTGCAGTCCTCTGTATAGCTGCCCTTTGAGCCCTGGATGAGGTGCCTCCCTGAGCCTTCTGTTCTCCAGGGAGAAAAGAATTTACTCCCTTAGCCTTGCCTAGTGGCCCTCCTTGGGACTTCTCCACTTTATCCAAATTCTTCTTGAATAGTGGAAACCTGATCTGGACACAGCATTCCAGGTACATCCTGACATCCTTACAAACATGGAGCAGAGTCATTCTAAGGCAATGAAAATAGTTGCTGTAAAACATAATGCATCATTTATCAGGGAACAGTAGGATGACACTGTACATGGAAAAGAAATGAGTATAAAAGAAACTGAAAGACCAAAATAAACAGAATAAAACTTGTGCATTTTATCTTAGGTTTTGTTACCTCCTCGTATTCTTGTTTTTTTCCATGATGCATCACTGTCCTTATATCCACAGAAATATTATACCTCTTCTATGTGGCTATTTTATAACTTCGTGTGAACCTTCAGGTTTCATTCTCTGAATCCAAATTTATTTTGTGACTTTCGCTTCATAAATAAATGTAATAATAAAAGAAGCAGTGAATATCTGTAAAGAACAGACCTGCTTTGTCCTTGTAATATTATGTACTTGTAAGTGTTGAGATGAATATGTGGAAGGTAAATTAATATATTCTTTGGGTATTGCCAGTAGTTTATTACTATGCAAACTCAACAACAACAACAACAGCAAAAAAAAAAAAAAAAAAAATCCCTAGAAGCATAGAAGGTACATAATAGTATCCACATTGAGAGGATATGTTAGGAAAGCTAGAACAGCAGGGGTATTAAAGCACAGTAGTTTAGATAATGAAGTCAAATAAATTGTCTTCATCTTTGTGCCTTCATTGTCACCAAAGTACACTGTGATAAATGAAATAGATTTATCTGACGGAAATCGTAAACATTCATATTTAATAAACAGCTATTAACACTTCTATAATATTGCTCTTTTATGTTCATTACATGCTCATTGCATTACAGCAAGTTTATTTCCTCTTTCATTTCGCCACTGTCATTATGTATTGTAAACCTGTGCAAGACAGGTCTATTTTTTATGTTGTACTGTACAGTATGTGTGTAACGCTCAGATCTTAATGGAAGTGTCACATCATTTTCAGATCAAATTATCTGGTTTTAACAGCTGAGGGGAATCAAATTAATCAGTAAAATTAGAATACAAACCAATATAAATGTTGTGGTTCCCAAGATGTTGACTGAAATATTTGGAGGTCATGTTTTCCAGTTATCACATTAAAAGGCTTACTGGGGTTCTCTATTACTTATCATTAGTAGTCCTATATTAGGAGCATGCATAAAGGTTTAAACTGCTAGGAAAGTTCATGGCTCAAATGAATTTAATTGTACTAATAATAACTCAGGGTTTTGGTTTTTTTTTCCCCTTAGTTTCTTAGATACTGAAATACAGGAACAGAACAGAGAAGGTTAGAAAATTTACTCTGATTTATAGGTAATTTTTGCCCTTGAAACAAGCAAAATCTTTACTTCAGAAAAACAAGGCTAGAATCTCCTAGAAAACAACTTCACAACATTTTGGGAGAATCTGGACAACCATCCGGAAGTCTAGACCTATTCTTTTATATATCTCTTTTCTAATTTTCCTTCTGTGTGACTAAGATGCAGGAATGTGTCTTTTTTTTTCTTAGAATACTTCATAAGCATAAGCTGCCAGAAATAGAAGATTGAGTCCAAATGTGTGAGACTCCTAGAATATATGTTAATCTTTACCCTGTTTCTGCATTCCCAATACACCCAAAAGCTGCTCATTAGCTCATAACCATCTGCTTTCAGTCTGCCATGGGGTTTACAATTCCTAAATCAGGAACTCAGAAATAAAGACAAGATGATATTGCGGTGGGTTGATCCGGACTTGATGCCAGGCGCCCACTAAAGCTCCACTACTCCCCTCCTCAGAAGGACAAAGGAGAAAGAATATGGCTAAAGGCTCATGAGTCAAAGTAAGGACATGGAGACGTGCCTCAGCGATTACCCCCATGAGCAAAACCGAGTCAACCTGGGAAAAAATAATTGAATCTATTGCCAATCAGATCAGAACAGAATAAAGAGAAGTGCATTCAAATATAAAAGCACCTTTCCTCCACCCCTCCATACTTCCGAGGCTTGACTTCATTCCTAATTCTCTATCTCCTCCCTCCCAGTGGCACAGGGGGAGAAATGGGAGTTGTGTTCATCAGACACTTTCTTTGCTGCTCCTTTGTCCTCAAGGGAAGACTCCCCATACTCTTCCTCTGCTCCAGCATGGGAGTTTCCTCCCATGTGAGATGGTTCTCCATTAACTTCTCCAATATCAGTCTTTCCCACAGACTGCATTTGTTCATGAACTGCTTCAAGCTGGGTCACTTCCACAGGCTGAAGTCCTTCAGGAGCAGACTACTCCATTGTGGGTCCCCCACAAGGCCACAGATCCTGTCAGGAGCCTCGTCCAGCATGGGTTTCCCACAGGGTCATAGCTTCCGTCAGGCATATCCACCTGCTCTGGCATCAGGCCCTTCAGGGGCTGCATGTAGATGTCTGCTCCACTGTGGAACTCCACGGGCTGCAGGGGGAACAGCCTGACTCCACCATGGTCTCCACCATGGGCTACAGGGGAATCTCTGTCACCTGGAGACCTCCTTTCCCTGCTGCTTCTCTGATCTAGGTGTCTGCAGGACTGTGTCTCTCACATATTTCTAGTCCTCTCTCCTCTGGCTTCAATTCGCTCCTGCACAATAATATTTTCCTTCAGAACTTTGCTATCACAGAGATGCTGTCACTGTCAGTGAATGGGCTTAGACTTGGCAGGTGGAGGGTCCATCTTGGAACCAGCTGGAGGTGGGTCTGTTAGATGAGGGGAAAGCTGCTGGCAGCCAGAAGCTGCTCCTCTAGCCCCTTCCTTTTCAGAACCTTGTCATACAAACCCAGCACAGACATGTCAGCTGGGTAAAGTTGCTTAGAAGAAACTTATGTCTTATGAGACTTTAAGGGTTGAGCCAGCAATGACATGATCGTTTACTATAAGCATAATAATGACTTATGATATAAACTGTAGTTGTGACATCAATGGCACATTATATACACCAACACACAATCTATTAAAGTATACACACTTTTTGTATATTTTATTTATATTTTTATTCAAATTGATGCAAATATATTTTTAGATCCTAATTTTAAACATTTTGCTTCTTTTATTTAGGCATCCATGAGGAATCCTAATATTGAAAACAGCCACAAAGATTCTTGTAATGTTATCTTTGATGCTGCTTTTTCTACAAGAAAAGCTTTACAGAGTTTAAATTGTGGCATGTTCCATTGGCATAATTTAATGATCCTAAGACAGTTAGACATCTGCTATTTATTGTCCTTGCTTTACTACTGGCCATGCAGGTGAAGACGATTTTGTGTAATTTTGATGGAACAAGTCAGATTCGCAAGTACTTTTTTACAATAATTTCTCTGATATGCATAGAAACGAGATATATTGTGAAAAACTCTAGATCTTTTTCTTTCTCAGCGGAAAAAAAACCTCTAAGAAAATAAGTGCAGTAATTTTACAAATGGAGTAAAAGCATGATTCTTCTTTTCATGCCAGCATAAAAATGAGGAAAAAACAATTTCCCAACTCTGATGAAAATAATTATCCATATTAGATAGGAATAGAAACATACCTTCAATGTTTGTATATGTAAAAAAAAAGTAGATGAACTCTTTAGTATATTAAAATCAAATTTCAGCAGTGTCAGAATGCTCACTAATCAATTTCAGATTAATTTTCTTAATAGAAACTAATTCCAGTGATAATTTAGTGTTGAACAGCACATGCTCAGGACATAATTTCTTATGCAGGATTACCCCATGTATATAAAACACTCTTTTTTAAAGTAGTTAAAAGATTAATACTCATTAAGGATTAGTGGATTTTCAAGCTTCATCTTTTATAATTTTATTTTTAGTTAGTTGAGTGTCAAGACCCCTGAATATTAAGCTGTCTTTCAAAAAATGATACCATTCTTCAGAAAAGATTATTTTTGACTCTTCCATCCTCCTCCAGAGAAGTAAGCCAGTATGCAACAATATTAATTCATTTCTTTTCAGAGATGACAAGTGTTTGAAAATCTATATAACAGTGGCATGCTTTTTATTATTGATATTATAAGAGATGTAAAGTTTATTGTCTGAGAAAGACATTTGCTATCCAGCATTGCCATACAAGAGGTGTGCTGTGACAGTGATTTCATATGCAAAATAAACTGAACTTGATTTACTGCACTTACTTATTTGCCGCACTTTTCCACCTGCAGCATCTTGTTATAAATCTCAACTGAAATTTCTATTAAATTTTCAAAGTATTATTTTGTGCAGGAACTAATAAAAATGGGGACTTATTCTTTATAGAGATCCAGATCAACGAACATTTTTTGTCAACTGACAGTTTGCTGTATATGATGATAGCAACAATTACTTGTACCCAGACACAAATGTTTTTAACCTGTACGTTGGAGTAACAAGGTGTCATTTTTACTTCACAAAGTTTCTAGCCTTTAATTTGATCCTTCTAATTTTGGAGAACCACCACCTCAGTTTCTGATTTGTTCTCAGTGTGCTTCCTATCCAGAATTGTTTAACCATGGAGGAAATAAAACACTTCAAAAAGTCATCCTTTCCTCCAAAGTGTGTTCAGGGTGGGCAGGAAGTCCTCAGCCCTGGTGCTTTCACAATACAAATACGCTCACATTGGACTGCATTGCCCACTAATGTGGATGTAGACCATATTGCCCAGGTTCCCTTACAGAGGGATGAGAGAGGAAGAAATGTCTAAGACTAACTCAGAACTTTTTATGGTTTAATCGGCCTTTAATTTTGTTGAAATACGTGAAATTAAACTAGGGATTCTGGAGGATTTCGCAATCTTTTTAATCTATTTAGCATGTAGAAAATAGAACAAATGCATTTTGTTAAACAGTATATGAAATTTTTAACATACAATGCCTTTAAAAATTCCTCAGACAAAAATCTCAATAATGGAATTAGAGCAACTGTATTTTCTTATTAAAAACACATGAATTGTCAGATTCATTATCTTTCTAGAATAAAAATGTAAATATGACCATCTCAGACTTTTCCTATTACTTGCTCAAAATTTGTCATGCTTATTGATCCTGCCACCTTTTTCTTTCTAAACACTAGAACAGCACTGTGATTTTTTTCCTAGAATTTAACTCATATTCAAATATTAAAATTAATATATGATCCCCTCATCCCAGTCCTGAACTGAGGAAAAGGTGAAATTTGTTTGAGTTTTTTGTCTCAATACTCTTTATACAAAGATGCTATTTAATTATTCCCTTAAATCCATAATTATTTCATTATTTCCATGTGAGAATACCTATCCATACATATAGCTGTAATCTATATCTGTATCTATGTCATCTATATCTATAAGCTATATCTATATCATCTATATCTATGTCAATCTACCTATCTATATATATATGTATTTTTATACCATCTATATCTCTAAGCTTTTTTATCCTATGCAAAGTAAGAATTCTGAACACTTCTTGATTTTTTTGAATAGTTGTTAACAGATTGCTTTTTCTGACTAAGAATGGGTTTACATATTTATCAGAATTTTTTCTCTGAACATTTATTCTGAATGTGCTACAACATATTAATAAGTAACAGTCGTCTTCATAGCTTATTCTATTAGTCATAGACTTGACATTTTAGAATAACTCAGACTGGTATTTTCAGTGTTGTTGTTTATGGTTGAAAACATAACACTAACTTTTCAGGTTTTTAAGTTTTCATCTGTAAGCATTATGAAGAGTTATTTACTAATGATTGCAAAACATTGTGTAACCACTAAAGCTGTCTTTAAATACAGTTATTCTATCAAGTGCCAACAATAAAGCAGGTACTAAAGCTATGTTCTTGCCTTCTGCATTTTCTTATAACTACAGAAAGCACCTGTAACACATAGCATCAAATATCAGATTCAGCAGTATGGATTTCCAGTTGACACCCAAGTACCTCACACAAGGCCTAGGCCATCCAGGAACTGGCAGTATGCACTTTTTCCACAAGAAAAAGAAAATAAAATGTAAACAAATAAAAACATAGAGAAAACACCAGCAACTGAAAGCAAAGATACAAGTACATTTATACACATACATCACATTTTCATATAAGCATATTTGTGCATTAGTGCACATATATTATATGAAGGTTTTTGTAGTTAAATAGAAGAAATATAGCTAAGTAGTTTGATAATTCTATGCTGTGTTGTTTGGTAAACCATTGCATATTTTTATCTGAGTGGATCGATGACCTGGTGTATTCTAGTTTTGGGCTAAATTTTCTTTTCCCAAAATCAACTAGTTTGTAAAATGATCATCACGTCTGAGTACATGCTGTAATTTCCACATTCTTCATTTTTGCCATAGCTTTTAGCAGTTAATGCTTATTTTAAGCTTTGTAGCCTGGCATTATTAATCTGAACTTTAAAGAAAGTACGGCTTGTGTCTGAGGGCATTTCCAGTCATTTGAAATTAATTTGCCAAAGGAACAAGTAGTTCAATATTAGTACACAGGTAAGGAATTTATCTGGCAAAGGCTGTGCATACAGTATCTGGTGTATAAAAATCCCTTCATAAATTTCACCAGGATGTTCATGTCTCAGGTGTCTCAAAGGTCTCAAATTACAGGTCTTCTCTTGCTTGAGATATGCTGGATAGCACTCCTTGTCAGGCAGCAGTTACTGAGAGATTCTTTCTCTGTTGTGTAGCGTGATACTAGTTCTCAAAATAGCCCTTGCAACTAGAACTTGTATCTCATTATACTTGGTATAAATAACAATTTTGAGCTTTTTTGACACTTACCAAGGTCTCTTTACACACTAATACTTGGCTGGGGTTGTTTTTGAGTAAAGGTATCTGGTTAACTTGCTGTTTAGGATTATTCTAAACATTATTAAGCAGGCCAAAAAGAAAAAAAAAAAAATTAATCCAAAATTGACAAAGCAGCTACATTATTTCTTTAAAAAAAAAGAAAAAAGAACAGAAAAAGAAAACATGTTCCTGATCTATTTATACTGTAATTAATCTAAACTGAAAAGTTCACTTCCTGCAGTGAGTGACTTGCAAAACTCACTTTCCTTCTAGATATTTTTCCAGATATTTTTTTCTACTGCATATTACATTTAGTGCTAATATTAATCTTTTTTTCCAGGGTAATTTATCTTGTCTCCTTAAACTTGCTTACATCTCCCCCTCTACATCCATCGTCTCACTCTACCACTTATTTAACATTAATAAGCTAATTAAATTAATTTGTTTCCACAATATAAATTGAAAATTTCATTTCTTTGGAAATGCAGAGACTGCTTTTTGAAATCATCTGTACTTGAATGGTCAATTAACTCCATGACTAAAGGAAAAATTAGATAGGCAGTTTGTAATTTTCAGAATGAATTGTTTCTGTCTAGTGAAGCATGGAATAATTTTGGTTGGGAACGACCTTTAGAAATGATATAATCCAATCACTTGTTCAAAGCAGAACTAGTCTCATAGCTAGGTCATGTTGCTCAGGGCCTTGTCAAAGCATGTTTTTAAAATCTCTGAGTTCCAAGACTGGACAGCCTCTCTGGGCAGCTGTTGCCATGTTTAGCTACTCTCACTGAGAAATATTTCTTCTCTCGTATTTAGCTGGAACTGCCTTTACTGCAGCTTCCTTTCATCATGCACCTGTGGGAAGAATATTCCTCTGTCTGTGCAGAAGGCTGAAGACAGAAATTAAAATTTTCCCTTAACTTTCTAGTCTCTATGCTAATCAAACCAAGTTCTTCCAGCTTTGAGCATCAGCTGCCCCATCCAATTACCCATCCTGGTCACTCTCCACGGGTTGGACGCATTCTGGTTTCCCAGTGCCATTCGTGTATGTAGGACAGTTCTCCAGATGCAGTCTCACAGGTGGCAAATGTAGCAGCAGCAGCAGCACTACCACCACCACTTTACCTGCCTGTCCTAACTTGGAATTTTACTGCATTTAAAATTAAATGATCATCAAATTTTTATCATAATAAGTCCCTCCTTCCATTAATATCAACAAAAATAAAAAAATAAAACTTGCAATTGTGAAATTTTAAAAATTGTGGGGATAGATGACTCTATTTCCTTTGTCTTTCTTCCTCTTTTCATTAAATGCTAATAAACCGAGTAATCTTACATATACACTGCCACACATAATAAGGTAATTATCATGAGTCATGTAGTTCAGGCTGCATATAATCTTCAGTTCAAGAGAAAAAAGTTTTTATATGTTATTATTAGTCAACTAAGGGTAATAAATTTTTTAAACCTGAATATAAGACAGTAGCCATTCAAGAAAGAGATGAGGACCAGAAACTTTTTTGCATCTCAAAGCCTCTGTATGTGGGTAGGAAGCATGGGCCAAACTTTCAGCAGAGATAAAAGATGAAAGAGAGATGGCAGTAAACCAGAATAAGAGGTTACATGTGGTAAAGCTAAGAAACAAGGCTTTTGAGAGACAGTTTTAAGGAAAGAGCATGGTAATGAAGGTAAGAATACAAATTAACTTGGATAAAATATGGTCAGGATGGACAAAAACTGAAAGACAAATAATCAAAGCTAATGGCAACTTCTAGCAAGCATTACATATCACCATGGGTGGAGTTTTCTGCTGCCTTATATTTGCAAAACCTTACAGGTCTTGAATGCATTTGAAGGACCAAAAAATTGCAACCAGGATCCTAATGGTTAAAAAATGGTTTTATTGTGAGAACTCTGCAAGATGAGCCGGTTCTCAAATTACCTTCTTCTATATGCATGGAGATTGCAACATGTTTCTTAAGCCTGAAATTTAAGGTTATTAGATTGTGCAGTTACTCCGGACAGAATGTTTGCTGAAAGGGGGAATAGAAAAAAAATCAAACAAACACTAATGGATTAGGATTTTAGCAGAGGGTAATGCTCCTTAGGGGTATCAAATGTCTAAAAGTAGGTGGTCATTCACTAGCTGGTAATGGTTGGAGTCACTCACGTAAGAGTCATTGCAATGGCATTTTTAGGCGAGCTGGGGAAAGTCTCCAAAACCACTGTTTTACTCAGTTCCCATATGACCATCTCAACATATGCAGCATTTAATGCTATTGTTCCATTGGTTTTAAATCTTGTTAGTTATGACACATCTCTTTAATATCTTACTGACATTCTAAATGGCCTTTTCTACAGTTTTCATTGACCACTTGCAGAAGTGGCCCCTTATATCTGCACAATTTGGTCAGCTCTGCAGCAGTAACTAATTAGGTATCCTCTTGGATGCTTTGCTCAGGATGTTCATCCACAAATATAAACACAAAAATGTTCAACAGGGACTTAATGGAGCTGTCTAAAATTCCCAACCAGGAGCTTCCTGTAACAGTAAAATATTTAATTGTGAAGATTCAGTGAAAGGCCTGTTATCTCAAGATATTTGCACCTCCTGTGTAAATGGCTGACTGGGGAGCTGCTGGATATAGAGAATTAATAACTGAAGTGTGCTGCAGGTGCACATAGTTGCAGTCCTGATACTATGTTACCCTGTGATTTGAACTAAAGAATGAAATTGGTTTTTGTCCTTATTATTTAGCTATCATTTAATTCCTGTGACTATTTCCATAAGCTCAGGTGGGGTCAGTATACGTTTAGGTTAAATTGAATCATTGGGTGCATTTTGGTTGATTGGTTTGCAATCATATTTAGAATATGCATTTTTGTCAGATATAGTTTTTTTTTCTTTTTTAAAAAGAATTATTTATGTGTGAAGTACTGTAGAGGAGATGAATCCCTCTGTAAACAGTCCTGAAACAGCCCCCTGGAACCTCCTTTAAGATAAGAAAAACCACTTGTTTAGAATGACTCATGTTAGAAAAAATGTAAGCTCTTCTTCTTATCTTTTTAGAATATTATTGGTTAGGTTTGATTCTGTATAATTGGTTGCCCCAAACAAAGAAAGATAATGTAGTTGGCCAAAATGTGTTTACCCTGTTTTCTACTGGTTTACTTGTGATCCCTCCAAACCCTATAAAAGTACATGTGTGATCCCCCATCTTTGGATTTGTAGCCTGACCCCTTCACGGATGATAATAAAGCCTGTGGGAAAAGTCTGAGCTGCTCTCCCGGTCTTTTTATGCTGGCTGGAAACTACAGGTTTGTGTGAGAAACCATGAAACTGAGTGCCTGAAAGGCCAGCACTCACAAACCTTGGAACTTTCCCCTGCCCAACAACAACTGGGCAGGGGACACAACAAAACGTTACAAAGCACCATTTCCATAAAGCACTCTGATTGTACTTCAGATCCAAAATTATTTGGGATATGAGTTGTTTTTTCCTCATAAATCTGAGATTTTTATGAAGGAAATAATTCTGGTTAACTTTAGTTGAAATGTACAACACAAGACCTAATATGCATTTGTAAATAGGCAAATGTGCTGTTTATATTTGCATAAAACCCTACCCCGGCAGTTATACAGGCTACTAATCTTATGCAGCTTCTGAAAAGAAGTTACAGAACTCCATTTAAGTATCTAAAATCTGATTTTTTTTGGGAAATTTGTGCATTTCTTGCATAAAATGTATGTTAAAATGTAGTTTCACAAACATTCTTCTTAATATTTTTTTCTGTAATATCCCCTGTCCTTGTAGTCATGATTACATCTAGCTGAAAAAAATCTGCTCAAATAATTTTTCAATCCTGGAAAAATTACTTACAATTTTTATTAAAAATACCCATTTTTCTTGGGATAATCCCAGTTTTTCTAGAAAAAAAAATTATGTAAGGAAAAATATTGCTATTCAGAAAGAAAAAATATTGGAGATCATACACCTGTCTCTTCCATAGACTAGGATCCTCACTCAAATTGTTTTTTATCTTGCACAGCTAGCCAAATATTTCATGGTATATTATTTCCATTAGATAGAGATGATATTGTGATATTGATTCAAAGATGCAGCTCAAACTATATGAAAAAGGCTGTCTGAGGAATGCAAACTAGAATTTTTAGGACATATTTTCTGAATTCTATTATGAACATTTTTTTTTTTTGTTTTCTGGTTGGTTTGTTGTTTTTTTTTTCCTCCACTCTTGACATGTTCCAAAATCAGCCTTTAGGAAACACTCAAGTCTTCAGACTGAAGCAACTGCTGATGTACAACACAAGTTCAGCTAAGCACTCAATTACATTTTGAAGAATCACACCTTCTTTAAAAGGTACCATAAATTCCACCTTATGATAATTTTATTATCCCCAGCCTGTTACTAATGTATTCATGATCACAGCTCTTTAAAAATGATTTTATGACTGGCTTACTCATCAGCTTCTAACACACTCTTGCCTAAAAACAACACCTTTTTAAAAATATTTACCTAAGACTAATGAGGACTTCAATCCTAAGATCTGTTTTAAGCAAATGTGTAGGCTTCTGTTCCAAAAATAAATGTGAAAGTAAGATTTGTTAAATATCTTATTAAATGATGACATTTGGAAGAGTTTTTGTTTTGTTTTGTTTTTTTGTTTTGTTTTGTTTTCCTTTTTTTTGAGAAAGAAACAAAATTGCATACCTCTTATGGGTCTCAGTCTAAAGAATTATAAAAGTGAAACAAATTTTGCATGCCAAAAATCATGCAAGCATTGAATACTTTGGATCAGAAACGTAGATTGAAGATCATCTAGTTCCAATCCCCCTGCCATGAGAGGGACATCTTCCACCCAAACAGGTTGCTCAGAGCCCCATTGAACCTGACCTTGAACACTTCCAGGGACTGGGCATCCCCAGCTTTTCTGGACAATCTGTTTCAGTCCATCATCACCCTCACTCTAAAGATTTTTTCTTAATCAAAGGCTATCCAGAAGCCCAGGTAAATTAAATCTGTAGCTCTTGCATAATCAACTGATATAGTTGCTCCATCATAAAAAGACACTGTGTTGGTCAGATGGGATTTTCCCTTGCTGAAGCCATGATAGTTGTCTTGAACCTGTAGTCTGAGTGAACCACTCTTCATCCACAAACCAAGTGGCTTTGTACAACTATCCATATACTGTCTTTTCTTTGTGGCTATTATTTCCTTTTGAGGACATCAAATTTAACCCTTCCAGTCACATGCTTAGAAAGAAAGTTTAAAACTCTGGGATGCTTTTAAGTAACCATGGCATTGTTGTTCTGCAGATGACCTTGTGAAGGCTTACCAACCAATTTTAACAGAAAGACTTAGGAAAACAGATCATAACTGACTGCCTTTTTTGGAGGCTGATAATATTTGACTTCAAATTGTGATGTGTTGAAAGCAAAAAATGAGACAAAGAAATGAATATCAATGACAAATGACTAACAGTCTTGGAAAACCAGATTATTCAGAGCTATAAATGGTCACTAGCAATTATTGCCATATGTTAGTAAGGAGGCAGATAGACTGGGCTCAAGTTTCCCTTCAGTAAATATTTCATGCTAAAACATTGAATGGCTAGAGTGTGTTGAACACCATCAGATCATAATCAGAAAGACAAGCTTTTATTAAATCTTGAGGTGAAAAAGCGTTCCATAAAATAAATAACAAATTAACTACACAAGATATATTCCAGATAATGGAAGACTACAATTACATGTACAATGCACCAGTATTTACAGTACAAAAGTATTCAATTTTGATCACACTCTGATAAATCAAATAGCAACAAGCTTCTTGTGATAACATTCACAAATATATTTCATATGTGTAGTTTTCATATTTTGTGTGTGCAAAATAAGTTTCATAAAGGTAGAATTCATTATCCAAATCATTCATAAATTTCAGTAGGTTGGAAAATATTTTATGAATGAACGAGTTTACGAATTATTTCTTTTAAAAGGGTGCAACTATCTCACTTTCTGGAGATTTTTTTTTAATCTAAAAACCAAATTAAATAAAAATATACCATTACGTTCTGTTGTGGTTTTGGCCAGGGCAGGGTTAATCTTTTGCAGCAGCTGAGAGGGGTTGTGTCCATGGTCTGGATATAATTCTGTACCACTTCATGTCAATGCTAGTGGGGAGAAGGGTCAGAAAAACATGGTGGACAGAGCAGTCCAATATTTGTTTATTGTGGGGGACTTTATGTGTAAATATTTTCCTTTTCTCATACCTTTTGTTATTAATACTGTTGTTGCTGTTTGTTTTCTTATTTTATTGCTGTTTCAAATAAATTTTTCTTAACTCAGTGCACGATCTTTACATTTTTTGCCTCTAGTTGGAAGGTGAGGAAGAGAATACTTGCACATGGTTTTAGCTAGAGTGCTACACTGAACAGAGTTCCTGAACCATGACACCTCAAAAGGGTAAAAGGTAGAAAGTTGCATAAGTTGCATAAATCTTCTTAAGATTGTGTAGCTCATAACTTGGCAAAACTGTCTCTCAGGAACCCAAAATTTAGGAGCACTTCCCATTCATCTTTTTGGCATTAGAAAAAGGGAATTTAAAATATAAACAACCAGCATACTATAATGGTAATAACACAGAAAGAGAACAGGTTAAAATTTAGAGGAAGATCTCACAGTAATTTGTTCTCCAGAACAGGGAAAAAAAAAAAAAAAAAAAAACAACACAAAGAAAAAGAGAGGATGTGCAAACCATCTTAGTCTCAGACACATTTTGGGAAAAAGCTAATTCAATGTGAATTGCTGCTTTTTGAAATTGATGTGACGATATCAAACACAAGTGGAAATGATGATGCAATTCAGATGAAAACATGAAAGTAATGTAAAATTGTGGCCAGAGGCTTAATACCTGGACAAGAAGGAAAAATTCACCTCTGGATGTGTATATGTGCTGTAAACACTGAGGAAGAAGCTGTGTATGATGTCAAAGTGAACAAATGAGATACACTGGAGACTTGTGAAGGCAGAGCAGGCCAGAGCAGAACTGCTGCCTGTGACAGATCAAGGGCTTGATTCATTGTGCATGGCCCAAATCATAGGCCATATTTTCATTCATTGTCATGGCTGCTCAGGGAGAGATTAAATTGCTGGAACATATGGTCATTTCAGGTGCAGGTCTCTCTTATGCAGAGATGTGTGCACGGTTATTGAATTCTGAGAAGAAATTATTAAAAGTGGAAGATGCCAAATACAACAGCTTATGTTCTGGATGTCACAGCTACACTGGCTCCCCACCAAAAACTCACCTTAACAATGAGAAATTAAAAGTGTTTTGGTATCGGTTTGTCACAAGTTGTGAAGGCATAGTCTGGAGCATAAAACAAAATGACGCCAGTAATCAAGGTTCACCAGTTTTAATTAAAGTGAAGAATAAACAAATATCCAGTTGACAAAGGGCATACTTTGGAAAGCAAAGGAAGCAATCTGTTAAGCCAGTGAAACCGAAAACAATGAATGGATATGTAGAAAAATCTTGGAATGCTTTTAACGAAAAGATGTGAAAAATTGTCTGTTTTTTTTAATCCTGACAAAGTGTTTAAAAGGCAAGGATTCACATCAGCTTCCTGAATAAACGCTTTAAACATGAGGTCAGACAGCAAAAGAGAACCAAAGAAGAAATACCAGTAAGGAAGTTTTGGGTTGCATTTTTAGTGTAAAATAAATTATCTATATTAATTCCTTAATAGGTACATCAAAATTGAATTAATTGTGGGTTTATGTTGCCAAGTTACCTGATGTGAGTACATTAAAAATTCCATTCTTGAAACTTAGAGGAATTTCTCAGTTTTTATGATCTCTGGAAAATGTAAAATAATACATCCAAGAGATGCAAAGACTTTTTGAAAGTTGCATTGGCAAATAGGTAGTGAAAAAAAAATGGAAAACCCCCTCACTTGCTTAGGAAGCTAACTTTCCTGAAGGTGAAGTCAGATCAGAAAGTAAAGGAATGAAGTAAGACAAAAATTCCAGTACTAAACATTGTTGATTAAATTAAAATAAACTGCTAATTTTCTTCAGACAATAAAAGTAAAAAAGGAAAGCAGAGCTGGAACCTATCTCTTGGGAAAACTGGAATGAGACTAAACAAAATTATTTTGACTTAAAGACTGAACTTATAATTTGATCCTATAGTTTGCTTCTAATTTTCTGATAAAGAAGTAAACCAAAACAAGGAAAATAAAAATGAAGAAATGTATATGGAATTCTATCTGCTCAGAGAGAAATAAATGTAGAGAAGAAGTCACTCAAATAAAGAGAAGTGGATAAACTGTCCCACAGCTTGGAAGTTACTAGAGCATCCCATTTCAGTTGTGATACAAAATTCAATAAGTTTGCCAAGCCTCAAGTGATAAAATATGAGAGAAAAGACAAAACCACTGTACTTAAAAATGAACACAAAATGATCCCAGATTTGATAAAACTTTTAATCTTAATCCCGTAATGAGTAATATCTCAGCCAGGCCTTGATTGACAGCATCAAGGCTTACGTTCAATTACTAAAAATTCAGATCAAGTGTTCTAACAGAAACACAAGAAAATTAATTAAACTGACTTGATACTTAATGAACTATATTTTTCCAGTTGAAAAGAGAATCAATGGTTTACAAAATAGTTGTTCTGTCTCTTCTTACTGAAAGAAGGAAACTGAAAGAGAGACTAAAGATAGGGGAGTACACACTAAAACAACCTACAAGCCACTTTTCTTGCCTGGTATTTGGACCAGGTGTTGACTCATGACAAGAAGCAGACATGACTCAAGTATTAAACATTCATATATTTTCATATCATTCCTTTCTTCAGCCTATAAGGAACATTTCTGGGGAAGGTTGTTGACGTAGAAAAATAAGAGTAAGTTTTAATTCCGTTCAGATTGACTTAAACATTTGATGGACAACATTTTCCATCTTTACTCTGAAAGCACAGAATGTTGTTCTGTACATTGTTTATTTTGTTCTTTTCTCTGCACACCCTTTCATGGCAGTACTTGCCATGGTTGGAAGTCAGGGATTCAGCAAGAGATTAAAAAGCATTTGTGAAAAGTTTGTGTAAGTGGTTAATTTCACATTATGCACTATTCTGTAAAAGCAGGAACATCAAATCAGTATTCACTATCTTAACTATCAATCGGTTAAAAGGCTATTTGAAAATTCTTTCCCTCAGATCCTGCCTAGCTTCCAACATTTCCATTTCCAACCAATGGAAACAACCTCAATTTTGTCATTTTCTAACTATTTAATCCTTCTACTTTGTATTTATTGATAACAAAGTAAGAACAGAGAAATTGCATCATGTGGTACCATATCAACAGCTTCATTTTTAAACAACAGTGCAAGAGACCTTATACATCTTAGTAACTGGATATAGTAAATCATATAGGAGTATCTTAGTTCCTACCTATATTGCAAATAATTACTTGGTATGGCTACATTGCTTAAAGAGGTGCAAGGACAACACCTTGCTTCCAAACCAAGCAGCACAGAACCATTCCCATCATTATTTAGATCACATTCCCCTTGGTGCATTTGTTTCAGACAAAGCACTCTGGAGCCATCAGAATATCAGAGGTGAGTAATAAACTCCCAGTGAGACACTGAATGATCAGGGAGCCAGTTCTTGCACTCATTTTGATCCTCTTCTATTTAGCTGTATAGGCCAAACCTTTAAATGGGAGCCTGTTCTGGTTGGGGATCTCTGTAAGGTTACAACTTTCAGGGCACATCCACCTGCTCTGACAAGGGGTCCTCCAGGGACGGAAGGTGGACATTTCTCCAGTGCCCGGAGTGCCTCCTTCCCTTACTTCTTCACTGATCTTGGTTCTGCGGGGCTTTTTCTGTCACATATTCTCAGTTCTCTCTCACATTTTCTGTTACAGAGCACTTTTTGCTCCACCACTGTGGGGAGGGCAGCCAGCTTTGGCTGTCAGTGGGTCTGTTTTGGATCTGGCCTGCATTGGTCTGCCAGACATGGTGGCAACTTCTGACATGTTTTCACAGAAACCACCTCTGAAGCTCCCCTGCTACCAAAACCTTGCACATAAACTCGATTGTAAAGACTAATTATTTCTTAGATATTTAGAAGGGTATATATATATATATATATATATATATATATATGTAAGTAACAAAGCTGAACTGGGAATCAAAATAGGATACATTGCCATGCCTGATATTTACATGTCGTTAAATCATATGGCAAAATTGTTCCTAAGTATGTAGGATGTGCCACCCCTTGTATTGTGGCATGCAGTGGTCTTTTAAACTCACGAGACTTGTACTCACCTGATATTTTTAGGTTTCCTGCTGTCAACACTCTAGTTAAAAGACAGTTCCAGAACCTTGCTAGTTTAATGTTAAAAGCATTCTTCTAATAATGTTCCTAAATGCATCCCTGGTCTGTCTGTATGAAGTGATTCATGATATAACAATCACTTTTTGAGTGCCTACTTTATGCTACCTGATTTTTCAAGATGACACATACAAACTCAATGATGCTTAATGAGTGCAGTCAAAAAGATGAGCACTAAAGATTAATTATAGACTGTATTAAATAGTCCATTTCTTTCTTTTCTAACTTACTGTTAGATACCTCAAGAAATTAATTGAAAACAGTTTATTTCCCAAATGCAACGGTACTCCAAGTAAACACTCAAGCAAAAATTCAGTCAAGGGCAAACTCTCTAAATGCTCATTATATTGTTGCTCTTGTATTCTGAGAAAGAAGTCTATTGGCTTGACATTACATTTTTTTTTAATATTCATTGTGCCTCCCTTTCCAGGTTATAGTGTCAACTAGCTAATCTTTGTGATGCTGCAATCAATCTTGAAAATGCTGAGCTGTGTTTGTGTGGGGTTTTTGAGGCTTATTTTTTTTTTTACCAGAATAATATCCAGTAACAACAAGCTGTTTAGTTGAATCACAATGATGACAGATAGACAGATAGATGGATAGATAGACAGATAGATAACAAACTATTTTTAAATGGAGTATTATATATAAATAATATGCAAATACATATTGTCAATTAATCACATAAAAAGTTTTTAAAGAATAGATTAATCTAATGTATTATTGATCATCCACTACAAGTATACCCTTTGTAAACCTACAGATATGTTTCAATGAGTGTTTTTATATTCCATGACCCAGGGAAAGATGAGGCTAATAATCTGCATCCATTCATAGTACATTGAGTTCCGGTTTTATCAAGGAACATGATAAGGACAGTTAGAAGAAACAAATATTGAAAAGTTTAAATTAAATTTTGATTACTGACTAAGGTTATATTAGGACACCAATTTTCTTTTGAAGGTGCTTTGCAATAGGAGAATTTTTGTCAAGATCTGCTTTGCAAAGAGCAATAATTAAGTCCAGAAAGATGTTGCTGGTGATGCAATTTATTTGGAGGTATCACCCTCACCTTGTATTCCCTGTCTCTCTTTCCTAAAGAGCCTGTATCCTTTCATCCCAACAATTTAGTCACAGGGATCATTCCACCATATCTCTGTGATGTCAATAAAATCGTGGCCCTACAGGCATGCACATGCCTCTAATTCCTCATGTTTATTCCCTATGATGTTTGCCTAGAGGCAACTTGGGCCTCTCCCTGCTGGCTGGAGTGGCTGGAATTCCTTTGAGCTGTCTTCAGGAGCTCTCCTGCTGTCTTGCAAGTTCTCCCTAGTCTCTCCTCATCTCTTTTTGGCTCTGGCAAGCTAGCAGGAGAGGGATGGACTGAGAGCCCTTTCCCCTGGGAACTTTATGTCCTCTTCACAATGAAAATTCAGACATTTCTTATAACAACCAAATGGAAAAATCAGATAGTGGAATGAAATGTTTATAATACCAATTATTTTAATAAATTATTGACTTTTTTTTTTTTCTGTTCCATAAAGTAGCAGTGAAGAAGACTCTTCAGGAAATGGCTAAAAAATAGAAATTTTACAGAATTTGTACATGCTTTTACATATATGTATTTGTATCTAATTTTTTTCCCTATATACAGACTAAGAATGGTATTTTGGCCCGTGATCCTCTGTAAGAAAAAAAACAACCTCAAAATCTGTGTTAGAAATTAAAAAGATTAACAGTTTTTGTATTAATTCCTGGACATGGATTTTGGACATGATGTTGAGAAGGAAACAGGTCTTTACAATGTGGTCTGTGGTCCTGCATATAATTTAGATAAATAATTTTGTTACAGTAATAAATAAGGAAATGTTTTTATTAATAGAAATAAGCAAAGACTAATGGAAATAAATCTGTGAAAATTGTTGAAAATATGGTAACCATTTATTTTTTAAGAAATAGTATGAATGTTATGCAGCAGTTTTACTGAACAGCCAACTGGTCTGTACTCAAAGTTCACAAAAAACACATTTCTAAAAGTCTGTTGTGATGAATAAAATATATACTCAAAAGTGAGTGTACAGATGCAACTTTTTTTATCTTCCTGTGTATAAGGAAGTAACAAACCTTATCCTCAACTTACATTTAAGGAAAAAATATTTTCCAGATTTTCATTTTGCTATTGAGATTATAATTTTCTTTCTTACAGAAATTCACATTTTCTTTTTGCTCAATTAAACTATAAAATTTGATTCCTATGCCAAATCTAATGCCTCTGAATAAGTGTGAGAATCAGCTTTGACACCTTCACTGCACAGTGTACAAAAGTTTATAGCATTATCACCTGCAGTCAAGGTCTTCACGTTGTTGCAGTTTACAATATTTGATATTTTACCATGCTCTTTTTAAATGCTTGTAAAACTAATATGTTGCAGAGTTATTCTCTCTTGATCTCTGTTAATCCTGACAGGTTTAAACAGGCAAATTGACTTTCATATTACTGGAATGCCAGGTGGTAAAAACCCATCTGATCTGGTCTATCATAGAAAGTATAATAGAATGGGTTTGTAGTTTATGAAATCACAAATTTCAAAATAAACACCTGAAATCAGATTTGCTGGTCAAGAGTCAGAAGTCAGAAAAACTAAAAATTTACCAGTTTGGATATAGAGTATCTTCAAGGTCTGAAAAAATTCCATTCTTTTGAAAGACAAGCTATATTTCAAAAGGTATATATTCTTACCTATACTGAATTTTCTACAATAACTTAGAGAAGCAATGGTGTTTGAATGTAAATTTTCATAGATAATGCACAAAAAATATATCTGTAAGTAATTTCCATGCCTATCTTATAAATGCAATCTTAGTACAGCCTTGTTGTGGTCTCTGGAACACTTGTAATCCACCTGAGTACCCTTTTTTTACTTTCCCCTGGCTGGCATAACTACCCAGAGTTGGAACTAAAAGCAATTCCCTATAAACTGTAAATTAGTGGGCCACTAAACCACTGAACTCTCCGTGACACTATCATGGTTTTAAACCCAGCTGAAAATTAAGCACAACACAGCTGCTTGCTCAATCCCTCACTCTCTCCCCCTGCCTATCCCAGGGGAATGGGGAGGAGAATCCAAGTAAAAATGGTATGCTGAGATAAAAACAGATTATTAATTTAAAATTAAGTGAAATTCATGGTAAATATTAATAAAAAGGGAAAACCAAGTGATGCAGATTGCAATTGCTCACCATCTGCTGACCGAGGTCAGAGCCCCTTTCCCAAATCCAGATAGGCTGCCCTTCTGGGTAACTCCCCCGGTTACATCCCGGGCAGGATGCTCTGTGGTGTGGAATATCCCTTTGGTCAGTTTGGGTCACCTGTCCCACCTGTGCTCCCTCACAGTTGTTTTGCACCCCCCTCACTGTCAGAGCATGAGACAATAGAAAAACATCCTTGACTGAAGACAAACACAACATAGCAAAAACCTAAATCATTAGCTTGTCATCAACACCATTCTCATTCCAAATCCAAAACACAACACTGTAACAGAACTGAGAAGAAATAAACTTTTTCCCAGCTGAAACCAGGACAGACACTCTCTCCAGCCTGTTCAACTCACGCAGATGGGTCTGGAGAACATTGCCACAATGGGTCTGGTGAATTGTGTCATCCATTACAGGATGGAACAGGTTTTTGGTGGGAAAATTAGATGGCAAGGACCACACAACTAGATTGTCTTTTTTCTCCAAAGTAAATTACTTCTATATCTAGTACTTAGATTTTATATATTTTGAATTTTTATTGGAGCAAATTTATTGTGACTCAGAATCACACATGCATTTATATATATACATGTATACATATATATAATTCACCTTAATTTCTCCTTTACTTTGACACACTACTTGTGAGACTTGTGTGAGAAACAAATGTCAGCACAACAAGATATATTTTCTATTTTATTTCCTTCTGTGGTAGTGGTAGTCATACCATGCATGAAGTCAAGATTGTGGTACACTGCTTCATTCAGGTGACTTAATTTCTACCTAAAAATCACATTTTCACAAATTCCAGGAAAAGTTTAAGGGTTGAATAAGTTAGTTAAGGAAAAGAAAGGAGGCAAATAGCTCTGTACTAGGCTACAAAGTTCAGACAAAATTATAGGCAGCAATATAAACTGAATAGCTATAATTTATATCCTTCCTACCTATGGAGGTATCCATATTTCATACAACAATGTAACACATCTCTACTTCTGTTTTTCAGAAATGTTCAAAAATTCATATTGAAGGCAATTTTCATGGGCATCGTAAGGCCTCTTGGATCTAGGTTAGGATAGCCTAGTATAGCAGGATAGCATTTAATGTGTTTCTGATTTGCAGACTGGTGATCACCTGAAAGCAGCAAATTAGAAAAATAATGAAACAAAACATAAAACCAGTAAAAGAATGAAAAGCAAAGCAAATGCATAATCAACCAATAATTGATAAAACTCTCTATTTCACTCTGGTATACCTAACTCTTTTTCTAAGAAAGTACATTTTCCATATTGGTAGGTTCCCACAGCTCAAAAAACCCAACAGCCTGGAAATTCAGAAGTAAAATATCTAATCTGAAAGTCTAGTTGATAAATCCAGCATCCTAGTTAAAAACACAGCCCAATACCAATCCATTTTTTTCTTTTCTTTTTGACTTTTTGCTCCATCAGCTTGTTAAAGACCCATAAGTCATTCCTGCAAAGTTGATTTCTAGTCAATAAGATTCCAGCCTTGTCCTTCCAGCTAGTCTGATTTAGCTGTGGTTAATCCCACTAAGGGAAGTGCTCCTCCAAGCAAGTGTCTCCAGGATTTGGAAGGTTTCATTATTCCCTGTTTGGCTTTCCAGGATTTGGAAGGTTTCATTATTCCCTGTTTGGCTTTTTCTTCAGCTGCCACAAGTACAGCTACATCACCTCCTAAGGTCCCTGGTTTGGGGTCAAGCCCTGGCCTAACCCACATAGCTGGTGTGGGCTGGAGGAGTGGGATAAGAGGGTGAGGCTTAGTTACCTTAAGAGCCAGAGTTCAGGTGCCAGGCTGGAAGTGCAGCCTTTGACTACAGCAGCAGCTGCTGTGGTGACTGCCAAAATTGCTGAGAGCTTTCCAGAACCTTCCAATGGCTGCTGGAGAATGGATTCCTTCTTCCTCTTCATGAAAGTAGGAATGATATTTGCTTTCTCCTAGTCCTTAGGAACGTCATCTGATCACCTTGGCCTTTCAAAAATAACTGTGAGTGGCCTTGCAATGACGTAAGTCAGCTCCTTTGACTTTTATGAATGAATCTCAAGTGGACTGAATTTTCTTGCAAATATAGCTTAAACCAAATAAATTAATAAGTTATAAGTTAGTTATATCAGTTTATCACAAAATGGAACTGAATTTTCAATACAATAGACTTGGGACTGAAATATTTTCTTAACTTCTTCATTAAACAACATTCAATCCCGGCACTTTAATCCGTTTGTGCATTTGCACTGCAGAACAAAACCAGAGTTAAAGTTGCTATGGTTTCCTAGCAATGGAGAAATGACTGAAATTATATGGGCTTCAGAAAAAAAATATAGTGATTTGACAAGGGTTTTCATTTGTTCACTTATTTGTTTCTGAATATTAACTGAATGACCCTCATTTTTCTCTTGCTGCCTCAAGAATTTCAGGTGCCTGTCTCAATGCTGTGGTAGCTAATTCTGAGACAAAGTGTCATGATGGCCCCTCCTCAGCCCTCTGCTTACTTTCAAGGACAAAGCCCCTGACATTTCAGTTTTACATGTTATCTGTTTGACTACTGTATGCTTATGTCATCCAGCAGAAGAGATATTGTTTACTGAGCTCCTACCATAGTAAAATTTGCGGTGGAGTCCAGCAAGCTGGGATCTGTAGGTCTGCTCTCACTAAATGGTCCTTGCTTTTCAGTGCAAAAGCTGTGTTGTTGCCATTGACAACCACAGCCTACTATTAGCATGCAGCCATTATGATGCAGAAGTATTGAACACCAAATGAAAGTGCTATTTGCTGTTAATTTGTAAACAATATATAGCATAGGCATCAACAAGGAAGTTTTTCTAGGAGGAAATTCAAACCATTGTAGACTGTCAGGCTTAAGTTGTTAGATATAAAAACGTATCTAATTTTAATTATCATTATAGATTATGTAGAAATTTTACAAATTCAGAAAGAGTCTTCAACTTCCAAACTTCATTTTATTATTTAACTTTGGACTAATTAAACACCAACAAAATTATACCAAGCAACTCTTATGAAATGTTCATTAATAATTCTCCTGGTACAGGTAGTCACATCATAACTGAATGTCAACCCCTCATTAGGGACTGGAAAAAAAAAGAAATTTCCCTAATAGAGAAATTAACTAAAATGCCACAGAGTGTTGTTGGAATTTTTTAACTGATCATGTTGAAGTCACCGATTGTACAAAGCCAGCCTCAGTGGGAAAGTTGATAAATTTTGCAGCAATAAAATCTCATAAACTGCCTCTTGATTTGAGGCAACTAACTTTTAATTGGTGGTAAGAGGCGGAACTCTAAACCACTAACAACATACATGTTTGGAATTAAATAATGCAAGGATGACAGAATTGGAGAATGACAATGAGATGAGTCACCTACTACTACAAACTACTCCAGATCTTGGCCAACTAAACACATCAGAACATTTCTCTACATTTCAAAAAAAACACAAAAATATATATTGGCCAGACTAATTGCATCTTTCCTCCTATTGATCAGGTTTCTTGTGATTTTTGAATATTTTTATGCATCTAAATGGAATTATATTAGATAAAGATGAAACATTAGAGCTACACTAGATAGAATTACAGAATAATAAACAACTGGGGTCAGAAGAGTTCAAGCTTTTCAAAATGTTGCTCTATTTACTTCAGTGGACTTAAGATTATTTCCATATAGTGCAGAAAAAATGAATACAAATTTGTCCAGAGGTGATCATCCAAGTATTTTCAGAAGCTAAGTTATTCTCTTCAGTTTCTCTTGCTTGCCTCTGCATTTACCAGACTTCTGCAGATGCTCACTCAGGGCTTACAACTGAATCTTTTAAGAAGCTAGAGTGAAATGAGACATGAGAGTCTCAGAGTAGGCAATGTACCAGCTTTGTGACACCCTCTGGCCTGTATTCACTCCTTAGCGTACCTCTGGAGATGCACGTGATCCCCCAAGTCGGATCATTGTCCAGTGGTATGGGGGTATTTCTTCATTACTATCAGATAATTCTTAACCTTAAGGATTTCTATGCAATTCATCAACATCCTTGGCAAATATTTGCCCACATACCATGTCACTAGAATTCGGTGTTCACGAGCGTTTTTCTAAGGACTTGAATATCACAGGATACTGTAGGTCATATAAGCAAATCCTTCAGAATTTCCTACAATGTACCACGGTTCATTTGTCACATATGCCATGACAGTGTTGGTCACCTGGAGGGATTGTTTTATCTTGCAGATAAAATTTGGAGATAAGATGCTAGGTTCTGTGCATAGGATATGAATTCTGTCCCAGTTCCAGCCTTTGCATTCAATTTTTCCCTGATGTTTTCCTCAGTCAGAGGTAAAATCTCTGTCAAACTCTTTTTGCATGCGATCATCCCCCTCACAGTCCAGGTAAAAACAGCCCATCCAACACTATGAGAGTAGTCAAGGGGTGATAGAGACATTATCCTTGTCTGGGTTGTGCACGAAGAACACATTGCAGCCTCTTCCAGGTTTGTTATGAGCTGGTTTCCCAAAATGGTTACTAGTCAAAGTGTGTATTCTTCAAGAAAAGCTTCATGCAAATCTACAGTGATGATAGATAAGAGGGTCAGGTGTCTGGTACTGGACTGAACTCTAAATTCATGTGCCTCATCTGTGTTGATGTTTAGACATGTTGTGGGCTCCTAAAGTAGGGTAGATTAATCACACCTAATGACATGATATTAACACAGCAGACAGCCAAATGGGACATTGATAAAATTAATAAAAATATTTTCTGCTCTAGAAACCCCAATGCATGTAAGACTGAGTTTGTTATGTCTAAGTAATTTATTTCTTTTTTATCTCTTATGATCTAATGAAAACAAAAACCAACCAATCCTTGTTGATGGATAAGTAGTATGGAGATTACAGGAAATAATTTGAAATCTTACTGAAATTAATAGTCTGAAATATGAGAGTTAACTACTGGCACAGCAAAGGAGTCTCTTGTCAGCAATCATAGTGGCAGCTAGGAAGGAATGAGATGTGGATTCTTCTGATCTGAACCCAGACTTCAAAGTGCATCTTGTCAGTAAAATCCTGGGTGGTGGAAAAAGTTGCGACTACTTTTTGCCAATCAAAGTCAGAACTGCATTTGATTATGCAATAGATTTGTTTCAAGACTAAGTTATTTTATTGACTAAAAGAGAGCTAGAATTACCCAGTAGTATTAAAGAGGTTAATAAATCCTGAAGATTTATTATTTAGTGAGGGAGCATGTGATACTAAATTCAGATCTGTTAGGAATTTCATATACACAATTGAAAAGAGGAAATATTTCAATTGATTTTGAAACAAATTGGCAACCCATAGAGTTGACCATAATGCTCATATAAGTATGTATATGTTCGGAAATCTAGATGTTGTGAAATTACAGAAGAAAGAAAAGAAAGAAGCTACAAAGTAAAAAGGATTAGACATAAAGGTATTGTTTAAGTTTTCAGCAGATGTATAGCCATGAAAGTAGAAGATAAACCACGTAGTGACATCAGAGACAAATCCATGAACGAGTGCATGGTCAAAAATAATACAAAGGTTAGAAAAATATCAAAGCTAATGGAATTATAACACCAGGGAGAAAAATATGAAACATTGAAACATTACTTCCTTTGTTCTTTAATACCAAAAAGTAATGATACTCTATTTCTAGCAGAAAATACCCGATAGCAGCAGTGTTAAACTCCAAAGGGAATAACCTTACCTATTTGGAAAATTAAATAAAAAAATTTGTATCTCTGATTATAAAACTCTCATTATATTGCCTAGTTTCACTTTAGTCTGTTAGGGTTCTTATCAATTTTATGTTTCTATAGTCTTTGAAATAAAAAATAAAGCTAAAAATGGGATTGAATGCAGAATGGATTTGCTAAAGTTTGTTGAAAAATGTCAAAGCAATAGAATAAGATAGCTCATTCTTTTTGATAAATTATTTTCTAGACAAGAGAATTGTATTAGGATTCATGTATCTGGACTTCAATAGCAACAGTACCAGATGGAAATTATCAGCCTATGTGAAGAAAATAAAGATTTGTACTAGGATAATTGATTATTTAAAGAACTGTTTGAGGTGTTTTTCTCCCTGTGTAATGACAGAGAGGAAACTATTGGAATTGAATGAGGCTAAGTTTTGAATAGTTGACACGAGAAAGACAGACAGCTATTATTTAATGCTTTTTTATGTGTGGGGGGGTTATTATTTTTAGTTTTGTCTTTTATTGAATTATATCACTTGACAACTCTAAGTTGAGAAACCATTGTGAAAACAGAGGACTAATTAAATGCACCAGAAAAATGTGAATAATATTGAGGATTAAATCAGATTAAATTTAAGAGCATGAAATCAAAATTATCTGAAAATTGGATATCTCAAAAATTATGAGATTTCCAATTGAAAAAGAAGAAGAAAATACTCAAGCTACCCATCACTTTGTACAGAGTGAAGTTTAGTTCAACTCTTGGATGGCACATTTTAGACATTTATACCAGAAGTGGTCATCCCAAACTCCTTTTGAAGTCAGCAAAGAGAAATAGGCACTTTTAGGAAGTGAGGACTTCAACCACTTTTAAGCATCTGCCTTTGGGTGAGATGAATTGCACCCTGAAATTTTTCTTCCCTCTGTAAAGGAAGAATAAACTTCTAACTAACCTTAAAAAAAGTAAAAAATAAAATGCAGTCTTCCTGAAGACTACCTTGGTTGACTACCACATGACACCAGATGTGACAATGAAAATGGTAAATGGAAACTTAGGATGTATTGAATAAGAGGGTAAGAAACAGAACAATATTGAGGTTATCAAATACACAGATGAGATTTTATCTGAAATACTGTGAACAGGATATCCATGACCAGAAGAATAGTTAGATCAGGAAAAACTAATAAATGAAACTTTTTCAGTTTATGAGATGGATTACAGTATGTACACTTGACTTGGTAGTCCAAGAAATCCAATCCTGTTAAAGTCTCTGATATTGTATCAAGGAAACTATTGTTTTGTGAAGTATTTCAGCAAGTAGAAATCAGTGCCAGAAGAGACAATGTGCAAAAATATTTTTGCAAACACTAGTGCCTCAAGAAGAATGGTCTTAAGTAGAGAAAATTATTCAAAATTGGCTACAAATTAGATAAAATCAAAAATGCTATCAAATTTTGGGAGCATTCACATTCTACAAGAAAACTAAAAGTGAAGCTTTATGATTCAGCCCCATCCCTAATTAAAAAACACGATTACTATATCTTATAATGAAAATTCTTTTTCACATGAATTGTTTAATTATTTTTTCACTAAGTTAAAATACTAATTAGTAAATATTGAACATGCTTGCTAATAAGTAGGATTTTCAAGTTATGTTTTAATAGCTTTTTATTTCATACTGTAATTGAATTGCAAACATAAATTATACACAATAATTAGTAATATTGAGAACTTGTACAGCAGGTTAAAATTTGCTTTACTGAAATTTGCGTTTTAAAAGCAAGTTATGCAAGGTGGGATTTTGTGCCATACTTTGAAGACCTAAATTTAGGCAGTAAAGGAACCTTGCAAGATAGCCTTCAAGTTCAGAACACCTATACTCATGTGTTTATATGTAAATTTATGTACATAAGCTAGTTGTCTAAGTTGCCATGGAGCTCTACAGAGATTTAATCAGTACAGTGAATGGATCTTACAGAGCTTTTAAGGCCAAAGCCTTTAGAAGTATCACTCCTAACCCACACATAAGAGCAGTGCAATTTAAGAAACTCTACGGTATCTGACACAAGATGTGGAGCAGCAGCTATGTGGAATAAGCTGAGGCATTTCAAATGGCATTAGATGGGAGTATTTAGAAGGTATCGGGATGTGTCATTTGAGGATATGATTTAATGGTGAACATTCTGGTGCTGGTTAATGCTGTATTCAGTGATATTAGGGCTCTTTTCCAAACTTTATGACTGTGATTTTATGATATCTAGTTGGAGCACAAAAGCTGAGCCTGAGAGAAGCACTGTGATGGGCCCAAAGTTTACTCCATCAGCAATGTTTTAAAATAAAATTTTCTTTGCAACACAGGTATATGATAAGAAATTTACTGCTACAGGAGGCAAGAAGCCAAAGCCAACTGAAAAATTCAAGAAAGAAATTAACTTGAAAATCAGTAAGTATAATGGATTGGATAGTGTTCAGCTGAATAAGCTACCTGTCCTGTAATGACTAACAGCATGCTGAAGTTTCACAGAAAAGGGAAAGAACTGTAAGCAGAAGGTTATGAATTCTGGTGCTCCTTCACTGTTGCTCTTTAGAGGAACTGTCACTTGCATCTTAACCAGCCTTAAATTCCCTAATGGATGTTATGCCTACCTTTCATCTTATCCAAAACCTCTTTTCCAGATCAGAGGAAAGACTCCATCCTGATTTTCTGTTGAATTCATTTGACCATGAAATATATGAGCACTCATTGAAAATACCTTGAGAAGAAAATGATCTCCATTTTGTTATTTCTTCACCTTCTTTTGTTTCAGTCTCCATTCTCACAACCTATGTCATGTGTTTTCTTTCCTCGTAGCTGCTACAATCTAACCTCATTTCTGTTTTACTGTACCACTCCCCCTCTACACACACAGACATACAAACATGTTCGTGCACACAATGCACACACAGAGTTAAAAGGACTTTGCTTCTCTAACATGTTTTATTTCCCCTTTGCTCTTATACCCATATATTCCTTTCCACTCAAGAAAGCAGAAAAAAAATCAAGCAAACAGCAGTACCATCAAGTTGTGTATAAAATGAACCTAAGTAACCATGTAATTATTCTCACTCTATTGCTTCTGCTCTTTATTGCTCTCACTTATTATGTCATCTTTCATACTGCAAGACTGCAGGCTCCTTGGGGAAGGGACCACATAATTTATTTTCTCTTTGAAGTACCTTCAGCACCTCAGGCTCTGCAAGTAACAAATAATAATAATAACCATTAATCAGTTAATGGGATCAGTAGAAAGCATCAGTCATCGGCAATTAAAATCTTAGCAACAGTAGGCAGGTTCCTACTTCAGAATTCAGAAAGACTTTTCTTTCTGCTCCTTTCTAATTAAGAAGTCATCTTGGTTTGCCTAACATAAAACACAAGACTTCTCAATTGGCCTTCTATTTTTTCCCCTTCAGACTGAAAGGATGAGTGAAATCTATCCTTACACTTAAGTGACCCATAGTTTCAAATATATACCTGTTTTCTGATCACTCCAAATAGCAAAGGAGATTAAACTGAAGTTCTAGGTTCAGTTGAGAGCACACTGAAAATACTAGAGCTGGAGGAGCAGGTGATGCTATTTGATTTTGTCAGTTGCTATTGAAATCCAATGAGTTTTCAGCACCTAACTAGTATAATCAAGGATGTCTGAATCCAAGATGACACAGCATTCCCGTGCAGCTGGTAACAAGAGAACAATTTTACACTGCAGTTTGTCTTGGCTGTCAGAAACAAGCAAATGAAGGCACTTTTGCTCCTTTTCTTTTTTGAGCCCTTTGCTCACAACAGTACAACAAAAAAATGTTTTCAATAGCATTTCTAAATGACCAGTTGATATTAAGATTTTTCCCCTGACTGGTAATGACTCGCCATATAGTCTATTTCTGCATATCATCTATTAACATCTTACTCTGTTTTTATCTATATCCAAAGCTGTCATACAATCATTCTTTACAGTTTTAATTCTAGAAAACCACCATATAATGTTGATGAAAGGCCTTTAATTTCACTTCTAGGACTTAGAAAATTTCCAGAATAAATAAGGGAAAGATACCTTCTTTATTGAAACAAATAAAGTGTCTTAATTGAAAATATTGATAGAGGCACACTTTAGGTACAGATCGTTATACAATTCTAGTGAATACGTCAGTTTAGTCTCCAAACACTTCCCATTTTTCCCAAGACCCATTTTTTTTCCTTCCTCAGTTCTATTACTCTTTCCAGTATAATCTAAAGGTTTATTCTACTTAGCTTTTCCTACAGCTGTTTTCTTCCCCTGATCTGTCTATTTGTATTTTGAAGACTAAATATTCATCCCCATTAATATTCATATTTCTAAATAAATCAGATACGGAAACACGTGCATGTCCCTACTGTTTCTACACAATTTCATATCTAATAATTGCCTCTAAACTGAGGTCTTTCTCTGTTTTAACCTTGTATTACATGTAAGCTCATAAAAGGCTTATGCACATATATTCTATGTATTTATATATCAACAGATAAAACCTCAATGGCTTATATAAATAAATTCTGAAAACTCATTTCCGCAGAATGCCAAGGTTTACAGGAGATAAGTGAAAAATAAAACAAGTGAGGGAGGTGGAGAGAAGGCTAATAAGTGAAATTATTTTTTCACACAAATATTTATACACATAAATAACAATTGTCACAGATATACAGATGTCTCACATGTTTTATTTTTTATTCTTTTAGCCCAGTAACTCATTTATAATTTGAATTGCAACCTCTTGGGGAAGCAAGACATATTTTATTTCTGCTGTGAGACCCACAGCATACCTTTAGGGATTTGACACTGAACACTAATGTGGATGGCTTCATTTCTGTGCTTCATATTTCACATGCTGCCCTGATATTACTTCCCACAGCATGTAATTTGGAGAAAGATGTTATTTTCCATGTCTTTAAAAATTTGCCAACACAGCTGCCAGAAGACGTGGTTAGAGCATGTGGCATCACACTTGTGATATTTTATCCACAGAGCGGAAAAAGTAGCATCAAAATCCTCTCTCGGAAATTTTTTAAAAACTTGAAATCCCTGTTTGCATGGGGAAATCTTGAAGTATATCCACTTTGCTACCATGTGGTAGTGCTTGAGGTGTTCAGTTTTATTGGTGCTACCCTTATGCTGACTGGATTCGCACACTTTTATGCCCTATTGATATATTTTGAGCTTAGTGAAACGACAGAATCCTCCTGCATTCAGATTTGCAATTATGAAAACTTCCTCTCTCATTGATTCATGACAAAATATTCTAAGTGTTGGGGATAGTGGTGGTGGTGTTTTTCTTGGTTGTTTCCCCAAAAGGAGTGTGTGGACCATGTACAGGAACTCATCGATAGACTAATGACAGAGCAGGACTGGATGTCGACTTAGGAAAAGAAGCAGGTAGGGGAGAGGCTTACATAACCATAGTTTTCCCCCTGCTACTTAAGAGATTACACTTTTGGTAACTGGAGATTCTGGACAATAGAAAGAAATAAAAGTTCATTAATCCATTGCCTGCATATTAACCCTGAATTACTATGTATCTCTTAGTGTTATGCTTGATATTTGCTGTTTGACTTTTCTGTCCCTGAGCCCTAATAATTGTTGACATATGTGTGATGAATGCTGACACTTAGCTGCTAAAGAGTCTGCATTCACTGAGTTGTCAGTATAGTGCTGAAACTTTTCTGTGATCAAGACTGATAACTAATATTGTCCTCACCTACTGGATGTGGTACACACTTGCCCCTTTCTCCATTAACCCACGCACCAAATAGCTAAACCATGACATTATTTGATAACAAAGAATACCTTTCTCTTAGCTGAAAATACAGGTTTATTTTTTTATTTAATTTTGTTATGCTGCTTGAACTTGATATATTACAAGGCTTCAGTAACATTTGATTTACAACATTACAGCCAAAACTCTTTTTGTTAACATTAAGCGATGCTGTTGCAGGAAATGGTTTCACATACATTGTACTGCAGCACTGCACTCTTTGGTTGTGACAGATATTTTTGCTATGCTACTCAGTGATCAGGCATACATTGAGCAAAATCACTGAGCCGGGTTTTATAAATACATAACTGATGATTACATTTCCCTCACAGCCTCATCTGCAGTCTCATGCCTTGCAGTTCACTGCCTTTAACCAGCGTGTGTCTCTGATAATTGGTTTTCTTCTGGCATTGTTTCTGGAGCTAGTGTTGAGTGGGAGTACAGCGCAGGCTGTTCTTGTCCTTTCATGTGGGAGGAGATACTGTGATTTCAGCCAACACCCCAGCATTTAGCTTCTGAGCTGCCCAAAGCCAAGCTTTCCCCATAGCGTTTAAACAAGATTTATGTTCTGAGTTTGGGACCGGCAGTTACTTTACTGCCTGTTGTGTTGTGTGAGTCAGGGCAAACAAGGGACTTGCATCCAGCACTGTCTCTGGAGCATAAGGTCACTTTTTGTGAAGCTTTCTTTGATTACGCAGCTGCATCCAGGGGAGAAGGAGTGACTGTGGGGAGGAAAAAGAAGGTGATGAAATTTTCCTTGGATCTTAAGTCTTTAGAAGAGGAATCTCAGTATTTGCCTCCCCTCTTGGTTAACAAACTAATAGCTAAAGGAAACTACTCTTGCCAAAGTTTTGAAGAGGCTGATTTCCTTTGCCTGGAAATGTGATGGAACACTTTTTGTAAAAAAATATGTGCTAACTCTTTACTTCAAAAGAAATTTGGTTTAAGGATCCTAACTCTGGACAGTGGCCTTGTAGCTCCTTGTCCATCAGAGAAATATTTGTCCTGCCAAATTTGCAACTATTCCTTCAAGATTTCATTTGAGTTTTTTCTTCTCCATGGTTGCTTGTGAATACTTGATCCCAAACTGCATTTATCAGATGTCTTCAGCCAAATGCCAGGGAATGAGGAATTTCAGCATACTTGGTACACATCATATGCTGCAAGAGTGTGGGAAGATTACCGGCAGGAAAATTATAGAAAATTGGAAAGTTCTGTTTGCATTATAACAGAGTCTACTGGTTTGAAAAGCAAAACCAGTGAGACTTCAAGTCAGTAATACAATTTTTAATAGGGAAGAGGAAAAAAAGGAAAAACAAAATACATGCAATAATAAAAATAAAACCACTGACAGAGTCAGAATACAACCTGATACCCTGTCAGTCAGGGTGCTGGTGCAGTTTTCCTCCAAAGGGTCCAGCGATGATGTGGAAAAAGCCTGGTTCTTCCTCTGGAATCCAGTGGAAAAAGGCTGCCTTTGGCGTTCTAAACCTCAGTTTTAATCTAGGTAGGAAAGGCTTGGCTCGTCCTCCTGGCTGGAGCATCTCCCAATGGGATGATGTAATCTTATCAATTATACAGTAGGACTGAATGGCCCATTAACAGAAGATACTTCCCACAGAGATAAGGATGATCACCCTTCTCAGATGGTAATAGAATATGTATGTTGTATTGTAGACCAGGACACAGAGATTAAAACAGTACAGAAAACACAGGTTGCTGTTTCCTTGATAGAGCACGGTTGGCATGCACACAATCTATTTCACAATGATTCTCCACACACAGCCTGCAATCTTAAGTACATGTTAAGATGGGCTAAATGGAGGGTAGAGTGAACATACTGTGGTCAGGATATGTTGAAATGCTTTCAGGGATGTGAACTCAATAGTATCATGTGGCTGATAAACCTCACAGCAGCTGCCAGCCAAGGGAGATAGAAGAAAATGTCTTGTGGCCAACCCATCAACTGTTGATGAATTTGGTTCACTATAATCTGATTATAATACTAACACGCGTCTCCAACCCAAAGTTACCAGCCTCCAAGTTATGACTACCCTTCACGGAGAAAGACCTTTATATTTTATCAACTGTATCTTTAAGAGAGGAACAAGAAAATTTTACACCAATCAGTAATAAGAGTATGTATGACTAAAGTCACTCAAGCTCTACTTAAATGTAAAGAAATAGTACAAAAATTAGTTAGGGATGAGGAAAACTTGGGAAATGCTCTGTTGTAACTTCTGGGATTAGTTTGATGCCTTGGAATGGCTTCTTAGAACAGAGGCTAGACAGAGTTAAGAGGATAAAGCAGTATTCATTAAAGACCTTCAATAGATACACATTTTGCAGTCAATGGAGTTTAGAGTTATATGCTAATACAGTACAGGATCTGAAAAATATAAAAGCTAAAAACTTAAGGAATCAGGTTAATGGACTGAACTTTTCCCACATAGTGATGCTTATTAATTAAAAGCCATACTCTAGGTGTGCTGAATGATTGTCTTGAACTAGATTTCATTAGTTATTAGAGCTTGTCTGTATACCATTTCAATTATATTTTTGCAGTCAGATTTAATGATTGGCAGTCTTCGAACCTTAACTTGTTACAATTTTCTATTATCAGTGTGTTTATTAATAAAGCATGCTATTCCCTTAACTGTTTAGTCTGACTGTTTCAAGGGTGACAGCGCTCATCAGCAGATGACATACTCAACTAGAATTGAAGAGATCCAGGAGGAGGTCCCTCTTTAAAGGATTTGACTCCAATATGCTGTTGGCACATGTCCAAGAGAAAGTTAGTTGAGCTGCACTCAAATATAGCAGATTGATAGTGGAGTCCCAGTAATGGGACAGTGACAGACTGGTTGGGCATAAGGGTGTCAACTTTCCTGGGGTGTTGATAGATTGATTAAACAAAAAAGGTTCAAGGAAACCTCCCTTTCATGTGACAATCAGGAATGATAAAATTTCAGAACATGAAGAAATACTCTTTTCCTCTTGATTCCTGTGTTCAGCTGTTATCCTTAGGTAGACCACAATCCCTCATACCCTAAAGATTTGTCCTATAGCTATAGCTCATCCGGTAGGTCTCAGCACATCTAGTGTAAGGTAACCTTAAAAATAACTTTACATCAATACAGCTAGCAGCACAGCAAAGCATAATAAAAATGATAGAAAATGTAAGAACAGATTGACTTTAGTTACGGTTAAGTAGCTGGGACATGTTAGAAGAGTCACAAATGAGAAATGAGACAGACACAGGTCAACAGACCAGCTTAGTTATATATTAGACTGCTTAATTTTAATAGAATAACATGATTGAAGAGTAGATGTTTCCCATACACAAATTAGAATAATGTCATAATTAGAATGACCTTTTTATATATATAATATGACTTTATATTGCCAATAAGATAATCACTGAAGTTTATACCAAGATTGTGTTCCCCTGCTGCAGAACTTGTATTCGTGCCAAAGTCCCCATCTGGAGACATCTTGAGAACATTGCTGGAATGCTGTCTTTGAATTAAGAAAATTAGACAAGCTTTCATCCCTATGTTGCTTTTTAATGGTCTTTAAAATAAAATATAAATATTTGAGTATAAACATATTTTTCTAATAAACTATTTCTATAGCCACAGATTTAATAAGCTGTCTTTTATATATGAAGCAATATGTGTTAAACTCACTATGTTTTCTCTCAAGAGTGTTGCAATTTGTTTATTTAATTTTTTTTAATTTTGCACTTGAGACTTTAAATTAAAAAGAAATACTTATTGCAGTGGGGTTATCTATTACTTTGTCCATCTGTTTTTCCTAGGAACCTTCCTAAAATTCCCTGGATTCTTAATTGTGTCTGGAATTCAGTAGTATCCTTGGGCACCAATATTGTATGGTCACTTTGCTTGTGTAATAAGACTTTTTTCAGTGATAAACTCTAGGACTACTCATATGTTATTGATAGATTTGGCTACAGTAGGCAAAACCTTGCCTGAGTGGCATCTTCACCTTGACAATAGGTGTTTCCAGGAAGGAACAAATATCTTGATTGACCAGCTGCCTTGAGGGTTCAGCCACACAAATCTAGGCTTTACTCAAGCTTCCTTTTCAGTTTGCATTAACTTATTTCTGCATTAGTCCTAAAGTATGTTTCTTTCTGGGTTTACTTTTAAAGAGCCTGAAGCTGTTGCTTTTATTCATGTTGCTGCATAATGATCCTGTTCTTCAGACAACACAGAATTTCTATTTCTCCACCTACAAAAGCACCTAATACATTTTACTCTATACACAGTTGAAAAGTTTTACCTTTGGCTTCCATAAACTTGTGATCAAGCTCTAAGAAGGCTTCTCTATAGGATATTTAGAGTAAGACCAACTCTTTTGCTTTCTTCTGGGACATCTGTGCATATGGATTAGTTAGCATGCATATAGTGATTCCAGGCAACAATTCACAGTGCAGTGGATAAGACTATTGATTCAGTCATGCTTCTAATATTAAATGCCTCTAGCTGCTAAATAAGAAAGAGAAACTGATCCCTGGCCTAGGAGAAAAAGGGCACTGACTATTATTATGTTTCATCCTTAAGACTAAGCCCCTTGAACACTGACTTCTCTTAGAGGCAGCTGTGTGGAGTACTCCTGATGGAGACAGGGAATAAGCTGTCATTCATTTACCAACATGAATTTTGCCTTTAAAACTCCTTTTACTAGTGTAGCCCCAAGAGGGAAACACACTACTAAGGATAATAATTTTCTTGCTTCTTGCTCTCCTCTCCTTAGGATCTCAGGCCATTCTGGACATAGGTCCAACACCTGCATTTGAGAAGAGAGCTGGGGAAGACATTTACAAATGCTGACAGTCAGTTTGAACCTGGCGTATTCATACCCCTTTAGACAGCTGTGGCTCTTTGCAGGGACAACATCTAATAGAGAATCTTATCCTTCCACTAGGCCTTCAACCTGATAAAAAGACTGCTCCGTTGTTAGTATATTATGGGGGGGGGGGGGGGGGGGGGGGTCACACCATATTTTCTATGAAGAACTGTCCTTCTGAAGGCCTGAGTTTTGAAATATAGTATGATGAACTCCACAGGATCGTATCTTTCATTATGGTATTTTGAGACTTGATGTTTGTTTGCTTGTTTTCCTGTAAATTTATTTTTTTCTTAGAAATCTACACTACCCTCTACTTCAAACTGCTTTAAACACCCTCAGTTTGATTTCCCACTGTGCTTCAGTTTAGTTCAAAGTGCCTCCTACATGTTTTAGATTTGTTTACTTTCTTGTATACACATAAGAGAGACATAAATATTGCTTATGCATTCCCTTTAATTTATTCATAGAAATAAATTGCTACAAGAAACAGTATACTATCCTGAATATTTTACTTTATGTTTATATTCATTTATCTGCACATTTGTACATTGTTTGCCCTTTCATGGTCTTCTGTTTAAAATAGTTGTAAGAGTAAATGTATTGTTAAAATATTTTTTTCCAAACCATGGTCTGCAAGTTGCCTTGAAAATAACATTTTAATTCTCCTTGAAGCTAGATTTTTATACACTTTGAAATAACCCTTACCTTTGCATTAGATTTTAAAGTGCCTGATATAAACTTACCATTATGTTGATTAAAATGACATCTGGCAATTAAAAGATTTAGATGTGCATAAAATGTTGTCAGTCTGAGTTAAAAAGCTCATAGGAGCCTCATGGGAGGTTATTCCTAAGAGTTAAATAGTCCGTACTAGAAAAAAATATATATCTTCTGAACATCTTGTGTACAAAGGAGATGGCTGCTACATTTTGATTTGCATATGTTTCCACTAAACCATTATTGTAAAGGGACAAGACAGAGGCTCACTTTTCATGAAGACTGAAAATTATTGGTTGATGAAATAGAAACATTGTTAAATGTCTTCATAAATTTACAGTTTCAGCAGGCATAGCTCCTCCTGTAGATAGGAAAATTAAAAACCACGTATGCAATATATTTCTGAAATCGGTTTTTAGCTAGCATAAATAGTAACAGTGGTAATCAAAAAATAGCTGTATTTGTTACAACCAGCATCTAATAGATTTCCAATTTAAGCATGATTTTACTTTTATATCAATTATCCAACACACTAAGTGCTTTTTTCATCATAAGATCAATACATTTTTCTAAAAACTGCATTTTATTAGTCTACAGACAAAGTTACTTGAATGTTTCAGTACTATTTAACAATCAGCCATTTAGCACTTCCATCTGAAATGTATCATTAAAGATTCATTTTGCCTCACTACAACTATTTGTAAACATTGTCTTCACTTTTCTTCTGTCTTCATTCGTACCCTGTCATCTTCACATAAGTTTGTAACCTATTAGAGTCACTCTAAAGCATCAGCATTAGATGATAATCCCTCATTAGAATCCCACTGATAAAGTGAATTATCAGGTAATAACCGAGATAACTGATCACATTAAAATGAATTGAATAAAATTCCATGGAATGAAGATGGACAAACACTTAACCATGTCTTTCCCTTTCCTGAAATAAGGCCTAAGTGGTCAGTGCTCAATTGTGTAATTGAGACAAATTATCACTTGAGATAATCACTTGTAAATCTATCAATAACATTTGCCAGAAAACAGATTTAGGAAAAATTTGCAAAATTTCTGCTAATATTCCATTTCGAACCATTTGACATGTGCAGTCTGGTGGAAGGAAATGTATTTTTTTTGTTTGCCCTGTACAGTATCTAAACAAGCAAGCTCTGGTAGCTACCATCATTCAAAGTGGTTTTCTCATAATGACCAATGAAACCTTTTTCCTTGAGGATCTGTGATCTGTCTCTGTAAAGATTTTTACTCCACCATTGACATACCCCTTGTTAGTTCATTTGAATGAAAACTTGTTGTAGTTTCCTCTGGCTTCCTCAGCTGCACCAAACCCAAAATGCTTTCTGTTCCATTTCAAGTCTCTCACATGTGTTGCAATAGTCCAATCTCTTTTCATATGAGGTCACATAAGCCTTCAAACAGTATTTTGAGTTTCTTTTGTGTCTGATGATAATTGGGCAAATGAAAGCACATTCACATCTGGTTAAGAGCTACAGCTGTTGTGTCTGGCTAGCAAAGAGTGCAGCTGGTTAATTCCCAGCTGTCCCTTAAGGATGACATTAATAGATTCTCTATCCATCTCCTAATTTTTTCTCAAAAATTAATTGAAATATTCCTTTATGAAATTTGCTCAGAAGTGCCCTATTATAATAAAGGTTTTTGCAAGTTAAAGGATACAGAGAGAGAAAGAGTAGTAATTTCCTTAGGAGGATGGTTTAGGAACAAAAATCCCTAAGATTATCATTTACCAACATGGCAGTTCATATAAACAGTTTATTTTCTGCATAACAAAATGAAAAAAGACTGTACCTTGGTTGAATAGAGCATCTCTGAGCTACCTGATGACCCTCTATTAGACTGACATTGGCCAACACTTGACTACAAGCCAAACATTTTTCTAATGTCTTAATTTCAATGGGAAGAAGGCATGCACGTGTATTTCCCAGAATGAAAGGAGGGTCAGGATGTAGAAAAACTCCTATCTATTACATTCCAGAACAGAGAAATCTGGGACCATATGCTGCAATTGAGGTCTTACAGCCCTGCAGATGAGGTTCCCAGTTAGGACTATCTGGAGATCAGGACATCGGATACCAATACCAGTGATAAGGGAATGATTGGAGAATTGTCACCATGTAAGAGAGGAGGGCAACAGGCTGGGTTTTTTCTCTCAGGATAAAATACAGGATAATGAATCTTTTCTTTCCTTCAGTGAATGTTTATTCTCTCTGTTCTTATAGGTCTCAAAAAATTGTAAACAAACATGATCTACTGCATTTTTCTTATACAGTTTGCACATTAATGAAAACAAAATCCCTTAAATTCTACAGATCCCATCACCCAAAGTTACTATATCTTGGAAAAGACTTATTTTTGGAAATGATTACACTGATGTGATGATGACTACAAAACACTGTAATGGTTAAACAGCTGGAGGGAAATCCTCAGTCTGCAGAAGTTAATGAGAGCTTTCTCACTGATACCAACAGCAGTCTGTCATCTTTGCTTATCACACTCTTCATAACTACCCCACTGTGACCCAGCTGTTTTTTTTTTTTAAAGGCCTGTTACAGAGAAGTACTGAGTTCAGAACACTTTACCTGGACTTTTGGTTTAAGGGGTGTCCCAGTTCCAGAGTTAATTTTTGTAGTAGCCAGGAGGGCAAGGGCCATGACACAGAGATTATTCTGTATCACCTGTCACAATTTTCTAGGGACAGACAGGGGGAGGGTTCACTTCATGTTTGGATCGGGGTGGTGGAGGGAGTGGTAGGGTATTGGATATTTCCACAGGGTGAGCAAAAGTTTCTTTTCTTGTACCTTCTGCTGTTAATACTGTTGATGTTACTGTTCATTTTCTATCTTACTGCTCTTTCCCATTAATTGTTCTTATCTCAATCTGTGATCTTTCTCTTTTGTGCCTTCAATTTTCCTCTCTGACTTGCTGCAAGGGGAAGGAGAGGGGAGAGTGACAGAGGGGTGCATGGTTTGAAGTGCCTTCAGTGGAAACACTAAATTGCAGAATACCATTCCCATACCATGACAAGGGGTCATATACAGCTGGAATATCAGTATTTTTTAATTTATGTAATATTTATCTATTGAATATATCTTTTTTCATATTATTGTACATTTAATACTTTTAAATAAGCACTTTTGAAGAGACTTGGAAGATGTATTTAGTCTAGGCAAAACGAAAGACAATGTCTTGGTGTGCAGAAAGATGGATGAATAACCTCTCCTATTAGGAAAGGCTGAGAGAATTGGGAATGTAAAACTGTTAAAGACAAGGCTTTGGGGTGATCTAATTGCAGTCTTCTGGTACCTGAAGGGAACCAACTGGAAGATGGAGAAAGACTGTTTGCAAGAGCATGTAATGACAGGACAAGTGGAACGGGTTCAAACAGAATGAGAATATGTTTAGTTTAGATATTAGGAAAAAATTCTTTACTGTGAGGATGGTGAGACACAGGAACAGGTTGCCCAGAGAAGTTGTGGGTTCCCCATCCCTGGAATTGTTTAAGGCCAGGTTGGATGGAGCTCTGAGTAACCTGGTCTATTTGAAGGTGCCCCTTGCCATGGCAGAGAGTTGGAACTAGATGCTCATCAAAGTCTCCTTCCAAGACAATTGATTCTGTGATGATTGGTTTTTTTTAGCATGAGACCACAGCTTATGCAAATGAAAGAAACAAGAAATGTGGTTGCTGATTACTTTATAATTTATATCCTTCTTACATATTTACTTACATTGTCCTTTTTCATGTGGAAACTTCCATGGATTTATAGCTCATTGTTATGATTTCAGTGTTACTATTTCAGCATTTAAGCAAGTGGACAATTTCTGGGCTGTAACCTATGCACCAGAAGAGTGTATGGACAGTGTATTAATTGAGCTGCCCCACTGGCAATACTGGCTGATTCACTTTTTAAATTCTATCTTTATTTTATTTTTTTTTTCTTTCCGCAGGTGTGATAATATCTGTTACAATGGAGACAGCTTTCAAATAACCAACCTTCTCTACTGATGCCCTCTGATGCATGGAAGGTTCTCCCTTACTCTGTAATAAAGCCTGTGTAGATGGCACACTGCTCTCCCCAGTTGTACTGGTGCCTCTATTTCTCTGTGATGTAAAATGCCAAATGGAGCTAGGTCAGTAAATCACAAAACAAACTAATTAGATGGTACTGGGACACAAATACAAAGCAATAACGAGCCACTGACATTGCTAAGAGCTCCTCCACTCTTTGCTACAGAGTCCTTCTACTTTCTGTTGGGGGTGGAATGGACAGAGGAGTGAAAACTGTGTTTTTCCCAGAAAACAGAATATAAAATAATAGAATAATATTGTTCCTTCTGGTCTTCATAAACAAGGGATAAAAGGTTCTTGTACTCTTAAATGGAAACAAGTGGCCTAGACACTGCAAAATATTGAGTAAAATTGGTGAAAACTTACATTGGAGTTTCTCTTCAAAATAGATAAAAAATATAATTGGATATGTATACTTCAAATAAATATGCAACTTTTCCAACACCTGCAAGCACAAGGATAAATTATGTCAGTGACTGGAAAGTTTTCTGCTTGCCTTCTCATTCCTGTAAAACTAGCAACTTGTTCATTGTTTTTTCCCTCTAATAAAGTTGTCTTTTGCCTTTCTGTGCCACTGGTTAGCTAGTAAATAAAAGTGATGAGGTGGTGTCTGATTTCTCTTCCTACTCATCTGCATTACCGTCTTCCTAAACGCCACTATGCTCCAACTCTCTCTTTTCACATGCATATTGCTGACCCTCATGAGTGAGGCTGTTAGCCATTCCTACCTCTTGACACTATACAGCAGAGAAAAGTATCTTGCTCTTCCTCTTATTACTTTCAGGTGATTCTGTATTTTGGGTTGAGGATTTTTTTTTTTTTTTTTTTTGTTATTTTCAAAGCATTTAATGATGTTTTTATGAAGTGACATTTTAAACACTAGCAACAATAATGAAATTTCAACAAGGCAACTGTGTTCACTTTTCTACTACCAGGATAACAAAGGTCAGTGATTGACTGAGGCAGAACAAAACAAAAACATAAAAATCAGTTTTGAAACAGAGAAAGAAACTTTAAGCTATGTGTTACAGAAGTGGTAGGAGAGAAGCAGTAATGTTTCAAAGCTCCTGTTAATACAGACTGCACTCAAGAGGAAGGGAGCACTCAAAATTCACAGATTTTGTGTTTGAAAAATAATGAAAAAAGTCAAAGGGTCCACAAAAGGAGCTTAAAGACTTTTATTGCATGTAAATTGGTGTTAGTCTCTTATCTTCTAGTATAAGCACCCTCTGGTAGTGTTTTTTCAATAATGGGCAGGGTGAAAGGTAAGAGAGAAGGAAATTGGAAAGGGAGGGAGAAAGAGAATTTACTTTAAAATTCTTCCTTTCTCCATCCATAAGAAATGTTATATTGGATTTTTTTTTTCTTTTTTTGGTAACAGTTCCTCTGCTAGTGACATTTCTTAGCAGAGACAATCAAGTCTTGAGTAATGTTTATCTCCCTACATCACCCATCTTTCATCAAGAGTAAATTTGGTTGTGGATAACTTGTTTGTACAAAAAGGTCAGGGTCACACTGAAATTGTGCAGCTATCACCAAGTATAATCAGAATATACATGATACATCTGCACTTAAACTAAAAATAGAATGGGTATAATGCTATTAGAATATTTTGATTAGTAACTTCTGTACAATGTTTTATTCAATAGGTTTCAAATGGGCATAACCTTTCTGCACCTTTAATGATCCAATACAGTTAGCATATTCATAACTGTGTTCAAGTTCCTTCATTCACTCTGTGATGCAAATTTTCATATTGTTCTCTGAACTGGGATAGACATATGAACACAATGATCCTACAAACCCTCACATATTCTTGTGTGTCTTAAACCGATTTATTTTTTAGTCTTGTTGTGCATCTCTTACATTCTACTTGCCAATGTCTAGTAGACTTGCCTCTGAAAATCATTATTCTACATATTTATATTTCACTGCCCTGGAATTTCTTTTTGTCTTAGACAAGTACAATTCAGTAACAGGGTATTTAACAGCTAAACAATATGATTGGATATATTCTTGTTTTACATACATTAAAAGTTTCAAAATGAGACTTCACTCTTTTTATTTGTCAATAGCTTTCCCACTATACTGATGAAAAGTAATAATGGTTTTCCTGGTGTACTTGTTTAATTGCAGTAGCTGGCATTCATTTTTTTAGGACAAATTTAGTCATTCCATGAATTTGAATACATGGCCAAAGAGGATATATTTATAATTGCTATCACAGTAAGGTTACCGAAAGCAGAACACACCTGAAATCCTCATTGATGTCCATTACCATAAATAATACATTGCCGGTTTCCTTTGTGGTTAATAATTGAAACCAAGTATGTAATCAAAAGATTAATGCTAAATCATGATGGGAAACAAAATTACTACTTACTGTAATAATCAGATCCCATCATGATATAACATCAAGCTAAAAAGAAATCGAACAGGATTATATATATATTTGCAAATTCATGCTAATATTAATCAACCATTCTTATTGATTGAAGAAGAGTAGTAGAATTCTTGACAGTTTCTTTATTCAGTTGACCACTTCATGTAATAAACTCAACCAAGTGATCTTTTTAAAGTCATCTGTGTGCAGGAGATTACAGTGGTTCTGCAGACTGCTATGATCACTTTCAAATGTCAATTTACTAAACACAGGAATCCTGTATTCTGTTCCATTCCTTAAAAAAAAAAAAATATATATTTTCTACATAGACATCTATATTGCAGAAATATTAGACATTATATAGACAAATATTAGAAATTTTATTAAAAGTGGCTAAGATATATTATTCTCAACATTGAAACATACATTTTAGAGCCCAGGCAGAGACAGAATTCCTGTTAGCTTATTGTCACCATGTGAAATAAGTGTAATAACTCAATAGAACAAGCCTGTCACAACACAAGAAACACTCAGAATTGCATCCATGGTCAAGAGCAAAGGGAATGTCATAAACAATGATTCGAATTTGGCAGCTCTCAGAACACAATCAAGTAGATATCACACTTAGTTCTTTCCTCAAAATCCTAACTGCTTGAGTAATGATGATGTCCAAAGTCCTTGTCCCATGAAGAGTTTTTTGTATTATATAATCATATATATCATATATTCTGATTTCTACCATGAAGATATAAAGGTTTTTCCTGCATTTTTGGGTATATTGCCTCCAATTTTAAAATTGTTTTAATTGCATTTTGAACATGCAATTATAACAGGATGCTATACATTCTTGGCCAGGCCAATCAAATAAAGCAAGAAGATGGGAAGCAGAAGAAAAAGAAATGAGAACACTTGTAATAATACTGTAATAATCCTCCTTTTGCCATTTATTTAGTATTTCTTGGACTGAGTATTAATAACACAAGTGAGGAAACTCAGAGGAAAGGAAGGCAGGAGATGTGTAGGTTTGATTTGGATTTTCTTTTACATACAGAAATGTGTGTGTGGGGGGGAAAGAGGTTGGCATAAGTAAATATGGATGAATACTACAAATTTAGTGGTCAGTGAAGGAGGAAAACATGTTACTCAGATAATTGCAAGAGAGCTTGAGAAGTTTAAGAGGTTTTTTTGGAATTTGTTTTATGAGTCACTTCAGGGCAGGGTCTTCATAGAATTGTCCTCTGTTAATAGCTGACACACTTTCATGATATTTGAGCAATTTCTTTTTTCAATGAAAATTAGTTTCAAGTAAAAAAAATCGATTAATTTGTATAATATAATGCCATCAGATAATTAGTATCCTAAATAGTTCATCTGTGTTATCACTAAATTCTGCATAAAGTGAAAAATGGAGAGACATAATATATTGACCTGTAATTCTATCATAAATTCATGCATGCTATAGAGTCAATGACATTCAGAAACTGTATTAACCTTTGGAATAAAGTGAATCATCAAGACAGTAGCGGCTGAAGCATATGTGTCACCTCTACCTTGGAAGGTATGGAAAAATTCTTTCTTCTTCTGTGCTCAAATCATGTAGAAAAATATTTCAGCTATGAGCAACAAGGCATGTTTGTCCAGCAATATCAATCATACACAAGTAAATATTAAGTACTTACACCTCCATTCAAACAAAATTTGTGAATCATTTGAACAAGGAAGAAAGCTGGAACAACCTCAGAAAGAAGTTGGCACATCACCAGCTAGTTCTATATGATAATGTAATAAGGACAGATGGCAATAGACCTACTATGATAATTATTTCAGCACCACTTCTACTGTCTGCATGGCTGATAAAGTTGTTTTGAGTATAAGCAGAAAACATATTGTTTGAGAAATAGGATTATTTGTAGTAGTGTGCAGTTTCTTTGCACAAGAATTTTTTTTTTTTCCATCCATACTGATTCAGGAGACATCCTTTAATTAATAAACTGCTGAGAAAATAGTGGGGAAGAGTTGAGTAAATTAGTTGCTGCTGATTTCATGTGGCAATTGTCCTCTACAGAATCCATGATCCAGGTGGGAGCAAACACCCCAAAACACTGAAATTCTAAGCAGAGTTAGAAGTATTTAAGGAAACTATGAAAAAGTGATTGAAAGGTTTAGTGTCTGGCACAGCATGGTTATAACCTTTCCTCCACACCAAAGCCACTGTCTGAAAGAATAGTAATTATCTAACCTAGCTGTTATCTGTGTTTCAGAAAGGTGAAACAATCAGTGTAAGGAATAGAACTGAAGTTTACTGCTGAGCAGCCTTCTGAGATGAGAGAAAGGAGTTGATGCCTAAATAAAACAGATTGTTTTCTTCTTTTAATGATTGATAGTTTTTTCTTCCTTTATGGAAAAAATGAGTATGGCCTACCACATAGGTGATTAAAAAAAAAAAAGAAAAAATATCTGTAATATCTCGTGTTATATTTTCAGTGCATCAAAAATCAGTTCTCATGCACTCTCCCTGTTTTAAACACCTGCCTGTACAGTGCTGAATCACTGCACCAACTTGTGTGTTTGCCTGCATTGTAAAGGCAAATGTCTTTTCAACCTTTTCAGACATATATAACTGTATAGCTTTCTCACTTAAGGCCACTCTATCTTGTTGAACAAGCAAAATAAATAATTTTCAAAATCCTTTCACCAATATTTGTGTGGCTTAGTATAAAAGGAAGACTTAGTCTCAAAGGCTCCTGAAATCCAGAATTTATTGAGGAAAGAGAGAGCAAACTACTGTTCTCTCTATCACAGTGATATAGCCTTTCTAAATAATCCCTCTGTCCTGATGCTTGACTTATTCCAGTTATAAGTAAAAAACTCCAAAGTAAGTATTAAAAATTAATGAAACTTTATCCCTGTATCTTTCTTCTCTCCTTAATTTCAAATATCACTTGATTTTTACATAAACTAGTGACTTATTTACTGGGTATTTTCAACAGATTAATGGCTGATATACAAATATTACAAATGTTGCAAAATTCTTTACATAGAGTCACATCTTACAGTAGGAAATCACTAACACTAAGAAAAGAGAAATTATGGAAAAATCCTTAGATTAATTGACTGGAAGACAGGAACTGGTCATCTAATGCTAAAATATGGATAAGGAAACCACATACTCATCAATTAATTAAAATATTGCAAAGATATTCCAATACATTATTCAATTGCAAAATGAATCAGGACTATGCAATCACTCTAAATGGCCTTGGATATTATTATTAAGTTAGGTAAGATGTCCTTTTGCCATGTGTGAAGCTGCATATTTTGCCCCAGTTAACAAATAACTGACCATATAATACATGATCTATATAATTTTTGCTGTAATTTTCTGTCACTTTGCTTTACATCTCCCTTTTATTTATGCCTGATTCACTCTTCTGCCCCTAGAATATTCTAAAGAGAGAAACAGTCACTCATATACAGAACTTCAACTAATTAGTAACCATCATATTTGGTTTTATACTAAATGCCTTAAAGTCTTAAAGAGAGTCCATAATTTTTCAAAAATGACCTGCAATAAGTTCATACTCTCAAGTTTTTAGAGGGCAAAATTCTTCTTTCTAAAAGTGGTGGGCCACTTGAAAAGTTCATTAAAAAATCCCCTAAGTAGTAACAAGTAATATGCAAAATAATTATTTTTCCCCTGAATGCTTTGCAGAAGATACAATGCATCGATTGCCAACACAAAAGACACACTTGCAAAGTGAAAAGCAATAAAACTTAAGAATCATAGTTCCAAAAGTCTAAGAAAGAACAAAACTGAAACACAATCCTTCTCCACTAAAAAGGGTTTTGTAATGTATCTGGAATTTCTCATTTCTCTTTGTTCATAGAAATTCTCGACAATTATTTGGGGAAAACAAACATTACAAAGAAGAGATAAGAGAATCTGGGAAATGATTCAGCATTCCAAGTATCAGCACATGTTCCCAGAATAGCAAAACATCAATAATCCTCTGTGTTTTTCTTCAGTCCAGCTCTAGTTGAAACTGATAAACAACAGGTCACTCTTTGTTTTAATACTTATAATAGAAAGATGGAAATGTTGGCTTTGTACCTTCTAGCCTAGTTGTAGAACTGATCACAACTGGTTTCAAAATTAAATAAAGCTGGAAAAGCAGGGAAAGATTAAATATGTGATAGAAATATCTGGGTGGGACACAAGTTTAGCACAAATTCTATGGGTGGCTTTTTCCCATTTGAGATCACAATTTGTCTCTATTAATCTAAGAACCTCTTTTACCTCTTCTCCAAGAATTATAGTACTCAGACTTAGTGTTATTGGTTGCAGTAACATGGGAACTACTGCAAGTGTTTTATTTTCCTATCGCAACCAGTATCAAAACCGTTAGTGGGAGACAAGTAATCCACCAACTGCAAAGTGTTCTGCTCAGAAGTTCATTAATTCAATCTCCATGTTCATTTAAAGGTTACCTTTTAATTTGTCACTTCATAAATTTGTAAACAAACAAAAGAATTTAAATTTTCTTTGGAAAAGCTATGGGTGAGACCAGTAAACATCCATACAAACACTCCTAATGTCTTTCTTTGTCTGAATATGCAGAGGTGTATCAATTTTAAAAAATTGCCGATTTTCCTTCTTTAATAGCATTTTGTGATAGTGAATTAAATAACTTCACTGGGACATGAGCAATCAAAATATCTGGGTTTATTATTAAATGTGTTATAGAATCATTTAAGAAATATTTTATTATTCTTATGCAATAATAATCATTATCATTCAGAAAAATAATGCAAGTCTACTAAATATTCATGCAAAAATAAATTTTATTGCTTGCATGTAACAAGCATCATGAACGGATAGTTTAATCCCACTTTCTATCTAAATTCTTGGTCAGATCATTTAGTCCCCCAAATGAACTCAGTTGCAGTCCACTGAAGTGAAGTCTAAAATATACCTAGAATACAGCTATCTAGACAATATCAAAAAACCATGTAAAGTTATGAGATTTCTTATCATCAAACCAGTAAATACAATTTATGAAATGCATGAGAACTATCAAGCATATTCTTACTATCACTGATTTGATAAATATTTTTGAGGACATTTTTTCTCATAAATGTTTTAAAAAGTTTATGTTTCCTCACATCCTCATTTAAATCTACTTAGCTGTACTGTTTGAATTGGGGAAGAGTTGTATGGATTTTGTTGCTGAAGTATAAAAATGATTGGTTGCATTTTATATTTGAAATAAACTTTAATATTCCATGAAATTAAAGATCAAAATCATAGTAAAATCATTTCATGTCAACATGAGTCTTTCTCAGTGTTGACAATTTGTTTTATTTTACTTCAACAAAGAGCTGTCTAACTGAAAAAAAAGTTGGAAATAAAAATCAAAATATTCAGCACAAGTAATATCAAAACTCATCACATTCAGTCAGTGATGAAGGTTTCCACCTTTCTTTTCTTGTGTGCATTTTTTTACAAAGAAAGCATAATCAACACAATCAACAGCATTTTACAAAGCCTCAGTCACTGTCCTAAAGTCTTGCCTTTTTATATTATTTTCTTTCCCTTTTTGCCTCCCCTTCAGTTGCCTAGAGAGATGAATTCTCAGTCTGAATTATGCAGAGGCACTCTGCCAACATTTAAGAAAAATTTGAGGAATGATGTTGCACAGCAGAAACTACAATGAGGACTCAACTACTTGGTAGTCAAGACAAGTTTCTTATCTAGCTATCTCTTTTCGTACTATAATAATTTTAATTCAAATTTAATGCACATTCAGTAGTCTTATTTTTTAAGGGAGACAAAGTAATATTTTCAAGTGCAATCATACTGAATAAAAGCCATATTACTGAAGTAAACTGAGATACTGCATTTGAATGTCTTCAGTAGAAATTGGTGAGCTGTACGTTTAAAATATGTTTGATACTGCTCAAGATATTATCTATTTTTATTTGTCAGCTAATTGTCAGGTAAATGATACTTCATTTTATAAAGACTTAGACCTGCAGCCAGCAAGAAATTCCAAGGGCAAAAGTGGATCTAAAGTTTAGGTGCTATAAAAGAAACTGTAGCTAATAATCTACATATTTGGGCTGAGTAGAACTTGCAATTATCTGTTTCGGTACAAATTCATCATCATTTCCACATCACTAAGAAGTAAGAAAGCTGCTATTTGTTATTACATGAGTGAAACCACAGACATAATATTTAGCTTCCTAATATTATTTTCTCCTGCATTTTTTCAGGTGTTTTTCTTTTATCTGGCTTTTTCATGTGCTTTGTTTGTATGTTTGTTTATTTGTGGGGTTTTTGTTTGATTGGTTGCTTTTTGTGGGCTTTTTGGGGGTTTGGTTTGGTTTGGTTTGGTTTTTAATTGCAAATAGGATATAGTGTGTGCAGTTTAATTTCCTGTACATAACTGTAAAAATGCACTGATTTTTCTGTTTTGGCCTCCATCTGCTGCTCCAGAGGAGGTGGTGTTACATGCACAATCACTGTGCAGACGTATCAGACACTCTAAAAGCCTCAGTGGTGCAATCTGGTACTTTCCTCTTGTTTAGGCAAGTAATTCAAGCTTTCAATTTCTGAATCTGAAAATTTACTCAGTTTTGCTGGAGATTGTACTTGATTTTCAAGTTTCTGGCACCAAACACATGGTCCTGAATCAAATTTAAATTCCCAATCAAGATATCCTAAAATTTAATTGAAATTTCTTTGAAATACTAAATGTCTAAAAAATGCCTTTGACTTAAACACTTCTCTTCATCAAATTACTTAGGAGTCAGCCTTCTAGGGATGTGCCCACCTAGGATGCATTCAGTCTTACTCTTTTTATTGAAAAAAGGTATTTTGAAAAGCAGGATTACTTCTGTTACAGCTCTGTAATTGTTGCAGCTGCCCTTTTCCGTGCCCTTTCTAACTCCACCCTGTCTTCTTTGAAATGTAGAGAAAACACAGCTGTGCCATAGCTGAGATGTACACACTCCAAGATATTCTACAGGAGAAGATCATCTTCAGTGCCATCTTGTGCCAAATAAAGGACAATGAGAGGATCAAGCACAGCCAGAGTAGGTTTATGAAAGGCAGGTCCTGCTTGACCAACCTGATCTCCTTCTGTGACAGGGTAACACATTTAGTGGATCAGAGAATGCTTATGAATATTGTCTCTCTAGACTTCAGTAAAACCCTTTGACACCTTCTCCTGGAGAGACTGGATGCTCGTGGTTTGGGCAAGTGATTTTTCACTGCACAAAAAACTGCCTGCATGGTCTGGCAAAGGAGTGGTGGTGAATGGAATTAAATCCATTTGGTGCCCAGCCAAAAGCAATGTTCACCCAGGCTCAGTACAAGGGCCAGGTCTGTTGGATGAGGCAATTGAGTGAGTTCACAGATGACAACAAGCTGGGCAGGAGTGTTGATCTGCTGGACGTCAGGAAGTCTCTACACAGGGCCCTGGAGAGTTGTACTGATAAACTGAGGTCAGTGGTACAAAGTTAAATAAAGCCAAGTGCCGGGTCATGCCCTTGGGTCACAACAACCCAAGGCAGTGCTTGCAGGCTGGGGACAGAGTAACTGGAAACAATGCTGGTGGAAAAGGACCTGGGGATGCTGGTCAACAGCAGCTGAACATGAGCCAGCTGTGCCCAGGGGGCCAAGAAGGCCATTGTCATCCTAGTCTATATCAGAAAAGGAGTGGAGAGCAGGATTAGGGAATTGATTGCCCCTCAACACTGTGATTGTTCTCAGCACTGATGAAGCTGCACCTTGAGCACTGTTTTCAGTTTTGGAGGTACTTAAAAGACATGTAGATGTGATACTTAGGGTCATGGATTAGTGGAGGTCTTGGTAGTCCTGCATTAATGATTAAATCTGTGATTCTAGAAGGCTTTTTTTAAATGCAAATGATTCTATTATTTTCTAAGATTACATCTTCTACATTGTGATTGTGCACAAGAATTTTTTTTTTTAATTCTTTGACTGCATAATGAAGTGATGTTTCTAGAAAACAGTGACTTTGACTTCAACATTTTACTCTAGGATGTGAAGTCCAATTCAGAGTTTAGCAGACGTTATTTAGAAATCTTTTCCCATGACATATCGTCCTACATTTATTTACATTTAAATTCAAGGATTTGGTGTCACTTGAAAACTTGAAGGTTTCACTGCAGACTTCAAGTCATTGATGAAAATGTTGAATCAAACTAATCCTCACACTGATTTATGGAGAATCTATTAGTTATCCTTTTCCACCCAGAAGGTGAATTTGCTTTGCTCTCTTTTAACTCATTTCAAAGCAGAAAAACAGCTTTTCCTGTTGCAACTTATTTTTGTTACTGAATTTAATTCAGAGAACTTTTCAAATTCCAAATGTTTTGTCACTGTCTCATCTCTCTTACCTGTTTGTTCTTCCAAACCTCCTCAAATAATTGTAGGGGTTTTGGGGGTGATTTCCTATTCAGATTCTTTCCTAACAGGAAAGAATCCTTTCTGATTCATTCCTATCACATTATGTTTTTCCATGGTTTCATTATTTCTGTGGTTGTGACTTTTATTACTCACTCTGCCAGATGGGTTCTCAGGAAAGAAGCCAGGTTCATATGTCTGCAGTTCCTAGGATTCCCCTCAGAGCCCTGTCCATACCTGTGAGTTACATTGGTGACCTGCCAGTCCTCTGGCACAGCTGCAGTTTGTGATGATGTCTTACATGTTTTGGCTTCTGCTTCTACAACTTCACACTTGGGCTCCTTCAAAATTCTGTGGTGAACGTCAGGCAGTTCTGGTTACATGTTAACAAGTATCGGGCATGGAAATCCCCCATCACCTAGCTGTCTGTCTGGGTTTTATTTCAAATATTCCTCTGTTATCTTTTAGTTTTCCATGCCAGCCGCCTTCTTCCACTCTGATTAAGGAGAAAGTTTTTCTTCCTATGTAGGTTATTTTGTTTCCCTTCGTAGCATTCTAAATCTCTCATCTCTAGCGCAATCACGTTCATCCTCTGAGACATTTGATTCCTCCTCTCTGCCTCCTGGGCTTCACATGTGGGACTAGAATTATTTCGTGGAACCCTGTGGTGGAGCTTAAGGATGTTGATCTCCTGGGTTGGAGTCTCAGTTTAGCCTCTAGAATGTTTTTCCTATGTCCCCCTATATCATTAACAATAAAGACCAGAGAGCTTTTCTGAACATCTTGTGAAGTTCACTTCATTTGCACTCAGAGGGCGAATTACCATCCAGTTTTCTGAGACATTACAAACCCACCTGTCTACATCTAATAGTCAAATCTCCCACTACTGTCACCCACTTGAAAGCACTCTTCTGATATGAGATTATTCCCTGCGTAATGAAAAACCACGCCAGTCCTAAGAGCAGAGACAGGAATAATTAAGCTTTAATCGGTCAAAATAAATGTAGGAAATTTCTCCCAATTAGTTTTCTGATCAGTGAAACTTTCATGCAAAATTTCATGACAATGAACTTTTACAAAAAAAATTAAGTCAATTCCAGCCAGACACAGTACAAATATAACTACATACATATGTATGTATATCCAGAAGTGTGTACTTTAAAAAATGTTCAAGGTTACATAATAGAACAAATATTGGGATATATGTGGGAACTCATACAATTTTGCGTATTTTTGACTGGAATTTAGAATAGTTCACAAGATATTATTTATATAAAGAATATCTTATGCTTATGAGAATTTATATGCTTCTAAGAATACTTACTAAGAACAAAAATTTCACAATAGCGTATCTGCAAGAGTAAGTACTTACCTCAATGCCTTAAATTTCTCTTCCTTCTATATCCATAGCCCTGAAAGTTGTGTTCATCAAGTTGAGACTATATAGCACATTGTCATGGATGTCAGTAAATGGAATGGTTCAAGACTGCTCTCATACTGAAATATATGCACATTACATTTTAATAAATTGTTCATGTATTTCACAATGAGAGCTATTCATAGTAACTCTTTAACAAAATAAAAGCTAAATTCATCAAATGTGTTCCCATCTCTGTGAACAATCCCCTGAGATTTAGAAAGATGAAATCACCATTTCTTTGTACCAGATTTCTCTGTCTTGGGTTACCTAAATCTAAAGGATACTAGAAATAATGTGCATGACTTCCTTTTAAAGTTGCTTAATATAAGATAGCAGTGGCAAGGTCTCAGTGCTTTTTCTGTGCAATTTACAGATCCTAATGAATTCTCATCTAGCTCAAATGTGATTAGAAATGCACTAGGTAAAGGAGATTGATCTCTGCAATAGTTAATGAAACTGAGCTGAAGAATAGGGAAAAAAAAAAATGCTGCAGATCCAGTTTTTACTGCCCAGAGTTTTGTTCACCCTTGGAAGTCCATCTCATTTACCATGCAAATGACTGATGTAGTATCATGAACAACCTTTATCTGGGAAGAAAGGTTATGAAGATCAGGATGCAATGAGAATTTGGGATGTTTCCACAACTCTTCAGCATGCTCTTATTACTAAATTGTAATTCAAGAAACTATATTTTTTGAATGTTAAGAGAGCAGTTATATTTTCAAGATTCTTACCTTTGTTTGTATTGCCAAGGAGAGTTATATGTAGTCAAGATTGGCTAACGACACAATGAAGTACAGCATTAAAAATCAAATTTCAATAGATGTAAAAAACAACTGCAATTAAAAAAAATCAAAAAGCAAAATTATATATAGCAATAATATTATTAGTCTCTGACAAAGCAAACCCCTTGTATATGTTCCAGAATCAGAGGCAGAAAACAAGCAAACAAGAAAAAGTGGTGTACTAGAGGGGAAAAATAATATCTCACAATAATTTATTTGGCAATCGATAGAGAGCATAGACCTTACCCTGTTTTAACAACTAATGAAAAAAGTGCCCAGAGACACAGACATTTCAAATGCCAAGAAGCAGAAATTTCCGCACTTCAGCACTTGTTCCTTGAAATGGAGAGGTGGTTTTAAGGCAGTTATTCATTTAAGGGATTCACTGATCACCCTAACTCATGAAAATTTAGAAATATCAGGTGTTTGTGAGATAAATTGCTTCCTTACAGCAATCCCTAATTATACGTTACAGATAACTTACATTAAAGAAAAACACAATTAAGAGTAAAAACAAATGATTGGTGTAGATCCTGTTCTATTTATAATTCTGAATACTGTACCAGTTTCATATGAACAGAAATATGACAGGAAAAAGCATTTCTTTTAACTGGTCTAAAACTGATCACTCCTAATTTTTCTTTTGAAGTCAGGATTTCATTATACTTCCTCTGTCTATTGATTTGCTGAATTATTTCAGTCATAGATTTTGCATGTGTGTGTATATTTTGCAAATTCTTGGCAGTAGAGAAGGGCAACCAAGTTGGAAGTAATTATATTAATTTCCCCTAAAGATTTTTAAAGTAGCAAGAGTGTTGTGAAGCTGTCTTTGTGTTGTTGTGAATCTGACCTGATGCACTGATCTTTGTAACTTCCTGTCTACTGTCCACACTGAGACTGACAGATCCTTCTGGGACTCCAAAACACTGTGAACATATGGACCACAAACAGTAACATCCAGAAATAGTCTGGCTTTCAGAAGGACTAATGTATATGGCCCAAACCAAAGCCACAGATTTCAGAATAAATTATTTGTCTCTTTTCTTCTAGCTGTTACTCACCAGAGCTCAGAGAAGAAAGGCTAATGTTAGATGTTAACACGCCTTTGATGCATTTGGTGGTGTTGTCTCTGACTATAATGTGTAAGTTTTTCACTATGTGTTTATTAGGTTTTGATTGAAAGACTTTTGAAAGAGCCTTTGAATCCCCTGACACCCAAGGAGATATCTGGGAATCGGATGAAAGCCCAGTTTATCCATCTGGAGGTGCTGCTCCTCTCTACTGGCCCTCATCCAGCAACACTGTATTTCCTGGCACTTTAACTCCAAAAATGCTACCACAGCAAGTATTTCTATTGCCCAGGACTGTGGGTGTGGAAAAAATAGTTCAGTTTGAATCCTTTTTATTACTTTAAAATTTAGGCTCAAGATGGATTGTGAGGAACATATATTCTCTATTAAAAATGTAACTTTTTCCATGCTAGCTATGCAGTGAAAAGACTCAAATGAAATTATGTCAGCATATATCCCTCAGTCTTAAAAGATTCTTCCTATCTCAATTATGTATTTATATGAAAGAAATTATATCTTCCTAAATCAGGAGGACTACTTCACATGCTATATAGGTCAGGAAAGGGATATTTCTTAATTTTCTTTTTTATTTATTTTTTTTTTTTTTGTGTATCTGAAGTGCACTCTTGAAAGTGTCTCATCCAGCTGGTTATTTGGTCCCATCACTTTGATCCACACTATCTTTTCCTTAAAGGCACATTAAATACATTTTTTCCTCCATCTTGTTTTCAAACAAACAAAAGACCCTCTTGAAAATTATTGTTTTTGGCAGAATTTTGCCTAAACAAAAAAAGATATGTTCTAATCAGAAAAGCTGCATTTTTTCTGTGAAAATTTTCTCATCACAGCAGAGTTTTTGTGTTGTCAAAAGGAGGAAAGAAGGAGTTATGGATGCTTTACAGTTTTCTTATGTTGCAACATTAACTATCTAGATCAGGCTTTTTGGATCAAACTAAATTTTGATTTTTGTGTGTTTTACAGTTATGGCACCATAATAATGTGCATAAATAGTATTTGGATTTCAGTGGGCTAAGGTACTTTCTATATTTGCAAAAAATAATGATATTTATACAATGAACAACATCAGTGAAATGTTTACACCTGTGCTCAGAGAAAAATTTGTGGAGAAGCTTTTGCAGTAAAAGAGTATACTAGTCAGAGTGGTTACTCTGAATGCTCTGGAAATCCAGGCATTTGTATCCATATACAATTATTCAGTTTAAAATTCATCTAATGCATCATATAAGTAAATCAAATGATGGTTTCTCCCCAAAAGAAGTTTATAAACCAGAGCCTAAATTTGTTTCATTTAAGTTTATGCTTTTGAATTAGGGTCTGTGGGGCTGTTGTCTTGTCCTATAATCATTGGGGACCTCAAGTCTTATTTCTTCTCTGGAGAGTCTTTGCAGCCTAAGGGGAGGTTACTCATAAATCTAACACCTCAGATCCCTAAAGCTTGGGGGGGAAGAATCTGGACCTTGGATTTGGCAGTTGGGATTGTCAGCATTACATGACAACGCTGTGCAGGATTAGGCTCTCAGCTTTACCCTATGTGAAGTCAGAGGAGCTCCATATGGTTATAACGATTTGCCTACAGGCAAACACTTTAGAACTGGGGCCTGAATGTTAGTCTATCTCTAAACAGTGGGGCTTTGTGTTGGTTCATTAGCTCACAATGTGCTGCCAATTTGAGGATAAGGGTTTTAATTTGAACTTATTTACAAGGTGAATTGCTTCTGGAAAAATGAAGAATTTTTTTTTTAATTGGTTGGAGGGCTTTAAGGTGAATTATGATAAAGGACACAGGAGAGCTAAAGACAAGAATGATGAAAGAGGACAGCCAGAGAGTAGAGAAGTCCCTCTCTATATCCATATATAGATATATTGAACATTTTTCCTTATCCGTCTCCTTAATTGTGTTATGCAAGAGGTGGAGCAAAAATATTACTAGAACAGCTACAAATAATAATAGCACATGGTACAGTACAAGCTAAATCAGCTGTTTTTCCTTATACTACCTCAGCCACCAACTCTCTTTATCTTGATTCAAGAAGTTCAGAATCTCACATTTATGTAGTCCACCAGCATCAGGCCTATTCAAATCACTCATTAAAGTAATTTCCATCAAGCTGCTTCTGCCTACTTAACAATGTATCATCAATCAAGTGCTGTCAGTCTGAGTCAGCTTCAGCTCCTGTGCTGAATCATGCTACAGACACTACATGGACTGCAGATGGCCACAAGCATACATTGGGAATGTCAGAGAAGAAAGTGGTAGTAGGAAAGTATTTCTATCCTGACACTGAAAAGAAAGGGAGTTGAGTGGATTTGATAATCTGGTAACAACCTGTTGTGTGAAGCAGAAGTCTGTTTAGGATTCTGATTAAAGCAGAAACTGTACCAAATGTAGTAAGGTAAAAACACAAATGTTGTTCTATTTTCCTTTGTTACCTCTAAGCAACCAGGGATGCAACAGTTATGGAGCCAAAAAGAACGTGAATAAGGGGCCATTCATCTAGCACCCCTAGGAGGAAAACTGTGTTGAAACAGATTGGATTTCCCCTTCTTCATTTTCAGTATCATTTTCAGTATGATTTTCAGTATCATTTTCATTGAATTAAAAACAAAATAACGGATATGAAGATATAGTCCCACCAGGTTGCTACAGAGCTCAATCATGACTGAGAAAACACTGCAATTACAGTTAAATTGCAGTTTTATACTTACTTATGCTTGTTTGGTTTCCTATCACAGGGCTCCTATTTTTTATTTCAGTGGTTGCAAGAGAGATTAAGAGCTTTTCACTTCCTTCCTCCCCAGGCCATAGATAACCTAATGGACAACACTGAGACTGGATATCCCCATGATGATACGAATATTGACATTTGGCATTTACATTGTTTATAAGACTTTCATATCCTGTCTGGATATAAGAAAGGCAAGTTTCACAAAAAGATTTCACACTTTGGATTTCTTGTATTCTAGAGAAGGAGTGTGCCTAACTTTTCTGGATATGGATTATCCAAAAGGAAATACATTTTAACTGTCTCGTGATGACAAATGTAGACCAGATATTATTAAAGCTATTTTATTTATTAATTAATAATTATAGTACATTAATTTGAAAACAAAATAATGTAAGATGCTAATACTATTTAGTTATTTCAACAGTGATCAACAAGTACCTAAAACATCACAGCATTGACACAAAGTATGAAGAATTTGTAGGGGGGGGACCAAAATATATAAAAAATTCTTGTTTTTTTTCATTTCCTCATTTGTCCCACTTTTAGTTGCACACACCTTTTCAGTCACACCTGGATTGCCTCTTGTGCTCAGTCTCTCTTCTGGCTTTGTGATCTTCTAAACAGATTAGTGTTGCCTATGATGAGCTCCAATCAATATCAAACACATGTACTCCACAAAGAATCGTGAATCAGGTAGGGATACAAAGGATCCAAAACCAAAAATAAAAAGTGGAAACATCAGTCCAATAGTTTTTGTGCTTCCTATTATATGTTTCTGAATAAATCATGATGAAAGAGCAAAGGGTCTTTTTTCACCACTTTCACATTGTCACAACAGTGTTTAGGAGAAAATTCAAGAATCTGTCCTCATATTTAGGTATCATATTCATTAATTTGTAGAGATAGTTAGCAAGTTAGGCATCTTTCCCTCGAAAATCACAAATAGGGGCCAAATTAATTAAGTGTTCTGAGACAACAAGCCAAGGATGTCAAGTTCTGCTGAACTTAATGAGATGAATTGGTTTTGGAGTACTGGCAAACCTGCCAACATCATTCTTTCGTATCTACCTAGTCAATATAGAACACTTGAGAACCTTGATACAAACAAGTCCAGTCACTGAAGTTGAGTACATGAGTACATAGTACATATTTTTAGGAAATTCACTCAGCATGTGTATCTTTCTATATGGATTTCCAGATGCTCTTGTTAGATTCCTCTGTTTTGGAATTGAGCTGTGTGTGGTATTTGGCAGTGTTTGACAGACCACAGCCTAGAGGAGTCTGAAGGGAGATCTCACCACTGTCTTCAACACCCTCGTGATGGGAAATGGAGGGGCAGGTACCCATCTCATCGCTCTTGAGATCAGTGGTAGGAGTCAAGGAAACAGAATAAAGTTGAGTCAGGGGAGATTCAGGTTGGCTATCAGGTATCAACAGAAGGGTTTTCACTCAGAGGGTGGTTGAGTGCTGAAACAATTTCCCCAGGGAAGTAGTCACAGCACCAAGCCTGTCTGGGTCAAAAAGTGATTGTGCATGCTCTCAGGCAGAAGGTGTGACCTTTGTGGTATCCTGTGCAGGACCAGGGGTTGGGCTGAGTGATCCTGATGCATCCCTCCCAGCTTAGGATATTCTGTGATTCTGTGATTTTATGAACTTAGTAGATTAGTTTTGTTGGGCTTTTTTTTGTTTGTTTTGGGATTTTTTTTTTAATTGGTGCCAATACATAGTTTTTATTTTATAACCATCCCAGTTCTAAGATTATCACTTAATTTCTTTTTCAAGTATGAAGCTGAAATTCTAATTATTATTTAGAGCTTTTTTCTTAAGTCTTTTGAAATTTGAAGTATTTATAATTTATATGTTCAGTGTTTTTCCAGTCAACAACAAAGCAGCAGTTTTTAATGTCCATAGTTAATAGCTTTGCAGTTATTTCTGATAGCAGTGATTCTGTATACACAGAGTGGCCAATTAGCAAGACATTTGAAATACTTGCTAAGCGAAAATCTTTTGCAGTAGTTATTGCAGGTTAACATACACACATGAAATATAGCTATTGATTATGGAGCATCTGAGATATAAAGAAATGCATGGAATTAATCAGGGTGGGACATCCTGTTAGAATTTGGATACAGGAACTGTGCTACACTGCTGCCCTTTTCCATCAAGTGACATAGACCTCTGACTAGGCTATGTGATGGCAAAAGACTGATATACAACTGAGGTTTAAAAACTTTATTTCTCAAAGTAGGTTAGTTGGAATTCTATGCATTTACTTTCCGCTTGTCCCTGTGACTCCCCTCTCAGTGCAGGAGAACTAGACTCATTTCTGCCCCTGCTTAATCCATTTGTGTTGTAAAACTCCACATTAAAACTGTGTCAATGAGGATGGAGAATTAAAAAAAAAAAAAATCTCTAATACAAACTTAGAACTTTTATTCTAGAGTTGCATTGTTGTATAAAAAGAGCAGCTTAACTGAAATCAGTGGTTCCTAATTCCCTTTCCACTGACATCAAATTTCTCAGTCAGACCATAATCATGGCCTTAATCTGAGAGACTGTAAGTTTAACTAAAATGTGCCCCTGTGACTGTATAATACGTTTGGTCTTTCTCTATGCTTTTAATGTGACATCCTGAAATCCTTCTCTCTTCCAGTAATATACTGTCTCTTGTCTAGTTTTGCAGTCTTCTCAAGACAGATGTTAGTGGAATGGAACCAGAAAAAGGGGGGAAAAAAAGGGGGAATAAAAAGGGGGAAAAAAAAGGGGGAAAACAAAGACACTACACTGTTCAACTACATCCTTCTCAACTAACCAATGGTACTTCTCCTCTAACTACCATGTGGGTCTACTTTTTTAAAAGCCTACTTTATGTGTTGAAAGACTGCAAAACAGTCTCCCTGGATACTTCTTCAGGCTGGAAAACTCCAGCTCTCTCAGTCTGTCTTCATAGGAGAGGTGCTCCAGACCTCTGACCATTTTCCTGGAACTCCTCTGGACATATTCTAAAGGCTTCATGTCTTTCTAGTGCTGAGAGCCCCAGAGCTGAACACAGCAATCCAAGTGGGGTCTCACCAGAGAAGAGGGACAGAATCACCTCTCTCAACCTGCTGGTTGAGATGCAGTGTTTTGATGCAGTTCAAAGTATGGTTGGCTTTCTGGGCTATAAGCATACACAAGCAGCTTAGAAATATTCATGCACCAATATTCAACAGTCCTTCTCAGGACTGCTCCCCGAGTCCATCTGACTCCCAGTCTGTTTCCAGATTGCTGGTTTCCTGATTCAGGTGTGGGATTTTGCACTTGGCTTTAGCAAACTTCATGAGGTTCACATGCACTCAATCCTCAAGACTGTCAAGGTCTGATCTGGATGGTATCCCTTCCCTGCCATGAATCAACTGCACCACTCAGTTTGGTTTTATCCTCAAACTTGTTGAGGGTGTGTTCAATCCCATCTATCTCATTAATAAAGATGCTAAACAGTACTGGTCCCTGAATAGACCCTTGAGGGACACCACTCATTACTGCTTTCCCCTTGGATCTTGAGCCATTGCCTGATACATCCTGATGCATCCTTAGGTTTAATAGATAGATAGATAGATAGATAGATAGATAGATGATAGATAGATAGATAGATAGATAGATAGATAGATAGATAGATAGATAGATAGATAGATGAAGATATATAGATACATGTAAAGCCCCTTTCTGTTGCTGTTCTCACTTTCTGCTGGTATTGACAGTTAAACAATTCCCTTTATTTCATTTAAGGAAGGTTGAATTAACTTGCAATGGTCTCACACATACAGAAAAGATTTGTTACTATTTCAGGGGGATTTAAAGACAAAGGAGAAATGTCACAGAATTGCAAAGTATGACTATTATTTGTGCAGTCATCCAGCCCACAGCTTAGAAACACTTGTGAACATTTGAATAGTTTAGTCAATGATTTGTGATTATATCCATGGATAAGTGAGTCTGCTTTGCCAGCATAACTAGTCATTTCAGCATATTTTTTAGTGTTAAGCTGAAATGCATTATTGCTCTGTCACTGTTCTCATATTCCTTTGTACACATCTAGATGAAATCATCTTTTGCTTAACCTTGAGAACAGATATGAAATTGCATTCAAGGAAATTTTTTTACCCTTCTTGTTTGTGTTCTTCAATAAAGGTGCCAGGCTGTTAGAGAATATTTCTTTGATGAGTATTGTGCATTATCTGTCTACTCACAGAAATATCTTAATTCCATCTAATTTTACAGTGTTTTATTTAAAATTAAAGATGTGGAATATGTGTTAAACTAACAGTTATCCCCCAGTTTTCATCAAACTAAAAACCAAACAGCCCAAATATAATGCACACTGTACAAGTAGCTGAAAGACAGTGGTCTTAACAGAGGAGGATGATATCTTGTGGCCAAAAAACTAAAATGAAGTTTAAGCTTCCTGCCAGTCTATTTGAATGAAAATTTCTCTTTGCTTGTGAATATACAACATAAAACTGGGGTTTTTTTTGTGTTCCACCATACATACAGTGTTGAATCATATTTCTATCACTGTTAATGAATCTGAAGCAACTTTAAAATTTATAAAATCTCCAGAAACACTCTTTTGTTTAGAAACACTCAGACATTTCTGAAAGAGTTGTAGCTGTTATAGCCCAAAAGAAATTACCATGTTTCTGTACCAGGTAAGAACATGTCCAGTACAGACAGTTTTAGAGAGCCAGCCAATAGAAGTTAATACTCAAATGAATCAGCTCTCTGACAACTGACTTGTGATTTCTTTAACTTGACTCTATTTCTGCTGGGGGGGGAAAAAAAAACAAACAAAAAAAACAAACAAAAAAAACCAACCAAACAAAAAAAACCACACCTAAATGAAAATAAAAATAAAATGTTTTATGAGACTAAGAAAAGTAATACAGCTGTCTGCAAGGCAGAGGAATTTCTGCCAAATGTGTACAGATGGAATCATCTGAATAAGGGATCAAAGAAAAAAGTATCTAAATATCCTAAATGTCCACCACATTTCTGAAAGGACTTCTGAAAAGTGCATAGAAATTATGCAGCTGAGGCTGATTTGAGAAAATATGTAGAACTGCCTGATCACTAAACCAGGGCAGTTTGAGAGCAGTAGACACTTCCCTCACCTTAAAGATTACAAAAGAGTCTTTCGCAGGGTTTCTTATTTTAATTGATTCTTATTTAACAGGGTTTATTAATTTGAGTTTATTTTTTAAAATTGAACCCATGGGAAAAACTTATCTGCTCCAAACTTATGTCGGCTCCAAATTGACAACTTAAAATAATAGGAAAAGTAGAGAGAAAGAAATAAAAAAGAACAGTAAAGAAAGAGGCACTCATGTAAATGTAAAGATAAATGTTTCATGCTTTTTCTCTTTTTTGTCTTTTGTCTAACATAAAGGATATTTTCTTCTACTCTCACTCATGCCTTTAAATTATCCCCTTAGTAATTTTCTTTTTTATTTTCTGAGTAATGTTATAAGGATGAAACCAATGTTCTCCCCCTTTAAATTTTGTGTCAAAACTTGACCTTTTATGTTGATGGTGATCACTCTGAAGAAAGAGCAAATAAAATCAGGTAATGATGGAACTAGTCTTATAGAAATTAATTTCCAATCTGTTACAGGCCAGAAAATGTTTTTAAACCTGATATTGGTATTTATTCAGTTAGCAGTTCACAAAGAAATTCTCTTGATATCTCTATGTAAATATGAGTATTGAAGCTTGAAGTGGTTCTATCTTCTTAAGCCTTAGAAATATTTTCTGTGCCAAAATGTATACAAACTGCCCAAATTTACACAGATATAAATATCTATGTATACATACACACACACACACACACACACACACACACACATATATGTATAAAACCTAGCAATTAACTTGAACATAGCAACACAGTTGTTACCTATTTCATGCAACCAAATAACAAAACCTCTCAGAATGCATAATTTCCATCTGCAGTATTCAGCACTTTCCAAAGATTTTTTCTCAAAACAAAATTATTTCACTGTATATGATTGGAAGTATACTGGCCTACAACCAGAATTTTTCCTGAAGCAATCTGCAATTTTATTCTGCTTTGAAAAACATTTGAACTCCCTCTTACATAGATGATACAGGCCAAAACGTAACTGCTATCACATAAACTATAAACTAACATCTCTCTTAAAGAGCTTCATTATGAAAAAACATCACTGAGGTTTTCATCAGACTGAGAAGGCTTCTTGATTTTACAAGAAGAAATTACTTTTCAGATCACTGTCTACAATGGAACTTATGTCATTTTATCTGTGACCCAGGTCAGGATTATTCTTAATAATTATAATTAATTTCTACAGACCAGCTTGTCTACAGGAACAACAGCTGTTCCTTTAACTAGCTATCTACATTTTGGCAAGCAACTGCAAACAGAACTGAGTAATTTTTGCCTTACATTTCATTTGACATACAGCATGAAAACTAGAAGCAGAGTCAGTCTTAATGAGCTGCTTTTGTGTCATTTTATTCTGTACACAGATCTTTCACTTGGATTTATGATTTCCTCTTTTCTCATTGAAGACTTTTCAATCTGTCTATAATAACTTGGGCCAAATAATCCTCCAAAAACCAGAAGACATTTCTCCATATTTCACATGAAAAAATTTCCAATTATTGAAGACAAGTAGAGATTATATGACAAATATTTTGTTGTTGGTTGTGGGAAATTTTAGGGTACTTTTTGTTATCTAAAAGATTTTTAAAATAAGAGTAACTGCTTCATGTTCGGCCAAATCTTACAAAATTTGTTCAATAATTCATAAGTAAATAAAATCTAATTGGAGCTGAGTTTGGAATACTTAAAACAGGTTTAGATGAATTAGATGAATGCAGATAACACATTTCCAAGCTGTCACTGTGATCTCATTTAATAACTCATACAGGGTAATAGAAATTTTAAAGCACATCATCATAAGTGAAGATATATGCATTTATATGAAATACACCATACTGTTTCTATCCTAAGAGGTGGATACAGTGACAGAGGTGGATACAGTCCAGAGGCCTACATGACAAGCTCAGATACAGTAAATTAGGTGAGATGAATGCCATTCTGAATGCTAAGGTCATTATGCATTAGAAAATCATGTCAAATTGATTATCATTGAATATGAAATGGACAAGGAAAGGAACTGATTTCCATTCTGCCTTCAGTCCAATATTATATAAAGATGGCCCAATTGCATTTGGTTAATGCAAAGCAGATTTGCTAAATAAAGTTGTGTTATATACTTGCTTCCAGTGTGTGGGTGAAACGAGCTGTGGACATCTCCAAATCTGATGTCCAATTCTCATCTAATAATTCTAGGATTTGTTTATAGTTAAAAACCACAAACAAATCCCTTCAAAGAATGCCTGATCTGAAGTATTTCAATGATTATAAATAAAATCAAGAGTGACTATCTTTTAGAGGCCTGATTTAGGAAAAATAAGCCCCAAGACAGCAATTTTAATAGCAAAAGAAATGCATTATCAGATATTACTGAACTGCATTATAACTCTTTGTCCTGAAGAATGGAGTTTTTTCTAGCTTAAATAAAAGTGTTCTGGTTATTGCTGGAAATCATAGTGAGTGCCCTTAACAATATTATCCAGTCTCACTGAATCTCGATTTCTATTTATTACAGACTATAGCTGGAGCACTACTCTGATCACTGTTCTTCAATACAGGGAGTACAAAGAGTCAAATTCTCTCTTGGGCTTTGTATAGTGTGACTATTCACATAATTTGGTAGATAAAATAATGCCTACTAAAATAATTAGATATATAGTTAGACCAATTGATTGACAGACTTACTTAAAAGAGACTTAACTGAAACAATATGTCGTTTAAATTTTAAGTAATAGTAATAATAATATTAATGTTAACATGATGATCTGTATGTCTAGATCACTTTTTCCCACCTTTTCACTCAGCTTGCCTGTAATCCCTTTGTCTGAGTACCTCAGATTTTTATTTCAGCTCCAAACATATTCCCATAGTTATTCTCTAATTTTCTTTCTGTGGCTTTAATACCTGTAGATTATTACTGTTAGATTATTTATCTTTCACACATAATGTATTTTTCATGAAACATCTTTCTGAACCAGTTAAATGAACAGTCAAAACTCAAGAAAACAATTGCCTAACAAAAAGCTTTGCTTTGTGTATCTACGATTTATGGAAAAAACAGGAAGGGGTTTTCCTAAGATACCTAGTCTGTTCACCAAACATCCTGAGAATGTTGAGAGCGTGGAGACCGTGTGCTGCAGTGCTCATTGATAGTTTCAATATCTTCAAGTACAAAGTACACATTGCTCCTACATCCAAATTTTTGACCATTTTTTATTCTTTTCAAATTTTGTCAGTATTACAGTTCTTTATGACTTCATTGTCTCTACCTGTTATTTTCAAGCTGCTGCTACCCTCGGGGAAGATTTCATTTGTGTATCTAAGGACATTTTTCTCAGGTTTCCTCATCTTCCTCCATAATATATACAGAGTTTCAAATAAAAGAATAGGTAGTTTTCTTTTTTATTTTTTTAGCAAGGTTCAATTGTGAATTATTTATATTTATGATTGCTCATACCAGCTATAGGCTAACTCGCCTACAGCATCCCTGACATATTTGCTCATGTATATAAAATTAATTTATGAAGCAGACAAAACCCTAACTCTTTTTGTCTTTCTTGTCATACTGCTGAATTCTATACCTTAAAATTATTGCTTCAGATTTGCTTTGCTTACTAAGATGTGTTATGAAATGGTCAATACCAACATTTCTCCCTGGAAAAAAATCTATCTTGTTGATTTCTATAGGTCACAGTTTCAAAATTTTATTTTAAGCTGAATGGAGATTTATATACATTCCATTAAAAATACAAAAAAAATAAATTATCTTCTCCATAAACAATTTTTAGTGTCTCTAACAGTGAAAGAGATGCTTATCCTTTGCTTCTTAAAAACCTTATTAAAGCTTTCACATGCATATGTAGTTGGCATTGATCACGCTACTGCAATGTCTAATGCTGACAGATCAGACGATATTTTTGCAGCAATCATAGAAGCATGTGTACGATTGCTAACTATCTTTGTCCTCAGTTTATTTACGAGGAACATGCACAATTTCCAGTGCTGAAGTCATGTCCTACTCTTAAGCTTTTGATGTGTAAATAATTTTTTCTTCTTATTAAAATAATTTCCATACTTTTATATTCCTTTTACTACAAAGATCTATCAATTCAGCTGCCTTTAGAGACAAAATCTGGTCTGGTTTTATTTTCTTCCATGAGTATTAACGTGATGCACAATTTAAACCTCTTGAACACAGCCCTGTTTTCTAGTAAATATGAGGTCACCTTTGCTAGTAATGGACTACAGATTTTTTACTAAGCTACAACACAGGTCTCAGATCATGTGTTGTCTGGCTTTACCCAGATTTGTCTTGTCTGTATTAGGCCTTTAACTTAGCTTGGTTAGCTGCAACAAGAATTTCTTAATGAGTAGGTGACTATTACCTAGTTTGTTTTACTTTTACTAAGTCGTATATACATGTGTGGTGTGACAAGCATTGCTAAAAAAGCTGAATATAAAAATACAGAGTTTTCACGCCATGTAGGAGCAAATTATTTCGGAATTGTCAGTGAGATGCAATGTAAAGGAAAACTAAGTTGGGATAGCAGCAGACTCTTTGAATATGTTGCATCAAGGTGTTGCTTCAGGATAATCCTAGAAACTCCAGGGCTCTCAGCAACTCAACAGCAGTCAGTTAACAGTAGCTATGCAAAACTGAAAGCCTTTTTGGGGAAAAAAATAAGGACAAAGAGCAAGTGTCTTACAGATACAGTGAACCTTTGTGGAATTTCAGATCAGTGCAAAAAGATCAAGGAGTAAAGCATAGCAGAAAATATAATAATGGACTTAATAAAACTTTGGAGGAAGAAGGAACTATCAACATGAACATAAGACACCCAGTCACTGCCACTAAATTCCTCCAAGTCCTGACTTAAAAATGCTGACAACTTTCTTGTTTCTCATGCTTATCTGAAACTAAACATCAGGACCCATAGGACCCTGAAAAAATACGAATATAAGTTTTTGTTGTATAATGGCTTATATGTGTTGCACTGTTAATGAGATTTGTTTTGCATTTAAGACTGAAAGAGCCAATAGTGCCATTGAATGTCAGTTTGTTAGACACTGACTTTGCACAAACTTACAATTAGATGGTTGGCATCCCATCTGCTTCTCAAAGCCACCTCAGAAAAAGAAGGGAGACCACAGGAGAACACTGGTACTAAAGTCTGAACCTTATGTTCCCAATTTGTTTTGCAGTTTGCAATTTTAACACTGAAATATTATTATTTGTCATATATCCTACATATGAAAATACGTAATATCAAAACAATATTAGCAAAAAAACTGGAAGTAGAAGTGGAGGCCTACGGGATATGAAATAGAAACCACTAGCAGAGATTGCTTCTGTCCAGAAGTATCTCATAGACAAACTAAATATGACTGATTCTTTCCCTGATCTCTTGACTTGCACACGTGAGAGGACTAAATTACTGCACCTACTTAAGAAGGCCATGATTTAATTTTTATCCTGTGTATTGGGGTCAGGTGCCCAACAGCAGGACCTACAGGGGTAGGATCTGTCCTGCAGGTTGCTGACAGCTCAAACTAACACACTGCAGGACACACCTGAACCACTCAGCCAAGATGACAGCTTCTTGGGGAAAACATACACAGGAAAAGGCAAAAAATGCAAGGTAGAGGCAGGTGGAGAGAGCTAAAAGGAGTGAGAAACACCAAAGGGAACATGGAGGTGAGAGAAGAAAAAGAACCAGCCACTGGAGCAGAGATTTGCCTGCAACCCGTTGAGGACCTTGTAGGTGCATATTTTCTGAAGAAGTTCAGCTCATGCAGAGATGGGAGAAGAAAGGAGGCCTGAACATAAAGGAGAACTGGAGAGGAAGTGTCACCTAATTATTGCAGCCCCACTGCTGCCTGGAACACTTAGTGGGGGGATTGCTGGTACAGGGGGACAAGGAGTGAAGCTGAGCATGGGAAAAGGAGGATGAAAAATGTCATTTTAATGTTTGTATTTTTGTTTCTCACCATCAAAATCTATTTTATGTGGCAATAAACTGAATTTATTTTCTCCAAATTGAGTTTTGTCCCAGAGAGTAGCTGATAAACAGTATCCTTGTTCTTTTCTCATCCTATTTCCACACTGCTCCTGCCCCTAATAATGTTCTGCTGAGACTGTTCAGAGCCTTACCCTCCTCTAAAGTTAATACACCAGACCATGATCTCAAGGGAAACATCATAAGGCATAAAATCTATATATAAAATACAAAAGGGTGAAAACCAGGTCACATGTCTTTTATTGCTAGCAGGGGAGGTACTAAGGCACTGAATCTTATATGCAAAACCTACAGTTCTGTAGGCAGATGCACAACAAGTGACTGAATGGCTAACATGATGTTTCCTTTAACTTCGTAAGGAAATGGTTGAGCATTCATTTACAAATATATCAGGCAGGGCAGTCTTCAAAAAGACAAGAGTGACACTGAAACCCAGACTCCTGGATGTGTGAATAAGAGATATTAAGCACCCTGTCATATGTTTCCACAAATTGAAACATAAGCAGATATTCTCATTGTTGTTCCCATAGTAGTTGCTGAAGTGCTCATAACTGTAATGTACTGAGCTTTTCTGTAGAAGGTTTTGTCATGCCATAAGATAGACTTCACCTGACCAGAGCTCCTGTTTTAGCAGATCTCTATCCCTTCTGAAGGCAACCAAGATATTTTGGCTAGGCTATCTTCTCTTTTACATCTTCAAAGGACTGCATATTCTACAGGGTCTGGCTAAAATGGGATTCACTTTTTTCTATTCTATCTCTTATGGTGCTGTGTTTTTGCATTTGTGGCTAAATTACAACAGTATTTTGGTTATTGCAGAACAGCCTTGGCACAACATTAAGATTTCTATCTTTCTGCTCTGTGACCTTGCTAAATCCTAATATGCTGGTGAGCTCAAGAGTCCAGGAAGTCATCTAGTGACAGCTGATCCAAAAAAAACAAAGGAATATTACATGTTATATGACTTTTATGCTTAACAATAAAAGTTCAGAGAAATGAGGAAGGAGTGGAAATGTTCATAGTTATGCCATTTGTCTTCTCAAGTACCCATTACATGTGCTGAGGCCCTGTTTCTCAGAAAGTGGCTGGACATCTGTCTGCTGATGGGAAGAAGCAAATAAATTTCTCCTTTTGCTTTGCTTTCCCTGCTATGCTCTTGCCATTTTGCTCCTCAGATCTTCTCACCATGCTTCTACTTTCTTCCTGTCCTCTGAGAGAGCTAAATAAGCAAAATGTATGGTGGGTGTTTGGCTGTCTGTTGGGGTAAACCTGCCACACACTCATATAACAGATAGACTCACGCATTGTAAACCAAACATTTACCAGAAGTACAAAGTCATTTTCTACACCAAGAGCATATAATGTAAATCTTTCCCTACTTCTTGGTAGTACGTGAAATAAGGTCCCTAATCATCTGAACAATTAATCTACAACTCAATATTTGAATTACTCTGGGCTCCTTTAGGAAAGGTCAGATGAATTATCTTGGATGTCAGGATATGGCTATAATACTTGTTTTCACAAATTATTACCTTCCCAGATAAAGTGTACTATTATAATCCATTGTCCAACATTACTTTATTATAGTTCATGCATTAAACTTCAGGAATGTGGGGCCATAAGCTATAGCCAGAAGCTCAGGTCAGTAGCACTGAAATGATACTTAAATTTAAATGGAAGGATAGACAAACTAAAGTTTCAATTTCTCAAAACACAAAAGAATGTAGGTGGGCTGATAAATACTCAAGGGTATTACCTTCCAAATGTTATCTTTATTTCTTAATTAACTATCCTTTCCTTTAGACTTGTGAGTATTTATCCTCACAATCTATGTGATCAGCAGATACCTGCTGGGAGTCCTTCTGGACACCTGTCTTTTCCCCTGTCCCATAGAGGATATAATAGTCTAATCCAAGGTACAAACAAAGGGGGTGTAAGGTATTTGCTATACTTTAACAGACTGAAGTCTCCTCTAAATATATGGTTGCTTACATAAAATTAATAAAGGTATCTTGGAACATAATAAATGAGAAAAACACGCCAACTTTTTAGGGTATTATGATTTTTTTAAGGTTTATACTAGTAACTTCCAAATAGATATACAAACATCCTGTAACTGAGTCAATATATTTAAAAAACTATGGAGAGTAAAAGAGAACAAAAAAGAAAAATTCATTTGTAGACTTTAAAAAGTCAAGTGTGTGCAACATCCAGCCAACTGAGACAATAATGGTATTTTAGGTATACAGCTTCTGAGGCTTTGAGATTTTAGTTTAGAGAAACAAAATATACAGAATTACAAACGATGCCATGAGGAAAGGAAGGCATATACTGAGCACAAGTCCAGTCTTAGGGATTAGGACTCTTGAGATCTTTTATCTGAGTAAACAAATTGTGTTGGAATTGCCAAGATGTTGAACTGTCTCTGGCCTGTGCAGTGTAGGAAAGGGAAGATTCTCTTAACAAAAATGTCAAAATTTTCCAACAGAGTACTTGTTATACTACAGTTGTATTTTTATTTGAATAAAAAAGCTACAAAACCCCCACATTTGGCTAATATAAAACAATTATATAAATATAGCAATTATACAAAGCGACATTTCCACAATGATCACTGTACTAATGTTTTACCAGGATGTGATGCCAAGACATTCTGAGTTTGAAGAAAGGATGACACCAGCTGAGGATAATAGTGAGCACAGTGAAAAGTAAAAACAGGTGCTAAAGACAATCTGCAATACTTTAAGTTTAGTTTGATAATGCAAACAATCTGTTGATTTGCTTGAGGATAGGAAGGCTCTAAGGAGAGATCCAGACAGATTGGATCAATGGGCTGAGGAGAACTGCATGATGTTCAGTTAGCTCAAATGTCAGGTCCTGTGCTTGATTCCAACAATCCCATGCAACACTCCAGACTTGTGGAAGAGTAGCTTGAGAACTGCTCAGCAAAAAGGAGCTTGGGGTTGCTTTTGGCAGCTGCCTTTACATGACTGTGCCCATGTAGCCAGGAGGGTCAGTGATACCCTGGCTTTTATCAAGAAGAGTGTGGCCAGCAGGATGAAGAAAATGATTGCTCCTCTGAGCTCAGCCCTGGTGAGGCCACATGTAGAGAGCACTATCTTCAGTTTTGGAGTCTTCAGTTCTAAAAGAACAGTGAGGTGCTGGAATGAGTCCAGAGAATGAATGAAGCTGGTGAAGGAGCTAGAGCACAAATCTTACGAGGAGTGGCTGAGAGAACTGAGGTTGTTAAAGTTGGAGAAGAAGAGGATCAGACAAAGTTCAGATTAAATACTAGAGATCATGGTCATGCTAATAGTACAGTGGACTAGATGATCATGAAGATTCCTTAAAAAAAAATTAAAGAAAAAACAACAAACAAGCAAAAAACCCCAAGCAAACAAACAAAACTCCCAAAACCAAACAAAAATTAAAAAAAATCCCTCAGTTTTAAAATCACTTTCAGGGAAGATATACGGATATGTATTGCTTTTGTATAATAACAGTAGTGACCTGCAAACTAGACCAGAATCTAGCAAGTGTTACATCAGTGGAGAACAATTGGAGGGAAATAACTTTTGGATATTTGAGAACAAGCAGAAAAGAGCTGATGAAGGAAATGAAGCAACTTCATCATTGTCTCTGTGGATTTGACCTTGGGGACAGTTTCATTGGCTCCATATGACATCATCTTCTTGTTTATCTTCTGTGACAGCTTGGAAATCAAAAATGAACCTTTACCTTGCATCCTTTTACTAAATGCTCCTTTATCCAGCTTATGTCAAAACGCTTTATTGTATTCTGTTTTATTTTTTAGTTCCTTGTCATAGATTCTTTTCTTTCCAGTCACTAGCTATTAAATGGAAGCTTTTAAAAGATTGGTTCTCAGCATTCTGCCAAAAATCTGAAGAAGAAAACATTTCAAGTAGCTCCGTTTCTTGAAAATATTAGATACACACAAAACATTCGGAACCAATCGAGAAGTGGCCGAACAGCAGATCCCAGAGGGTTGTAGTCAGTGGCACAGGATCTCAAATGCCTGTCACTAATAGTGTACCTCAAGTTACAATACTGGGTCCAGTACTGTTTAACTTATCCACCAATGGCTTGGATGAAGGGGTAGATGCTGTTATGAACCAGTTTAATCACAGAGGAGTAATGAGAACTAACTGTGAATAAAACCAAAAGAACTTCCAAATATTCCCAAATAAAGAGAGATAAATACAAACGAGGTTAAATATTGATGTCAAAAAACATTGTTATATTTTTATTTAATAGTATGGGAGGTTATCGAGAAAGAGAAAAGCAGAGAACAGTTAGAAAAAGTTAAGGTAGCTTTAAAAAGCACAGCATAGGACACCACCACACTGCGCTGCCTTTGTCGCTGCTGAGAAGGGGTGCGGGAGCGGAGCAGTTTTTGGCCTTTTTTTTCTGCTTTTTTCTTACGTGCCTCCTCGGATGGCGGGAGCGGTTCGGCTGGGATGCGGCAGCCCATCCCCCGGGATGCAGGAGCGGTGCCCGGTGCCCGGCGCTGCTCTCCCCGGCAGCGGCAGCGGCAGCGGCAGCGGGAGCGGGGCGAGGTTCCCGAGCTCTCTGTGACTCCGCTCGGGGCTGCGGGCTCGGGGGGCTCTCCCCGAGCGAGCCTCAGGGTGCTGTCTCGCAGCAGCCGATGGCGATGGGGGAAGGCGAAGGTCAGGGCTTCTGCCCCTCGCTTTCCCCTCCACATTTGCACCGCTTTGGCCTTCCTTTTCATGGGCCTCGGTGCGGGCTGCCCCCAGCCCATCCCGCAGGCAGTTTCCAGGTGTTCAGGAGAGATTGCGATAAGCAGACACAATGGCGAAACACTTTTTGAAGCCTTTCGCTTATTATCGGGCTCTTACAGGTGCCGTATTATCAAGTTTACGGAGAGCACAAGGCTGGGAGGAGTGGCTGGTGCCCCGGAGCAATGTGTGGCCTTTCAGAGGGATCTCGACAGGCTGGAGAGATGGGCAGAGAAGATCTGTCTGAAGTTCAACAGAGGCAAGTGCAGGGTCTTGCATCTGGGGAGGAACAGCCAGCACAGGTGTGGGGCTGACCTGATGGAAAGCAGCTCTGAAGAGAAGGACCTGGGGATCCTGGTGAGCAACAAGCTGTCCACGAGCACATCTGGGATTCTGTGTAACCTATTGCAGTCGGGCAGGCAAGTGTCTGTTGGTGCTAGGACAGGTCCATGAAAAGAACGAGTGGTGCATACGCATCTTAAAACAACTAAACAATTTCTATGCTCAATTTAAATGCTCACACTGCAGATATCTACATGTGAACAAATTGTCTAGGTGCTTTTTATAGTCAGTGGGGAAAGAAGTAAGTCTAGGCCATAATGAATCTGTTCTCATCAGTTGTGCAGTGTTCATTTAGCAACAGCTGTCCATTCATATACTGAAGAGCCAACCTAAATAATTGGACTGTACCTCTGTGCACAACACTACACTTGCAACTGCACATTTTCCTGCCATCTAAGTAACAAAGAAAAATGTTTGCTTACACTTTTCTGCAAATAAAATGAACTGACTCAGCCTTGTTTAGTACCACGGATAATGCCTACCTTCTTTTGCTCCTCTGTAAGTTAACGCTTAAGTTAACAAAGTAAGCACTTTGTTGAAATGCAAAAGCTTCTAGGGTTTTCAGACAAACCAACAAGCAAACACAACAACTGAAGACGAAAACCTACCAAAACCCCCACCTTTAAATGCTATAGTTCAATAACACATCTCATATTAGCTAAAAGAAAAAATAACACAGCTCAGAATAACGTTCCAAACATTATAATTGCTTTGAAAAATTCATACAAGTTATTTTCAAAGTCTGTGAGAGATGTCAGCTCTTCTCTTTAATATAAAATATTTTAAAGTCATCTTCTGCTTACTGGTCTTTGGTAAACTTCTGTAATTGACTTTGTCAATTTACAGCCCTTTACAAGCAAGAAACAATATAACTTCTAAAAAGCACCTCATGGTTTCACAGTATTTCTCATGTTATCAGATTCAAGATAAAAAATGATGTATGTTTTTTAAAGTAAGTAACACATCTCAATGTATAACACATCTGTGCTTCAGTCCTGCAAAGTTACTTTTATATGACTAACACCACTGAGCAAGTAAAGGAATATCTTCCTATGCTGAAGCCCTAAGGTGAAAGTGGAATCAGCCTTGCTCTTCAGATCCATGTACCAGAAGTTTTTAACAATGTCAGTGGCTACATCAGTGGCTTTAGTTTACCATATGTCCTGGTTTGAAAGACAGGTGTTTGCTGAGGAAAGCAGAAGCCTCCCTTTGAACTGAAAAATGTGATCCTTCCTTCCTACAGATGATTATGATTTTGAAATTAAGGGAGCTCTCAGGCAAAGATATGGGGGTAGGAATAACAGTTCTTTACTAGTATATCTAACATGACAAACAACAACAACAGCAGCTATGAAATTACCCACAAACAGAACAGTAACTCAGTCCCAGTGTTTTTTGGCTGCAGGCACCTTTTCCCTGAGCTGCAGTTCCCGGTGCTGGGGGCGGGCAGGTCCCGCAGAGCCGCAGGAGGGCTGGGGGTGATGGCAGCGCTGTCCCAGGGGGAGAGAGAGATGGAGAGAGAGCCCTCTGCTCACGGTGTGGGTCCTGATGCTCAGCAGAGTGCTGGATGGTGGCAGGTTACAGCGAGAAGACAGCAGGGCAGGGTCTGACAGCAGTGAGGATGGCTCCCGACGCTGGAATAGCAGGGATGGGACACAGGCGGCGATCGTCCTTCTCGTCTGAACTCTGCAGGGGAAATGGGGCGAGCCAGAGCCTTCTGTCTGCTCTCCTGGATGTTTGGATATCGAGGGATTTCCTTCCTCTCTCCCCTCCCCCTTGCCACCAGGGCCCAGTCAACAGGTATCTTAGCATGACAATGGGAAAAATTCCACAGAGGGAAAAGGGAAAGAACCACCCCCCAGCACCATAGAACAGGAAAAAATTAAGGAAGAGGTTAATAAAAGAGAGTTCCACTCCCCCCCCCCCCCCCCCCCTTTCTTTTCCTTGCAAAATTATTTTGTCATTTCTTTTACTTTTCTTTCCCTCTACTGGTTTTCTTTCCTGTCTTAATAGACTGTGGATCCATAGTCACATTGTTTTGGTTTTTGAAGTTACTGATCAACAGCTGCAGGCAGGAAATATTTATGCATATGTTGTAAGACTGAAACAAATGCAATGTTATTCAACTAGCTGTAACACAATTGAAAGGGTACAAATGACATTATGTTTTTCAAGGACTAAAAATGCTCACATATGAAGAACTGTCATAATTTGTGTGATGTGTGATACTTGTTTACCTGTAGTTCTTTGACAATGTTCATGAACATCACAACTGCCTTATTTTATTTTCCAATTGATTTCACTAATATCTACTTCCCCATAAAAATTGCACCTGGGCCCTCAGTAGACTATCATAATCTATACTTGACTTAGGGACTTTCACCTCCAGAGTTTTTGGTCACTTCTGTATTTCCTTGCTGGAACTGCATCTTCATGTTTCTTCTCACCTTTTTCCTTCCTTTGCTGTTCTTTGAAATTGCTGATGTGTTTTTATTGTTCACCAAAGTAGAATGTACATGTTGTTTCATACCGCCCACTTCCATCTATCTGTGCCAGCCACAAAAATACTCTTCTTTCTTTCCACACTTAGTTTATAATTTCAAGTAATTTAGAAGCATTTTTTTCATTATATCAGAAACCTAATTATTTGCAGGGGTGAAAAAAGAAGCTTTTGAATGTTGTAGCATTATGACATATAGAGCATATCTTATATGTTGAAGAACCTGTGCTATATGTAACTTTTATTTCCTTTTTTTCCTAGGGCAAATGTGCTATTTTTCCTTTCCCTAAATGTGTTCAGCCCTTATGTTGAACAGATGAGTAAAGACATAATTAGATGAGATCTCTCATTCAAACTTGAGTCTTTTGTGAAATTAATACTTCATTCACAAGTCACCACTTCCCCAGTGGAGCCTGAGTGCTTCTACAGATCTCCAGTGTAAAGCAGGTTACATCAGATAAATTATTTCAATTTTCACTAAAACGGCTCACAGGGCTGATTTATTCAAATATCACAACTCATTGGGAGAATGGGGACTTCCATTCCATTTCGGTGGGACTCTATAAGTCATTCAAACTGAATCAGAAGAGCATCTCTTGACACACCTAACTTGTCAACATGAAATGGTGAAATTGACACTGATAGAGGTGTCATTGCATGAAATTTTGTGACAGACATAGAACAAGAAAACAGTTAGATTGTGTTAAAGTCACAAGGTAAACTAAAACAGGCCTCCCTTCTAGCACCATTCAAGAGCATTCACAGCTGAGGAGGAATTGTCAACTCCATTGATAATAGTCCTTAGCATGACATCTCTCTGGAGATTACCACAAAAGTATTTCAGAAAGTTACATAAAATGGGAGCTGAATGACAAGAAGGCTGAGGCCTGATTGAAAGATACTGCAAGGCATTTTTTAAACTTCTTTCAAATTGTGAGCTGAAGAAAACATAAGACTTGTCTATTATCTTGAGGTAGGAAAAGGTAGCAAGAAAATTGCTGTTCTGTTGAAACATATAGTGTTAGGGCAGGTAATAGATTGTTTTCTTCTTAGCTGGCTGACTCCTGTAGCTAAGGAAAAAGAACCAGGATTTTCCACTGCTGAGGTCCCCGATTTAATCCATGTTGGACCAAAAATCTTTTCCAGCATTTTCATTCACCATCTGAGTTCAAGCTGTTCAAGTGTCAGTTTTTTTCCCAGTTTGTAAGATGCTCTGTGCTTTGAGAAACTGATATTTTGTTGTGTACCTAGAAAGGCATAATACTGTCAACTGCAATATAAATAATACTGATGACACTGAATAGGACAAAACAGCTCAGTATTATCAATCACTGTCAAAGAAGCAAACAAAAAGTTTATCTGACAAACATAGCTATTTAATGTGCCTTTTTTCCTACTTCAGAAACATGAACAGCTTATATGTTTCAGGGAAGCTTTCCAAAAGCCTGTCTCTGATTTTTAGCTGCGTATTACCACTGAAAATAAAAAAGGTGGGATTGTGACTTCCCTAGTGTCACTGAAAATTTCCTCTAGCACACTTCATGTACTTCTTTGTGCTTCATTCTTAATCCAGTAAAAATGTATAACTCACCTTCAGTGCTCCCTTTTGTTTGCACCAAATAAAGGTGGGAGAACACTGTAAAGCATTTACAACGATATGAATTCCTCTTCTTAAGTGCGTTCACTTCAACTGTTTTTGTGCCTACTTTGTGCTTACTTCCTGTCAATATTGCAGTGATCAAACTTTACTTGTGATACAATTCATGTGAGATACCTTCAGCCTGAATACGCAGTTGCCAAAAGCAAAATCTGAATTGCATAACTAATCAGTGGTGTGAATTTCAATAATCTCAGACAATATTGCATTTCAAAAATGTACCTCAGCATGTAATTTAATATTCTGGCAAAATGAAATTTAGTTCTCTAGTGAGGGGTAAGACAAAGACAATTCATTGACTGTAAATAAAAAATTAATGGAGATCAAGGGAAAAGAGTATTGAGAAAGTTAGAATGTAAGTATCAGAAGATATTTGGGTATTTAAAGACACAGGTTGGGTTTACAGTTTATATTATCAGATTAAATTATTTCTCCTATTGTATTCACTGGAGTTTTGGACATCACATCATTTTACAAATTTCAAAACTTGTAGTGAACAGCTATCTTCATCATTATCTACTCAAAATGGAAATAATCTCAGAATTATTTATAGTCAATAGGGTGTCAGATAGTACGAAAAGGGATTTTACCCTGTCTCTTTAAGGCTTCTAGGTTAAATGTGATGATTCCTCCTCTTCTTGCATTGACTTTGTGTCAAGACTAGCCTACACTAGACAGGCAAAAGTTGTATTTTACAAATCCTCTCATATATTTTGATAGAATCATAAGATAAAGTAGCCTGAAAAGCAAAATATCTCATAGTTTTATTAGTTACAGAATGAAAATGCAAATATAACTTTTCACAGTGAAAATTTTCAATGTGTCTTAGAGCTAAACCCAAATAATAGTTAAAGCAAAGGAAACTGTAAAGCATGTTTTCCTATTTATATGTGAAATTTGAGATAACATGAATGTTGATATCCGTGTGTATCCTCATACTGTGTTAGTTTTTCCAGAAGGATCAGTATTCAAGATTTAACTTAGCTACTGATTTTCATTTGGCTCCTTATAAACCCTTATAATTGTCTGTTTGGATGTTTTGGATTACGCTTGTTTGTTTGTTGATTTTTGTTTTTGTTTGTCTTTGTTTTGGTTTGGTTGGGTTTTTTTGTTTTTTTTTTTTAATTGCAAAATAATGAAAATATTCTGAATTGGGACAACTTGGATGATTATACAAGAAACTAAACTTTGGAAATTAAACATCAAAATGAACCTTTATGTTATTTCTGTGTTTTTTATATTGTTTCTTATGAAGAATCATAGAAGAATATCAGATTAAAATTTGATCCTTCTGTGTAATCACCAGCTGGATCCTCCAAACATTGGGAAGAGTTCCAACCAAAATGTCATAAGATAGAATGCTTAGAGTGGAAGCCTGTCTGCACTTAAGTCAGTGGTAAAGTTTTTATTGTTTTCCAAGGAATTGATTGCAACTGTAAGCCTAAATCATGAACAGTGCATTATTAAAAAATTTAATGTGTAAAATATCAATAAGAAATAGTTTTTCTTTATACATTTCCTTTAGCTATTATATGTCCTTCTCTGACCCCAAATTTTATCTCCTGAGCATTTCTAATTATTCAGAGTAGACTTACTGTAGAAATGGCTTACACATCTGTCATATTCACCTAAAAGGAAGACTTAAAGTCTATACTGTATTTATTATGTTAATTCACTCTGAAATCTATGGTGGAGGTGCCTCATGCCTTTCAAACTGAGTTTGCATAGTAAATTTAACATAGGTCCTGGTGGCCCACAAACATTATCTCTGAAGCAGCTTTAACAGGGCTTTAAGGAAGTTTGTAGTACACACTCTGGGAAATACATATGCAGTGAGAAAAAGAGGGAAAAAATTAAGGACTTCTATTTTGCAGTCTATGCTTCAGTTATTCACAGTTTGGATTTCTTTGCTTAATGTCTTCAGTTTCTGTAACCATGCTCTCAGAAACCCAAGCACTTAACCATTGTACTGCTAATGTAGTTTTTCCATAAAATGACTAGCTTTTTCAGAATTAGCTTTTTCCAGACTTAAGTGTTAAAAGGTGTTTTTGTTGTTGTCAAACAGGCTATTTTCCTCTGAAAAAGTGCCCTTCACCGCCACCATTGTGACAAAAAAGCAAAATAAGTGTTTATTTTTATATTATTTTTTTAATCACATGGATAGTAGTAGTTTTGTTTTTTTTTTTTTTTTGGGGGGGGGGGGGAAACCATAAGTTCCTAAAAATTTAGAGGTTTTTAATACCTTTCAGTGTAAATTGTTATAGTTAGTTTGAGAAATAAATATGTCTTCTTAGTGTATGCAAAGTGCTATACCAGTAATTTTTCAAGCTAAAATAGTATAATAAAATGATGATCATATTTCCTATACATTGACTTTCTAAGAGTGAAAATAATAGGAATTCAAGAATTATCCCTCATCAGCAATCATTGCAAGCCATATAATTTTTAAGTTAAACTTAAGAGAATTAGAAATGGTTTTAAGTGTGAGAATGAACAATTGGGAAGACAAACATCACTAATTCTGTTCCATAGTGGCAGCTCCGGATATAGAATAATAGCTTGTTGTAACTGGTAATATTAAAGTGATTTTGAAAATTTACATTTCTTTCGCTTTCCTTTTGCTTTCCTAAATGAGTAATTAAAGAATGGGTTTGAAGTTGTGTTGCCTTAAATGCATTTCAATATTAATATAATAGGTGCTTTATGTACATGAGAATTCACAAACACTGCTCTGCTGATCTGATTTGTGATCTGCATTGAGTCATTTCCTAGCTTTAATCCAGATGTCTTCTTTAGACTTCTGGAAGATGCACTGTGATAATGAACACTAATAGAGTTTTTATAGTCTCTGGGCTCCAGTGTTTGCACAGTGTCTCTTAAGCAGCAAGATCATCAAAAATTATGAGACAATTAATGAGCAATTAAAGAAAAAAAATGTATCCTTTAGAAATTGTTTATTTATGGCTTTTACAAAACATTTATGCACATTTCACATAGCTATAAAAATATCTACCCTTTAGACATGTTATGAAAGCATTTAAATAAAAAGGACACAATATTAAATGGAATATATAGATATAAGAAAAATCTGACAGCAAACAAAAAAACTGTTCAGAAAACAAAAAAGTCAAATAGCTTTTTAAAAATAGTTTTCCTACAATCCTTACACAGGTTTGGCATCTGAGCTAGTCAAGTGTAAGATACTTAGCCTACCTGTATTTTCAATTGAGTTTTTCTCTCATTCTCTAATTTCCAAGATGAAACAGAGATGAAAGTTATGCCCTTAATCTTGAATTTCTAGTGGCTTTCTTAGCTGTGGTACATGACAATATGGGTTAAATGTGTATTTTTAATTACCGAGGCAACGATCACACTTAAAATACACACTTAAAATTATTTCAATTAATATTCTAGTTTACATTAGGGGAAGCAAGATTAAAATAAGGTGTGTTTGGCTTATGTTTCCATCTCTCAGAAAACAGTAATTAAAGTGTATTTTGGAAAATGTTACTTCACTCACTAAGAAAGTTTATCACAATGATGAGTTCTATAACAACTATACATAGAGCTACAGTTAAAACTACTGATATCCTTGCATTATAAAACATACAATGTGAAGGAAGAAATTTGGGACAGTGCAATCATACAGGGAACAAGTTACATATTTTATATAAAACTTTTGTCAGCTTTTACTTCCACATAGATATATGCATGTCTATAGGTCTGTATGTATATACAACATGCTTAAAGTAACAATTTCATAGTCAAAAGAACTTTTCCTTAAATTGAAATCAGTCCTGCAAAAATTGCCATGCTGCTTATATTAAGTTGGAGTTGAAAGTGTATGTGTGCATTGAAAGGAGTCACAGGGACTCTTAATGATGTACAAAACACATTGTTTTACTGTATATTGCAATATTTGTGAAAAATTTACATCTTCATAAATTGAAATAGCTGTTGTCTAAAACAAAACCAAAATGCTTAATTACCAGGAAAACAGAGACAAAGCAAGCTGCCTTGAAAAACCACAGTATAAATGTAGGCAAGGATGACGGTTTTCATGAGGCATGGAAAGGACACTCTCAAGGCAAGGAAACCATTTAAGGCCAGGTCTTCTGTAGAGATGTACTGCTGACCATATTCCCTCTTGCTATCTTTTGGCTCTGAAGAAGCAGCCTGTTAGCCCAACTTCCACCATGTTTTCCTTTTGTAGTCTAGAATCCTTCTGCTTTAAAAGCAGGAAGAAATGACCAGATTTTCCAAGTTTATTAATGTTCATGATCAGTGTTCATCGTGTATTAGTGGTGAATGATCACCATTGGCATTTCCTAAAGCAGGCTTGCCCCAACTCCACGTCAGCTTTCAAGTCTTCTCTGAGGAATAGGTCTCCTACTTTGAGGAACATGAGTTCTGCCCAATGTTGGGACATAGTAGAGAGCGTCTTTTGGTCTCAGTTATCCCAGAAAAAATAATTCCATACACATCAGTGTAGTGATGTTCAGACATCAGCCTCTGAAGCCATCTGAGAGAAAATCATATTGCCTAAGATTTTTGGAGTTGGTTTGACTAGTTGTGTAAATGTTCTTCATGAAAGAGTGGGCATATATCCTGAGTATTTTGTTACTCCACAAATAATGAGGTGTTTTATCTTTGTTTTCTAAATATGAATTTTCAAGAAACCTATTTTAGGCAGACCTCTGTTGGAAAAGTGAGCCTGTATCTAAATTAGTTCTCTAAGAGCATAGTATTTTTTCAAGTAAATGAAAACACTTTAGATGATGGCGCATTTTCAGTAAGTATCTGAAAAGCATTGATATATCAAAATTACCTCAAAGTTCTGTATCATCTTGCAGAGAACACAAATTAAAACAGTGCTACTGCTGGTATTATATTCTTCAGAATTTCTTAAGAGGAGCTGAACTATTTAATAACAAAACTCCAATCTGCTATATAGCTTAAGCAAAGAAAAATAAAAATCAATGTAATCTCAAGTTCACTTTTTAAATTTCCTTGGAAGGAAAGAAGTTACTTTAGTACATTTATAATATATAACATGTAATCACATACATAGTTATTAAAATATATCATTATCGTAATGCATATTTACAACTGTAACTATACATAGAGCTGTACATATAATTATAATTGTAATTATTATAACATGGGATTAATTCTATATAATTAATCAAACTACTAAGCCTGACAATGGGGAATTTTTAAATTTAGAAATAAACTTAGAGAAAGAAAGAATTTTTCTTGGAAGACTGCAATATAAAAACACTTTTTAATATGCTGACTTAGTTCTTGAAACCTAAGAAATTAAATGATATTTCATAAAATAATGCATCTGTTATATTAATTTAGTATTTATTATATTAAGTAAGTATTTTTGCCAAATATAAAATTAATATTCTATGTGCGTTTCCTATAGAGGGTACTTCATATTAATTATAAAATTTTGTAGAAAAACATTTGGACCTAAGTAAAACCTAGAAATGTTACATTGTTGTAAGGAATTAATTTGAAATTTTCCTTCTCATCAAAGGTAATTTTAAACTATCTACTCAAAATGGAGCAATGGTGCAAATCAAATTAAAATTCTGTAAGTACTGTAGTTCCATAAACCCTAAGACTCATGTATATCTCAAACATATAATTTTAACACATTTTATATAAAAATTATGACAGCAGTAGTTTTCTTACGACAAACAAAACATTCAAAAAATATAACAAAGTGGGTACCTCTAGGTCTCAGTTTAATATATTTCATTTTTATCTACTTATTGTGTCTATAAACCATAGATTTTAAAGCTTTTTTTTTTTTTGGTCGGGAGTTCACATTTATTATTGTAAACAGAGGAACAGGTATGATTTATATAGTGTAATTTTTGCAGTGATTTTCAGGGTGCAAAAATGAACAAAAAGGGGGAGTTCTTTTAGATGCCTTATTAAATTAGAATATAAATCCCACTCTGCTAAATTAGTTGGCAGTTCAATTTTTATCCTAAATAAAACCTAGATAATATATAATCTCTCCCTGGCATACCTTCTCAGCTTCTAACAATTATCTGTTAGGCTCTGCCTAGCTTGAGAATTGTATTCAAATTATTGTTCTTTAAAATACATTTATTGTCCTATGCCTCATTAATTTGTCTAATCCCTTTTGAAATTCATTTTTACTTTCAGTTTTTACAACCTTTTCTGGTGACAAATAAATAAGTACTGAGGGTTATAGTACTGATATTCTGTTTTCCTCACATAGTAGGAGTTTCCTGTAGAATCTCTGTAATTCTTAACTATGTGCATCTTATTTTCTCATGCTTTATCTTCACTTTTGTTTATGCCATATTATTTGTCTCTGCTGCAGGGAAGCACCCTTATCACATCCCAAAAGGTCTGCATCAGATACTTGAATGTCTCTGGCCCAACTTTATTAGTTATCTTTGGCAACTTATGTTTTCAAATGGTAAATAAGTAGCATTAAATTTATGTCAGTGTTGATCTCTTCTTCATAACTACTGCACTGATTTTGCAGATATGCAATTTATTTTGCCTTCTAACAACCTAGTCAGTAAGTGCTGTGATGTGCATTTGTAACTATTCAATCAGAAATGAAGTTTTCCTCATGCAATTTTTTTTTTATAATTAGCAAAGACTCTTCCTTTACTATGCCTACCATGTAGAATACTCTGAACAATGCAAATAGCAACACAGATACATGATACTGGCTGTCACCCTCCGTTGATGAGATAACAGCTTATTCTTATAATTTATTTTCTCTCCCTTAACCATTGCTTAGTGCTTGAGAGGATTTTTCCTTTTATTTTGACACAGCTTAATTTCTTTAAAAGCTTATTATAAAAGATATCTTGAAAGCTTTTGAAAATCCAAGTGCACTAAATCCACACAAATACCCTCATCATGCTTCTTGAATACTTTAAAATAATTCTAATAAATTTATGAAAAATAATTTCCTCGGGAAAGATAGCTCTTTTGTTCAGTCCTTCTCATGTCCACACTTCTGTTTTATTTTATTTTCCTCTACTAATTGTACTGTTATCTATAATTTCTACATATTCAACATATATTAAGGTCAAATGGACTAATCAAAAATTTGATAGATTTTTTCATTATATTTTGTTCTTCTTTTTTAGCAAGTTACATAGCAGACATTCAGGAGTTTTATACTTCAGTTCCTTCAGATTTCAGGAGCAAATAACAGTTTTCCTAATGTCAGTAACACTACAGTGGAGATCCTAACTGTGGAAGAGTAAATGGCAGGTCCTGCTTTCAGAGAGGAGATGCTCCCATCTCCAGAAATTATGGAAACTTTTTCCCCATTTCTCTGTTTGTGGCTGTTGGAGAATTGTCACAATGGAGTTGGCTTTATTCATGAACCCATTAGTCTCATTCATTCAAAGTGAAAGGCGTCTGGGATAAATCCAATTGCAACAGACTGGGCCTCAGCTGTCCCCAACTCTCCTGGATTTACCCTGCATGAGAAGTAGAATCCTCTGCTCTCAAAAAGAAGAAGAAGAAGAAAGACTTTGCAAGTAAATAATAATGAAGTATTTGAAGTAGTGTCAAAGGGACAAGTATGGTTTTGCCACAGTTTGAGGAAATCAGAATATTAGATAATGACCAAACAGCAAAAGCCAAATATCAATACCAATGCACATCTACAAGCAGTTCCTGCCAAGTAAATTTCTATCATTTGTCACCAGCTTGCCTAGTCAAGCCAAATTCAGCCTTCCAAGTCAGCCAGTCACATAGGCTATTCTCATGAAGCCCATAGAAGTTGTTGTGAATATTATTCTGTTGTTGGCATTGTACTCCTGAAACATAGGAACAGTTATGCCCAGGCTGGATGTCAAGGATCCATATTTCCAAGGCTAACAATCAGGCAGACTGATGCAATCATCCCCCTATAATGGTAGATTTCAACATTTTCCTGGTTTTTTTCAATATCTAATGAGGGGAAAGCTAAATTTCAAACTACTGTTTTACCAAACAAAATTTCTTCTTTCTACATTCTTAACCTGTGATTGACTTTAAATTTTTCTTCTTTTAGAAGTGAATTTTTGTGTGTCTGAGGAAGGCAGAGATATACAAAACAGAAATAAATTGCAAATGTTTAGAAACAAATTTAAAGAAAGTATATATTAACAGAACAGTTCCTAACTTCAGAAGATTTATAATATATCTGCTTGATTTCACTGTAATCTCTACAGACCTCAGAGCTCTCCACAGACATGTCTTAGGTTTCTTCTTCCCAGGTCTCTCTAGAAAATTCATGTGAGCCTTTAAAATAAATGTTCGTAAAAGGACCTGTGTAGCACAGTGCTTCAATTTTTTCAATCTCACTGTATCTCAAAGGAAAACTAATCTCTTTTGCCTATCTGTGGCAATATTTTGGGAGTATTTTCCCATTTCTCTACAACTGTCCTGCTCTATGAATAAAGTACCATAACATAAGGAGGTAGGAAAGAAAAAATATACCTCAAAAAAAACCAGATGGTGAGGTGAGAGATTCTAGCCACAGTAGAATACTGTTCAGGATCTCAAAATTTGTGTTCAATCTTTCTCTGCTTTGTTGTTCTTTTTTTTTTTTTTTTTTTTAAGAGTTGGTTTTTATCATTATTTTTGTGGATTTTTGGTTGGCTTTATTTGTTTTGTGGTGGAGGGTCCTGATGTTTTTTGTTTGTTTCGTCTTCATTCTCAATTTTTTCTTTTTCTTTCGGTGATGCAGTTTTTTTGTTTTGTTGGTTTTGGATTTTGGTGGGGTTTGTTTGTTTGTTTGTTTGTGTTTTTGTTTTGTTTTTCATTTTACAGATTTCTCTACTGTGTGTTTTACAAAACAGTCCATATCTCACAGTAGGTGTAATATAATCTTCAGTGCCATGTGTTCTTTAGGGGAAGGTCTTTCATGTTGCTCTTGGTACCTTCATTCCTAGAGGAGTCCTTTGTGTCACTTGGACCTTTCTATCCCTTTAATTTACTGCTATTGGGTATTTAAGCTGGAAGTTAACAGATGGGTGTAAAAGAAGATAAAGAGCATATTTGGAAGATGCATGCAGCGTAAGGTTAATGCTTACCCTAGACTTCCTGTACAATGAAGCTTTAAGACACTTTTTTTTTCTTGGTGATATTGTATATTCAAGTGGTTATTTCAAGATAGGTTTAACTTTTACAATCCTATCCTGTCAATCTCTTTTTAGGCCTTTACTTAATTGCACTTACAAAGGGTGCAGTGGATTTTTTTACCTTTTTGCATCAACTAAAAACTGACATTGTAAAACCCTTTTGCTGTGATTTAATGAATGATCAAAGCAGATAAACACTCACGGAGTGTGCAGTCCTCCAGTAAATCACAAAGAGGAACAGAGTGGGCGAGTGTATTTTCTAAGTAAGACTAAGTAAATGTCTAGAAAAGTCAATATGAGTCATCAGCCCCAGGGCCCTGGTAAAACAGGTAACGGCATCACATAGCTTATTGTGTAGATTGATCAAGCTCTGCCTTCAAAAAAAGTACATTGTGCCTTTTCCTGTTTCTGTTGCAAAAGCCTGCTGCTGTGATCAGTAAAGCCCTTTAAATTTACATCTTTAATCATGGACTCTTCATAGCCTTATAATTGTTCCAGTGTCTGTAAGTTTCATCGGCAATAGGTCACAGAAAAATGATACTAGACCTGGCACTACCCTAAAGAGTTTGCCATGTAATGTCCCTGTAGCTTTTACCACAGATTTTTGCAACATAACTCGCTTCATCTTCTTACTTACCTCATTCATTGGACCTTCCACAATTACAGTATTTGTTCTTTCTTCCCTAGGTTCTTAAACAATTTCAGGTGTGAGGTCACAACAGATTTTTTTTTTTTCAGGATGTCTGAGTAGATCATACCTATGCATTCTGGCATTTCCAAATGCTGGAAAACATAGATCTAATTTTTTCTTTCAAAGTAATTTAAAATGTATAAACATTTGGACAGTGAGGAGTTCTGACCAAGGGCCAATGAAATCCCATTGCCCAGGACTTCTAACTTCATTTACTACTGCGTTTTTTAAGGGGAAGGAGAGTAATTTAAATGGTGATGATTACAACGGCCTAGATAGATGCATTTTTTGGAGGCTGTGGTACAGAGAGAAACAAGGTATTCCTCAAAATTTCAATACTGCCTAAATATTATATGATAGTGATGGTGCTGCAAAAATATGCTGAAAATATCTCAAGATTCTCTACTTGCCTTTATTATTCTTCACTATATCATAGGATTCCCCTATTTATTCAGAAATAAATATATTCAGTCAGTTACAAAAAAATGCCTTCACTGTAGTAGTTCATGTAATTACTAGACTCTTTTTTACACAGAACAACTTATTTCACTTTCCTCCTTTCTTTATAAATGATGTACACAAGAAATATTTATTAACATTTCATATTTTTGACCCCTGTAGAATTCCTTTCGCTTTTGTCTTACATAAAAATAATGATATAAAATGATGCATGACCAGGAATATGATGTTGTCAATAAGAAGCATTAATTAACAAATTAATTAGACAAAAATAGTCTCTTTCCCACACGAGAGAAGAGAAGATTGTTTGCTATCTTGCTGGAAAGCATACTAAATAAGGAGAAAAATGCATATACAAGTCCCCTAAATGCTACAGCCTTAATAAACCTCCTCTAGGGTTTATTTCTCCAGGGTAACCACAAATTGTTTTCTGAAACTGGCTCACCCATCCTTAATCCACAGTTTGCCAACATAATTTTCTTCTGCTTTTAGTTATGTCTTAGGAACTGCAGCAATAATATAGCCCCTCATGGCCCTCACTTGCATCTAAATGAAAACCTCTTTTATACACTGGAATAATTTATGTTTAGCTACATTTCCTCAGGCCACATGTATAGACAAGTATATTAGATGTTCTGCCCTCTATGCTGGAAGTGTTTTTCCATTTTAATTAAATACTGGGAACGCCTAATTCTTCCCTGTTTTGCCCTGGGAATCTCTGTGAGGTTAAATGTATGTAGGTATCATAAGGGGAAAAGACCATGTAAGCAAATTAAAAAATAACTCAATCAAGAATGTAGCTCATTTTCTCATATGCTTTGTTGTTCTTCAAGAAAGCATTTCTTTAGCAGAAAGAGTAACAGTGTGAAGAAATGTTACGAAACCACTTTCTTAAAGTATTAATTAAATGTCAGTATTCTCTAAACTTTTTATTTCTCACAATAATAATCAAAAAATAAAGTGCACTTAAAAATCAACAAAAAATTACTCCCCTAGTCTGCCTTAAAATGCATTTCATCTTGTCTGTCTTTTTTTTCTTCTTCACTTAGCTTGTCAATAATTTTTTGAAGGAATCATATCCTGAGTAAAAGTAGTGAATGGCACCATTGGCAGGAGCTTCTTTAGTCTTTGGGAAAAAGCCTCTAGGACAGAGTAATTAACAGACATTACAAGTCATTTAAGGTAATGGGATTGAATGCTCTCTAGAGATGCCTGTTTATTGCTGACTATCAAGAAGCCCTACACAGCCAACTTATTCACCAGCTTGTTCTCAGGTAAAGTTGGATAACATGAATTTCAATTTTAAAATAATTTCTGGATCATTCTTTGTCCTAAAATAAGAAATAAACTTCTGATTTTGATTTAGGTATTGATGTTTAGGTGGGGTTTTTTAAAGGGATAATGAATCAAAAAAAATATGTTTTGACCCAAGGAATGAAATATTTGATCTTACAGTTGAAAGACCATGACAAAATATTAAGGAGAAATAAATAAACAATGTTTTTAAAAAGGCAAAAAACCCAACACAAAAGTGAAGAGAGAAGGATGCAAGAAGCAGCTGCACCTAAAATGGCACAGAACTTTGTCACTTTTCCCTGTAATATCCAAATAATAATTAAAAAAGAAAAGGGAGAAGAATGTGGCTGTTTGATGACAGTGAACTGATCACTCTGCCAATTGTTTTTGAACTGTCACTTTATAAATTGCTAGAGTTCTACAGATTAAGCCTAAGCTTTATGTCTTTGTGTTTCCTTGTTTACTTCTGATTTTCTCTTGCATCTGACTGTTAAAGCCATACACAATGCCAGAATATTGCAAACAATGAAGGAATGCAGTCAATAAAGTAGAAAATGGTGAAATAAAAGGATGAATTGAAAACTATTAATGTAAAAATTAAAATAAAATAACTCATTAAATACCTTACTTTATACCTTAAAGACAGAAAGCATACCTACTTTTCTCATTTTATGAGTAGGCTCACCAAGGGAAGACCAAATATTTTGGTCCTACCTCTAAGATACTGAGCCTTTTTAGATACTGTGTGAGGTAATTGGACTAATGAACACATGGACATGCGAAGAAACACAAAGAATTATTAAAAAAAAATGTTATGATATGCAAAATAGTTAAATGAAATGCTCAAATCTTCTTAAAAATTTCTGTGTGAAGCCAGGTTTATTATTTTTTCTTTTTTTTTTTCAGTCCAAAGTATTTCCTCCAGCTTTTCCATAAGTGTGTACGATGTCATGATATATACCATGTTATTTTTTTCATATGATAGTGGTAAATAAACCATCATCAATAAAAACAGGAACTTAATTTTTCACTTCAGAATGTAGAATATTTTTTGTCTATATTAACAATTCGACTCAGTGAAGTAGGACCATAGAAGTAAAACAGTATCCACTTATGTAATCCTGATGGTTGTCAGGTGCTAAGCCAAGATGAAAAGTTCAGCCTCTGACAGCTTTCCTATGTTTCATATCCTTGCCAGCTATGGAAGAACCATGCCAGAGCTGTATTCACTGTAATCAAATTTCTCTAGAGCAGCAAGTTGTTAGGGCTATTAAATGTCTCGACTGAAACCTCCCATATGGCTAACTTGAAAAGTGGCAGCTAAACAGGCTGAATGATCTTATGCTTATTTATGTAGCATGCCCCAAATACTTCCATCATCAAACATGAGGTTTTCAAAATCATACTGAGATTTATTTTTATTCTCTTAAGAATTATTTATTTATTATTATTATTTATTTTATTCTCTTAAGAGTTCTGTCATTAATAGGTTTCTCCTTATGCTGAACGCTGGAAAAATGTCACTGCACCAGCAGTCAAGATGTTCAGGTTCAAGTGATCTTCAGTTGGATCATGTACTCAAGTCCAAAGGTGGCTTTCCTTCTAACAGACATTATTGCTTTGCCAAATTCTGTGCTACTGAATCTGCCCTGATCTGATGCAACTTAAAGGGAAGAACAGACCCACTAATCACCCATTCCTTACGAATTTAATGTCGGCCGTGTTTTTTTTGCTTCAATAGTATCATGCCATTTAAAGGAAAAGGAAAACAAAACCTTTCTCTCTGGTTTCTTTAGATTTGAACTCAACACTGATGAGTTCTTTTAATGTGGCCTTTAACCTTAAAGAAAGAATTTCATACAAGAAATTATATATTTTTGTGAATTTAATTATAACTTTAAAAGTATATCACTGGTTGCAGATGGATTTTTTGTTGTGATTTTTGTTTTTTTAAAAATAAAAATCAAATAATCTGAAAATGAATGCTTAAAACATTTTAAAAAACTCCTACAAATTTTACTAATTTGTCTAATTACAAATATTGCTCATAATAAGGAGATGGCAAGGCATAGTTCTTCCATTTAGATTAATTCAGTGTTGATAGTTTACAACACGTATTTTTAGTCCAGCAGGAAAACAAACAGAAAAAAACAAGAGCTTGAGATACTTTGAAAAGAACAAATTGGTGAAACTATGCTTGAGATGGTTCCTATGACTGTTGCTGTCACATAATGACCTAACAAAACTGATTAAGAATTAAGTTAGAGATCTTTTAGAAAATTAAAACTGCCATTTTACAGTTGACATATTCACCAACTGAAATTTTGCATATCCATTTAAAATGAAGTTGTTTGGGTTTTCTTTAGGGCCTGAAGGAAAGGGCTGCTATTATTATTATTACTAGAAATATCCTGTAAGACAGCAGTTCTAAACAGATTCCAGATAACTGTAAGTTTGTATTCATACCATCATGGTCTCATTAAGGGGAAGAATTACCACTGCTCTTCTCTGACACCCTGAGATGATCTCTTGCCTTCTGTCCTCTTTGCCTTTTCTTGTCTCAGGGGACATGAGGTTAAAACTGTATCTCATGCATAGCCTCGCTTACATCAGATTCTCTAATGTGTTGGAAATCCCCTCTGTTTTGGGCTGTGATATTTCTTTCTTTCTAATAATTGTGTGGTTTGGGTTTTAGGGTTTTTTCATTCTAGATAATGGTGCATTAAAATCACTAGTTCTTGTTTGCTGTTAATGATCACATTCCTCTTACTGATGATCTTTGCTTTTAAATTTGACCTTGTTTTGCTGTCTTCTAAAATTTAGAGGACTGTGAGAAATTCACAATAGCAATTTAGGCATCAACACTAAACTCTGGTGAGTTGGTTTTAACCTGCACAAAGCTTTTAACATTGTTTTCTCTGGCAATTTATCACCTTCTACTTGAATATGTTTGTGTGATAGTGGGCTGAAGACTTGTCTGTGTGAGTCATTTGCTAATATTTCCATTATTTTAGAGTAGCCAAACTAATATAATTTGGGAATTTTTTAAAAGAAAAAACACATGAAAACGCCCTCTAATTAAGGGTTAGACTGAAACTCAGTACCTTCTCAAAGTTTCATATACATCAACAGGATTTTAAAATTGGAACATATCATAAATATAAAAGATGAATATTGGCCTTTTTGAAGTATATAGCAAATCTCCCACTGACTTCACTGAGGCCAAGATTTCATTTAGAGATCAGCTTGCAGAAGTTTGTAAATAAAAAAAAAAAAGAAAGTCTAAATTGACAACTAATATTACTCAGAATGAATAATTCAACCAAGTCTGTTTAAGAGAATTGTCCAGGAAAGATTTACACCATTCATTTTAAAAGAAAGAAAGAGAAAATTGTAATAAATGAGGTGGTGACTTTTCTGAGCTATAGCTGTATAAAAATATTTCCCCTGGAGAGAGGTGTTACTTTTATTGTGTAATAATAGTCTTCAGTCTCAGGCTTCAGGCATTTTATCCATATCTCAGTAAATGGTCTACCTTTAGGACAATATTTTATCATGATTTCCCTTAAAACTAGTTACTCTTTATATGACAGAGCATTTATGGTTTTGATGGTTTGGTTCATTGGACATAGACATGCTAGTGAACAGCCAGTGGTGACACAGGCAGCTTCTTACATCAAACTGCTAAAACAAGAAGCTATTTTAAATGTAAGAAATCCAGCGTTAGCCATGAATGCTAAATCAGCTCAGCATGCTAAATCAGTTCAGCATGCTGTTCCCTGAATCCCTAGAATATCCCATATTTTTAATTCCAATTTGAAAGACAATGGAAAACACAGGCAATATAGAAAATTCTTCAGTTACAGTCTTTTGATTCCTCAAAGAGAGTAAATGGGTAGGAAGTACAAGTGCTAAGCAAATAAACCCAAAGAAACAAATTATGATTTTCATGCTACTACAGAACAACTTACCACTCCTAACAAGTCTGTCCAGAAGTCAGAGATCAGCCACTATTAAAAAAAACCCAGATAAATATAAAGTGTTTTGCAGAGTTAATATTAAAGATATATATTTTTATGAAAAGGGAATACAACTTTATGGTGAACTAAAATGTATTCTACTATATGCCTGTCTGTGTCCATTTAGTACATAGAGAAAAAATAACAGCAATAATCATGTAACCATGCCCTTGCACTGCTATTTCTCTGATAATATGTAAACAGTTTTAGAATTGTCGTGAATCAGTAATGTTCTCTAAATCCTGGTGGGGTTTTTTTCATTAATTTCTTGGCTACAGATGTCTGGTTGTGACAGAGAGTATGCTGATTAGTCCTTTGTGAATAAGACATTTAAAATTACTAGATTAATAAAAAAAATAACTATTTCCTTCTGGTTTTACTTAGTGCACCTCTCTTTTTCCTACTACTAAAATGTTTGTAATGAAAAAAGTGGAAGAAACAGTAACGCAATAAGGACTAACTTTGTTAAGGGATTAATTTAACTACATTAATCTGAAGGAAGGAACTAGTAAGACTTCCGTCAGAGAAATTTTAATCATTACAAATTCTTGAAAGTTGGTCCGAGTACTGTATGTCACAAATGAAAGCATCAGAAAATCCATCTCTCTTTCAATATGTGTAGAAGAATCAGACTTTCTGTACAGAGAATATGTTCCAGGTTGTGTTGGTTTTGCATTAATTGGGTTTTGGTGAGGACGGAATGAATCCAGGCATGGAAGTGATGTTCTTAGAGAAGTCGTTAAGAGTTTCCTCCATGCCTGGCAAAACCAATTGCTGGCTGACTCCGAGAATAGGCATGCTGATAAACCAATGAGAGAGTTAAGCATGTCCCTGTGAGATTCATATTTTAAAATGAGTGAACCCCAGAAACTGCTCTTTTTCTTCTGGCCTGAGTACAGGTAACAGGCCATCCGGGCAGGCTCCATCCTGGCAGGGCTGGGCCCTGCTCTGCTGCAGTGCTGGCTGAGCCAGACCCCTCTCCCCCCAGCTGGGCTTTCAAAAAATTCTCTACCATAAACCACCCACCCGTCAGGGATCACATGAACTTCTGCAGCCTTGGATGAGATATTAACTCTTTCACTGCACAGATGAGACTTGCAGACCTTCCATCCTCTCTTGAGTGGGAGAAAAAGAGTGAAGACACGTAGAAAAACAACATGAAGACACCCAGGTCAGTAAAGAAGGAATCAGGTCCCAGATGGGAGGAAAACGAGGAGATGCCTCAGTCTTAGGCTGAAATTCTCTTGTAAGCCGTGGTGATGGACTATGATACAATGAATATCCCCATAAATCATGGAAAAAGCATGGGGTGATGGAGTGTTCACATTGTAAAGATGAACAAAGGCATTCATGCTGAACAAACAGATGTTGAAGTAGATGTGGTCCCATGAGAAATTTGAACACAGAGAGAGAAGACCCTTTGTTCCCAGGGAAAGAAGAAGACCTCTGTTCCCAGAGATGAAGATGATCTCAGAGATAGAAAAAGAGAACCTTTGCTTTTGAACAGCTCATCCTTAAAAAAGTAGCCCATAAATTTGACATGGCCCCATAAACTCAACTGTGGGAAGGCTGAAAGAATTGGGAGGAACTTCATGATTGCAGATCCCTGGGCAGCTGCTATTCATGGAAATTAAAAGCCACAAAAGAACTGTTTTCTTGTCTCCATAGCATGAGAAGACAGACTCCTCTCCCTAAGTGAACTGAAGAAAGACTATCCTAGAGGTGATAAACTGACTGAATAGTTTCTGTATGTTGTCAGTGGGAAAGAAAAGAGGGTGTGGGGGAGAAAAGTGTTCTGAAGGTTTTATTCTGATTCTTATTATTCTTTTAGTTCTCTTGATAAAGTTTTTCTTTATATCCTTTAATGTTTGAGCCTGCTTTGCCTTCCTCTTAATGCTATCTCACAGAAGGAAATGAGTAAATCATTCTAGTGAGTGCACTGGACATTTGGCCAGCACCAAATCCACCACATAAATTGGTGCATTGGCCGGGAAACTTCAAATTGGCAAACCAAAACCACTACACAGAATTGGTGTTTCCACCTGATTTCAAACTAAAACCCCTACACAGGCACATTCAAGCCGAAGGGTTCTTCTAACATAGCTTTAGACTTCTACTGTGCAGCTGTCAACATCTGAACTTATCATCCTGCAGGTGCACTGGTAGTTAATGAAAAGAAACAGGGACATTTAGAACACTTTTTAGTTTAATTTGCCTGAATGAGAAATAGATGAAAGTTTCATAGCACCTACATCACCTATCCAGAGGGAATAATGATCAGCTTAAGCTTCAAGATGACCAGGCAGCATTTGAAAACAAGATAACTAACAACCGTAGAGCAGTTGTCTCCCAATTTTTTGATTGCACATCGCTAACAGTTAAAAATAATTGAGCATGCCTTCTCAGTATATGTATTTGCTTATTTATAAATTATACACATATGTCTCGAGTATACCCAGTAAGGTTTTGGCAGCAGGAGGGTGAGCCTCAGAAGTAGTCTCCTTCAGGCGAAATATGGGTCCATCCCCTTGTATGACAGAGCTGGTTCTAGCAGGTTTACAAAATGGACTGTCCTAGTTTGAAAGACAGGTGTTTGCTGAGGAAAGCAGAAGCCTCCCTTTGAACTGAAAAATGTGATCCTTCCTTCCTACAGATGATTATGATTTTGAAATTAAGGGAGCTCTCAGGCAAAGATATGGGGGTAGGAATAACAGTTCTTTACTAGTATATCTAACATGACAAACAACAACAACAGCAGCTATGAAATTACCCACAAACAGAACAGTAACTCAGTCCCAGTGTTTTTTGGCTGCAGGCACCTTTTCCCTGAGCTGCAGTTCCCGGTGCTGGGGGCGGGTGGGTCCCGCAGAGCTGCAGGAGGGCTGGGGGTGATGGCAGAGCTGTCCCAGGGAGAGAGAGAGAGATGGAGAGAGAGCCCTCTGCTCACGGTGTGGGTCCTGATGCTCAGCAGAGTGCTGGATGGTGGCAGTTCACAGCGAGAAGGCAGCAGGGCAGGGTCTGACAGCAGTGAGGATGGCTCCCGATGCTGGGACGGCAGGGATGGGACACCGGCGGCGATCGTCCTTCTCGTCCGAACTCCGCGGGGGAAATGGGCTGAGCCCAGCCTTTCGGTTCCTCTTCTGGATGTTTGAATCTTGGGGGGTTTCCCTCTTCCCTCCCCTCCCCCTTGCCACCAGGGCCCAGTCAACAGGTATCTTAGCATGACAATGGGGAAAATTCCACAGAGGGAAAAGGGAGAGAACCAACCCCCAACAGGATCCATTGCCAATATATTATGTACATTATAAAACACATGGAAAAATATATGTTGAAACCAGTTACAATAAAAATAAAATAAATATTGGATTTAAAATTTTAATTGATTTGACTTATTGATAGTGCAAAACCCCCTTTGCTCCCACAACCCAATGTATTGTCCACACCCCAGGGAGTGTATATACGCCACTTTGCAGGCAACTGCGTCAGAGAATAGCCCCAAGTTTTACAGCCCGATGAAGTCTTGTGTTCGGATTGTTCTAGTAACAGAAAACTGTGGGAATGTAGTAGTATAGTAATAGTCAAGTATATTTCCACTTGGTTTCAGGTACTAATTTAATAGGATTATTCATTGTGTGAATTTAGCCCTTTCAAAATCTCTAAGATATAATGAAACCAAATCCTTGCAATTTTTTTTTTTTTAGGATACACCTAATTTAATTCTTCTTGAAGATCGAAAAGCTTTATTTCTGACTTACGAGAAGAAAACAAGAATGTCAAAAATTTGCATACTATTTTCAGTACTTTTAAATAACCTTACATAGGAAATGAGATTTCTCTTTCCATATGTTTAAAAATAATCTAGTTGTATGTTTATTTAATCATTGTACTAATATTAATTTCCTTCTTTTCCACCAAAGAAATTATAAGGAATGAAGAAAGGATTCTGCTCTTTTAAGAAATTTGGAAGATGTTATCATTAGAGAGAAAAGGAACAGAACAGGACTTGCTGAACTGGGATAAGAATATTGTTTCACTTTCAGTATCTGAAGTGTAATAGGGCCAAAAATAGAAAAGGGTAGGAACATTTGAGAAATCTTGAGAGCACTCTTCCTACAATGAGTCATAAGAGAGGTGGACCATGCTAATGCTATGTAAACCAAGGATGAAAAGTCTTAGGTGTTGAGACCACTTCAGTGCTCTCTGCAGAGGTGAGCATCTCCTCTTGGCTTTGTAGGAAGTCATGGGGACGGAATCAGTCAACTGCAGGTAACCTTAATCCCCTGTAATTTCTTAAAGGTGCATTCTATAGAGAAGCAATAGAAGAACTTTCTTTATCTCGTTAAAGCCACATCAGTAATTTTCAAATTTGAAATGCTTATGTCACATAAAGTTTTGTTTCTGTACTGCTTATTGTTATGAATTCTTAACAAAACTTACCACATATTATAAAAGCCAGCATCACACAATTGGGTCCTGGAAAGAGTGGACATTGTGCTTGAAGAGGGAGTTAGAGTGCATAATGTACATTTGGATTCAGGAACACAAAATCTCATCTCCTTGTAGAAATCTTTAACTCTCGATTCTTTATTTGCTTTGTTGAAGTAGGAAGCTCAAGGAATAAACTGTATAAAATATCCCACCAGTTTGCTTTTATAAGTAATGTACATATTAAGATTTTTTTGAAGAAAACAAATTAAAATTAAACAAAATAGCTTAAAATGCCCTTTAAAAAAATGTAGGTATTTTCCTCTCAGGTACAAAAACCTACCTCTACTGTCCAGAATCAATGTGCGCTATCTCTTACTTTATTGACAGATTTCAAGTTCAGATGTGTTTTCTTTTCATAATTTTTTTTTCTTCCTTTGGTTGGATAGGGGTTTTTTTTGTTTGTTTTGTTTTGGGTTGATTTCATTTTTTTGTTTGTTTTTGTTTTTGTTTTTATTTATTTTTGTTTGTTGTTATTTGTTCTTGTTTTGTTGTTGTTTTAGTTTTGGTTTGTTGTTTTGTGTGCTTTTATTTTAACTTAAAACATTGATACACATATTTCTGTGTCGTAGTGATTTACCAAGCTTACAGTTTTCTTAAATACATAATCATTTATATCAATTGTTTGAGAAGTAAGACAATTGCCCTGCTGAGCTATGACATCTATCATCATGTTTGCCATTTCTTCTTATCTGTGGTGCTCTTCTATGTACTTATTCTCATATTTCAAGGGATCACAGACATAGCAGTTACTCTCCACTTTATTAGCATTCTAAAGAACATTTGCCATTCACATATCCTATGTTGTGTAGTATGAACAAAATATTAAATAAGGCTAATTTTAATTGAGACATTTTAACACAGCCTAAGGAAAAAATAGTGGATCTAGTTCCATTTATGAACTACACAGCCAAGAAAATGGCTGCTTGTATCTCTGTATATTTATTTTTCCTCTGGAAAAAGGAAGTTCATACTAGATAGGAATATATTTTTATGGTATTATTGTAATAGATCAGTAGTTTGTTAATTGAGGTTTCCAGTACACATCTTTGTCAGCACTTATGGTGACAACACAATGGTGAATGCAATATTGGTACAGAAAAATAACTGTCTGATGTCCATTTGCATATCAAATGCAATCAGGATCTCAGCCCGGCTGATAGTAATTTCACTTCCAGCAAAATTGTGGAAGGTAGAACAAAAGAGCAATGAGACATTTTTGCTAAACAGTTTTGTTAGCTTGCCTTCCCACTTCCATTAATTTTTTTTTTCTTTTCTTGTCAGCTTTTGACATATAACATTAAATTTTCTAAAGTGTCTAAGGGCCATTGTTGGATCCCAGAAACCTGGGTTTTTTTGAGCTTTCTGTGCTGTCAGGCATTGACCCCCTGGAGAACACTGCTTTTGACCTGAGGCCTTGGAGATGGCTTCTAAATATGAGTGATGAAGTTAAAATCACAAGTGTGTAGTGAAATAGAAGTGTGTGCTTTCACATGGTGATGGATTTTAAATTTGAGGTTTTTATAGTAGAGTAATAGGTATGGGAACAACATAGAGGATTTTGGGCGTTGTCTCTTTCTATGTTCATCTTCCTTCTTCCTTCTTCTTCATGGGTTTCAGGTAATAGTTTCTGGTTGGTCAGTCAGTGTCGCATTAAAGGTAATGGGAATCTAGTTATTGGGTTAAAAGTCTAAATTATGTAGGTGTTAATTCTCTATTGGACTGTTTAGCTCTAAAAGACCTTGTAGCAGCTGTATCTTTTTCCATTTTCCTCACTTTCTGGCAGATAGCTGGAAGTGTTGTCAAACTCTCTGAACTTTCTGATAGAATTTAATAAACAACCAAGCCCAAACATGAGAATACCCATTTCCATCATGTTTTTGTTAATACTGGTTCTGAGTGAAGGTAGATGAGACTGAGGCAAACCATTAATTAAGTAGTACAAAACTCCCACACAGCTCTTACAGGCCATGTTAACAAAAGGCCTGAGTAATCTGAAGTGGGACTCATTCTGCAGATTCCTGTAAAGAAAAGTGTGGTACAGGAAAGTCCTGAACAATCTCTGTAGGCATGCTGTAATTCAAATACAAATTTTCTGGATACTAGAAATACATACCCAGATATTCCTAAATTCTCACACATTTGAGTTCAGCATTTGAGTTTTCTTGGGATGCAGAAATTAGATACTCCTCTGCCTAAATCCCTCTGGAGCTGACTTTTGGAGACAATCTCAGAATATGCATAATACAGAAGACACAGAACTGACATCTTTCAAACTGTCTTGTTATTTAACGTTTTCTCTTTGAAGCACTGGTGGAAAAGAAAGAAAGTCTTAGTTTTTATATGCTGATCAGAAATTTCAGCAGGCTGCTTTGTTCACCATTGTCCCTGACAGACTTTGTATTTCCATTTCTCAGCTTAGTGAAGCAGACTTACACCACTAGATAACACAGCAGGTGGGAAGATCACCTTATCCTTTTCTTTGTAGAAGCCGTGCCAAAATTCAGACTTGTATTCGTTTGGCCAAAAAGAAGGAATAAAAGGATCTATAGACTAACAGTTACTGTGAGTGTGAATCTTTGTTTTCAAGGACTTGTTTAGCATTTTGGATTAGACTTTCCTGGCCCCACAGTTGATTTCTCTGAAGAAACAAGCTCAATTTTGCTCTCTCTTAAACACTGAAGTGACAGCTTTTTAATTTTTTTTTCCTTTTTTTCTTTTAGGATTTTAATGACATGGGGAATTAGTTTCAAAAATCACTTGGGAACTTATGGGTACTTGCTTCTACACTGTAAACGATGGGATATATACTTCTTTTACCTTATCGCTTATTAAATATTATAATTTTGTATTAAATGTAATATTTAATAATAATAATAATAAATAACAATAATGTTATTTATAATGCATGTAATTAATGTATAGAAAAATATTGGATCTTTTTTTACTCTTAATGACCACTTGTTTTAGGATGTCTTTCATCTCTCATTTTTCTGTATTGTCTCTCTAATGTAATGCACAAGAGCATCACAGAATGAAACCTAGAGGGCTCCATGCTGCAGATGCAGCAGCAGGAGCTCCTAACCATTCCTTTTCAGAGATGAGCAACAGCCAAATTGCTCATTGTGATCAAAGAACTGGCAATGTCTGCTGCCTGAGTGTGCTGGCTCTAGGGGGAAAGAAAGAACATGATGATAAACTGTGTGTTTGTGTTGGGGCGTGGAGAAGAGAATAGGGAAGGGAACAGTATAGGAACCACCTGTTCTAGCAGTGTATAGACTGCTCTGCTAGCAGCAAAGTTTTGGGCAACTCACTTGAGTTGTGGTGACAGGAGCCTGTTGAGTCCCAGGATGACTGCTCTTACAGTTGAGTCACTGCTGAGGCTTTTACAACATTGAAGAGATCATTCACACATATATGGGGTTTTTTGCAACCCAGTAATAAGCATGCAGGGTCATGGTAGCTGGACAATGTTCCCTCATACAAAGCTCTGTTTGACAGCTAAAAGCAGAAGCACAATGGTGTGTATCATTCCTGAATAAAGGGATGGGACCTCCTTTAACAAAACTGGTAGGAAGCCTGTCCTTCAACATTTTCCTTTTTTTTTTTCCTTTCTTTTTAAGTTCAAAGTTTTAGGAACTTCCTAATAATTACCAATAGTTTAAAAATCTTCCATATTAGCAAGTGATGCATAATGGAGAACTTTTTCTAGGACACCAGCTCTATTTTCGAAGAAAACTTCTGTCATATGTCCATTTGAATGATATCTATTACTAATGGTGAAATATAACAAGAACTTTCTATCCTGAGTGTAATCACTGTAAATAAAAATAACAATTAAAAAAAAACTACTTTGAAATAAAGGCGTCCTGCATTTGTACTTTTTGACAGCAGATGTTAGCATGTTCCCCCCAGGATTCACATGAGCAGGACCAATATAAGATTAACACTGAGATTTGACTGCTCAATGGCTTCAATACAGCAGGGAACAAATTTGGGGAGGAAAATAATTCCAGAAAAAAAAAAAAGTAGCCAGGGAATTGAAGAATGAAATTTACAACATGATTTCACATACAGTTCACTCCTGTGTCACTCCCTCCCTTGAGTGTCAAGCAATGTCATAAGAGGTGTTGCTATAACAACACTAATTAATTATAGTGGGATTTCGTGTGTGGCAGTGAAAACCCAAGCCACAGCAGTCCTGTTTTATGTCATAACTGGTGGTGTAAGACAAGAGGTATATGATATTGAGATCAAACAGTACAGTAATTACCAAGAAAGGCCAGCTTGTGTGAAGGCACTGCATACATACTACCCTTATGTTTTGGATACATGAATGACCCCAAAAATACTGACACTTTTCACTTTGTATATTAGAAGGTAACTTGAAACAGAATGTTAAATTTGTGCAAAATACTTAAGATATCGAGTAGCTATCTCACTTTAAAAAATCATGGTTGCCATACACCCAGACTTGTGCAGAATCTAAGCAAGAGGTTTGGGGGCATCAGGAATCTGACATGACTGTGGCAGATACCTGTAGTGTGGAAGATACCTAATCTCTGTAAGCTTAAAAGACCTAATATGAAATATTACAGATGAGATATTACTGTAACTATAAAGAGGGACAATTCTTCAGTGAAACTTGATGCTCCTTTTGCATGATTGTTAACAATGTGTGGATTTATTTTCTTTTTTTTTTTCTCCTCAAATACTTGTGATTAGGAGAATGCAATTTAGAGAACTATTGGCCATTACAAGAAATATGTTTAATAAAGAAGTGGTAAATTTTTGAAGTTATTAAAAATGACTGTATTTTTAGAAGAAATGGTTGACATTATTGTCCCCACTTCAAAATCCCAGAACTGTCCAGAAAACACTTACGTATATGTAGACTGAGTACCGAGAGCTGGAGAAAATTATTATATGAGAACAGCTATGCCAAATAAAAAATAATATAATTGATAGAGTGCAAATATCTCCTTTTCAGGAATACCTCAAACATGTTATGCATCGGTATATTTTTTTGTTTCTTTGGTATGAATGTCCAGGTTGATCTTCCCAAACATGGGAACCTTTTTTTGCACTTATCCAAACTAAGAAAATATATATATATATATATATATATATATATTCCTCTTTTAACCCTTTTCTTATAATAGCATGGTTTGTTTTGGAACATAAACAAGAAAGACACCCCTCTATATGCTTGTCTGTTTACTGCAATCCCGTTAGACAATCTTAGGTACATTTCTAGACACAGCCTTTGCAGCATTACAGTCTAAGCTTTGTTTCAAAGTAGTGTAAGAGGGAGAGGCTGATCAAAACTGATTAAGGGAAAATGAGGCAGAAGTCTGTAGAAAAACTTTCTCAAATTTAGGACTTTTTGGGTTCTGTGTTAGGTATTATTATAGGGTTAAGTAATTTTCACAAGCAATGAATACCTCATCATATTCATCAAAGTTAGCTTTGACTCATTCAGAGTTATTACCAGGGAAATGTAAAAAAAAACAAAAAAAAAAAAAAAAAAAAAAGAAAGGAAAAAAAAGGATATAGAAAGACATTAGATAAATGGAAATAAAACCTCTGAGGATCATTTGGGAAATCTAGAGTAGATGTCCAATAAACTTCAAGATCTGTAGTATTTGATTATCATTAACATTTCCTGTAATGGACTGATTTTTTCATTGAAACAGCTTTTGAGAAGTCATACAGATCTGGATTGTTCTGACTGTAAATCTGAACAAGCTTTTATATATTAACTGACAAGAGTAAATGCTGCCCACACCAGTGTAACCATAAGCTTATGTGAATTATTATAATAGCTATAGTGTTGCTTCAGGATGTCCATAACCATTATACAGACAGGAATTATTGGATTTTACATCTAGAAGTTTTGCTTTTATTGTCATTAATGGCAAGGTGCTTCATCTCACTAGGGCGTAAATTCCACCTATATTTAGACACTTTATCCAGATGATGACACAAAATACAGGCCAAGTTTACTATATGCTTCTTCACTAGTCATGTTTTAATTTTACTTGGAGAAAAACCTCTGTAATTCATTAATCCATTGACCAATATCAATGGTATCAGAATGTTTTAAGGTACCAGAATACATAATTCTCAATGAATATAATTAAAAACAATGCTTAGCCCGGAAATACTGATTTACAGTAAAGGTTAACTTACTGAGAGCAAATTAATAAGTGTTTTTTGATGAAAATTATTTTCAGCAAAATTAAGAGATGAATAATTTTTTTAGTGCTTCACAAACTTTTATGATGTGCCTAAAGACTCTAGCCTTTTGATCAAAACATCGGTTCCCTTTTTTCCAGTGAGGAGGGTAGGAAACAATCTTATGGATATGACAAATCATTGGTCTTTATGCTGTCACATGTTATGCAAACCATGCATCACTGCATTTTTGTTCATTTGTTCAAATGACATCTGTCTCACTATCCATGATTGGCCATTCTCAAATTTTAACACATATTTAAAATCAGTGTCTCAGGTGGTTTATCTTCAGCCAAAAATGATACCTCATGTGTCCTTCTTGCTTAAAGTTTCCACTATAATTCAGTTTTAAATTAATTTAAAACATAAAATACATTAATATTTAGTACTCTGAGATTTTACAAATGTTGTAAAAAAACTTTTTGACACTATTAAAATTGACAATGAACTCCCGAATAAATTAGCAAACTAAGCATGAACTAAATATGCTTGTATGCCTTGTAAGTTCTTTACCACTGGTCTTTTAAGTTCTAAACATCGTGGTCTGCTGTGGTACCTTTGATGGAAATACAGCCAACCACAGCAAGATAACATGAAATAACACTGCTAAGGGGAAAGGGTTCTATTTTTTTTTTTCTTGTTGTTTGAGGGAGGGGTTGTGTATAAATAGATTCTTGGTTTTCTGGCTTACTGTACACGTTCCTGGTTTTCACCTTCCACACTATCAGTGAGCCATGATGAACAGCTCATAAACTATAATCTGTTTTCCTAAGATGGGGAAATAAGACAACCTGCCCTGCAGCTCGGACAAGAGAAACATATCAAGAAGCACTTTTCAGGGGAGTGCCCTCTATGGAGTTTCAGTAGCATCCAGTTGACATTGAACACTGCCAGTGTGACACCTGTTACTTGTCTCAAAAAATCCTACATTTATTTAGTACACAGATAAGCCTGGATGCAATTTTATGGTAGAGGTGATATTTTCTGGTCTGCAGTGCCAAGCTGCAAACAATTTGTTTAATTCTCATTAAATTATCAACTTTTTAATTTCTGTCTATTCTCCTGTATAAGTAATTGTTTTATCTTCCGAAAAGCACATATTTCTGGCACAGATTGATGACTCTGCTACAGATGAGTAAGAAACCCTAGGTGACCCATTTACCCTTCCCCAGCAGGGTACCAGCTGCCAATTGCCCCCGCTCTGTGATGGCTTGTCCTTCTTCTCACCTTGTCATCAAGCCAAGACTGCACACTGTAGGAGCACAGGTAAGCATCTGCCTCTCTAAACACTGCCAACAGCTCTCCATTATCAGCTGCCAGGGGTGCTTTGGAGAACTGTGCACAGCTTCCTCCAGATGCACATACTGAGTATTTTCATGTCTGCAACAAATTCTGCCTTTCCAACACAGGGAAATCTCAAATGTCAAATCTGTTTCCAAAGTTGCATTTCATCTCACCATGAAACATGATATATGTTAGTGCACTTTTATATTTCTCCACCTTAACGGCAGGCCTTCCCAGCTGGACTCTGTACACAAACTTCATCTAAATGAAAGAAATATCTTTTCTGATGAAATGCACTTCTGCAGCACAAAATTCAAGGGATAATGTCAGCATCCACTGCTCAGCATTTTGATGCACTCCAAGTGATTGGTAGTATTTGATGAGAAGCTTAAGTCCTGAAATTATCAAAAATTAGGGTGCAAGAAAAAGGCAATAAATATTTTCCTTGTAAGAGTTTTAAATTTTGCTACATCAGAGAATAAACAGCAAGATGTGAGGTTTGGGCTTCTTCAATCTCCATTGAATGAAAAGTTCATCTCTGAAAGCCTTGATGAAACCTGGCAGTTTTCTCTGCCACATTTGGTGGCATTGAGCTTCACACACTGACTGGTGTGAATGCCTCTTTAACTCTCCATTGAATAGTTAAATTGAGTAGAGGCTCTCAATAATTCACTAACAGTGAATTTCACTTTCAGAATTTGTCACAGATATCCATTATTGCCAAATTAGACATTATAGAACATAAAGTCTTTCATTGATGGGTCAACTATTCAGCTCCATGGATGATATTAGTGGTGAATATGTAAGTAAATTTAGTGTGCAAGGCTATAGTGCTTTGTAAATATTGAACACACACTATTTCTTTATCATTTGGAAGATAAAAGATAATTCTCATGAAAATTAGCAGTGTTAGAAGTACAGAGTACACAGGATGATTAAAAATTACTTAATATTTTCTGACTTTCCATAATTTGCAAGCACAAAAGGACAAATAATTTTTAAACATTTAATTGTTTCTAATCATAAATATACAGTTATATTTGTAGCAAATTTAGAACAGTTTTGCAATTTTTTTTACTATACTCCCTTTTTTTTGTTTGTTTAGAAAATAAAAGTTATTTTCATTTAAAAAAAAAAAAAACAAACAACTTTCTCCAAGCTATCAAACATCCTGATTAAAAGCTGCTTTACTGAAAATTCTCAAAGCTATTATCTCTAACTTGAGTTATTCCTGTACGGATACACTAGCATAGATAGGTAGACAGGTGCAACATCTTTTTGGAGATATTGATAGATAATAGATGTTTCTCAACTTTCAGTTTTTCTAATGGAAGTTGAGTGGAGCTTGGGAATGGATGGTGTTTCCTTTATTGTTTCTGCATTTCCTAGAACAAGAAATGTTTTCCTTCACCTGTGTATTTCTAAGTGGAAAGGCTAAGTTGCCATATTATTTGCCTTCTTCAGAACTTTTATGATTGTGTTGATCTTTTTAGTCAAATCAGCCCCTGATATAGGAATTCAGTATCACTGCATTATTTTTTTTGCTCTGCTCTGGAAGCACAGACAAATTGTGGGCAGCCCAAGATGGTTTTCTTTGCTTACCAGACATGAAATGATCATTAAATATTAACATGAATTACAGTAACTCAGGGGAAAAAATATTATGGGATAACCCATTTATCTTTAATTTATGCAGAAACAGTGGTTCATAGGGATATATATATGACACATATGGCTTCCTCTGATGGATGCAGTTTCCATTGATGTTTTTTGACCCAAAAGAATTACCTCAAAGGTTGGTAAATTTATTTTTCTGTTTCAGAAGACTCAGAAAAAAGCAAAAGAAAAATGAAGATTATGTCTAGTTCTAGGTTTTAGGGATTTGATTTGTTTTGTTTTTGTTGGTTTTAATTTATTGGTTTTGTAAGGTGATAGTGAAATGAACCAAGAGGTGGTAATTGAGACATGCAAGAGTGTACTCTGATCTTTACTGATCATACTGTGTTATTGGCAGCTTCAAAAGTGACAAAGGAACAATATGTGAGGGAGTGTAGCAAGTAACATTTAATCATGCTGGCAAAGGTCTAGAGTTTGATGAGTGTCACTCGACAGGATGGAAACCAGTGACTGTAGGCAAAAAAAGGTGTGTTGACAGAGCAGGAAGGCAGAAGGGCGGTGTTCAGACAAAGCCTGGAGAATGAAGATCTATCAGTGGGTAGGCAATGAATAACTCAAGCAAGACTCAGGCCAAAGCAGAGCTTTTTGGTTTACACATAGATTTCAGGATCCCTGTGCCTTAATAAAACTATTTTAAAAATGCAATTCAAATGCACTGAATGTTAAAATTGAAGATCAAGGGTAACTATTCTCTGTTGTCGAGTGCTAAATGGAATGCTTTTCTTTTTCAATATCTTCTCTGATTTTTGATTTGCTAATAAAATACTCAGATTCCTTTTTTTGCTTCTTTATCAGCCAGTCTTATTTATTTAAATGATTTCTTCATTAATTATTTATATGTTTTAATGCCAAAAATTTCCCATACGTTTGAAATATGGGAACTTTGTTAGGTAGCATGAGTTCAGTTGTGGAAACATACAACCAGGCAAAGTTCTGAGGAATAAATATGTGATAAATTTTAGCTCTTCAAAAAAGATGTACTTTTGACTTTGTACCATCTCTCCCAGTTCTATATAATCAAACACTTGAAAACAAATTATTAGCTTTTCTCTTTCTTTTTGGAAAATAAAATTACTCACTCTTTTTCAAGCAAGAACTATCAGTGGCTATGCTGTTTGCATGCATTCATCTCAGAGATATTGCATCGGGTTTTCTTGACAAGGTTTTGTTAGCATGGGGGGTTAAGATATATCTTCTGTGAGGAGTTGTCAGAGTCTTTCCCCACGTCCAACAAAGTCAATGCCAGTTGGCTCCAAGACAAACTCACTGCTGTCCAAGGCCAAGCAATGCTGGTAACACTTCTGGAATAATACATGTGGAAAAAGATAAGAAAAGTGGGGAATTCTTGTGACAAAGTAGAGCAGCCTGAAACGAGAAGTAAGAATGTGAGAGAAATAGTCCTGCAGACACCAAGGTCAATGAGGAAGGAGAGGGAGGAAGTGTTCCAGGTGCTGGAGCTGAGATTCCCCTGCAGGCATTGGTGCAGACCATGGTCAGTCTGGCTGTTCCCCTGCAGCTCATGGAAGTCCACAGAGAGCAGGGATCTACCTGCAGCCTGTGGAGGACCCACCCCACTATAGCAGGTAGATGCCCAAAGCAGGTTGTGACCTCATGGAAGCTTCTGCTTGAGCAGGCTCCTGGCAGGACCTGTGGACCCATGGAGAAAGGAGTTCACACTGGAACACATTTGCTGGAAAGACTTATGACCTTGTGGAAAGGACCCATGATGGACTGGTTTGACTGCAGCCAATGGGAAGGACTCACACTGGGGAAATTCATGGAGGACTGTCTTGCATGGGAGGGACCCCACACTGGAGCAGGGAAAGAGAGTGAGGAATCCTCGGCCAAGGAAGAGGGAACAGCAAGGACAATGTGTGATGAACTGACTGCAATCCTCTTTTCCATTCCCCTCTGACACTGTGGCAGACAATATAGACAAATTGAGAGTGAAGCTGAAGGGAACCCAGGAGGAAGGGATGACAGGGGGAAGGTGCTGTAAGATATAGTGTTTTTCATCATCCTAGTCTGAATTGATTGCTAATAAATTAAACAAATTTCATCACATCAGGTCTGTTTTGCCCATGATGGTGAATGACCTCTCCCTGTCCTTAGCTCCATCCACGAGCCTTTTATTGTCATTTCTCTCTGTTGTCTAGCTAAGGAAGGGACTGATAGGATGGCTTTGGTGGACACTTGGTGTCCAGTCCTCCTGGACTGTCCTCCTTTGCAGTGTTTTTCATATCCCGTACTTTGATTCTACTCAGTTTTGTGTTGAGGAAGTGGTTATTAAAATATTTATGCATTGTCAATTTAAGTTATTTAAACTTATTACTGCTTTTTTGAAGCAATAGCTGTGTCATTTCAGAGATCATCAAAACAGGAATCTCTCTCTGAAATATTTACTTTCTCAAAAACAACTGTGGCTACTGTGTTTTTGTTAACTTCATTAATGTTTTGAATTCATATTTCCTAATATTGAAATGAAAATGCTAACAACACCAGTTCAGAAGAGGAGGACTTTTATTTACTGTTTATACAATTAAATGTTCAGCTGGACAAAACCTGAATTATGTTTTGAGAAGATCCTTAGCAGTATCTATCCTTAGTAGAGCGTTGTGTCCTCTAGAAATTATGAAGCTGTATCTCATGGAAGAGGATTTGTTTTCATGAGTTTCAAGAGAATATCAGAGGTAAAACATGGTCAGCCGTAGCTAGGTAAGGTTTGGTTGGCTTTTATCATTTCATAAATTACTTTCTAGCTTATATTTCATCCTTTCCTTCATTTTTTTTCTCTGTTCTCTTTTCTGGACCAATAAAACCCAAATATAGTACCATATCTTTTGTCCAGAGAATCACAATTCATATAAATAAAGACATTCATAGGATTGAGGCATTAACAGAATTTTTGATACTTTTATGGTCTGTTTCGGTTTCTGAAAGTTAATTTTTGAAACTTTTTCTGCTACTTTTTTCAAGCTGTGTCTAAAGCAATTATTAGCTCATTATTTTGGTCACTGATTCAGGACAAATAATATCAATAATATTAAATACATGAATAATAATGACAGGAGTAGCAACAACAACAGTAATAATGACTGCAAAAGAATATTAGCAATAGTAGCAATAATAAAAAATGAATGCATATATCATACAAGTTGAGAGGTTTGCAAGAGGAATAATGAAATCAGCACAGTCTCTTCATTTCATGAAATATCAACACAATAGCTTCCAGGCTGTGTAATTTCTATAGGTTCTCCTTTGTTCTATCGGGAGCATTTAAAATCTGCAATGCCATACCATGTCCCTAATGAGCAAAACACTGATTATACAGGAATGGAAATGAAAGTCTGTCCATGAGAACTAAAGTTTGAGGGGGAAATAAGAAAAATAAAACAACAGCAAATACACACACACACACACACACACACACACACAAAAACAACTAGAAAAAGAAATATGTGATGGCAAAAAACTTGCATGGGACAGTGGGATAAGTTCTCTGCATAAGCAGTTCATGATTTTGCCTACTGATTTTTCATTTTTGATTTTTGTCAGGTCAGTCATAATTTTTTTACTTGCTACATTTTCTTTGCAAAGTGCAGATCTTGCATTTGTTATTGAGGCAGCAAATATCTCATTTGGAGACTTCAAAGAATTTGAAAGCATAACCTGAGTTTTCTAGCCTTACTCCTTTTCATTAAAATTGTTTCTGTCACATTTGTTTCCAAAGCAGTTTATTATAAATCGCTAGTCTGAACATTTCCAATTCTGTCTTCCTCTCAAGGACAACTGAAATCTGATTCTCATGAAGTGCTACAGCAGATCATTTTGAGGTAATAGTCTCTTCAATTCTGAAACAAAAAAGAAATTTTCTGTATTCTCAACTTTTTTCAATCTTTTCTCATCATGAATCACAAAAAGCAACTGAAGGAAAAGTTGTATTGAATTAGAGTGTAAGGCACAGTACAATTATTCTTGCAAGTGCGTTTTCTTGAAAGAGTGTGTCAATGAATGACTGAAAGAATGATGACACAAGGGACTGGTAATGACATCTAAAATCTTCTCAGGCTCAAAATTTCATCCCACTAGAATTCAGTAGCAGCAAAAGTTGTTAATTACTACAGGTACTTTAATTTCAAGAAAGCAGTTCTCTGAGTCTGCCCTTGAAGATAAACGGCCTCATCACATATAAATATTTCCCATTTTTAAGGGTAGTGTTAGCAGAGGGAATGGGGTGGACCCATGTACACATTGTACCAGCTCCCAGGCTCAGCTGCCTGTACCAGCCAAATGATGACTGAATATTCCAGGGACATCTTGGGACCAGGCTGTCTTCTGGGTGCTGCTTTCTGCTTCATGGGCTGGGCAGAGGACAGCAATGTCCATGAAAGTTCCGCTCTGCTTCCTTCTCCAGGTGTCTGAAGAAACACACAGCAGCAGACACATGATGCACAGCTGCACAAAGGTCTGAGCGCTACTCCCTTGAAGTCAGATTGACAGAGTGAGGTGTGTCGTGCTATTGCCCTGGAAAGAGGCTTTCCCTTGCTGGGACAGCAGCATGCTGAAGGGTCTTATTCAGCCATCCACTGCCTGGATAAATACGAAACTATGGAAGTATAAGAAAGAAAACTTCATCACTCTGTCTTTTAGACTGTGCAATCCCTTATCACCTTCCTGTGTAATTCCTGCATTTTGTACAGAGCTGCATTAGCATCAAACAAGGCAGCATATTGGCCCTTCTTCACTACAAGGGTTTTATAAGGAGAGTTGATCAATATTCATAGGCTTGCTTAAAACCTTTTCATTCCATTTAAAATGACCTTTGTCTTCAGGGTCAACCTTTCTCTGAGGAAGGCTTTTAAGATTTATCTGCATGTGTTTTTCAAGTTTATGCTGAAAAAAATAAAGTAGAACACAGTGCTTTTTGGCAAGGCCTCAATGTCCTCTCCAAAGGAAAGCAGCTTTAGGGAGCTAAAAATGAAAAAAAAATAGAATAAATGGAAAATATAAATTTTAAATGTCTGAGTTTCCCCCCCCCCCCCACAATTTACTATTGGGGTTTGAAAGAATATAGTAGAACAGACATATAGATATGAGACCTTTAGGTTGTTTTTCATGAATCACTTTCTACTCCCCCAGTATATTTTTTAGGTCTTCAAATGCTGGAAGAAATTGGTGTATGCACTTAGCTGAGAATATAAATATATATATGAAATATATATAGTATGCTCAGTACAAAATTCTGACAATTTGCTTATCTTCAGGATCACATTTCTTACAAAAAATCAGTTTGAAATTGTGGCCCTTGAGATACTCATGGTTACTTTCTTGCTGACTTCAACAAAATCAGGGTTTGTACCTTCAATGTCTTGGACAAAACATTTGTTTTCAGTGAAATATCCATCACTGGGTGATAGTGCATCCTCACTGTCCTGACACCCATGGAGATTTTGGGAGGGTTTGTATGGGGCACTTGAATTTCAGATTAGATTTTTTTGCAGGCTGGAATTTCAAAAAACAGAAGTTTAATTAGCTCCACCTTCTTCTCCCAGATCTTGAGCAGGAAATTGAAATTATCTATTCTTTTGAAAGGAACTACTTTTAGTTACGTGTCCTCTTCAAATATGTTTTAAAAAACTCCGTATTTTGTGTTTAATATTTTTCATGCTGTGTTGCTTTAATGCTAGGAGTTTCCCTATTACTATCTGTAAAGATATGTGATTTTTCTGCAGCTTCACTGAGAGGTTTTGTGCCTTTCTTTCTGGTCCAGAAGGACAATAAATATCTAATCCAGGCTGAAGACCAACTCAACAGGTCCCAAAGATAGACGAAGCCTTTGTTCCTTTAAAGATCCTGTGTGACTGATGAGCAAAACATTAGTCCCATTTTCATTAATTGTAGGAAATAACCAGAAAACAACTGATGTGGGAGGTGTGATACATCATTAAGCTTGCTTGAGAGGGAGGTCTATGTGCTGACAAACAATGGTAGGTTTCATTCTCCTAGTCATTGCCATCGCTGCTTTTATATGGTTTGTTATGTTGAAGTTAAAATACTGCCAGGAGCTTTATTCAATTTTATTATGATAAAGCAAATTACTACATGTTTTTATCTGAAATTTGATTACAGCAATGTTGAGGATTGTATGGTATTCCTTTACTTTTTTTTTTTTTTTTTAATGTTCTCTATCAAATCCCAGAAGCTGAAATATGGGGTATGTGTGTGTGATATTTCAGCACCGATCTCACAGCTGAGGTAGAGAAAGCCATGCTTCTGGGTTGAAAGAATAAGATACACACAGGCATCAAAATAAGAGAGAGATGAGAGAGAAACAGGCAGGAATAGGACCTTGAAGACAAGAGAAAGGATTTTGAGAGTGATTGTGGAAGGAAGTCAGAAGCCAGTGTGGGACTCAGGTAACAGAGTTATATCATGGGGAGAGGCCATGAAGTAAAAGCTTCTAGCTATAAAGTGTTAAGACTTAAGGGAGGCAAAGATGTGAGAGTTAAGAAAGAATAAGTCTGCAGGGGGAGAAAGGACTCAGAGACTGACCAAAGTTTAACAATAGGGGAGGTGAGATAAAGCTGGGCTTTGATTGTAATTGAAAAAAAAAGCATTTACAATACTCCGTTTTCTTTTGCTTGCTCTGTATTTTATGCTCTCTCCTCACTTACCCTGAGCAGAATTTTCTCTTGAAATGAGAGATTTCATGGGGTGTGTGGGCTTACATTGCTGATATTATTTGGAAAACAGTCAAGCATTAGAGTGGGAATTTTCAGTGTAAGGAGATGCACTATATATTATCATTCTCTCTACAAAGTAATATGATTAAGAGGCAGACTGAAATAGGGAACAACCTGGAGAGTACTTCCAACTAGACAGACTTAGAAAACACAGAACTTAAAGAGAAGGATACAAGCCTCCCCAGTTTAAATCTATCTCTCTATCTCCCTGAATTAGGTGGGGGGATAAAGGGAGAGTACAAATTTATGAGCTAATCAACAAATTTTACATGCTTTTCCTGCAAATAATTTCACTTGCAAAGACATGTGCAGAATCTTTTGCAAAGTCAGTGGCCAGATGCTTGCCAGACTCATTTATTTGCCTGAGTGTCAAACCTTCAGCCAGGCAGCCATATACAACTGCACACACTATTTCATATCTTTGGCAAGAGCATGGATTGAAATCTCCCAGTTTCCATTAATCATAATATAATTCACAAACTGTTCACCACAGTCATCAATCGAATTTTTATGTACAGTGTAATTTGCAAAGGGTAAATTCATGTATCTTATTAGATTAGTCATGATAAATGCAATTTTATGGGATCTTGTATTTTTTCTTCTTTGTAGACAGTTTTCATCAGTGCAAACTGACCACTATGGCCATCAAATCATGCTACTTCTTCCACTAGAAAAAGGGAAAAGTGGTGATATAATAGCCTGCTTCCTAATGTCTAATCTTTATATTCTAATTTATCCCATGCTGAGAAATTTGCATTATTTATGTAAGCGTCACTTGTTCCAGGTATCTAGCTTTGATTAAAAGTTTCTCTAAGAAAGATTTTTTAGTAAATTATTTCAATTGATATTGTATATCACCCAGTGGTTCCTTTATTTAAAAAAAATATGGTATTAGTTAATTTAATTTTAAAAATAATTTTAAATTCTAAGCTTTGTCAGTCATTTTAGTTCTTCCTTCATACCTCAGAGGAAAAGTTCAAACATATCCATTTCAATGTTATCTGCGTTTGGGTCTATTTCACAAGGACCATGCAGTTGAGAGTCTCATCAAGAGATGTTGTCAAGCCTTCAGAAAGATAAACTAAGTCTAGGACTTTATTAACCTTCTTGGTAGGTCAGACGCAAGACATGCAAAATATTTAAATTTATTTATAATAGCATTTGCCTGATACTTCCGAGGAAGGAAAACTTGTAACCTCTCTCCCCCGCTCAATTTACTGCTTTAATAAGTTTGCAGAAACAGGCTCCCAGTGAGCAGAAATATGTAAGTGTAAAATTTCCTGAATCTTCTGAAAAGAACCTGGAAGGAAACTTATATTGTAATGTATTGAATCAAACTAGATTACACTTAATCACCATAAGTGGAAACCACATCCTTAAATCTTAAAAGGAATTTACTTGGATCACATCAAAGTAACAATACTAAGTGAAGATTGATCTGTGTAACTGTGATCCTTGTACTTTTTTTCTTGTCATGCTTTAATCTTATAAGCTATGAAGATGTAAGAAACAAATCAGATTCCTGGTTACATTTTACCTGGTTATATTCACTTGTATGATCTTCATCTCTGCTTGGCAGTAGGTAGCCTATATTTTTTATCAAGGATGAGAACATTTAACAAGTAAAACCAGAAGATGCAGACTAAGTTTTTAAAAATAGAATGACCTCTTTATTTTTCATCACGCATTTCTCCCCTTCTGTTTAAATAGCTCACTATCCTTCAAGTCAGAAAATTAAGTGGTCGACAGATGAATCATGCCTCTTTCAGGTACTAGAAATACATACACTTGAGACATGAGGTTATTAAAATGTCTGCATGCTACTTATTCTTCTAAAAAGAGTGAAAAAATTGGCTCAAATACATTGGTGGTTTAAAAAAGCCCAGATTAATTAATAAACTCTAATCATTTACTGTATATGCTAAATAGAAAAATATAGGTTTAAATTTTTATATACTGCTTTTACTTCCTCAGTAAAATATTAGTTCCCTCAATGTTCACTGGTGGTACTGAAAGATGATGGGTATATGCTCTAGAGAGGTTACATTATTAAAACCATGGAAAAGGGATGAGCCTGGAGCCATGACCATTGTTATTGCCTTTGTCTTCATGGGCCTTTGGATTCTACTTCTCTCACTTGTACCTCTGCTGCTCCTGCTTTATGTCTTTGAAAGCAGCTGCCTTGTAACTTTTCATTTTATCCTGATCTAAAATATTTTTCCCTCTGTCTATGCTTCTCTGTTCTTTTTTGTTTGTTTGTTTTTTATTTGTTTTTCTTTTTCTTTCTCTCTGCTTGTTAACCTTTTGTACACCCTTAAGTTGAAAAAGCAAAACTTTGACATGGTATTATCCTACACAGTGACATTCATGACTAAAGAAACAAAAAGAAAAAATAATTATTTTCCTCTAGTTTGCTACATTTCAGTGAACACTGAAGGTGACATATAAATTAGGCCTAAATTGGTTTTGTTTTGTTGGGATTTTTCTCTTGTGTTTTCATCCTTATTCTTTAATGGGTGTGTGCACAGCTGCATTCAGACTCTGAGGCTTCTGCTAGGGAAGATACAGAAGAGTTGATCTCTGGCTGAAGAAATTTCAAGGAGTTTTAGAGAATTTTGAAAAAAGCCAAAACAAGCAATCCTCTACAGATGAGGAAAGGGAGCAGTTAAAGGAAATGGCGTTAGTCCTATAAAATATTAGTTACTTCCTTTCTAACCAACTCCATCACTCTTTGGGTTTTGGGGTTTTTTTACATCTCTGGGCAGAAGGGTGGCAGAACAGAGAGGCTGTATGTCTTACCTAGGTAAGGTATTTTTAGGCTGTGAATGGGTCTCTATCAAATGGATGAATTTCTCTTGTCATGTAGATATTTTACAGCCTTTCCACCATATGGTGTCCCAAATAAAGCATTTTACTTGTATCTACACTACTTAACCATTATGTAAAAAGTTTCAAGGCATGCCTATGTACAGCCTGCAGATTCTACAAAGAGTGCCGAATCAGATGCAGCAGAGGCATGGCACTGTGGATAAGGTAAAATCTTGGATCAGGTAAAAAAGTAATTTTATTCTGCCTACAGGACAATGGCAATATCTTTGAACAGCAGGATATTTCCATATGAACAGCAATGATTAGTCTAGAGCTGTGCTTTCTTATGCTGTTTTTTCCTTTATATTTAATATAGAGGAAATTAACAGTTCTCCAAGTTAGAAACCTCTGGTGAATCCTTACCAGTGACACTCTTGTTGCTTCTTATCTGTGTGGGCATGAACATGTAAGACACTTAAGTCTAAAAGTACTGCATCATATGAGAAAGAATGGGATAATCATCAATATGGAGATATTATCTAGATGAGAGCATTTAAATCTTACATGTTAAAGAAATGGCCATCATTGTGAAACACTTTTCTTACTCTTTCCTGTATTAGAATAGGATTGTCATGGAAACAATGCTGGGGCATATGAAAGACAAGAAGGTGATCTGAGACAGCCAGCACAGCTTAAGCAAGGGCAAATCATGCTTAACCAATCTGGTGGCCTTCTGTGAGGGACTGACTGCAATGGTCAAGAGAAGACACAGTGGTGCCACCTACATGGACTTGTGTAAGGAATTTAATACAGTCCCACACAAAATCCTTATCTCTAAATTGGAGAGATATGGGTTTGAAAGGTGGACTATTCTGTGGATAAGGGGATGGATGGATGGATGGATGGATGGATGGATGGATGGAACAAAAGAATTGTGATCAACAGCTCTTTCCATGTGGAGGCTGATGATGAGTGGTGTCCCTCATCAGCTGCTCGAGTCTACCAGGGCTCAGTCCAGTGACTGCTGCTCTTCAGGATCTTCATCAATGACATGGACAGTGGGATCAAGTGAACCTTCATCTAATTTGCAGATGTCACAAAACAGAAAGCAGTGTAGTTGAAAAAAAACTGTGGATGTAATGTGATCTGGGGAGAGCTGGACTATCTTGAGAATTGGGCTCTTAGGAACCTCATGAAGTTCAACAAGTCCAAGAGCATGGTGCTGCACCTGGGTCACAGCAATTCCAGATATGAATACAGACTGGGAGATGAAGTCATCGTAAAACAGTCCTGTGACAAAAGACTCGTGGTTTCTGGTGAATGAAAAGCTGGACATGGGTCAGCAGTGTGTGCTTCCAGCTGAGAAGGCAAACTGAATGCTGGGCTGCATCAGGAGGTGACCAGCAGGTTGAGAGGTGATTCTGTCCCTCTGCTCCAGTGAGGTTCCATCAGGGAGTAATATGTCAAGCTCTGGGGTCCTCAGCAAAATAAAGATGAGGATCTGCTACTTCTTGACAGCCAAGTTTGTCAGAGGGGTGGAAGTTGACCAGAGGCCTGTCCTATGAAGACGGGCTGTGATAGCAGGGGATTGCTCAGCATGGAGAAGAAAACACTCTAGAGGGATCTCATTGCAGCCTTCCGGTAATTAGAAGGGCAGATAAAAAGGATGGAGAGTAACTTTTTGCACAACAGATAATGATAGGAAAAGCAGGAACAGTTTTAAATTAAGAGAGGTTATTTATTATAAAGGTGTTGAGGCACTGGAACAGATTGCCAAGAGAAATTGCAGATATTCCAAACTTGGATATGTTCAACGCCAGGTTGGATGGGGCCCTGAGCAACCTGATTTAGTGGGTGGTATCTCTGCCTATGGATGGAATTAAATGGTCTTCGAAGTCCCTTCCAACCCAAATAATTCTGTGATTCTGTGTCCCCCTTTAGCTGAGCTCAGATTGCCACTTGCCCAGCACTGGGAGCTCTGTGGTATTCAGGGAAATCCCATCACTGTGCCGGTGTAATATACCTCCTATTCTTTCCTTCTGGAATTTTAGAGTGGTTAAGAGGGGGATGCATTCAACTGATGCCTTCATAAGAAGCCCCACAGACTCATTACCCTTTTATCCTTTGTGTATTTACAATCTAAACAAGACAGAGTTTAAAAGGAGAGAGACTTTATAGGGGATGAAACCAGATGTAGGCAAATTTAGTCTGCTGCTAGCAGAAGTGACAGATAAAATGCACTTCCCACATTTTTATGCGTGTCTGGTACAAAGAAAACAAAAGACAATTTAGCTACTTCCCAGACTGCAGAGTTGTCCAATCTGCTGTTAAAAAGCATAACGGTATCTAAAATCAATTAATATTTTTGTTTTCAGTGTGAAAACCTATTTGTTCTGGATGTTAAGTGGTTGTCACCAATAACAAGTATTTTTGCAATTCAGCCAGAAAGCATGCATCTTCTCAAAAGCGATGGCTGATGCAGCTATTGTGCTGCAGTCATGACAATGACTAAAATAAGGTCTTGTGATTCTGAAAGGCAGAGAAAAGATAAAAAATTCCCAAAAGGCCTAATATTAGACCAAAAATACCTTAGTCAGGCAAGCCTATCCTCCAAAAATTCTGATCCTAGAATATATATTAATAATGATTGTTTGGATCACTTATGCTTCCAAAACTTCTGTTAGAAATGTATAAAAATAATAGTTATCAAAATCTCGGCTGCCTCTGCTCAGTTGAAATCCTAGTTACCCACCTGACTACACAACAACAGATGTTTTAGTCTTCATGAAGTTCCCTGACCTCAGCTGGGATTTGCTATGCTGCACAGATTTGTGTCCTTAGGGCCATTTGTACAGGTTTTCAGAGGAACATCTAAAAATGAAGAAAATGAAGGCTTTTCCCTCCCTCCTACCCTCCAATTCCCTCTCTTTTCTTTTCTTTTCTTTTCTTTTCTTTTCTTTTCTTTTCTTTTCTTTTCTTTTCTTTTCTTTTCTTTTCTTTTCTTTTCTTTTCTTTTCTTTTCTTTTCATTTTCTTTTCTTTTCCTTTTCTTTTCCTTTTTTCTTTTCCTTTTTTCTTTTCCTTTTTTCTTTTCCTTTTTTCTTTTCCTTTTTTCTTTTCCTTTTTTCTTTTCTTCTTTTCTTTTCCTTTTTTTCTTTTCCTTTTTTTCTTTTTGTTTTCTTTTTTCTTCTTCCCTTCCCTTCCCTTCCCTTCCCTTCCCTTCCCTTCCCTTCCCTTCCCTTCCCTTCCCTTCCCTTCCCTTCCCTTCCCTTCCCTTCCCTTCCCTTCCCTTCCCTTCCCTTCCCTTCCCTTCCCTTCCCTTCCCTTCCCTTCCCTTCCCTTCCCTTCCCTTCCCTTCCCTTCCCTTCCCTTCCCTTCCCTTCCCTTCCCTTCCCTTCCCTTCCCTTCCCTTCCCTTCCCTTCCCTTCCCTTCCCTTCCCTTCCCTTTTCTTCTTCTTCTTCTTCTTCTTCTTCTTCTTCTTCTTCTTCTTCTTCTTCTTCTTCTCCTTCTCCTTCTCCTTCTCCTTCTCCTTCTCCTTCTCCTTCTCCTTCTCCTCCTTCTCCTCCTTCTCCTTCTTCTCCTTCTTCTTCTCCTCCTCCGCTTTTTTTTTTACTCCCTCTCCCTCCCCTGCTCTCCCCTCCTTTCCCCTCCCCTGAAATCATAGTGTTTTCAGTATGCAGAGGAAGTTGCTGTAATACCAAAGGAAGACTGATAGCCCAGGATAGATTTGTTTGCACTTTTCCTAGCTTATGCTCATGAAACACACACACACACAAACATACACACAAATTAAAATGTGAACAATCAGCATTTTTAACATATTATACTTAATTTATTTTTATTGTTGTTGTTAGGATTATTTTGTTTGCTTTTCCCAGATGATATTTTTCTTTTGAAATATATAGTGGATTTTAAGTTATGAAATCTGAAAAGTTAGTACAATATGATATTTTTTGTACCTCTGTTCCAAATAGCTCTAATATTCTTAGACAGTCAGCAAGATGTCTGTCTGTCTGCAATATGAATAGCTGAACATCTCATGCAAGGAATGAAATTCACTGTATTGCTGGAATTGCATGAAAAAAGTCTTTAGTGATATGGAAAAGGCTCTGGGACCTTGGATGTCAGTTCTGGGAGAGATGAATTTATAGGTAGAACAATCTCTCTCCTCAAACTGACATCTGAGATCCCAGAGGCTTTCTCGATAACACTGAAAATTTTCTTTTTTTTTCATGATTTTCCAAAGTTATAATGCATGCTGTGTGTGAGATTCTGAAAAATTTCACACTCGAAGCAATAATGGCAAACTTCGGCTTGAAAAATGCCCACCCCTCTATCAATATTACTGACAAACTTTTGGATTTAGCACTAAGAAAACTGGAAGGATCTCTTTGCAATGAAGGGCAAAGGAGAGCAGAGTTCAAAATCAAATGGCTACATTTACTTTTTATTGAAACCTATTCTATGTGTTCAGAATGGGTAAGTGAGTCAGTCTTGAAAAATAAGCTACAAAGTCTCCATACATCTAAATCAGAGAGTATATAATAATTTTTATGTCTCCTTTTCATTTCACTTATTACAGTAGCTCTCATATCATTACCTACAGGTCTCAAAGAAATTGCCCAAGCCTCCATATTTTTCTCAGACAATATTGTGAGTTCCCTGAGTTCCCTTTCTTAAACACAACTGTCAGTCTGGGTCTATAGGAGTTTGCTATTAACTTGAATGAAAACTTTGTTTTGTCTCAGCCCAGCCAATTATTTCACTTGAACAGAGAAGAATGTCCACATAACAATCCCTTCTCTTTTCTCCACATATAATACTCTAACATGCAGGGCATTATACATTTGTCTTTGTATGTCCCTTAAGTCTATCCCTTAAGGAAGCTTATTATTAGCCGATTTGATTCTGAACACATTTAAGGATCAAAAAATCACAGAATTGAAAGGATTAGAAGGGACCCTAAAGGATCATCCATTCCAACTCCTGGCCCTGCCCAGCACCATCCCCAAGAGTCACACCATGTGCCTGAGAGCCTTGTCCAAACACTTCTTGAGCTGTCAGGCTGGTGCTGTGACCACTTCCCTGGAGAACCTGTTCCAGTACCCAACCACCCTCTGGCCCAAATAACTTTTTTCTAATATGCAACCTAAACCTCCCCTTGCACAACTTCAGACCATTCCCTCAGGTCCTGTCACCGGTCACCACAGAGAAGAGATCAGTGCCTGCCTCTCCTTTTTCCCTCACAAAGAAGTTGTGTTCAAGCTGAGGCTGCCCCAGCTCAGAGCAGAGCAGGACAATCCCCTCCCTTGCCCGGCTGTGATGCTGTGCCTGATGCCCCCCAGGACAGGGCTGTCCCTCCTGGCTGCCAGGGCACTTCATGCCCATGTTCAACTTGCCATTGACCAGGACCACCACGTCGCTTTCCATGGCACTGCTCTCCAGCCTCTCATTCCCCAGTCTGTCTGTATATCCAGGGCTGCCCCATCCCAGGTGCAGAATCCAGCACTTGCCCTTGTTGAATGTCATAGGGTTGGTGATTGCCCAGCCCTCTGATTTGTCCAGGTCTTCCTGCAAGGCCTCCCTGTCCTCAAGGGAGCCCCCAGCTCCTTCCAATTTTGTATCATTTGAGAACGTGCTCTATATGCCTTCCAGTCCTGTGTCCAAGTCATTTATGGGGTGTTGGTGGTTTGTTCTCTCCCTTTTCCCTCTGTGGAATTTTCCCCATTGTCACGCTAAGATACCTGTTGACTGGGCCCTGGTGACAAGGGAGGGGGAGGAGAGAGAGAGGAGGGAAACCCCGCAAGATTCAAACATCCAGAAGAGGAACCGAAAGGCTGGGCTCAGCCCATTTCCCCCGTGGAGTTCGGACGAGAAGGACGATCGCCGCCTGTGTCCCATCCCAGCGTCGGGAAACCACCATCGGACCCTGCCCGGCTGTCTTCTCGCTGTGAACTACCACCATCCAGCACTCTGCTGAGCACTAGGACCCACACCGTGAGCGGAGAGCTCTCTCCATCTCTCTCTCCCCCTGGGACAGCTCTGCCATCACCCCCAGCCCTCCTGCGGCTCTGCGGGACCCGCCCGCCCCCAGCACCGGGAACTGCAGCTCAGGGAAAAGGTGCCTGCAGCCAAAAAACACTGGGACTGAGTTACTGTTCTGTTTGTGGGTAATTTCATAGCTGCTGTTGTTCTTGTTTGTCCTGTTAGATATACTAGTAAAGAACTGTTATTCCTACCCCCATATCTTTGCCTGAGAGCTCCCTTAATTCTAAAATTATAATAATCGGAAGGAAGGAAGGAAGGAAGGAAGGAAGGAAGGAAGGAAGGAAGGAAGGAAGGAAGGAAGGAAGGAAGGAAGGAAGGAAGGAAGGATCACAATTTTTTTTCAGTCCAAAGGGAAGCTTCTGCTTTCCTTAGCAAACACCTGTCTTTCAAACCAGGACATGGAGATGTTGTTGAGCACAGGGTCGAGGATGGAGCCCTGTGGAACCCCAATAGTGACAGGTCCCCAGTCTGATGTCACCCCATTCACTACAAACCTTTGTGCCCAGCCTGTGAGCCAGTTGCTCACCTATTGCATGATGTATTTATCCAGATGGGAGCTGGACATTTTAACCAAAAGGATCCAATGAGAGACTGTATTAAAAGCTTTACTGAAATCCAAAAAGATTACATCTACTGACTTCCCTTGATCAATCAGTTGAGTTACCTTGTCATTAAAGGAAGTTTATTTTGATAACCAGGACCTTCCTTTCATTAAGCTATGCTTGCAATGACCAATGACAGTGTTGTCTTTCAGGGTTTTTTTAACATCTCTCAGGGTAATATCCATAACTTTGCCAGGCACTGAAGTGAGACAGACTGAGGCCTGTAGTTTCCAGAATCCTCCTTCTTGCCCTTCTTGGCAATCAGGACAATATTTGCCAGATTACAGTCAGCTGGGACCTCTCTGGTTTCCTAAGACTGCTGGAAAGTCATCAAGAGAGGATTTTCAATTGAAAAGTAAAAGTTAATTTTAGTGGAAATTCTCAGAGTTTGGAAATCTGTCCAGGTAAGGATCTCAGCTTTTATAAAATCCTTAACTATTAAAATGCACTGATGTTGTAATGTCCTATTTCATGTGCATAACTGTACAAGTAACATTTTTCACTATTATGGAAGAATAGTAAAAAAGGTGACTCCACAGATTCTTTAGAGAGATAATCCTGAATATGCTCAGTATGCAATGAACTAATTAGCAGAAAATTCTTAATATTACATGAACCTGAGTATAATACACAGCAATACATAAGCATCCCAAGTTTTTCAGATTAATTTCATAAAAGATTCTATTGGTACTGATTTGCCATATATAAACTGGTGTTTTTTAAAGGTGGTGTTTTTTTGTTTGGTGGTGGAATAAATAATGGAAAAGTATCTGCCTGTTACTCGAAGGAAATAATTAAATAGCAAAAAGCTGGAAGAAATGATGTGATGAGAAGAGGTCATCTTCCAGTTCAATCATTTAACTAGCCTGTTTCTCTTCTGGATTTTCCTGCCAAGATGGAATATTGTAATTTTAATATGTAATATATTGTACACTAACATCAGTCAGTGTTCACCCAGAATATGGAAACTTTAAAACATCACATGTGGATACATAACCATGTACTATTAAAATATATTAAGATAGTCTATTCAAAAGCATCATTCTGTGTCTGTGCAAATGAATGAGTGAATTAATTATTTCAGATCAGCTGTCAAATAAGTGGAAAGAATAATTTGAATTCATCATAAAACATTGCTGACAGTTAATGTGACATTTTTGTCAGGGAAATGACTAGAAGTAAAAGTTTATTTCAGGTACCAAGGCATATTTTGTTAGGCTGAAAAGATTTTATTTATTTTATATTAATTTTAATCATTTTTATGATGTTCATATTGTTATTTTGTATTTACTTCATTAAAAACCACAACTAAACTGTCAAAACATTCAAGTTTTCTTCATACACAAACTTTTTTTGTTGAAATCATTGAAAGAACTTTCTATGATTTTAAAAATTACTAGAATCTTATGTTCCATACACCCCAACATGGATTTATTCCAGTGAAAAAAAATGTATTTTGTGAAAAAATACTAAGAGATACTTCCCTTCTGTTCTGGTTGAACACTGATTACATCTGTCCCTAGTAGAACAATAGCCAGCAGATAAACCTCCTTAATATGTTGCTGAAGTATCACTGTAGGTTAAGTTTAAATGCTAAAGTCATCCCTCACCTAATGCTTTTGAAGTCACTTAAACTGTGATCAGGTTTTAGCTGTGGTGGCTACAGAAGGAGTTGTGCTTTGATCTCACAGCTTTTCATTACTCAGAAGTTCACACTGTTTAGTGTGCCTGTAGCATGGTATGAGAAAGTACCACTCTCTCACCCAGCACACTCAAAAAGTTTTGTCTCCCCTATGGAGGCAGCCCTGATAACTTTAGTGAGATTGGCACGTCTGAAAAGAGAAACCAAACTAAGAATTACCCTTCTGCTCATACTTACCTTAGTTGCTATATTTATCTATGTCTGTCGAATGCATCACATAAAAATGTACAGCCTGCCCAACAGTGATGTATGGTGCCAGTTTAATGCAGTGCTCTGCACTTTGCATTCTTCCCTCCAATTCCTATTATAGGTGGTCATCACTAAACTTGGATTCAAGGTAACAAAGATTTTCCTGGCAGCGATGCCTTTTTCTAAGCAGGCTCCATGAGTAATTGTGTGGGCAGCTTTTGAGTTGCCTGTGGGTCACTCATGATTAGACTGCTGATGAGAAATCTGAGCTACCTTCTCCCCTTGCATGTCATTTCCTTTTAATTCACTTTTATTCAGGGAATACAGATATATATATATATATATATATAGCTATGAATAAAAATAAGTCCCTATAAATCCAGTTACTGCAGCGGTACAGAAACAGGCCTGTTGTAAGATGGTACAGGAATGTGTGTAAAACACTACAGCTGTAGAGATCTCATGAAGCTTAAGGATATCCCCAACTTTTGATGTCTGTCTCCACACCTTTTTTTCATGTATGCAGCAAGGGCAAAATACACACACTTTTCCCTTTGCTTATATGAAGGCACATATTTGTTGTAGATTAATAGATTTTTTTTTCTTTTTGAAATAGTCTTGCATTATAATGTAAAAGTTGTAATTTAGAATGGTCACAATTCTGTATTTAGAATCACAGAAATGTTAGTGGATAAAACTCTATTTTCATCCCTAAAGTTTTAATTCATTGCTTTTAATAATAATATTTACATTTCCATTCTGAAGGAAAAAAAAAAATCCTGTCTCTTTCAGTAAAACGGACAGAAACAGGAATCCAGATAATTGCTGTGTGCTTGTACCTAACAAAGAGGACAATAGCAAAATCTTTTGGAACTAAAACTGAATTTAGTTGTGAGGAATACTGATGTCAGGTGAAAGATGCAGGATGATTTCTGCATTTGCTTTTGACACCATCAGTTTTCAGAGTAGAACACAATGTTGTTTGTAAAAAGGAAAGGTCGCTGCCTGGCACTCACAGGGGTTTTGAGTGAGCTTAGTAGCCACTGATGTGTGGTTTATAAATAGAAATCTGCTTTAAAAGAGTGTGCCAATGTCAGCTCTGCTGTCTGTGGTGTCTCTGGCAGGGATTCACAGCACCCATCTCAATGTTCTGATGATCTGGAGTATGGAGTGTCTGAGGACAGACATGTGAAGGCAGCGTAACGAAGGCAGGTAACTCAGATTTTCTGAGAAATTATGAAGAAAGTTAAAAGGAAACCATGCATATTCAGATTCTGCTACAGAATGTACATACAAAGAAGGGAAGGCACAAATGGTAGCCTTGAGTAAAACGCAGCATCCATGAGGTGTGCAACAAGATTTTGCCTGTCAGTTTGCAAGATTTTACCCCTAATTACACTCTGAAGTACCTAGGCATATAGAGGTTAGTTTCAGCTTTTGTTATTGATATTTAAGGTTGTTGGTAGTCCCTCTTAGGTGCACAGAGTTCCAGTGTTTCCACTTGTTCTGGAATAACAACTGGATTGAATTAGAGAGCAGCACTAAAAGCATGATAATTTTAGGTGACTGTTCTGTAATAATCACATTTGAGTGAGCTGTATGCTTCCTATCTGTCTGTTTTGGGATTCTTCAGTAGTGAGGATGCTTTTATATTTTCTCAGTACTTAAAAATGTAATATTTTATTCATAGTAAATCTGCAACCTGGCAATTGCTGAGGACAGGAGGAACTATTGTTTTATGAGTCTTAGAACTTTACCCAACATATGTTTGAAAATCAAGAAGGAATAACATATGTCAAGGGATTCTGCATTGTAAAAAAGTCTTATGAAAGGGAAAAGATTACGATGACACAGAATGAGAAAGTGTATTAAAATGAAAGCAATCCCATGAATATTCAGTCAATAACTCTTGTCACTGCTGATGTGCACTAAGAGCTCCTGAGTACTGAGCAGTATGGGTTAGGTGTGGAAAGACAGATAGTGCATCTTTACACCCTTCACAGAGCTTGGCACAGAAAGTATACATTAAAATTTAAGAGGCTGTTGTCAAGAACGTAGCATATTGGAATCCGTGTCTGCTTTCAACTTGTGTTGCACAGGATGGGCATAATATTATTACAATTCTGTTCAATATTAAATTATTTTTTTTCAAACCAGGCCTTAATACTAATTTTTTACTTCTTTAGCAGCTCTCAACAATAAAGGGCAGCATTCACATCAAATGTACATCTTGGGGCAGAGATAAAAGGTCAAAAATGTATGGCAATGGCCACTGAATGGAGCGAAGATTAAAATTGTAGCAGACCTAGTTATCTGTGTCTTAGTCCCTATGCTAAGCTTCTGCATTTCAAGATAAGCAGAATTTAATGGGAACCCTTTTATTTCTGTTTTGTTTTGGTTTTTTTTAATTATATATCTATAACAGAGAATTTCATTCACTTTCAATATTATTGTTATGTCTTGTCAGGTCAGTAAAATTGCATGATACAGCTGTTATGCCAAATAAATTTTATCTGGTTTAGACAATTAAATTATTTTATAAACATCGGTCTTCAAAATGTTAGCTATTTAATGAACCATGTGAGGAGTTGAAATTTCTGGTTTGCAAACAATTACGCCTTGCAGTTACCTATCTGAAAGAAGGGGAAAAATAGAGACAAGAGTAAAGGTCATGCCTTTGACTGAAATATTCCTAAGAGTAGATACTTCTACTTAACTGAGAAGGAAAGCAAAATTTAAAAATAAGCTGAAGGAGAGACAAAACATGCAAGACATGACTCTGAAAGTAATTTACAGACATTTACCTTTCATGACTTTTACTGACATCTCGGGGTACCAGGAAATGCAGTTCTACAGAACACTTCTGTACAGAAATGTAAACAACAGTTTAGAAGGAGCACAAGTTAACAGTATCAAGTTATTAATCTTTTGAAAGGCATCTCTAGCAAATATTCTATAAACTGAAATCTTGGGATTAACATTTCCACCCCCACCAATACTAGAAGGTGTTCCATCTTGTTTCAACATATGAGAGTCTGGTGGGGGCAGTAGGTCCACACACATGCACATTTTATATAATCCTTTTACCTGAAGCAACTTGAAATTGTATTTTGCAATAAACATATACCATTAGATGTCTCAGATTTTCTTAAATTTTAAATGAAATAATTTTTTTTTCTTGGCATTAAACCACTAAAAATGGGGGTATAACTCAGTAAATATTCTGAAAAATTTCATAGTGAAGTTTAATTTATTTATGCATTGTATCTAAAAATTTGACCAGGTGGAAAAACATTTGAAAAAGACTTGAATTGGCTCTGTTTGCCCTCTGTAGCAATGTAGCAATTTGTAGTAAAATAACTTTTTTTGTTGTTCATTTGTTTCTTTTTTTTAAGGACAAGCTAAATATTTGACTTGAATTATTAAACAGAAACACACATTAAATGTTACTTGATCTGAAATGAACAAATAGTATGCAACAATACTTGTTTCTGTTTGCCATTATTTGCAATAGTTTACACTGAGCAAAAGCTTTAATGTAAGTTCCTAGAAATAAATAAAAGCACTTGTTTTGTAATGAAAAGTTACTGAACACATAAAGTTACAATGAAAATAAGAAAAAAATGAACTCAGAAAAGAAAAAGAAAATCACATAATTTATACATCCATTTTTAACAATTTTGTGTTTTCTGTAGACATTGAATAGTGGGATTATCATGCTTAATTTATAATACCTGCCAGGGTATCAATACTGGGCATGATGCTGGTACTGAAGAGATGATGATTATAAATGTATGGAATTCAATACTAAATGCAATACAAAAAATGATTGATTCTGAATTTTGCCATCACCTGCTATGCTCTGTATAGCCTCTGGCTTTAAAACCCATTTCTTTCTAAACCCACTTGGCAGAGCTGTGTCTATGTTTCTTTTTACTCTAGTGCTGTTAAAAGAATAAACTGAGGAAACCTCCCCCTTCTGTCCTTAAAGCTGGTGCATTTTTGGGGTTTTTTTCTCTTTCAAAGCAGCAGACCAGAGCATAAATGCTGGGCTTAAGCAGTAGGGGTGTCTATACTGGGAGTATCTCCTTTTATATCCCAAATATAGACAGGAGAGGGAATTTCAGCACCAACAGCGGCAATGTGTGAGGCACCCTCTAACACAGGAAGGAGGCCTCCAGTAAAAACCCAAGCTCTCCTGTGAGATCAGATAACCTGCAGAGAAAGAGAAAGCCAGAAAATACTGAACTCAAATTATACTTGTCTTTCAAACAGCACTTTTATTAGTACTACAATACTTTCTAGTATTGAGATAGTTATTCTGATTCCAATAAAGAAACTTAGTGTTGATCATCAAATATATGTTTTCAGATTGTCAATGAAAACATGTGTTTGCTAATGGACAGATAAGAATTACCTATGCATGTATGTTAGTAGGTGTTTAAAAAATCTTTTGCTTCACTCACCTAGTTGCAAGAGCATTTACAAACTCAGTGGGTACAAACTCCTGAACATATGTAGGTGCTACCCATAATATTTACCAATAATTTCTCAAATATTTTTTGTCTGACTCATCTGTATGACATGACATCACAGAACATCAGCAATATCTCTGGTCTGAATCTGTAGAGTTGCAAAGAGTTTGTGTAGTCAAATTATCACACAAAACTCTAGCCAACTGTTGAAGAAGTCACCACTCAAACTGAGGCAACCAGGCTTCCACACAGAGCCCACAGGGCAGAGATTACCTGAATCAGGAGTAAAACATGGATAAAAACATTGTATTTACACACAATTGCATATAAAAAGTTAAATAGAGAAACATATACCTGATTACACAAATGTCTTTTCCACATGAAGAATCCTTCAGTATGAATTCTGGCTTGGAGCTAATGTATAAGCCCAGTCAATTGTACAGTTATATCTTCTTGTAGATGAGCTGACAAAGAATGAAGCTCCAACAGCTAAAAAGGCTTTTTTTGTTGTCACTGCCCAATGCAGCACCAGCAATTGTACAGTGCTGATCGACTCCAGCCACGGAGCACAGGAAACCTCTCTCACTCTTCTCAGCTCTCACTGATGACCAAAATGCAGGAAAGCGACTCACACGTCTGAAAAGGGAGATGGTTGTTTAGAATTCAAGTGAAATATGTGGAAGAAAACCAAAGAAGCCTTAGACACACCTGCACTCTGAATCTAAAATTCACACCCCAAAATAAAGCTGTCTCAGAAAACTTTCTTGCTTGAATTAACCTATTTACAATGCTTGAGTGCTATGCAGTTTTTCTTTAACTCAGATTGTTTACTCAGAGTCCTGTGAATCCTCTAACTATTCTGCAGAAAATTCAGAAGTATGTTATTTCAGTGGAAAATGAAACCTGTAAATCACACATCTTTTTTCAATACAATACGAAAGTAAGCTGAAAACAGAGTTTCACACACAATCTACAAATGTATAGCACAAATGCTAGTGAACTGATGCTTTTTGAAAGACACACAGCTTGCTCTGGGCATATGTGTTAGGTCTGACACTTCCCTGATGTATCATTACCCTGTGAACATTCACTGTGATCACCACAGAAATCCCCAAATGAATGACTTCCCTGGTTCATATCAAGCTAGCTAGTGGTGAACACAAAAAGATACTATTAGTGAGCACATTGACAAAAAAGTGAAGAATTAGGATGAACAAATATTACTCAATATATTAAGCTGTATCCCTAGAAGAACCAGATAAATTAGGTGTACATTGCATCTGAAAAGAGCAAGAGGGAAAAAAAATATCCATTGTGGAGCCAAAACTTCCAAAATTTTGGTCTTATAAGAAGGTGTTCTACAGTTTGGAGCAGCAGAGGACTTGAGGAAGCATTTGATGATGTCTCCAGGGGAAATAAATCTCTCCACAGACTACAAGAAAGAACTAGAAGTACCTGACAGACATATGCTTTATGCCTCTGGGAAGGGTTTTCTTACCTTTAGGAAGAAGAAAAAGAAAAGCTTCATTTTTTGGGGAGTCATAGAATGAGGAAAAGGATAAATAGAGTATCTAAACCCACTAATCATTATAGGCAAAACTAAACAAAGTAAAATATTTTTAACAGAACACCAAAGAACATCCATCCATCCATCCATCCATCCATCCATCCATCCATATATGTATATACACACACAAAAAGGACCATTTCTTCTACCTTCAAGGATGGAAAGTAGAAAAGATGTGGAGGCCAACAGCCTTAAATTTCTTTCATCAAGAAGATTATGCATGCCCAGCCTGCATGTAGAGTGAATTCCTTATTCAGCAAGCCCTGAAATTCTCCAGGTACTAGAAACTGTGTTGACCTTCAAAGCAATGATGGGCTTTATCTGTCTTAGATATCATGAAGGGCCACCTCTTCAGTGCATGCTACAAAAACCTTGCTACCAAAATGCAATGGATGCTAGAGCTCATTGCACATGTGGAGGCAATTTATATGAATGCAGCAACATGCTAATTCATGCAGGGCTGATATAAAGAATGATGAGTAATTTAAATCCTTTAATGTCTGATCTTTATATCTATTACTCAATTGTAAAAAGTTTTAGCTCCTCAAGTCCATTTCTAGGAGGTAAAAAAGTACTACATTACCAGAGAAAAAAATAATGTAGAAGTAGAAAACAATCCATGTCTTATCTCAGCCTAAGGAAAAATACTGTAGTTAGAGTAAAAAAGCTTTTTTTTAGGGGGGGGGGGGGGGGGGGTTATCTCTCAGTAGTATGCATTATGAATATAAATTTGAGCACCATTTCCAAAAGCAGAAAATTCCATAAGTAACAAAAATTCACCAGAGCCCTCAATACAAAGCAGAAGGTGTAATATCCTGATAAATAAACATTAAAAAAAAGTGAAACGAGAATGATAAGAGTCAAGGGAGTTTCAGATGATTTATACCAGGTGAAAGTCTTGTTCATATAATTGAAGCTTTCATCATTAGACCAAAGTATATTTTTCTCAGGTGTTACTCAAGCTATTTTTCCTCAAAATACCTCAACTGCAACATGTCACCTCCAATAGCAATTCTACAGATTTTTTTTGCCTGAGGATGGCCTTTGCAACAAGATATATACATATACATATACATATACATATACATATACATATACATATACATATACATATACATATACATATACACATACACATACACATACATACACATACACATGTACATGTACATGTACATGTACATATACATACACTTGTACATGTACATGTACATATACATATATACATATACATATGTATTCATTCATACCTGGCAAGCAAACTCAGCTTCTTCCAGAAAGATTATTTGCTTCTGTTTAAATGTCAAAAGTAGCCTACAAAACCAAACTGTTGCCAAACCCAGACTGTGTGAATGTCACAGCAATGTATGCTACATACATACTGTTTACTCATTTTTTATGCATGTCAAATTTTGTCAGATTCACCTTAAAGAAATGCTGCATTTCAGAAGCAGCTACCTGCAGCCTACAGTAAAATAATACCTAAGGTCTGCATGGGTCAGTAGTTGCCAGAACTCCTCACCATTAGGATGAATAAAGGTACTTTGCACACCTGTTTCTCAAGTTTTAACACATCTGAGTTCTGTAAAAGTAAAATTACAGCCATTTTACTACAATTGGCTAACCTCTGAATAAATGTAAAAATTTATATTCATGAAAAAGTCATTTGCCAAAAAATAGATCACAAAAGATACGAAGAAAAACCTATTGCTATGCTGCTGCTTGCTAGTCTTCCTTACTTCATGCAGTGTGGGTTTACCTATAAGACAAACAAAGAAAAATGTTTGAGTTGCCTAGGCCAAGACTACAAATTCAGACACCATATGCCTATCCAATTTGAACCCAAAGAAACCTTTTTCAACCTGTCTAGTTGGTGTGCCATTAATAAATACACCAATTCCTATATATTATGATCCTTTAACCAAAAGGCAACTGAATAGTACAACCAGGCAGGGCTGCCAACAAGAGCAATCCTGTGAGTGACTAGAACATTTAGACCAAATAACTTCTCAAACCATAAATTATTACAAGCTAGCATTGTTCAAAGCAAGATGTAAATGTAGCTTTATTAATTAACCTGAGCAAATTCTTGTCAACTTTTAATATTATGCTCTTGGCTAGAAAGTTGTTAAAAGACTTTGTAACAAAGAAAACTTCATCTACTATTGGTAGAAGCTGAAGCCATGTCAATCTTCCTTGCTTGGTTCTGTAAAATGAGACTGATAATTGTGATGGAATAAAGGCTTTGAGACAATTGCTCCAACATTCCCGTCCCGTTGTCTGTGTACATAGGTATATGCAAATATAAGATTAAAGAAAGAATATACCAAGAAAACCAACAGGAAATCAACTATTCATGACTTTCCAGCCTAGGGATTCTCAGAGCATAGTTTCCTGATATAAAAAGAACTTCTGAAATCCCCTGGATGCTGACTTTCCCCCCTGTATCCTCATGCTTCATATACTTGTCCATGCACTGTAAAGGCCATATTCCCTGCTGCACTATGGCCTTTGGAAAACAGATCTGCATGGATGGGTGAAGACAAACATGAATTCCTCTACTTGCACATAACCTGTAAATCTGTGCCTTTTGATTCAAAGATCTGTGCCTTAATCAGTGCAGTTCTGTAGTTAATGGCAGCAAATTCAGAATATATGAATACCAAGGAAATCTAAAGAGTTTCACTAAAATGGTGTAAATCTCTCATACTAGAGCTGAATGACATGTCTTTATCTGTTTTTACCTATCCACGCAGACAGATGTGGGTCTGCAGATACACAGCATCAGGATGTGTCTTTCTTCCAAATTACTTCTCAAAGTAAGCTGCCAAAGGACCATGTCCACACCTGAGCAGTAGATGGAATAAATGGTTATTTATAGATCATTATTTATTGCCAGCATGGCTCGTATAAGCCCTCTGCTTTCATCAAGCTGGCTGAAGAAATACTAGCAACTGCAGGCCTGGCCCCTTGTCAGCCACAAGGATAGAAACTACATTTTTTTATACTCAATGACCCACATATTAAAAGACCAGGAAACAATACTGCTAATTGCTGGTAAGGTGACAGCTACTGATTCTCTTCCTCATCTTTTTCAGCATTTTTCTTCTCAGATAGTATACTGATGGATGATTGAAAATGTTAGACTGGAAAGTACATGGCTTGTGGGAATTTGTAAATTACCTTCCTACTTGCTAAGTACATCTATAAACAAAAACTCTAACAGCAGACTCATAACAGTTTTCCAGAGTTGGAAGAAAGATTGCAATCTTAAATCTGCACTTATATAATATGGGCAAAAAAAAATAGTGGCAAAAATATTTATATAGGAGTTGATATAGCCACAAGAACTCCAACTAGGAATTTGTATTTGTAAAATTTTTTGTAAGTTAATAAGCCATCACAAAATGGGCACTGATTATTAGGTTAGAAATTAGTTGAGCAAGTAGAAATAATTCAACATCCTATAGAATGCCTATGAACTAAGTAGAAATTCAATGTTTATAAATAGTGTCAATGATTTGATTGTTTAAAATGTCTGGATCTGAACCTTAGACTAGACTTGCTACTTTGTCACAGGACTGTAAGAAATTGACATGTAAGAGGACCTATTTAATATTTCGCAAATAATTTTTGAATAGCTGTAAAAGATAATTAAAATATAGACAGTTTTTTATCTTTAAATAAGTGACACAACAAGACATTTTCATCTGGTTTGGTCAAGTCACATCAAATTATGTCACAACACAGAATATGTTTAACCTAATGTAATGCAATACGAGTGAAATATCTGCATCAAAATTCAAAGGAGCAATTTAAAACAAAATTTTAAAAAAGTTAAAGAATGTAAGAAATACTTCGATTTCCTGATTCCAAACTTATCTCTGCTTTCTTGTCACAGAGAGATGCCCCTATATTCTCAGAGTAAGAAGAAGGTACTTCATATCCAGATGGTTACAAATAATATTAAAAAAAAAAAAAGAAAAACAAACAAAACAAAACAAGCAAACATAAAAAACCCTAAACACAAACTACACCTCCATGCCCCTCCTAATGATTCTATTGAAATGCCACTTACTTTTTTCTTGTAATGGGTCTTGACAAGAAGATGTTCATGCTGTGTGACTTTGAAAATGCCCTTTTCTGGTGGACAGCTTTCCTGCCAGTGTTACTCTTTGCTGGCTTTAAACGACAGGAACAGGGGCCAATTTACAGTCCAGGAATTAACTAATTTGAGATGCACATCCTCCCCATGAAGCAATTGTTCACTTGGATGGACATACTGTCTTCATTATTCCATAGATTTTGAAGAACTTAAATATTCAATGACTGAGGTACATTCTTTGCACTGTCAGAAACATAAGTGATGTGATTGTCCAAAAAAAGAAAGCACATTTCTGTTTCAGAGTGCATAGTGTGATATTCCATCCCACACAGATGGGAATGCACAAAACATACGTATATACTAGGATTAAATTATATCCTGTGGAGATGAGCTGGGCAGGTTTAAAAGAAAGAGAAATTTTCAATAGCCTTTGAAGAGGATACTCTGAAGATGTGAAAATATGCTTTATTCATCTTGTTCAAAATATGGATATTCATTTTCTGTTTCCTTTGAAGAATTTCCATATTTCCTACCCTCCTCAGTATCTGATATCTTATTTTTGTTCAAATTATTGTGTAACCTTGGTACTTCTCCCCCAAGAAGTTTGCTTAAGTGTACTAGAAATTCTTGCTACCTTTCAAATAGATTACATACTTTTTGTTTTAACAGTAGGGGAGCAATAGAAGACCAAGCAATAAGGGAAAGCAAAATAAAAGTAAAGATAACTTCTTGTGCCTTAAAATCTATGGAATTATTCTCTGAAATTAATTTGGAAAAATAAAGAAAAATATTTTTATTGTTCCATATTTTAAAATTATTGCTCAGTCAATGATTTAATTTCTTCCCCTAGGTTCCCCTGTTAGTAATACAAACTCATCTTACAAATTAAGGATCTTACAATTGGTACCTCAAATTTCAGAAGCAACCCACTTCCAAATGAAGGCCAGTACTAAACCCAAGACTGAAATATTAAAGACACATGAACTTCATTATTTAGAAGGCAAACTTTCCTAGATGTCAACTGTAGTAATGGGAGTGTTTTAGGAGAAATAAGATCAACCCCCTAAAATTTAAACCTCAGACACATTAATCAAATTTGTGTCTTAGTCTGCTTTCTAATTAGCCTTGTCTTCCATGCACTGTGCTTCCTCATGGACATAGATTTAGACTGATCTGAAGAGCTGCCTTAGATGGGACAGTGTTAGACAGTTTAGCATTTATAATTTGTGGTTTTGACAGAGCACAGGTAAAATCATGGAAAGTATGCATTCCACAAGGATGTCCTAAATCCAGCTATTCCAAAAGACTGCAAAAAACTTTGAATTCCACTTACATCCCTTCAAGAAATAACATGAAATCTTTCAGGAACCTAAAGACCCCTACTTCTTTTAGAATAGAAATTTTTCTAAGCTTAATATACTGCTGGGATTATATTTCAATCTAGTTTTTCAGGTATGAAAATAGGATGGACACTTGAGACTAAGACAAATAGGGAATAAAAATTTTCATTACAGTATAAAAATGTTTTTATTGGACAAAAAAAAAAGGCACGATTTCCACTGACTACTGTGCTAGACTGTACAGACACTTTAGTTAAACAGAAGGAAGGAAGGAGAAACAGACATGCAGACAGATGATCTGATAACTCTGCCAAATGCTTACTCACTTCTTTTAATAACATGTAAAAGTAACAGTCTGCTGTCTAGCTAACAGTATCCAATTTAATTCTGTGATTTTTCTCTATGGGTGTGTCACATTGTATTAAAACACTTAGATATAAATCTGTGGTTCTGATGATTTGTGTTTGATTAAAAAAAACCAAACAAACAATAAAAAACCACAACCAAAGAAACAAAAACAGCAACAAAAAAACTAAGCTATTTGCTGTGCTGATATGCTGAGATATCTTCTTGTATACTATTTACAGAATCAGAGGCCACAGAGCTGCATTATTAGAGCAGTACAAATAAACTAGCCTGGCTGACAAAGTCTGAATCCCATTCTATTGTTTCAGCACATTGTTGCAATATATTGGTTTTGATATCTGTATCACAGAATGGCTGAGAATGGGAGGAACCTCTGGAGGTTTCTGGGTCCAGCCACCCTGCTCAAGCAGAGCCACATAGATCAGGCTGCCCAGAGCAATGTCACATGGCTTTGGGACATGTCCAAGGAGGCAGAGTCCTTGGGACAATCTGTGCCAGTGGTCAGCTACCCTGACCTCAGTTACTTTTCTCACAGTTAAAAGTGTTTCCTGATGTTCAGGTGGAACTCCTTGCATTTCAGTAAGAGCTCACTGCCTCTGGTCCTCTCACTGGGTATCACTGAATAGATCCTGGCTCTATCTTCTTTGCACTATTCCTTCAAACACTTGTTCACATTGATAAGATTACCCCTGAGCCTTCTTTTCTCCAGGTTAAGGAGTCACAGCTTCCCTCAGCCTTTCTTCATATGTCAGGTTCCTTCACTTTTTTGTAGCCCTTGCTCTCCTTTCTCCAATATATCCATGTTTCTCTTGAACTAAGGAACTCTGAACAGACAAGATGTCATGGTATGAATTACATATCCCAGCTTCATTAAAACAGCAGCAGCATGGGACAGAATACATGCTTGTATAATTTCAAGCATTTCTTGGAATGAAGATAAAATTTCTATGTGGGTGCCACTATGCATCCATGTTTTCCTATGTGTACACATGTATTCCTTTTACTGTACGTCTGTTTCCAGTAAACCACTTAATGACCACAGTAATTTTGTATAATTTCAGTTAAGTGGTGAAAGGCTAAGTTATAAGATTAATATGCTGTTCATAAAAATCAGCTGTCAGTTATGAAACAAAAGCTGTTAAATCTCCATTATGCCTCCATGGAGGCAAAGATTGGAATTTGAGCCCTAATCTACGCAGAAATAAAGTAATCTACAAAAGAAAGTTAAACATTAGGAATACTCTTACTGTAGGGACATCTTTAAAGTACCCCACCAAAACCCAATCAAACACCAAAACTCCAAAGGATTCATGCATGAAATACCCTAAATCCATTGCTAAACAAATGGTTTTTTTAATAGCTCAAATAACTGTACTACTTATTGACTTCTCTAAAGGAAGTGAAGGAGATACTTCTTTCTTTCCTCTTGATAAAATGACTTCTTGCTGGTGGTCTCTCCCACCAGAATACACACACATAAGTGTTACTATCATATTTGTTCAAGGTTTCAAGGGTTTCAGGAAAGGTGAAGTAAAAAAAAGTGGCTGTTTAAAAGCTAGTAATTTTTATTCATTAGATGTCTAAATTTCATCTAAATTTCATCTATGGTCAGTAAATAGTCATGAGCCAGAGTGAGATTAACCTAAAATTGGTGTAGGAATTCTGTATTTTGCAATAATTTCTAGAGGTTCTTATTTTGTGTAGAAGAAGCCTTCATAAACTACTTAAGTGCTTATTTTTTAGATGGTACCAAGATTTTAAGATAATAGACGTTAAATAACATTAATCTCATTATGACTTTATGCTTAGATGTATCTTGCTTGTTACAAGTTCCTTATGTAAAATGAGAAATCTCAAAAACTTCAGCATCCCTTCCATCCCCCCCCCCCCTTTTTTTTTTTCCAAGTCACTGGTGTTAGCAAGCTCTAAGCACTCCAAGTAATTCAATGTATTTCTTTTCTTCAGAATCTGATCAAAAGCCCAAAGTCAGCTGAAGGCATCCTGATAATTCAATGGGTTATAAATCCTATTAATACTTCCTCTATTATCCTTGTTGCTTCTTCTCTTATTTGGGATACCAAAGACTGGAAAAAAAATGTTATCTAAAATTATTATTTCAGTTCCTCTCCAACAAATAACTTGAAAAATGATAAAATTTATGAGTTTGGTTTCTTTTTCATTTAGATTTTCTTTTTAAGATGAACATAATATACCCACATTGACAATGATAAAATGTAATGGAATACTTTCTTTGCTATGATAAATAGAGACTCAAAAATAACCTTTTAGACCAGAAATTTTTCACTGACACTGTAAAGTTTACCAATTTACTGATTAGAGGCATTATAAACTATCCATATATATTTTAAGTGAATAGTGGTCAGAATGGTGTGCTGCAGTTAAGATATTGGTATGTCAGCTCCAAAATATTTTTCATTAAAAATCCTTTTAGGTTGTCTACTGTTTTGTTCTCTCATTTGGACCAAAAACTTCTTAAATAAGGCAGTATTTTCACTACTGAAACAGAACCACAGTTACGGAGGAGGAATATATCTGAACTACATTATTTCTCCACATAAATTTGGAGGAGCATTTTGGGTTGATTTGAAACTCGGACGTACATTTGATAAAACTGTCATAGCACTCCTGCTGAAATCAAGCTATACTAGTAAGCCTAGCAGCAGATCTGTCCTTATTGTTATATTTCCTAAGCTATTGGTAGTACAGGAATTTTTTAATAGACGGAAAGGTGAATTTCCTTGCTTTGTTAAGTTTTTGTTCATAAAAGTCTGTGAAGATTGAGGAAGGCTTTCATCTTTCTTATTGATAGAGAATATGGATCATTAGACTGAAATACAGTAGTAAAAAGCTGATAGTAGTTTCTCTAAGCCAAAAGAAAGTAAGGCATTATAAAATTAAATCTTCTGAAATACCTAAATTACTTAGGAACCTCAAATCAGTGTTTAGATGAATGTTATTTTCTTGTATCCTATATAGATATGGAAAACAAGAATTCTTACTTCTTGCTATTGGTCTCTGAATAGTCATTCTGGATTCCCTGAATGGGACTCATCTCATCTTCCTTAAACATCTACATTGAATTTGAATTAATAAACCAGGGCTCTCTTTATAGTTGGTAGAGAATAATATAGGCAGTCTCAGGGAGCAGTTCATCTGACCTACTTCAGATGCCTATTTTAGGATAAGAATTGTGACCTAGAAGTTTCTCTTCTTTGACTTCTAGGGAGCCTGAAGTGATTAGCTCAGGTGCAGACAGTCTTAATGTGTGCATTTAGCCAAATTAATTCCTCCTTTTTTGTGTGATTTATATCTTTGGGAGTTTTGTGTACCAAAATACTTATTCATACTTATCTGAAATTTCTTCATGAAAAAAAAATCTATCTGTGCAAAAACATTTCTTGCATTTCTTACCTATCATGTTAGTGCTTAAGTTTTCACTTTATTACCAGAAATAGAATTGATTTGCAAAGGGATAAAATATAGCAATATAATTCCATATTTAATCAAGTGAACAAGCCCCTTAAAATAAAATAAGTTATCAGAGCTCAAAGACAACATGACATTATAAGCTACAATTAATACAAGTAGACCAAACACCCAGCTGCAGGTATTCCTGGAGGAGATAGTGAAGGATTATTTCTCTTTCACCTACCTTCCCATTATCTTTCTTAATTCTGGTTCCCAAAAGTCACATGCCAAAATCTATATTAAGAGCAAATTCATTAAACACCACCCCCCCCCCAAAAAAAAAAAAAAAAAAAAAAAACCGACAAAACATCAGGGAAAATTGTACCTATCTTGTGGGGAGCTCTACTTGACTATTTTTACTCATCAGTTGATGGAAAGGTGGAAAGGAGTTGTGGTTGCCTCTTGCTCTGACTGACACAGCAGGAAGAGCATCACATCACATCTGTGATGCCTTTTCACTTCAGGCTGCAGCTGTTCTTGGGAAGTTCTGGAAGAAAAAGCCGGAACAAGGAGGTGAACACAGTTGTACTGAAGTATTAAAGATAACAGTACTTCTTCTTGTGTCTTTCCTCATACACGCACTTGTTCATAACCTATTTTTCATTGATCCAGCTGGTGTTTAAAAACTATTTACATATAACATGAGAGAAGTGAGACAACAATGAATTTTTGAGGCAGGGTGTACTACTCGTGTCAAGCAGCATGCTTAATCAATTAATGTGGCAGCTTTTACATCTTGCTAACTATCCTGAGGAAGATCTCTGACAGGACTTTTTGTATGGGGTTTTTAAATTGCTAAGCACCACTACTTAGTCAATATCTAAGTTCAAAGTAGGCTATTAATGAAGAAAGCTAAGCAGACCTAGAAAACTTGCAAAATGTATAGTGGTTATGTCAAAGGGTTCAAAAAATGATAGCCTGCTTTTCTGAGCTTTTGTCTTTCAGACTATATTTATTTATTTATTTATTAAGATCACTTCTATTTAATTTTCATGTTTCTTTCTCCTTCTTTTCATTTCAAGTTTCTTTCCCTGTGCTCTGCTCCACCTGCTTAGTGGACGGACATTTTTATGCTTGTCTTTTTCACTCTTTGGTTTACTGACCCTTGATTGTGTAGAGAATGATATCTGGACACGGGACCATCTTTTCTACCCTTCCCTAGTTTCCATGGAAAAGAAAGCACGGTGGAAGCCACTACACTTTTCAAAGAGTTCAGTCTACAACTCAGAATTTCCTATTTCAACAATGTGTGTGACCAGCTAACAAGCAGAACAAGCAGAGAACAATCTCTATATTCTTCCAAGAATTCTTTTTCATTTTGGAATTTTCATGTATATTTACTGCTTGCAGCTAATACTCAGACCCCTCAGGCCATGTAGATGTCATACAAGTCAGTAATTATGTTATACCCAATCTTTTTTTTGTTTTGGAAAGGTAAATATTGCAGTTCTTTTGAAGGCAGGTACAAAACCCTATTGCTTTCTTATCTGCCTCTGGAACGAAATAGAACAAGTGTTTCTGTCTTTTCTTTTTCTAATCCAAATATACTAGTTGAAAAATGTTACACTGTTTTAATGATGAATAAACTAGAATAAGCCAAAACATATTGATATTCATAATAGAATGTATGCACATGCATTGTTTCTGTAATTTTTTCTGAGATCTGAGGTTTTATGTATAAAAAGAACAAAAGACATGCTGTGTTAAAAATAAATAATCTAAATCAGAGGTTAAAGATTTATTTTTCCAATAAAATCACAAATCCTGTATATACAGGAGCCCTATATATACAGGGGTCTACTACAGATAAGCCAGGACAATGATGTCAGAGAGCAAGTCTTTGAAGAATTAAGAGACACATCAAAATCAAGTGCCCTTGTCCTTATGGGGGTCTTCAACCAGCAAGTCCAGAAGATTCCTATAACATGTAACAAAACTTCATACAGGGAGCTGACAAAGGAAAAAAATCTCCTTGATTTGTTGCTTGTTAACAGGGGGTCTCATGAGTGAAGAGGTGATTCCTGGCTGTCTTAAATAGAGTGAATATGAAGCAAATTAATTTAAAATCTCTGTTGACAGGAGGAAAAGTGACAGCAAAACTTCAAACCTGGATATGAAGAAAGCAGACTTTGGGCTGCTCAGGGAACTAGTGAGTAAAGTCCCCTGGAAAAAATATTTTGAAGGTTCTGGCATCGATCTGTGCCAGTCATTTTAAGCACCACCTCCAAAGGACACAGGAATAGGCAATTTCAAAGTGTCAGAAGTCTAGCAATTGGGGAAGAACACTGGCTTGTCTGAACAAGGGTCTTTTGTAGCTAAGGCAAAAAAACAAACAAACAAACAAAAAAATGTGTATGCCCAGTGGAACTGGTCAGAGCACAAAGTCTGAAAGACTTCAACATGCATTTAGACAACTCTCTCAGTCATGTGATGTAATTCTTGGGGCTGTCCCATGCAGGGCCAGGAGTTTGGTTTTGATGATCCTCGTGGCTCCCTTCTAATTTAGTATATTCTATGATTCTGTATGTATTTATAGAACAATTACCTGCAGATTTAAACCAGTGTAGCAAGATGTGTTCTTCTAGAATTTCATCTTTGGGAAACTTCCCCTTGCTCAGCACTGATTCCTATCAATAATACCCTTAAGGAAATATATCCATCTTCCTCTTGCTTCCTCTGTAGGTTTGGGCTGGATTCTGTATGAATAATCCCTTTTTTCCAGAAAATGTCGAAGAATTTTTTTCTTTCAATACTATTAATCCAATGTTGTTTTCAGTTCCTTTTAAACAAAAAAATTACTTAATGGAGAAGTGGAAGGAAAATGTTATCATTTCCTCATAGTGAATTATACATATTGTCTTGGGAAATAGCATTTTTTTGAGTAATCAAGAAACAGGGGCTAGTGGTTAAATGTGTTTGAGATGAGCCTCTGTCATTTTTTTGCCCCCTGTTTAAATGAAGGTGGTGGCACGAGTTGTGAAGCCACTTTTTAACCAACCTAAAAGATTAATCTAAATATCCACAAAAAGAAAGAGCATTTCTTGGGGATGAGTTGGCAACCAAAATCTTAGTTGAAAAGGTTTATCAAGCCTAGCCATTCAATTACATTAATCCTTCTTAAATTCTTTTAATAAGGTAATTATTCCTATTATAAACTGGGAAAAATAAATCTGTGTGCAAAGTTGGATACAATGTAATCAATAATGAAACCTGCATCCTTCCTCTTTTGTTAATCACTCTTGAAACTCAAGGGAAAGAATAAAGCAGTATCAGTAACCATATATCAAATGCACAGATAAATAACATTATCCCTGGCCAAACCCATGCTGATGTTTTTCTGTCTAGATATTTGCTCTATAACTAATTGGACAGCCAATTCAACATCTTCATGAATAAGATAATTTAGGATGTTTTCTTACTGCTTAGAATCAATAAAAAAGAAAAACACTTTTTTATTTTAATTGATTTAATTAAATGTCTCACCATTTAACCTCAGAAACTAAATACACAAAATACTTTAGGGAATTACTTCCTATATTTTTTCCCTTTATGAGCAATGACTTTCTATTTCGCAGATTTTTCAATTGCATTTGCATTTTTTTATTTTTTAACAGCTTCTTTGAACCTCATCAGCCTGTATAAAGTTGCATTTGTCAAAGGTATTTTATTTGTCCTTACTGAAAACATGACATCCACTTTCTGTCTGCATTACATACACAGTACATCCCAAATACATGACTTAATGTCTATCTCTATTAAATTTCACAAGGTTTCTGTTAATCCACTTTCTAGCCTGTTCAGGTCCCTCTGAATAACATTCATGCCCTCCCATATTGAGTACTCTGCAAAATTTGGTGTTTTCCTCCTGGAATACACTCATCCCACAAAGCATTAATAAAACGTTTTGCCCCATTATTGATACTCAAAGGAAAACCCTGTTAACTGACCTCCAGCTGGACTTTGTACCTGCTGATTACGACTTCTGAATTCTGATTGCCAGCCCACGCTTATCCATGTCACCAGAAGTCTCATCATAAAAGACTATGTCATTACTGAAGCACAGTTTTCTCTTGACAAACCTATGCTGACTGTTCACTACTACCTGACTCTTTTTCAGGTGCCAGAAAATGGCTTTTAGAAGATTTGCTCCATCACCTTCCCAGGGGCAGAGGTGGGGTTTATTGGCACAGCGGTAGGTGGATATGATGTTTCCATGTCAAAGTTTTAGTACTGGGGTCCTGCAGAGGTCGTACTCGTGAGAAGAGAACAGAAGTTGCCTATATCTTGGAGAAAGCCAGCTCCAGACAGCTCTAAGATGAACCTGCCACTGGCCAAAGCTGGGTCAGTCAGTGTCTCTAGCAAAATACTTAAGAAAGGGTAAAAATTGTCTATCAACAGCTCACAGAGAGAGGAGTGAGAATATATGAGACAAACAGCTCCGCAGACACCAAAGTCAGTGAAGAACTAAAAAACCAGTCAACTAGGGCTTAAATCTTTCATCATCAACAGACAAACCATCCTCATGGACAAACTGTCCCTAAGTTGTCTAGACATGAAGAACTTTCTATCTGAAAATAGAAATATCCATGTGTCTTCATCTTTATCTGAAACCTGTGGGTTCTAGCCACTGCTGGGATGGGATCTCCATGTCATTAAAACAGGAAGCATGGTATCTGCAGTGTCAGTAGCTGCCTTGTGAATTAAGGCAAGAAAAAGACCAAACAAAAAAGACACCTGCCCTCCACCCAATTTATTCTTGTAATATACATGTGGGTAATAATAATAATAATAATAATAATAATAATAATAATAATAATAATAATAATCATGTTGCATCAAGAATAAAAGAGGTAATGAATGTGATGAACACACCTAAATTTGAGTTTCTGCAGAAGCAGCCTAAGACCTTATACATCCAAGTTAACTCTACCTTGAGGAATCATATAAGACCATACATGAAAGTAGTGAATTGTTAGAGAGGTGATGTTGCCTGAAAGTTGCTGATCTAAACCAGTTAAACAGTGTCAAATCTGATGAATGACTACCATCTAAAGCAAAACCTTCATGGTGAGACTGGGATATCAACTTTCCTATCTAACTGGTTAAATGACACAAAAGTTTATATGCATGTAAATGAGCACAGATACAAACTGAAAATTCAAATTTACAATATAACTTTTCATAGTCACGTGAAAACCAGATGACAGAGTACCTCCCAGAGGTTTTAATATGAAACTGGGTAGATTTATATTGGACATAGGGAAGACATTTTTATGATGAGGGTTGTGAGATGCTGGAAAAGGTTGCCCAGAGAAGCTGTGGAAACCCCAGCCTCTGGAGGTGTTCAAGGCCATGTTGAATGGGGATTTGAGAAAACAGATCTTCTGAAAGATGTCCCTACCTCTGGCAGGTGGGTGGGAACTTTAAAGTCCCTTCCATCACAAACCATTCTGTGATTCATACTCTGAATCTACAAAACTTCAGGCAATTTGTGGTTTGTTTGTTTGTTTGTTTAGTGGGTTTGGTTTGTTTGAGTGTTTGTGGGTATGGTTTGTTTGCTATCAAGCCTCTAAAAAGTTCCTTTGTTTTGAAAAGATTTGGGTTGTTTATGACAAAACGCATTTCCATTAAATCTGACCAGCTACAAGTACACAACCTTGATGCAGAGAGGATAGCTAGGTGTTTTTATATTTACCTACCAGTTGTGGTACACTATATGGATGGGAAAATGGCAAATACTAGAATAAATGATACAATTATCTGCAAAAATCAACTAGCAAAGCAAAAATGCAGCTCTAACTGGTGGATCAAAGGCCTCTTTTGTGACAGATAACATTCTGAAAAGAAATGTATAGAGACTAGAAGAATGAGATTTTCTTCAGCTGGAAGCATTCCAAACTGATATATTAGGTCATTTTCAATACCCAAGTTGGATTACTGTTTGCCATAATCCTCAGAAGAAAGAGATACTTCAGAGATATGTTGAAGGAAAAATTACAGTGGAACTTTGAGAAACAAAAGAACAAAGAAAAATCAACATTACTAATACGAAGCAGATATCTAACAGCCCTTTTGTCTGAATACTGAAGTTTATCAAAACATGAGGCTAAGAAGATGAATAAAGAATTGCAGATGGGGGGAGGCGGAATCAAACTTTTCCTATGCCTGCCTTCTCTGCTAGATTTAGCACTAGTTACAGATTTAACCTATAATGTGTGAGACTGCATATGAAAAAAGAACATAAATTTGTAACAATTTATAAATGTAGCTAGAAAGCTTTTCTGGCATCTGAAATTTTAGTGAAAAAAGAACTGAGATAATTGAATAATTTAAAATTAATTGTAAAATCACTAGGAAAAATGTTTAGAGTAAGGGCAGCAGGAAGGATAATGATGGAAGTCTGATTTGAAAGTCTGCCACGGTTTTTATGATAAGTGATTTTTCATGAAAATATATTTCAACATTTCAGCCCAGATAATCAGTCTGAATAACTGACACTATACTTTCAACCCTAGGAAATACCAGTATAGGTAAAAAAGGCACCAAAATAATAACTTTTAATTTAAAACACAATTATGAATAATAGGGGAATAAATCAAAATAACAAATCCTGTCCCCCAAAACAAACAAGCCAACAAACAAATCACAAAAAAAAACCCCAAAAAACCCAACACCACACCAAAATTCTTTGTCTCTGTATCCTTTTGAATTCCAGAGTTACTCTGAAATTTTGCTTTGCTAAGATGAGGTTCAAACTCAGAGCTAAATCTGATGAAAATAAAAAGTGGAAAATTATCTTAAAAGTAAAGCAAGTTAACAAGGATCATTGGAGGGTTTCAAGAATAATGTTAGATTCTATAAAGAAAGCCCTCAAACTATTTTGTTTCTGTGATTGGCAGCTTGATTTTATCTGGCAGAGAACTACCATTTGCTTAAAAAATTGATTAGCTTTACAAGGAGGAAGAAGAAGAATGACAAGCTTCTTAATTTTCTTAATGCATTTTATTTTTATTTTTTTATTTCTTGCATGGTTTAGAATTCACGTATTGCAACCTTGAAATTTTATTCTGGTCTTAAGGTGTAATTTAGCTGAACCAAGTGTGCAGAGATGTAACTATTAAATTAAATTGTCTAAGAATATAACAAGAAATTGAACTTTCTCAAATGTAATCTGAAATCATCTGAGGATGAAGAAAAATGCTAGAATAAAATAGTTGATTTTTAAAAATGTAATTATGTATCGTTTTCTTATTTCAAGTCTCAGAATTAGTGCTTTATAAATATTTACCTATCAGTATGATCAATAGCACGGCTGAATTCAAATAAAGTAAGAAAACCCTCCAGGATAATGAGCATCTAAAAATATAGAAATTCATGGATGTAACCCATATGTTCAATAGCAATAGAAAGAACTAGAGAAAGTATCACTCTCCTCAGATCAAAAGGAGGAAGAAATGTATTGAAAAACCTATAGATGAACCCATTGTAATAAGTAGGAGTTTAGTCTGGAAAATAGTGAAAGGAACAAATAATTTAATACAGACAGGATAAGACAGAGATGCAGTAGAAAATGTAGAAATAGAAGAGAAATCCTAAGTTTCATGTCCATAAATGGAAACAACAAAAGTAAGCAAGTTATTAAAAAAGGAAATATGCATTTTTATATAATGTTCCTAGAAGTAGACTTAATAAATATTCCTACTTCATAAGCATGTAAGGAAAATACCCTTCAAAATTACTTAAAAAATAAAGTTAGTGATGGGTAGGGTTTTTTGTTTGGGGTTGTATTTTTTTCAGGGGAAGTTCTGTGTGAAAAAGGAAGACATATTAAGACTGAAAATATTTGTTTTATGTTAGTTAAATTTTAAATTATCAAATGCCAGATTCAACATTACTGTCATCCACCATTAAGTCAATAAAATGGGTCTACTGTGTCTCTCATTAGAGCATCATATTTCCTAAATATTATGACTGATTTTTTTTTACCTAGTAGAAAACTCTGATATTATTATTCAAATATTTCTACTTTTTTGAGTCTTGGGCACTCATTTTTCCTCCATAATCCAGTAGTTATCAGGAGTTTATTTTCTTAAGTGTCAGATTAATATTATTGGTGTATGCAAGGTAAAATCTGCATCCAATATAGTAGACTTTTTCATGTGTTTTGCTCTTCAGTGGAAACTTTGTGCTTTGGATATATGTTGCTTTGCAAGATGGCAGCTGAAAAATAAAAGAAGGTAACTTTCAATACTAGTTAAAACATGAAAGTTTGATAAAAGTAGATTTGGTCTGGGCTTTTTTGTTTGTTTGTTTGTTTGTTTGTCTGTTTTTCTATGTCACATATAATAAAATTAAAACTTGTGCACACAGTTTGAATTAATAGTGACCTTACTCGCTGAGGTACAAACCTGTATGTTTCAGCAAAATGAAACTCTCTCTTGGAATCTCTTATTCTTGGACAGAGTTGTTCAAGTGAACTCCTAGGCACAGACACTATTTAAATTACTTTATACTTAAACTTTGCTTAAGATTGCAGCACCACTCAGTTGTTTGAAGGTTCAAATGCAAAGGTAGGTGCTTCTTTTTCCCACCTCCCACTGGGGAGCTTATTTCATACAGGGCCTGAAGCTGCCCCCTATAACAATGCACTTGGTAAAATAAAGAAGATGTCTCTCAAGTTACCTGTTTTGCTCTCCTCTTGAACCTTATGACTGAGACACACAGATTAAGTGAAAAGAAATAAAGAGGGACCCTGGGGAAAGGTGAAAAGAACAAGGAATTTGGTAAAGTTAGAGGACCTATAGATTCACAGACAGGTCATAGAAGCTGTATAAGGATAAAAAGTGTAGATGTTCAAAGTGATGTTTGAAGATGTAGGAAAGGTAGGGAAAAAGGAAGATGCTAGTTCATAGTGGTTACTTACATGAACGAGATAGCTACCATTGGGTAGAAGTAGAGGGTAATAAAGACAGAACTTAAGAGTGGTTTCAGAGAACCATGATACTATAAGAAATGTCACCTGTTATTGCAATTTGGTTTTTTTGATTAATAGCACACATATTTAGTACACATTCATTGTAAAATGCATTGGTTTTATACTGTACATGCTATTCATCTTACCTAGTTTCAGAAGTCTAAAAGTTAGCCGTTAAAGTGTCACAAAATCATCAAATGTCCACTTAAAGTCAATGAAGAAAAATAATCATGACTGAAGTGTAATTTAGATGTTCTATTTTGAATAGCTATCGTAGAATGATACAAATCACCTTTTGGAAGTCTTAAGCTTTTTAAAATGCAAAATTAGGCCAGAGGAATTTTATCTAAGGAAACAAACTCTTTAAACAGGTAAATTAGGGGGATAGTTTAGTAAGTAACTAAATAAAATTGGGTCAAATCAACTCCGTTAAAGCTAAAAGTAAGAATTTCTGTACCTCCTTGGTGATCAACATTTACTATTTAATCTGAGATGTGGACAGATAATTCTTTCCACAGAAAGTCTTTTTTATTTCATGATGTGTTTTCATTCTGCTGTAAAAAAAAAATAAAAGCTTTAAATATGAAGCAGTGAATAACCCAGGTGACCAACCTAAAGGAGCTCGGACTTCACGATAGAATTTTATGTAAGTATGGGCAGATTTGCATTTCATTTCTATAAGGAATAGTGGCTAAAGACTTTCAGAGTGATTTTTCTGCTCATCAACACTGAACATGCTGAACCCCAGTGTGCTCGGGTACCAGGTACCCATCAAAGCCATTCTGTGACTCCCCTCCTCCACTGGACAGTGGGACAGAAAAAAAAAAGAATCATGAGCTAAGGACAAGGAGAGATCCCTCATCAATCACTGTCACAGGCAAAACACACTTGCCTTTTGGAGATTAGTTTAATTTTATCACCAATCAAAATCAGAGTAATGAAAAATAAAAGGCAAATCTTAGTTCTCCCTCCCCCAATCAATCCCAATTTCTCTATCTGCTCTGTCCCAGTGGTATGTGGGGGTGGCAAATGGTGGTTGCAGTCATTTCCTCACATTTGCAGTCACCAGTGAGTTCATAATCAGTTTCTGCCACTCATTCCTCCTTCAGGGGAGGACTCATCACACCCTTCTTCTACTCCACTGTTGGGTCCCTCCTATGGGAGATAGTCTTCCCTGAAGTTCTCCAACCTGGGTCCTTCCCTCGTTCATGAACTTCTCCACCATGGGTCCCTCTCAGGGACCTTCTCCAGCCTTCCCTCCTCTCTCCATAGGGCCACAGGTCCTGCTGGGAATCTACTCCAGTGTGGGCTTCCCATCAGGTAATAGCCTTCCTCAGGCATCTGATCTAACATGGGATCCTCTACAGGCTGCAGATGAATATCTGCTCCCCCATGGACTTCCCTGGGCTGTAGAGGGACAGTCGATTTCACCATGATCTTCACACACAGCAGGGGAATCTCTCATTTGGCAGCTGGAGCACCTTCTCTCCCTCCTGTTTCACTAACCTTGGTGTCTGCAAGGTTGTTTCTTTCATATATTCTCACTCTCTTCAGGAAGTTTCTTCTTCAATTTTTAATACCTCTGTTTTTCTAACTTCATCATCGCAGAGGTGCTGCCACCATCACCAATGGGCTCAGCCTTGAAGTCAGATGGCACTGAGTCTTTCAGATACAGGGGAAGTTCCTGACAACTTTTCACAGAAAAAATCCCTGCATTCCCTCCAACCAGAACCTTGCAACACAAACCTACTGCCTAATAGTGTAAAAGCAATGGGACTACCTGTATTGTAGATCAGTGTAAAAAAAAGTTAGAAGAATTATGCTTCTAGGCATAATCATGCAGAAAAATATTGTTTCTCTCTTTCAACCCTATAAGCTGATGTGGATACAAGGAACAGTCTTGTCATATCAAATATCTAGTGACAATGCCATCCAATCCGGAGTACAAAGACAGGTTTGTTGAGCTATTTCCCATTTACAATTCTTCTTGACCCTCAAAGCATGGATGTGTGAGCAATGGGAGCAAATCTGCACTTGGTATATTTGTAAATTTCCCAAAGAGTTTACACAAGGAGCCATGTTCTTAATGTCATGGTCTGAAATATGTATCCTCATAATGAGAAATTTTGAAAAGGTTTCTGATGAAGAAGCAAAGACAGGAAGAATAAAGAGACTGTACTTGGATGGGACTTATTATCTTGCACTACCTCCACCTCATTTGCAAGAAGAATGCTTGTCTTTTCCAGTGTCCCATGCAGGAATAGTGTTTGGCTTTGCAGTCTCTTTCACCACAGTGGTAGTGCTGTCAGAGTACTGCCAGTCAAGATTCTTGAGGATTCTGGGGACTTTTGTTGTTATTGTTGTTTTGTCTGGGGGTTTTGGGGGGTTTTATTTGTTTTGTTGATGTTATTTTTTGTTTGTTTTTTTTCTGTTTCTTCTACTTTAAAATTATTTGATGATTGTAGTGCAGCAACAAGAAAAGGCAAAACTTTGCATCCCTACAATACAAGACTAAAAAATAGGTGTGCGAAGTAACTTAGCACTGATAGATGTTGACTAAGCCTCTGCTATATAAAAACCTTGAAAAAAATATTATAAAAGTGTATTCATTGATTCTCCACTCTTGTAAAGAAAGCAGAAAACTGAAAAATGGAAATTCCCTTTGTTTCTCATGCCTAGTTTGTGCAGAAAAAGAAGAAATTTGCACTATGTGGAAGGATACCATGTGTTTTCATTCTATTGAAATCCATATTTCAAGGATTTTTTCCTTGTAAAAACATTGTGACTGCAATACTGACAAGGTCAATGTCAGGTTGCATTTTCTGCCATACAAGTATCACTCAGGCAAATTAGTTTTGCCGTAGGGGCTAGCCTAAGATGCCCACCTCGTTTTCTGAAACATTTTCTTTCCTGAATCAGCATTTCTTTTGTTCATAATGCGCATCCTATCGGTTTCTGTCCTTTCCTTGCCATGTCTTTATCTGGAGAAATAAATCTGCTTTTTTTTTTCTTTTAATTTAAGATACCTACTAGACTCTCCTTATCCCCATTTAAGTTTTCCTTTTAATTCAGTTACCATAACAACACATCTGTTAAATATGGGGCGTTGCAATCACAACCTTACAAATGAGAAATTTATGCATGGTGATTACATGCATAGAAACAGATTCCTGGGAACACAGCAGAGACAAGGTACTTCCTGATTGTCTTTTGGCTCAAAATCATTTAATGGTCAGCTATATGAAGTTTACTCTCAGTCGTTTTGCAGACAACACCTAGCTGCGTGACAGTGTTGATCTGCTGGAGAGTAGGAAGGCTCTGCAGAGGGATCTGGATACTCTGGATTAATGGGTCAGGGCAACAAGTATCAGGTTCAATAAGGTGAACAGCTGGGTCCTAAACTTAAATCACAACAACCTCATGTAGGGCTACAGACTCAGGGAAGAGCAGCTGGAATGTTGCCTGGCAGAATAGAACCTGGTGGTGCTGGTAAACCGTGGCTGAGTATGAGCCAGGTGAGATAGAAGGCCAATGGCACCCTGGCCTGTATCAGCAACAGTGTGTCCAGCAGGACCAGGAAAGTCATTGTCCTGATGTACTTGGCACTGGTGAAGCCACACCTCAAGCCCTGTGTTATGTTCTGAGCCTCTCGCTACAAGAAAAATAGGGAGGTGCTGGAGCAGCTCCAGAGAAGGACAACAAAGCTGGTCAAGGGACTGCACAAATGCAAGCATAATGATTGCTTGAGGAGACTGAGGTTGTTTAGCCAGGAGAAGAGAGTACCTGAAAGGAGGTTTTAAGAAGGTTAGGGTCAGCCTATTCTCTAAAAGAACAAGTTACATGAGGAAATGTTACACGAGTTACCCAAGGGAAAGTACAGATTCAATATTAGAAAAATTTAAAAATCACTGAAGCAGTGATTAAGCATTGAACAAGCTGCCCAGGGAGATGATTGAGTAATCTGAAAGCATTCAAGAAATGAATGGAAGCGCTATGCTTAATGCTTAGTCTAGTTTTTGTGCTATGGTCTAGATGACAAGGTGATATTCAGCCAAATGTTTGACTTGATAATCTTGGAGTTATTTTCGAACCTTAATTGTTCTATATTTCTATTCTATTAGCATTTTGGCTAACCCCCCAAAATTGTTACATGTGAAAGTAACATTTTTTGCTTAATTCAATGGCACAGACTTGGAGAATGTTCTCACAGAGAGCAATAACTGGCAGAATACTGTTGACTACTACTGGGTCATGTTTTCTCTCAAAAGATGAGAAGAAAAAACATGAAGAGTAAGGCTAAAACAGTTTGTTAGGATATGGGTTTGAGAAAGGGATCTGCTTTGTGAAGAAGAGTCTGAAGTTAATGAGGACAAAATAAGGAAGTCAGAAGAAGGAGGAACAATCCAAAAAAGCCAAAGTCATTTGGCAAGGCAATAAATGGAGTGCGAGAAAAAAATCAAGATTTAGGCAAATTGAGAGAAAAACGCATACTTAAAACCAATGTATTTTGGAATTTTTTAAACTTTGATTAAGTATGATATTAAATTACATTAAAGAATGTCTTTTTCTATCGGAAGACAAGCCTTGAATGACTAATCTCTGATCACCACAGGGAATGTTGTGGCTTATGTTGTTTTTTTTCAAACTAGACCTACTTGACTAGCTGCATATGTGCAGTCGTTTTATACAAATTCAGCTGTAAACATTTTTAGGCTATAAGATGCAATGCTTAATGAAGAGAATTTAAGTATGAGAGCCCTTGGTTATGAGTTTGTGGATTTTATTGAATAAATAATTTCAGCAGAGAAACTATACAAATGTACACAGCTTTGATTATCACAGATAAGGGTAATTTACTATATTTGCAAGAAAGATCTATTTTTTAAATATTTGATAGCAGGTTTCACTTTGGAATCTATGGAAACAGAAAAATGCTGAGATACAGAGATGATTTTAGTGTTTCTGCCTCATGAAATGCATTAAACACAGCCATAAAGGTCACCATTTACGTGGCTAAAGTTTTACAATCTATCTGATATTCATGTGGTCTCTGGGTCACATCTAGCCTCTCTAAAGCAAAAGAATTCTTGATAATATACAAATTAACCCAGTCACGCTTTCTGCAAAGTGCTCCCCTGTGGAATTAGGGAAGATAGCAAGCCCAAGGATTAGGAGAAATATTGTGACCCAAAAAGCAGAGTGTTTCTAAGAGAAGGAATCACAGAATCACAGAATAGTTAGGGACAGAAGGGACCTCTAAGGATCATAAAACTCAGTGTTCTCCCAGCCATGTAGAATTAAGAAATGCTTACATGCCAAAATTAAAAACTACTACTATCCCTTGTAATCACTGGAAAACTGTGGGGAAAAGACATTTTTATTTGTACTGACTCCAAAGTATTTGTATTCATGATATAACAATATAAAATATTTTATATTATATATAATAATATAATACAATAAAATACTGTATTGTTATATAACATGAATTAGAGTAAATAGATGAGAATTTAAGTGTGGCAATAAGCCTTAACTTCCAGATAATACTGCACATGTTACACACAAAAGGTGACTGTGAAGGGTAAGGAAACAAGTAAGTCTGAATGTAAGAAACAATGCATGACTATTTTAGCACACATAGGAGTTTATATTTTTGATTGGTGTTGTACCCATGGGCTATGCTCAGTCCTCGATGATGAATTTTGCTGGCATAATCTGTAACTTCCAATGCTGGTGTGCACCACAATGTTAGAACATTACAGAGAAACTAAATTCACTTCTACTATCCTTTCTCTTCTTCATCATATTTGAAGCTCAAGGTAACAGCCATACATAAGTGCCTATTCAGAGGCCATCTAGCAGGGCACGAACAAAAGACATCATAGCAGTCTGGTTTCCACCCTAGACACTGACAATTCCCAAATGGTGTTTATAGCCACTGTGACAAATTAGAATTTGACAACATAGGACGGGGAGGAGTAGAAAAAATGCTTCTGACTTAGTGAGACGTTTTTGCTAAAAAAATGACCGCATAATTTCTATGGTATGCTGCTAATCATATGTGTCTGTCCTAATGCCTATTCTGAAGGAAGCAAAATATTTCTTACCAGGGAAAATAAATCAAATCAAGCATTAGAATAATGCAATAGTAACAATAAAAGAAGTTTATAGAGACTTTGAGAAGAGGAAGATTACCAATTACTTGAAAAAATATCTTAATGAAATATTTTGAAAATAGGGAAAAAAGCTAGGAAATGAAGTCAGTAATGTGTGCAGAAATATAGCTACAAATGCTAACAGGAACAAAAGTTGTTCATTGGAATGTAAAAAAATATACGTTTCAGCTACACTAGACTTAAAATGCCTAATAGTATAGTTTTCAAAGAAATCTTTTTAAATTAATCACATATATTAAATGCCAAAAAAGGGACGGTTTCCAGGAACTTTAGCAATAATATTTTCTTATATTGTTATATTTGAGTAATTTTTATTTTCTTCATCTAACTTTCCTTTCATTTTTTTAAGTAGAAAAGCTCCAAATTATATTTTAAATGCAGACAGTTTTCTTCATTAATTAAATGTTCTACAATAGAATTAATAAATAAATATTGTGACTATTTTATATAAGCAATGGACAAATCATTCATGAGATTAAAAAAATAAAGCAAAGTAAAAGGAAGTTTTTGGAATTCAAAATTTAAAATTTGTGTTCCTTTGAAAATAAATTTATGTGGATGTGAACAAGTAATTTTTTGCTTCCCTGTATTGCTTTCTTGCTTTCTCTTGTTTGTTTGCTTACTGGTTTGCTTTCTTGTTTTTTGCTTTCTCTTCTACATAGCTTTGTTAGGAAATAAGGAGTACTTTAGGAAAACTAATTCAGAAAAACTATGGTTCGACATTCTGTTTTAATAAAGATTGATCTAAAAATGTATTCTATTCATACTTCTTTGCAAGATATAGGACCTAGATTTCAATGGCATATTTCAAATATGTTGTTTACTTAACAAGGAGACTGGAGTAGTGACACTAAGCCATCTTCTTAAATGTAATTGCATTAGGGATATTAATTTTCAAATATTGGTGCAAAAATCCCCCCCCCACACCTTTTTTTTTTTTTTTTTGTCCTCTCATTAGATGTTTACTTTTATTTTTGTATCAAATTGGTAGCTACATTTGGTTTTGTATCTCAATATTCTGTGTGGAAGCAGAAAAGATTTTTCAAACTAAAATAACCAGTGCTGTGGTGGGACAAGACCTGGTCAATACTTTTGTTATCTTTAGTCAGTTAAATGCAGAATGGTTTAGAATTGACAATATTTACCATAATACACTTAGAATGTATGTTTTATTTTCAAATCACCTTTTTGATGTTTTATATGTCTAATTATATATTTAATTTGTATTTATACAAAATAAGTATGTATTTTTTATCTATATGGAAAGGTAAATATTAAACTGATCTTTTGAGAACCTTGAATTCTGAGGGAGGTGGAATAGTTTGCTGATTTATATATCCATCTGAATCACACAATGGTATTGATTGTGCATAAAATTGCAGTACTTTGAAAGATTTTACAGGACCTCTACATTTTTTCTAAATTCTAAATAAACTAATGTATCAACATGTTTAAAATACTCCTCAGAGTAATCCTTAACAGGAGAGCTAAGGACACAAAGGACAAATTTGCAGGAACTATTTAATTTTAAAGATAAAAGTGATACTTTAATAAATAATACATTATATAAATGAGCCACTGCATCTGATAGTTCTACCATAGTCATATTCAAGGAAATGCACCTTTTCATTAATCGCTGAATGAACTGCAGCCCAAGTACATTCACTATTTTTATGTGGGTACTTGCAGAACCTTCATCACCACAGCAGCTTGACATTAATACCTTTACCCTTATGATACCTCTGCAAGGTACACCCCTTTCAAAGAGAAGAGCTGACTGAAATAGAGAGTAACTAAATTACCAAATATCAAAGTGGAACCTTGTAGCTAAACTCCCATGCTTACAAGTCTTCTGAGTCACACACTCATGCCTTAATCAGAATGTCACTTTCACCTGCCGCTGAAAATGCCCCTTCACACACTGCAGAAATGCAGACTAGCAATGCTTTTAGAAAACAGATTGCAAAATTTGTCATGTTTTTGGAAAAAAAAAAAAAAATTCCCATCTTCCCTCTTCTTGTGTATATTTCCTTATTGAAATTATAATAATTTATGAAGAAATGACTGTTTAAATTAATTTTCCACTTCAAAAATATTTTTAAAGAAAGTTTAAAAATTATTGAAGCAGCACATTTTAGCATCTTGCTAAGGGGAAAAGAAGACTGTTCATCTTAAGAAAACCAAGTTTTAACATATTGATTATAATTAACAAATTAAAAAAAAAGGAAGAAATTTAAAAAACATTAGCTTGACTAATTTTGTCATTTCCAAAGAGAGAAGCAGCATTTATGATTTTTTCAAGGTTCTTATAATTTTAATGGGATGCCTAAATGCTCATATCTCCATAATACTTTGAAATAGAAAAACTATTTTCTATTAAGCTCTAACTAAAAATTCAATTCCCTTCCCTCTATTCCCACTCCCATTTCCCACTCTGTTCACTCCCCCACCAAGAAAATCACATATTTGAGCAAAGGAGTCTCTAACATCTACCTTTACTTCACCCCAGATTGTTAGAATCTTTTGAGTGGTTATTGCCTACAAACAAACCCAGAAAACCATGTGCTTAGGAATACAGTATGTGCTGCAAACAAATAAGTTGCTACTTGATATATCTGTCCGTACTGAAGTATGTGTGATTTATCTATTGTTTTATAACTTTCTTTTTTTTTTTTTTTTTTTTTTTTTTAAATATCTGGCTTCTTTCCTTTACCCTAGACTGCCACATTTTCTCTGCGGATGTCAGATAGGCACAGACCTATGTAATCACTACTACAGCACTGATTAGTTGGAGGAACTAAGGTGCTTCTTCAGAAATGCCAGGATGTTCTAAACATCTACTTGTCGTGATGGGGCTACTCACATACACTTTCAAAACGTTAAAGTTCCACTTGCTTGAAGAAATTAAAGAGAGAAGACAGTAATTGCAGAGTTATCAGCATGGGTTTCTACAAAGCTCTAAGATCAAGGATATTGATTTAAAGACTACAGGGAAGCAAACTGAGATAGAACAGACAGACATTTGGAAATGAAAAGTCACTGCATCAAAAAAGTTTTCTAAACTTATTTTCTGGTTGCCGACTCTATATATGCCCTATGCTAACAGATACAGAAAAAAATACTTTTTCTCAAATTAGCCACGTTTGATAATGTACTAATTCTTTTACTGATAATCCCTAGCTTAGAGAAATCATAGAAGTGAGGTAAAAGTCTGACAAGAGGAAATATTTTATTAATAAAATACTTAAGAGCAGTAAAATGCACTTCCCCTGTTACTTTTCTGAGAGGAGACAAGGAATGATAGAGAACCAGCAAATTAAGAATTTGCAACAAATATTTTACCAAGTTTTTTAACCTAAACATTGCCTTCAATTAGACTTTAGTCACTTTCTAAGGTGACTCAATCAGGTATCAATCTTTGTAATGTACTTAATTTAAAAGACCTCTACTCTTATTATTGTCAAAAGACATCACATTTTACACTGAATAGGCAAACTTGCTTAACAAGACACTCAGGCACAAGGTCATAAAACTTGGTGCATACATAAAGAGTATTCTGTCCTATTGAAATTTGAGCAAGTAATGGTATTTAAACAGTATTTAGAATTGGGAAAAAACTTGCTTTTTGAACTTCTAAATATTGCAGACTGTAATGAAATAGCTGGAAAAATATTAAAGAAAGCTGCAGATGGCTCCACCATGAGTGATCTGGATCCTTTTTGACACTGAGATGGCATATAGCTTGTCACTGCCTTAGTTTTCTTTAAGTGATGTCACGCCTCTACAGTAGCTACTGCAGTGGTACAGGTATGGAACTATATTCCTTCTAGGGTGTGGATGAAGTTCAAAGAAAAACTGTATTTTATTTCCTTCCATCAAACATGAAAGTTTCTGGTGTATTTTCAATGAGCAAGCAAAGGGCCAAATTCTAACCTAAGATCTGCATATTCTACATTGCATTTGATAATATTGCAGCTTAATGGTACTTGGTCTTCTGTCTAACATGGTATTTTAAAGTGTACATTTAGCATGTGTTCTAATATAGATATATAGAGAGAGCAGTAGCACAGAGTATAAAGGCTTGAGGGATCAACAACACAAAATCAACATCCTATAGAAAATAGAGCATTCAAAGTAGGAGACTTATTCAAAGCAGGCAAGATCCTCATTAAACAACTTTTTTGTTGTTGTTTTCTGATGTAGAGAAACAAATGTTTCCTTATTAACAGGGACAGAACTAATTTTATAATTAAGGCATACACATAATTCACGACTCTGTGCAAACACATTGGTGTTTAAATGTGGACCTACAGCTTGTGTATGCAAACATGAGGTCTCTTGAAAGCAGTCAGCTTAGAAATTAATAGCAGCATACAAGAATAGCTGCCTTACTTCCTAATTTCCTTGAACAAAGAGTAACTTCTGAACCCTGAGACTATAATGCACCAGACATTATCCTCTGAATACTTATCCAGTATTTCAGAGCACACTTACTCTGGCATATGTGTTGTCATGGATAGACTGCCAGAAGTTCCAAGGTTTGGATGGTTAGCTGGTTTGACTTTTTCCTTATATAATTATATGAACCTCTGTAGCACTTCTGAAGTGAAAAAAAAAAAAAAAAAAAGTCTAGCCTGGAATAGTGCCAACCTTCTTTGAAGTAGAGTTAGAACAATCTTAATCTTAGACACTGTGAAATGCTGTCGCCATATAATGACGTTTTGAAAATGTAAGTAATTTTCATAACAGTAGGGGAATAAATGCTGAACGCTGCACATCAAGGTCCATTGCATTTTGCATAGTAAATAAGGATATCTGTGTATTCCTGCACCATGCAATGCAGTTCCATGTAATGAATGTCCAAACAGCCTAGTACATATCTTACAAACTGTGTAGTATTAGATAGAGATATACACTTGGGTTTTGGCATCAGCACAGTCTCCTAACAGGATTATTTGGCTCTGGCACAGCACGATGTTGGCACAACAGTGCTGCTTCTTGTTCCAGATTTGTCTTGTGCTGGGCTAGCTTGAACATCTCTGTATGGAACTGAGTGATGCAGTGTGGATCTGTATGTGTCATGAACCCACTCTTGATTTCTTGTACAACTAAGTGCAGCTTTTTAAGTCATGTAACAATTTTGCTATTACACTGCACCTGATTTTAACATATTTATTTATACAAACTGAAATTAATTATTATGTGGTGGCTGATAATGGGCTTCCAGCAGAAACCTCTGTTAGAGGATTTTTCACCCAAACATTAACTTCATTAGAAAGATTCATCAGAATGAATCAACACTCACCCCAAATGAAGGTGAGTTAATTTTTCATTTATTTAAAAAATGAAAACAAAAGATGTAAGGGTTTTTTTTGTTTTGTTTTGTTTTGTTTGTTTTTTGTAATCTATGGCTGTATCTGCTTTGACACGCTTTTTTTATTATTTGGGTGGAAGCTAATTGAAAATTTTCCACTTCTTTTTCTCCCCATAGAATAATAGCAATCCATAGGGGAGAGAAAAAAAATCAAAGTAAAACCACATGCAGACCATTTTACTGAAATTAAAAAAACCCCCCACCAGCCAATACTGCATATTGTGAATAAAAGTATGGTCATATAAACAGGATACCTTTAAGGTGTTTGTGTAGTTAATAGCAAAAGATAAGTCAGACGACTAACTATTCTTTAACAGCATCCAGATGCAAATTTTTACCATCTTTAAGGTGGCTGATATGTGAGCATAGATTAATAAACTCTATCACATTTACTATATAGCTGGATTGCTAAAGCTTCCTTTATTTGCAATTAGATATAGCACATATTTAATATGTTATTGATTCAGACTTTTGCTTACCTTGTGTTGTTATAGTAGCTGCATGCTAAAAGTGAGACCTTGACTAGACCTTCACATACAATTTGCAATCTATTCCTGGTTATCTTATTGACTGGTCATTATGTTTGGATCAATCATCATAATCCTGACTAAATGGCATCATACTCAATTTACCAGGCTGAATGTAAAATACGCCAATCTTTCCCTAGATTGCAGTGTTGGACAGAAAGACTGAGGTTTACAGTTTTGTTGTTGATTACTGAGTTCCATTAAGGTCTGGTAGCTATGCCACTTCTCAGTGGATTTTCGGCTGATGAAATTTAGTCTTCTCATACTCTAAGATTCCTGGCAATTCTTGATAAAAATGAGGCACAAGCCTTGTTATAATCAATAGCCTCTAAAGCAACTTCTTTGTCGTTGCAAATGTCCATCAGCAAATAAATCCCAGTGTGACTGAGTGACTAAGACCTTATATATGGAGAAGTAGAAATTGTAAGTGTGATTTTAAATATGCAGCTGAACCTATCTGAATCAATAGTTCCAAATTTTGCCAGTTTTGGACAAAGCAGACTGAACTTAGAAATGCAATGGGCACTTCTTGTCGAAAACTAGGATTTGCATGACCATTGTTAATATGTTGTTAGATTCTTATCTCAAAGGGAAGCAGATAAAAAGATATATAATTTATAATTTAAGAACGGCCAGTGACTGAGGCATTCCTTTTATTTTACTATAAATATGAAGAGAAAATATATCTTTACTATTATATCTTCAACTCTTCACACTCAACAGGGTAATCTCCTCTCCTGATGACAATTTTACAATTCTTCAGTACCAATTTTATGAACAGGGAACTCCAGAAATGTCATGCAAGGGAGAATTATTCTTGTGCAAACAAATTTATAAAATACAGGTCTCAATGCAATTAAATATAATACATATTTTTAAACAAGATTTAAATCCACCAAAAGAGGCCTAATTCTTTCCAATGTTTGTTTTTTTGATTGTTTGGCTGATTTCTGACTCTTTAAATTTTGAGATTTGTAGCAGACAGTAAAGATTGTGGAAAAAAAGCATACCAAAACAACCTACACCAAACCCCATGTGATGGAATCATCAAAGGAGGGAATAGCAAATCGAATCAATAATAAAGGACTAGTATGAAAGCCCGGCAATTATTAGACATCTACACTTTTTCCTATCCTTACCTCTTCTTATAATTTCTGAGAATATGAAATGCACAATGCATAGGAAGTCTAATAAGCTTGTAAAAGTGGGGATTTTTTTGTTTTTGTTTTTTTTTTTTTTTAATTACTGAGATTTTACTGGTATTTAGCATCCTGTATATATGCATTTTAAAATGTTTGTCATGCCAAAACAATTGAATTCACTTATGTTCATTCAAAATATGTATTTTTTTCCTGTTTTGCTTGTGCTGCATGTGTTATAAGTTTACTCGTAATAGGACTATGGCATGAAGAAGCACCCATTTTACTGTGGAATGACAGAGTGATTATTTAATATAAATAATCCTGCCGGTGATAAGGAATCAAACAAATCAAAATAGTGTTTCTATTTTGAAGGCCTATCAACAAGCACTCTTTAACCTTTGTTAAACTCCTCATGTTTACTATGCATCAGCTTTAAAGATCTAGATAAATGAATTAATTCACCTTTATCCCCTTGAGAAACACTATTGATTTTTATGAAAATGAATTAAACATTCACTATCAATTAAGTTCTGTGTTTGCTTTTTTAGAAGAGCTATCTTCTCACTAAATGAGAAATTTACCTGCCAGCAAACACAATAGACTGTTGTGCTGTCCACATATTGGCATACATATTGGATAAACAAAACCCAATTACACTCCTGCTTATACTGCATCAAGATTTCACATTATGTACAGAACTCTTTTTTCAAGGAGCAAATGCCCAGCTAAATTGCATCATTTATCCTAGGTTTCTTTATTGTTTAAACACGTAGAAAATGAAGTTAGTGAGAAGCTTAGTCTTGTGAAAAAAATAATAAAGCATGAAAATAACAAACTCTTTTTATCTAGATGTAGTTTACATTTAATTTTTGTCCACCAACATAATTTCCTTTTTTTTTTTCTTACTATTATGTTCTGTGATTATTACTAAATTATTTTGACTTTGTATTAGGAAAATATTTTTTTTCCTACAGCTGACTTGGCAGCAGTTCTGAAAAGCTCTTTGGGACAAACCTGAGCCCTTCTTCCTATCTTTTCTCCCCTTTGATTTACACTGTTAAATTTGATGTTAGATGTCTCTTTTGTTTCTTATTCCCTTTGAAGTAGTAGTTTGTAGAAGGCTGGATGGAAACAAAAAACAAACAAACAAACAAACAAAAACCAGTATTCCTTTTGAGAGAAGCTGATTAATAAAAAAACATAGCCTGGAAAGAGACATCTTTCCAGAGCAGAAGATATATTACATGAATGACACAACTCTTATAACAAACAAGGTGGTAGTGTAAGATAGGAGTGACACATGCAAAGAATAGCTGAAGTAAAATCTTTTGGGATGAGTCTGTAGTGAAAATGGACACATATATAGATTGTTTTCAGAACTACTAAGATTTACAAATAAAGCTTTTAGTAAGTAACCTAAATAGTTTACTTTTTAACTTCGACATGTCTTGGACAACCATATTCTACCACCTATTTTCAGAACTTAGTTCCTTTTTGTATGTTACTTTATCTATAGTTCACGTACTGCATTTCTTGTTCCTTTAAACATTTCCATTAAAGCATTAAACAATGGAATTAGTAGGTTTCACAGCTTATTTGCTCACTTTTCAATATTCAGAGGCACATCTGAGAGAAATATTTTACTTGTGTTCTTGTGTTCTTGGGGTTTTATTTTTAACTGAATTAAGTGACAGATCTTGTTAAAGCAAAGGTGAGGAGACAATATGCAATAACAACAAGTAAAGGTTAATAACAGACATAATTTCCCTTTCCATAGGATTTCCAGTTGCTGAAAAAAAAAATTCTCCCCCAGAAAACCAGTCTTTTCCTTATTTGTCTACAAGTCCTATATCACACAGAGGTGCAGTCACTGACTTCAAGCTTAAAGATTTTTGCTGTCTTTCAGGGAATTTTGTAATACTTGAAACAGCACTATACCCTTTTACAACAGTATCAAGGAATTTCAGCAAGTTTAAGAAGATAAGCTAACAAATTTTGGGGTTCTGAAAGATGTCTGTGTGAATGATGAGATTCAGTTAGTCTCCGAACTTATTTGTTTTCAATTAGTTTTCAATATGTGAAATCTAAACTGGGTCATTCTCCCAATTAGTTCTTTCTGCCTTGGGGATATGTCCCATTCATGATTTAATCTGTGGGTTCTAGCTGTAACCATGAATCAGAAAAAAGAAAAAAAAAACTCTCACCTTTGCTCAGAATTGAAGTACATCAGCTCAAGAAGACATAGCAAAGATTCCTGCACATTTACGTACGTTCCAGGACTCTTTCAAAATCTTGGCTTTTCATTCATCTCAATCTATTAGCAACAACTCTGCATGAACCTAAATATAATTAGAAAAAATATTAAGTTGCTCACTTTAACTTTTTTTTTAAATAACAATCTATGGAGAAAACACATTTTTAAACATGCAAACCTTCACTGAAAGGTATTCCTTGGCCAAGTAAAATTTTAAGTAGTCAGAAAATTGCTCAAAACACCAGTTTTAAGATGTTTACAACTATAATCACTGATATATGACTGTTGCAATACTCTTCCTATCAAAACCAACAGCCACACTTACATGAGAGTTAATAAAATGTTTTATTTCACAGGGTATCAACTTAAGGAAGACAAACCTTTATAAAGACATTTTTGGAGGTGTGGTCCTTTCTTTTATGCCTTCCACCCTTCCCTCTAGAATTGATTCAACGTCATTAGCTTCAGATTCTCCTATTCTTTTTGATTTTTATGACTGCAGAAGGTAGAAAAAAAAGCCAGACTAATCAAAAATCACACTACTGTGATTGTCTCCTTAATCTATAGTGGAGATCTTTTTAAAAGGAGTGTTAAACAAGGTAAAAAAATAAATCTGGTCATGGAGACAAACAAAATAAACACATTCTTGGTACATCTCTTTTATCACTTTGTAGAATCACATAGAAATTAATCAGAGACAAATCACTTATTTAGTCCTTATACATGAGAATTGCGCACACCATTTCTTTATCTTTAGTATATGGTTCCCTAGAATAAGGCTTGTACTTTTTTCCTATAGCCTTGTCCAAAGATTTTGGTAAAAAGTGGCAGGACATTTGGTAAAAATGTGAAGAATATTCTCTTTGTGAAAATAAGTTCCGTAGAAGAGAATTATCTTTTTGCTGCATGTCTGTAAATTTCATTTTAGAGTTATAGACTCAGTTTCTGGATGAATGCGGTTGGAATTGATAAGATAATCATCAGAAAGATGACTAAAGATCTCAGAGAGAATACTGGATGGGCTTTTTGTTTTAGTTCTTAAAATATCTTTCATGTATTTAAGTGGTGCAAACTTCTGGATTTTTCTTAGTCATGCTCCATATTTTCCTTATTTCCAAATTCACTGAAACCCCAAAACTAATATCTACATAATGTATTTTTTCAAATTCAGTAGAATAGAGTATTAATTTGTGTTTACTTTTTGTCTATTATCCATACATTTTTATTCCTTCTGTTTTTAGTGGCCTATTAAAAGTTCTACTTCTGCCAAAAGATTAACATTTGTTTCTGATGGCTCCACTACTTCAAATTTCATGTAAGTTGTTAAGTAAATGCAAGTAATATCTCTTAAAAAAGAATGCAAAGTATTTTGTTAAAAGGCAATATATTTCATTAAATATTATCTGTGCATCTGATCAGCTACATTAAAAAATTCTGTCAGAAAAAGAAAAATAAAAGAAAAAAAAAGAGCCAGCCCTCATATGGTAGCATTAACTTAGGATATGGTGCTTATCATATGAGTCAGTGTGAAAAAAATGTTGTCCTGAATCATGGATTGAAGCCGAGTCTACAGAAGTGAACAAATATGATTAAGAACTCCAGAAAAAAATTTGCTAGGTTAATTCCTTCCTATTCTACTGGCTGGACATAACTAAGTTCCTGTATAGAGTTTAGTAGCATGGTTTTCCTGAAATTCATATAGTTTGATGCTTGTGTTCCATATTGTTATTTTCTTAGTATTTAAACTCTAAAGCAGTCTTGGCTTATATATAGCATTTTAATTTCACAGTATTTAAAAAGAAAAAAAAAAAGAACAACCCAACTGTGAGCTTAACAAAGGTAAAATGTTCTTTGGTCTAAAACTGAGCAATATTATTTGTATTTATATGGGTGAGGATGGTGAAAGGCCTTCAGGGGAAGCCATGTGAGGAGCAGCTGAGGTCCCTTGGTCTGCTCAGCCTGGAGGGGACTGAGGGGAGCCCTCACTGCAGTTACAGCTTCCTTGGGAGGGGAAAAGGAGGGGCAGGCACTGATCACTTCATTCCTGTGACCACTGACAGGACCCCAGGGAATGGCCTGAAGCTGTGCCCGGGGAGGTTCAGGTTCGATATCAGGATGAGGTTATTTCAGCCAGAGGGTGTTTGGGCACAGAAACAGCTCCCCACAAGAGTGGTCGCAGCACCAGCCTGGCAGAGCTCAGTAAGTGTTTGGACAAGGCTCTCAGGCACGTGGTGTGACTCTTGGGGATGTGCTGTGCAGGGTCAGGAGTTGGATTCCATGACCCTGATGGGTCCCTTCTAACTCAGTATATTCTATGATTCCGTGGTTTTCTGTCTTACGGTCTTCAGAGACATAAGGAAAACTATCTTGTTCTAGAAAGGGCTATTGACTGAAAGAAATGCTATCCATTTTTGTAGACAGAGTAGAAAATGCTGACTTTCCCATCCCATCAATGACTTCTGTCACTTAATGATTTTACAGATTAGTACAGGATTAACAGTCTTAGCTCCTCCTTCTCCAGTTACCACGTATGAGAAGATTAGTAAGAAACAGTATGAAGTAGAGAGGTGTGAGGGAGGAGAAAACTATTACTTGCTCAAAAAAAAAAAAAAAAAAAAAAAGGAATAAGGGGTGGGGTGGGGGGGTTGGGCGCAAGGAAAATTCTGCAGAAAGTGGGGCATGCACTGCTCCACACCCACCCCTCTGGAGCCTCTAGTCCAGCCCAGAATGGTTGTCAGTCAGTGGCAGACCTGGGACAGTGGAAGCAATGACCCAACCCTGCCTCTTGTGCCCCAGCCAGAGTGGCTGGATAACCAGAAGCCCCAGCTAGGGGTAATAGGAGTGGCAGATGTGGCCACAGAAGGTCAGTGAAGGTATAACCCATTGCCCTGAGATGCAAGTGGTCATGTCCCTCTTGTCCTTGGTTTGTATGACAGCTGAGAATACACTAGTATCTAAGGCAGTAGCTATAGCTTGCTTTTCTCTTTTTTTTATTCTCTCTTTCACTTAATTTCTACTTCTAATTTCCTGTTCTTGAAATGTGAGTGATTTAAGATCAGATTGGTAGAGTTTGCTAAGTCAAAGCTCTGTGAAATTCTTTGTTTTGACTGAATATTTGTTTTAAATTTTGCCAAATTATTAATGTTGAAAAGTTTGCCTGTAAAGTTTGGTTTTGAACCTCCTGGGAACTTTCATCTGGTTCTCCTTTCTACTCACCTCAGAGAATACTAATATGTTAAGGGCCTTTTCAATAAACTTGACCAGTGAGGACCTGGGCTTACCAAGAGGTCAGCTTAACAAATATTGTGCTAATCTATTTATTTTTATCCTTTTACTCCAGATAGGTAGTTTGGATAGAAAACTTAAACTGTGCTGTAACTTCGTGCAAAAAAAGTCTGTGCAAATCTGTACACTGGAAAAAAGTCACACAAATGCCCGTTGGTAGCAAATATCTATCACCATATTTCTGACTGAGAATATTTGGAGTTTGATCATTATGCATAGATTTTTTATTATATTAGGAGTTATGGGGTTTATGTTAGCAGTGTTATTACATGGCATTCTCTATAGAATACTGCACCTGATCCTCCATCCTATTTGAACAGTTTAAGGTGACGAGGTTTATTGAGGTTGTATTAGATGACCTCCTGCAGTTCCTTCAGACTTAAATTATCCTGTGATTTTTTAATCAGATATTAAAAAAAGGAGAAAAAAAAAAAGGTAGTGATAGCTTTTCATTAAAATTCACATAAACTTTCCAAATCATGCTGTTGGTTACCAGAAGAAAAAAAAAATACAACCAAGAAAACAGCTGTAAATATTTTTTAATGCTGCTTGCATTCAAAGTCAAGTCTGCTTTCAATTGTATGTTGGTCAGTTTTCCACTGTGTCTCAAAACGGCTTTTTGAAAAGCAGTTTCAAAACAGTGTGAAGCTGTAATTTATTCTTCATAGAATTCAGCACTGTATTTTTCTTCATTTTGTTCTTAGTGAAAAATTCTCTCCCACAGTTGATAATTTTTCCAAAGTTTTTGGGAGTACATAAATACAAGCTTATCAGAAACTACTATTTTACAACAGTAATTATGATGGGAACTGCTAGATCAATCAAAAATTACAAAATATTGTGCTTTTCTTTATTTCTGTAAAGGCAAAAATGCAACATCTTCCAGTCTATGATAAATGCTTTGATAAGAAATTGAGGTCACTTTTCATTATAGCAAATATTTTCAGGAAGAAAGAACTTTTTATTTTGAATCATGGCACATAAACTTTAATTAGTGACCCAAGAGAACAAGCCAAGCTGAATAAAGACAAACTAAAATTAGTAACAGGCTAACAGCTTGCCTATTTCCTTGGGCAACATGTGGCTGACAGATGATGTGATGTTCAGTGACGGACAAATTCTGATCCTCTTTGTCACTTTAAAATTGTATACAGAGAAAAATTAATAATTTCATTAATATCATCAACAGTAGGATCACTTGAATACAGAAGATATTTCTAATTAACAAAAAGGAGAATAAGAAATGACAGTGATTCAATATCCTTAATCTGCTCCCAGTGATATACAGGTGGTAGTATAGATAATAGTAGTTGATGATTTAATTACTTAATTGGTCATTATCATCTGTCCCGATTTGCATTCTGGATCAGGCTCCTCCTTTATCATATACCCTACCTGGAAAATAAATCAGCTGTTTTTTAAATATTACCTTATTAAACATCCATAAGTTTGTTCGTTTTTTTTTCAGTAAAACATAGACAATATATTTATTTCTGCTTAAGTATTTTATTACAAGAACAGCTGAATTTGCAGATCAGAGAGCTAGGACCAAATAATCAACTCAAGTTGATGTAGCCATTTGATCTGTCTCCTTCTGATGCTTCTCTACCTATGCCTGATTATATTCTTTCTTTTGAGGTCTCTGTATCCTGAAAATGTCCACTTATTAGAAGTATGGTATTTCAAGTGACTACAGCTATCAAAATGCTCTTTGACTTCATGTCTAAGGTACTTCAACACACAGCTGTCTTTTTCATCCCAGGAAACTCAGAAGTAGGAAATAATTTCTTTTATTTTTAATGTGATTTATACTATCGATTATTCCTATTTATTTCATGGCAATGGTTCAGGTGCAAGGTTTGTTCTGCAAAGAATAGAGTTAATGAAACCTGGTTTTCTACACATCTGTGTCCTTCACTTCCATCTTCCAGTGTAAATAACCCTAAGCCTCTCTCTTACTACTTTCACATATGTCACTTCCAACAATAATTATGCCATGTCTGTGCCATGTCTATGATTGTATGCATGCCTGCTGGATATCTGAACTCTGCCAAATGCATTACACTATAGCTTAGATCTGTTAGTGTGTTTTCCAGAGTAGATTTATAAGGAATAAGAGTTACTAATTTGGATTTTTCTTCTCTATTCAACTAAAAAATTCCTACTGCATTTATTTTCTGATATTTTTTCTTCCTTTCAAATTTGTTAGTTACAGATCAGTAGTTTAAAATAAATATGCATAGGCATATAGAATTTTGGGTTTGTATGAATATGAATGAAGGCAAAAGGAAGACCTGGTAGATAGACAAAGTATAATTGGAGTAACACATGAAGGGCATGAGAAAAGATTTTTATTTTATTTGAAAATTGATGTGAAGAAATTTGATTACCTATAAACATATAGCCCTGATCCAGGAAATACATGCACATTTTCTTAATATACTTATTGTTAATAACCTTATTTTTGTATAAATTTCATAAGGGCTTTAAGGTCTTAATGATTTCTACTCACATCTTACTTTTAGAATGTTGATAATGTTTTGCACAGCTAACATATGATTTTTTTATATCCTACTGGCTCTTCAGCTTAATTCTTTGGCCTCAGAAGACCAGAATCTTCTTTCAAGTGAACATGGTTCTAGATATCCAACTCTCCTTGAAGTCAAGGAAGATTAAATAATAAATCATTTTTTTCTCCAATCTTGTATACTTCACAAAATTGCTTTAAAGTACCCAGTTGTTCAAATGTTTGACACTAGTCAACAGCCTTCAACATAATTCTTAAACTTAAACTTATTGGTAGAGAATAATTCAGAATCAGAAATTTTCTTTCTGATCTTGGGCTCTGTCACTGTAGTTTTTACATGAAGACAACGAAATAACAGTGTAGCCTTATCTATAAAAATATATAATTTTTAACATTCAAGTCAGTGATCTATGAGATGTGAATGAAAACTTTACTGATCAATGGCTACAGTGAATTTTATATCAGCAATCTCCCAAGCAAGATTAGATGTCTCTTCTTTAAAAATATGTATTTTAGGTAAAGGAGGGACTGTTTAGGAGTACAATAACAGTTTTTATTACACAGCAGAATAAAATTAGTTACTGTGATAGTTCCTTCTTTTTTCATAGACAATGCATTATTCCTGCATTCTCCATACTAGGCTAAAATGCACAGAAATCACATCTTGCCAAGACTATACCACAAGTCTGGGACAGGGTAGAGACTAAACTAAGTATCATGAGTCATGGTACATGACTTTTACCCTTAAAGCACGCTACATGGTGCTTTAATCTCAAATTATATTATAAACATATCTATAAATATAAGCTTCATTTTTAAAATAGGACAGAAAATTGCATCTGGTCTCCTGAGAATCATGTTTTCAAGTTATTTTCTCCTAAAGACTATTCCAGGGAAGCAGAGCCCTCCTCTTTCAGCCAATCCAATTTTCATACTATTTTACATCTTTAAAGAAATAAATCTTCTTTTACTTTTCTTCTTGTAACTGAATTCATAATACTTTTTAAAAATATCATTGAATGTAGATTTAACTGCAAGTCAAGTATTTGCTATTCAGATTTTTCAGTGATTAATGAAAGTTATAACCATTCAGTGCTAGAACTACTAGCATATTGGAAAATAGTCCCATTCAGTTTTTTTCCAAGTATACAACTAAATTTAGTAAATCTCAACATTTTTTAAGTGCTTCCAAGATTTTAATGACATTAAATCAAAACGCCTTTATGATAAATAATAATTTTTTTACTCAAATACAAATACTTGATTTGTGCAAAAGATGCTACCAACTGCTCCCCTAAAAGTCTCTGTTTTCAGTAATGAGGGAGAGGCATGCCCTTCCAAAGAAATATTCAATCACATCCTTTGGAATTCTGCTCTGAGTGATTCTGTGATGATGAAGTGTAAAGTAAACATGTTGAGAGTAGAAGTCTGATTTAGATGGAATAACCTCAATGACATAGTGAATGGAACCTAATCCTCATTTTATGGTTAATTTCTAATTTCTCATTTTATGGTTAGATTTATATCAAAGCAAGGCATGCATCCACAAATGCTAGGAATGTGGATCTACCTAAACAAGCCAAGAATATGAGAACTAACCTCCATTAGACTCAGTGTTGTGTGCCTGGCATAATGGAAAACAGTAAAGTCTGTGCATATGCAACTTAGTTTTCACAGTTCTACTATTTTGCTATGTGTTTTAGTAAAATGTATTGTTCCATAATTAAGATTCACAGTCCTGAGTTGTCCCTTAGTTTTATAGACATTTTCTCACAAAATACATGTTACAGCTCTATTAGAATATTGAACAGTGCCTGAAAATGTTCCTGAAACTAAAACTGGTGATCCATATTATTAATTGGATAATTTTTTTTTTCCCCCACAGTTTTGACATAGACCCACAGGCCAGCCAGAACAGTCACAGGTGATTTCCAAGAACAGCTAGAAGATACCTTTTTAATGTATGATTTTTTTACCACAGTGTTCTGGGTACCAAAGTATATATATGTGTGTGTGTGTATATATATATATATATATATATATATATATATATATATATATATGTAGATTAATATTCATATATTCATATATGAATATGTAGATTACTTATATATATAACATGTAGATTCAGCATTTCATACCAGATAACCTCAGCACCAGAAAATGGTCCTGAACATGTTTGATTCCCTACTTCCAGTATGCTATGTCCTAGTGTCATATCACTGACACAGTATGTATCATTTTAAGGGTCAGCTACAGAGAAAATGAAGACTCCCTTTTTGAAAAGAGTTGCATAAAGGGTTGAGGAAAAGAGTAGGGGCAACAGATGCAAGTTACTGCTGGGAGATTCTGATTAGATAGAGGAGAAATATTTTTTACAATGAGAACAATCAGACATTGGAATAATCTCTCCAGGCTCAACATTGGAGTCTCCTATTACTCAACAGTATGCTGGGCCATCTTGTTTAAGTTGTGATTTCACCACGGTGACCTCTTGGTAAATCCCGTTGAACCTGGTACTCTATGATCCTATGATACTGTTAGTCATAAAGTGTTCTACACCTTACACACTATTACTTTATGGGATAAATAGTTAATCATGGTACACACAAAGATGAGGGAAGATCAGAGGAACAATAATGGATAGAGGAACAAAAGGAATATTATAATATTGAAATTTTCTTATTGGAATATTTGCTATGGCCATCACAGGAAAAAACTTAGACCAGCGTCATTCCAGTGAAACTCACCAGAAGGAAACTGGACAAATGAAAGAGGAAGACCAGCATGAGCTGAGCACAAACAAGTATGGGAAATTAGAGGCAAAAGGTGAATCCAAAGGTAAATGGTCACTGACCTGCTACTGCACTGAGACACACAGATCTGTGAGACTGGATAGGAGCCACCATCTGGGTACTGAGGGAGCCATCAGAAGAGCTTGACAAGTCACCTTTCATCATTTATCAGCTGTCATGGATAGCCAGCCAGATCACAACTGGCTGGAATTTAGCAAACCCATGCACAGGAAAGACTAGAAAGAGGACCAAGGGACCTACAGGTTGGTCAGCCTGACCTCGGTGCCAGGGAACATCATGGAGCAGAACAGACTAAGGGCCATCATACAACATGTGCAGAACAACCAAGGAATCAGATATAACCAGCAAGTGTTAATGAAAGGCAGGTTCTGTTTGACTAGCCTGATCTTCCATGGCAGTGTGACCAGCTTGGTAGATGAGGCTGTGATTTTTGTCTACCTGGACTTCAGTAGAATCTGGTGTATCAATGTGACACAGCATAATATGATTTAATTTATTACCATGGTTACAACTTAGAAGAAAACTTGCTTTGAATCAGATAATTGCCATCAATTTCAGACATGAGTTTCTGAACTGATTTGCTGACTATGATGGGACTGGATGCCTGTAAAGTGCAGGTCCTTGTAGGTAGCCATGACAATCCAAGAACAGTAGTGCATTCCTGTTTTCTTGCATTTGAGACAGCTTGTGATGCACTCAAAGACATTTGGACAGTCAGATAGCTGTGAGGCTTATGAGACAAAATTAACAAACTGACACCAGAAGTGAGCATCAGACCTGTGAGATAAAATGAAGCTTTCCCTTTACTGTCAGAAGAGACATCAAAATATATAATGGTCTTGAGACTAATTGTCCAGGAGGTCTTTAGAAATAAGTGTAAGGTCCCAGTACTATAGAATGATTACCTTTTATAATATCTATAATGGGCTCTAGAAGTAGTACTATTATTAAGGAAATTAGAGTTTTTCTTATGTTAAAACATGAAGGTGAAAGGAAGTTAAGGTCGGTGCAGTGTTTTCTAAAAGGAAAGCAGAAAGAAGGAGCACTTAGTTTTCCCCCCTTTTCTTTTTTCGAAGACCTTGAAACAGAACTACGTCTCATAACATCACATACTGAAGAAGATTCATCTTCTACAAGGACAGCTGGTACTGACCTAAGACAAAGTTGCTTAATGTGCAGAATGGTAGTGTTGGTTTTTTCTCCGTTAAATCTTTTGACTAAACAGTACTACTGACTTATACACTACAAAAATACAATGCCTATTAGGCATCACATCCTTCTTCCACCCTTCTGAATATCCATTTTAAATAACTCATTTAATTCTGGGGGGCAGAACTGCTTCTGTTTCAGAATATGACAGGAAATCTTACTGCATGTAGATTGAATATAACCTATTGAAAATGAATCCAGAAAATAGTGCTGTTTCTGGGCCGTGTGAGCTTTTCTTCCTCTAGTCTTTTTTTCTGATATATAGTAATCTTCTGGTGTGCTCTTATTCCTACTCTTGAACACATTTCTTTGCTTTTTTGTATGGAGAGGTTAAAATTTTAATGCCAATTTTTAACATCACCATTTTAAGGGGAAAGGAAAATCAAGTTATGGGTATTCTGAAAGCAGTACCAAGTAAGAAATAGTAGAGGATATTTTACTTTGTCAAATAGCCCCTTCTCTAAAATGAAAAAAAAAAAACAAAAAACCCCTAAACTTAATCAAATGTGATTTGTTAAAACCCCAGCAGTATTAAATATATTTCTTAGTTTAGCTATTTGTTTTAGTGAAGTTATTTTCTGCCCAGAGATACTCGCTTTATGTAAGAAATGCATGTCTAATGGACAACTGCGCAGCCCTGGCACCTGTGGCCTTCACAGGTGTCAAACCAAGACAACAGGTCTTTCATGTAGACATACACTGGTATCTTACTAGCTTTATCAAGGAAAAATGAAGAGACCAAATCACATAAACCAGTACGTTCATACAGGAAGGATGAACCAGCAAGGATTTTCTTCTATAAGAGTCCTGGAAATTATGAAACACATCACTCATAAATTGCTTTTAGAGAAATGGAATGAAAGGAATGTTGCTACAGATAGAAGGGAGGGTGAGGAGTAGGGAGAAAAATTACATTTTGTGATACAAGTCAGAGAAAAAGAAGAAAATATAAATAATCAAAAAACCCCAAGACCAGATGACTTCCTATTACCCAAAATTGTGATTCAACAGTAGACAGAAATTGAAGTGCTATGACATGAATAGGTTTTGCATATTTAATACACATAGTCTCATTTTTGTCCTGTATAAAATAAAATGCAAATATTTGACAGCCTTTCAAAGTCTCTATGTTCCTTTACTTATGCTGATACATTTCCCAAAAGAATAAATAAATCTAGAATTTAGTTGGCACAATCTGTAAATCTGTATTGCAGAAGAACTGGAATCTCTAGAAAAAGCAAAGATCAGGATTCCTAGGGAAAGGCAGTGGTGCTTTCACAGTTATGAAGAAGTTACAGACAGGAGTGTCTGCATCCAGAAACCTTAGATGAACTCCCTCCTATATGTGTTAAATACTCAGCCAAGTACTCCAACAAACAGGTTAAGCAGACCAGATGCCTAAGATGAAAAACGAAATTGTTCATGTAGAGGGTTATGCTACAATCCATCTTTGGTATTATTTCCTTGGGCTGCTGTGTTCCAGAAGAACACAACCAGCAGAGAGGCTCCTTTTCAAGCTGCTGACAATGTTCCAAGCTGAGATAGACCCAAAGAGAGTGCTGGCTGCATTATTCCTAAAGTAACTTTCCTCACTGTGTGCAGAAAAAGATGCTACACAAAAGTCACAGATTCAGATTTCAAGGTCTGGATGCAGACTTTTTGTGTGCTGAGCTTTGGATTTATTAAAGGTTGGCGGAGCATGAGATTACTCAAACAAGCCATTTTGCCATGAATATACAGTTCTAGTGCATGTTGCAGGAGAGAATGAACTTTGCATTTTAAGTCCACCTCTTTTCTTACTCTCTTCTAAAGAAGTCTAGAGAAATAAAGCAAGAAAACCTTCAAGTTTTAATTACAAAGGTCAATGATAAAATTGGCAGGGAGAAGAGTAAAACTCAATTTTGCTGTCATTGTTCTGGACTTATTGTTTTTTTTTTTTCCTTTCTGATTAATTTCACCCTCTGATAATAAAACAAGTCAAACCTCACATACAAAAATACAATTACTGGCATCTTTCAGACTTCCTAGTACAGGTCATGAAGATAATAGATCACACCCTTTCCTATGCAATTCTATTTTACATCTTCATTTACAGCTCACCAACACCATTCCTTCATTGCCTTCAATATCCCTCTCCTGAGTTTTATGCTGCATTAATTTACCTAAAGTTACTGCTTTTCTTTAGGTGATTCACTGCATGTACCAGTGAGGGTCATGATCTGGAGAGGATTTTCCCCCACTGAAAACAGACCTTTAATACTTGAAAACATGTCTGGGAGATATTATTTTATCAGCTGTGTCACCCCATGTCCCCAAGCCCTGTGTCCCCCAGGCCCTCGCTTTCAACTCCACCCTCTCTGATTTGCACTGGTTTGCAGCATTTCATCCAGAACTTCTATTCTACTCCAAACTTTCTTGAATAATAAAAGCAATAAAATCAAAATATGGTGAAAGAAATCACTAGGGACTTAAAATTATAATTGTATTTTATGCTTTATGGCAATTACATTTTACTTTATATACTAATAAGAACAAAGGCATGGCAACATTTTATCAGTTATTCTATATTACATTAGTCTCAAAACCAGAAAACCTAATTTACAGAGACAAAAGCTTTTAAAAATAGTATATCCTAGTAAATTCTCTTTGTCTATCATATTAAATATGTAATTTGCTGTGATGGACAAATCCCTTTTGGTTAAATCTTTTAGGAATTTAGAAGTTCAGAAGAAAATGTATTTGAGCTCAACCTTATGAGTCAAAAGATTGCCCACATTAACATAAAGAATATAAATACAAAAGTTGTGGGATTTGTATTAAACATTATAAACCTTTATTCACTTTTAAAGAATAGATGTCCTGTACCTGACAGACATTTAGCATTGATGAGAGCCTCATCTCATGTCAGAGGTTAATGCTTGTACAGAAGTAGGATGAGAGATTAGTAGACCAGTGGAGATTACAGATATGTCAACTTTGTTCTTTTCAACCTCACAGCAACCTTATAAACAGGATAAAAGCAAGGTTCATGGTTTTTAATGGTCAGTAGGGCACACATTAATTTATAAATCTCCAAGAGTTCTTTTCTTGACTAATGTTCTTAATGCACTGACTTTTATGACCTGAATCAATTCTCTCTGTATTTTCTAAAAGAAGAAAGTGCAGGAAGTTTATATTTCCCTAGATGAGCTTGTCAAAGTAGATTAAAAATAATACAAACCCCAAAAATCTACGTGTCTAGAACATAGTATTGTGACACAAATTTTATTTTATTCCTGGTAGATGGAAACTACTTTTTATATGCAATGACTACTTAATGGCTGGATTGTAGACATAGATGTGTTTTTGCCAGGGTAAGAGAAAGCAGAGACTACCTTTAAGGTTTGTTAAGCCATAAAGAGGATGCATAGAATAGATCTCAGATGAGGTAGGTGCTAATTCAAAATGTAGAATTTGAAATGTATTTCTTTGGTCTGTGGCTTTCTGGAAATCCACTTTATTGGATTTTCATATATTGTTTTTTTCATATACAAATGTAGAAAATATTTAGAAAAATACAAGGTCATATTGCCAGTCTGATCTTTCTCTGGATTTTGAATAAAGTCAGTATGTCCACTTTAGCATTGTTTGTTTGCATTTTGTATTTGTTTAAGGCTATTTATGGATTTCCTTCTAGACTATAAACAACTGTCATGGGTGTGTTAATTTTTTTGTTAGTGGGACAAGAATATTTCTAAAGAGGATTATCCATCTCGAAATTGTCATTTATTTATCCATTTGTCAGTAAAAGAAATAGAGTAACTGGACTACATAAGACCTTTTATTTCACGTCATTTCCGTGCTTTCCGTTGAATGCTCCCCTGCTACTCTTGAGGATAAGATACCCTGGAATTCCAGGTGGTAAGAGTGTAAGGCAATCCTTTGTTTCTTAATGCTTCTTGAAAGCCAACACAAAACTCCTTCAGCCTAATATGATCAATACTGACCAAAGTACTGCTGATACACTGTCAGAGAAGCTTAGTCAGGTATCCAGGGGAAAATCCTAAGGCCAGCAGACACTGTCCCACAAGACCCAGTGAGGTGAGCAGGGTAGACTCAGGGAGGATGGTCAGAGCCAAAGAAGTGTCTGGATCCTAGGGGTATATCATAGTGAGGAGGCAGGTCTGGGGTCAAGTTGGAAAGCCAATCCATAGGTCAGAGTTGAGATCAGGTCTTGTAGTGACCAGGAAGGTCTACAGCGACAGTGGTGGCTGAGATCAGGCCAGGAACTCAGCCCAGGGGTTAAAGTTCAGGTCAAGGGATTCCACGATGACACAGGGCAAGGCTGTGGCATAGCTGGAGACCAGCACTCCTGTGACACTGCTGATGCTGGGGTGAGTAGGCTTGGGCTGAGCTGAACTGGAGGTCCTGAGTCTGGGAGTAGGGTATAGAGGGGTCCTTGGTGAGTCTGGGCAGACTCTATAGCTCCTTTATGGTCCTGAGATATATACAGAAATATTTAGAGACAAGAGACCTAAATAGGGAATGCATTATATTCTGTAAGAGAATAATCATTATATTTAGGTTTCTAATTTTTCAGGAAGCAGTGACACATTTCAGAGTTTGATTAAGGAAAATTAAGGTGGACTAAGGATTTTTCATAGTAAATTTGTGTTCCAGTTTGAAAAGACAAGTGTGTGCTAGGGAAGTGCAGGGCCTTCCCTTGAAATGGAGCTAATAAATCCCTACCTCTGAATTAGTATCATCTTGGAATTAAGGGGCTCTCAGGCAAAGATATGGGAGTAGAAATAACAGTTCTTTACTAGTGTATGTAACAAGTCAAACAAAACACCAACAGCTATGAAACTAGCACCAAACAGAGCAGTAACCCTGTTCCAGTCCTTTTTGGCTGCAGGCATCCTTCCCTGTGCTGCAGGTACCACTGCTGGGCAGGGGCAGGTCCTGCACAGCTGCAGGAGGGCTGGGGGTGATGCTGGTGGTGTCCCAGGTGGGAAAGGGAAGGAGGAGAGACTTTGCTCACAGCGTCAGTGCTGGTGCCCAAGAAGGTGTTTGGAGATAGCAGGCTGAAGAGAGAAGGCAGCAGTGCAGGATCCAGCAGCAGAAAAGGTGGCTCCTGGCGTTGGGATGGACTGGGTGGGGGCTAAGCAGCAGTGACTGCCCTCCTCTGAGTCCGCAAGCAAATGGGGGCTGAGCACCTCCCCTCCCTTTACTTGCGGCTGATCTCGAAGTTTCCCCCCCACCCCTTCCTTCCTCTTCCCCTCCCTTCCCCTCCCTTCCCCTCCCTTCCCCTCCCTTCCCTTCCCTTCCCTTCCCTTCCCTTCCCTTCCCTTCCCTTCCCTTCCCTTCCCTTCCCTTCCCTTCCCTTCCCTTCCCTTCCCTTCCCTTCCCTTCCCTTCCCTTCCCTTCCCTTCCCTTCCCTTCCCTTCCCTTCCCTTCCCTTCCCTTCCCTTCCCTCTGTCACTAGCTGTCCATGCTAGGGCCTAGCCATCAGGGCTTTCTTAGCATGTCCGTGTCCCCGTTCCATAGAGAGGAAACCACCAACAATTTGACACAATCCTTCCATAAACTGAATAAATTTCCAAATGTCTGGAAAAGCTTAGTAAAATATTTGTTTTTGTTTTCTAGAGAACAGTATTACCATACTGTTCACATTATCATTTTAATCTACATCCACCCAAGGAAAATACTCAGTAAGTGTTCTGTTCATGCAGTGTGTATTGGGGCAATCCTTTGACATACTTTATGCAACATAGTGATCTCTAGTAATGCCCCTTATAGTCAGCAAATCAGGCTTGCATTTTAAAAGGGAATTATGCCTGCTTCTTGTAGAAGTCTTGTTAGCAATATTCTCAAAATATCAGTATTACACCATACTCTTTGCTCATCGAGATGCCTTGATTATTAAAGATTTTTTTTTTCTAATCAGGATGAAAAATAAAATAAAAATTGAATACAAGGGTAAGCAGAGTCTCTTGTCATCTTATTCACCAGGCATCTTATTTGAATAGTATATATTAAACTGTTATTTAAATCTTGCAGCAAGTCATTAAAAACAAAGTCACAGGTTAACCAGTACTCTCTTATCTATCCATTCAGAATTTATTAACTGCTCCCTTTTATTTTAAAATTATTTCTCCATTTCCATCCCTTAGCCTCCTCATTAAAATTCTCAGACCAAGAGGAGCAAGTCTCTAACTAAAGTGAATTAAACAGCATGAGAGTTGTACGTTGCTCTTACCAGCATAGGTCAGAGCTGCAACTCAGTAATTTTATGCCTCTCTTGCTAAGGCAATTCTAATATATGGTGCACTGTAGAGTGGCGTAGGGATAAATCTTTGTGGTTTGCAACTCTTATTGTTTTCTCCTTCAATAATTGTAATGACCTGCTCTCACTTGAAAAATAGCATAAACATCATCTAAAATTTAAATCAGTATTAGAAAAAATATAGACTGTGGCCGTCATTTTCAGACTGTATTTGTTGCATCATGCTTTGGAATTATGTGTGAAGCATATAAAACAATAGGTACTAAGGGTAGGATTAATCTTATCTAACTTTTGCCATCTAGCCATCTAATCTGTTTCCAGTTTCTCTTTACAGCCATAGGGCTGTAAAATAGAGCATTCCCATGAATCCTTAAAGGTGACCCATGTGACCTATTACAGTTTCTTTTCTCAGAATTAGATTAATTACTCTATAAAAGGAATTACTTCTTTCTACTGACTATGAAGGAATCTAACATGGACAAACTCAGACTTAGAAATCATATATTTTGTTTTAAGAAAGAAGTAAATTTAATCTTACCTGAAGTTTTCAAAAAGTTTCCCTAACTTTTCCTGAGTTTAAGGTTAAAGTTTTCTTTATATCTACTTTTCATCTCCATCCCATGTAGTTATGTGGGGAAAAAAAAAAAAAAGGACCAGAACAACCCTAACTTGTAACCATTGGGGTCAGACACAGTTTTCAGCCCCACAGAACGCACTGGCCCATTGCCATTTGGGAGCAACTTTCATTTATTGTGCTCATGAAACACATGACTTTAAGGCACACTGGTTTAAAGAGGGCACAAAATACAATTATTAATTACATATCTATATTAGGAGGACTGGATTCCTTTTTTTCTTCTTTCATTCTAATTGAAATTGGGATTTAATCACTAACTGTATGGAATAATATTTATCTGGAAATTTTTATTGGTGTTCAGCTTCTTTTGGACTTGTGAGATTTATTGCAATTTATTGTAATTTTATTAAGGATCATTAATTCATATTAATAGAGAAAGATGATAGCCAATGGCCAGTGTTTAGACCATAGTAAAGTCAACCTTTTGAAGTGAAGGCAAGTTGGTGGAAACCATGACTAAACTGCAGTTTGTTGTATAACTTTCACATTTATAGGTTTAGGGTTTGTATTCTGGTAATGATAATAGGCTTCATATATATGAAGAAAAAATTGTTTTAAAATTTGGGCTGATTAGATCTGTCAAAGGTTTGAAATAGGAGTTGTACCAGTGGACATGAATATACATTATGGAGGGCTATGATAGCACTTTTGAAGTGAATACCCATAATTGCACTCAAGAATGTGTAATCAAACACAAGAACACTCATTTGCACATCAGTCTATGTACTTCTATTAATTAAAGCCCTTTTTGAAATCTTTGTACAGAACAAAATCTGTCTTCTAAATGTTTGCAATAAGCAAGCAAACAAACAAATAAACAGAACAAGAGGTACTGAGTTAGACAAGAAATTTTGCAAGCAAGATTTGCCAAATAACAAGTTTTACAATCACAGGGTCACTGAGGCTGGAATATCTTACTTTCTGTAGTTCTTTGTTTAATCAGTGGATATGCTTTATTCCATGAATATAATCTAACTATCAGAATCATAGATTTATGGAATGGCTTGAGTTGGAAGGGCCCTTAAAGATCATCTAGTTCCAACCTGCAGTGGGCAGGGACACTTTTGACTACACCAAGTTACTCAGAGCCTCATCCAAACTGACTTTGAACACTCCCAGGGATGGGGCAGCCATAACTTATAGAGGTAACCTGTTCCTCTGCCTCATTAAACCTCATAGTTAAGGATTTCTTCCTAATATCTAATTTAAAACTATTCTGTCTTAGTTTGAAGCTGTTTCCATTACTTCTGTCACTATATGCCCTTGTAAAAAGTCTCTCTCCATCTTTCCTCTGGCTCCTTTGGGTAACTGAAAGGCTGCAATTAGGTCACCTTGAAGCATTCTCTTTTCCAGGGTGGACAATCTCAATTTCCTCAGCCTTTGTTCATAGAAAAGTTGCTCCATCCCTCTGATCAAAGTGGTGGAGCTTCTTTGGACTCACGCCAGCAGGTCAATATCCTTTCTTTGCTGGGGACCTTTGGTTTCACTGTGAGGTTATGAGAATCTGGATCAGTTCTAACAAATACAGTCAATGTTTTCTAAAAATTATAATGCAGTCAATATTTTGTAAGAAATACACATTGGAAAGACTGTTTTAAAAAATAATTTGCCTGTTTATTATTCCGATAAAGCAACTTAACATTGATAATCTCAGTAAAGTTTTCACTTTGTTTTGGTTTTGTGTTTGTTTGTTTGTTTGTTTGTTTTCCTTAGGCCTCCTGGAGAAAAATAATTTGTGTTTGCTAATTTAAAAGTTTACAGTCCAAATTTTAACAAGGAATTCACACCGATTTTTTTAAATTATTTGTTTGTTTATTTTTATTGCCAGCTGTATCCAGCTTGCTTACCTATATACATTACAAATCACAGCTTTGCACTGTTCATTGGAAGAATCCTATTGTTGTCTCAGACCAGAGAATAAAATGAATGCAACACATTGTCTAGAACCCAAGCTAGTATACATCACATTTTTAGCTAGATTGTCTTCTTCATCCACTATTCTCACTCTGGTTAGTTTTGCAGTCTAAATAACCAGCTACTGAGAGATGAAGATTAATATTTTCCATCTACAAAAACAGACAGAAAAAAAAAGAAAGAAAAAAAAAAGAGAAAAAGAAATAATCCACAACTTAAATTGTCTGGCATTAAAACTCCAATATAGTGTGTTTTGGAAAAAGTAAATATTAGCCTTTCCTTTTGTCTCCAACCTCTTCCCAGTGGAAAACACTCTGCTTTAGGCTTCTGCTAAACTTCTAATTCAAGTATGGATGTCTTATTTCTTTACCATGATACTTTGGAGGGGTTTATATGTATAAGCTTAATTTATTGTTAGTTTTGAGACAAATTTTTGTGGAATACAAGATTCCTTTTGGGAAAAAAAAATGATTTTGAAGATGAAGTATTTGTATAAGTTTCTGTTTTGAAGAGAAAAAAACCATAATTTTCCTATCATCATTTCAGCTAATAATTGATGTTAAGAAATTCTGGGTAAAGTGTCAGTGCTTTTTCAGTGAACAGATATTATTATAACATTTGGAGATGTCAGTTTGCATTGGGAGAACGATCATGAGAAATTCTTCTGGAATGATGTATGTCATCATTTCTCACTTAATCAATAGAATTTATCATTAAAGACACTGATTCAGCACAGTTATGCTTTTGGGCACATAAACAGTCCCATTAACTTCAGTAGCTGCAGATGACAAAATTGTTTAAAACAAGGCAGCTATTATTAATACTAGCAAGCAAATCACATGCCCGCAGAGGAAAGACCAAGGAAGCAACTCATCAGGCAACCTACGAAAAGAAGGAATTATCCCAGTCCTACATGGAGCAGGAGGTTTCTCATAGTCCTTCCACTAGTTTCTGTAAATAATACGAAGTTTACTACAAGGTTTACTGGAATTAAGAGATAGCAAGTGTGGATGATTCTGAATGTTAACATGCCTTTTTTTTTTTCTTTTCTGTCCAATGAACAATTTTTTAAGGAGAAAATTCATCACAATGATTTACAACTCCGAATCCCAAGAAGAACTAAGCAAAATGCACACAAATGGATCGCCTTCTCCACTGATTTGTCAGAGAGTTTATGGACTTTGGAATACTGATTCACCAGATATCTAGAAAAGGCCTAAGTCAAGAAAGCAGCGTCAACATATAGACAGACAATACCTTATAATGACTGCTGGTTTCACTAGCACAGGTATTTCTGGCTAGATTTTCAATTATAACATAGAGAACTGTATGTATATATTCTAAAGATATTTCAAACTCCAGAGGGAAAATCTTCTGTACATTCTTCCACCATGTAGGAATTTTCAAATGTGAAACTGTTTTAATAAAATGTGATGAAAGCTAAGGAAAGGTATAGTATTATGAAATCCATGTTATTCTTTCTTATGGTTATCATACTGTGACATATCTATCTAAAGAATTTCTTGTGCATTTTATATTTTTCTGGTCTAATCTGAAATACTATCAGTTTACTTTCCATCCTGTAGACATAAAGGTGAAGAATGAAGTGAAAAATTCAGGTGGAGGCATAAACCAAATGAAAAGCTATTCCTTAGCTTGTTAAAGCAATGAAAATATCCTTTCAGGTCATGGACTATGGGAGTAATAATAATAGACTTAATTTTCCTGATTCTGAATGCTTCTGACAAGTGTTGAGGCTTAAGATCCTTTCCTTAAGGAAGCGGAAGCTAGCCTTTCACTAATAGAATACTTTTTTTTTTTTTGTTAAGTTTCCTTACATTCAACATGAAAGTTACACTTTTATCTGTATTGCTAGAAATTATTATACTCTCGAACAGGTTCAACATATAATAAGATATCATTTAGAAAAAGTTATAAAAATACTCTGCAATTTCATTGTATGCCTATCCAGATATTTTACTGTGCTTTCACAGAGCAGCTAAGGATATTTATCTGCATTTTATAGAGGTAAAGAAATAATCTTAGATCTTTGTGTGATAATGTTTTTGCAAATATGGATGTGAAAATTTAAGATAGGTATTCATACTTTACCTCCCCCCCTACTGCAATGAAGGTTTAAAACACCTCTGTCAGGATTGGATACCCATAAACATATTTTCTGACCAAAAGAACACTGGTGTAATTGTTGTGATCTTTGCATTTTCTCTAAATACATGCAGGCACTCATTCAAAGTATACAAGGTTATTTTTTGGCACTCAGTTTTGTGTATGTATATGAGCTATAGATGATTATTAAAGGAAACTCTGGATCTGGAATAAAAAATTTTAAATTGCAGAGCACTTAAGTGGCTCAGGGTAGAAGAGGCAGAGAGGGTGAGAACATGGGACAGCACAGCCAGAGTCTGATGCAGTCTCCAATTTTATACTTAAAGGAATAGGGATATGAATTGGAGTTAACATATACCATGTATTTATCATATACTGCCAAATGGCAGTTTTTGATAGGGTTTGAATCTATATAACCTTTTTGTTGAAGATCAAAGTCCACACTGCCATTATCTTATAGAACCTTATCATGTGTTAAATCTTGTGTTAAATCTGCTCTGAATTGCTGAATGCATGCATTTTAAATGTATGTAAGAGTTTATACATGTATGCTGATGGAATTACAAATGGTGTGATATCAAAGTCTAATTAAAACCTGCTTCAGCAGCCTATGTTTTTAAAAATCATTCAAGTTTTAAAAAACTGTTCAGGGAGCATGGACTGCCTCCTAGATCTTCCTGTAACCCACCAATTAGTAAGATAGCATTATCTACCTCTGATTTCTGTCTCTCTCTTTTCTGCCCTGAGTTGACTCTTTTGGCAAGCTGATATGGCTGGTACTGTACCTTCTGCAGCACTATCAGTTCCACTGTTTCTCCATTTGGCAATCAGAAACTTGCTCAGTAAAATGTCATAGATAGTAGTAGTAGTAGTAATGATACAATCTGCTGGTATTTTGTCTGCGTTAAGTGCCTGACTAGTTATAAAGAGTACTTTAACAGGGTTCATGTTGAAGTTCAAGATCCTTACCAATTTTTTTACTATTTTTAATCAAGAAATAACCAAATAGTTATTAAAAAGTATTAATATTACCAAACAGATGTTTTTAGAAGCATCATGAGACTGGATTAAAATTCAATTCTACTAGAAAAAAAAAAAAGAAACAAAAACAAAAAACTATACAAATAACATTACTGTATACATTATAAACTTGTATGGATTGTCCCTTTTTTTTCAGAAAATCTGTCTTTCAAATTTGTTCTAAAAATAATGCCAAGAGTTTTTATAAAAAGGTATTGTCCAGGACTTGTGTTTCAAGGGTAGGATTTGTCTAAACATTTACTAGATTGTTTAAACATAAGTTTTATCACATATAAGACCATTTTACCACACATTAAACATAAGGTAAAATTAATTTAACCTTATTTTATATGTCTAAAAGTTGACATCTATACTGTACTCACCTTCTGTCTTCTTTCATGTCCTAGTAGAAAAAGTAGGAATCTCCAGAGGTCTATTAATGTAATTTTTATTGCCCATCCTAACATGGCATGAAATACCTTCTGGAGGTGGCTAATTGTGTCTTACTAACTGCAAAAATATGATGTGGCATACATCTGTTAGACATTGAACTGTTAGATGACCAAGTCAGGATAGGTCAGAGTATGAACTTTAATGTTTCTAGGTGAGATTTGTCTATCTCCTGTGTAATTTTCAGGAAATCTAAGGGGTTTTATAATCCTACACTGATGACCAGCATCACACAATTTATGTATATGGAAAAAGCACACTTTTGTTTCACCTCTACCTTAAGACTGGAGCAGAATAATAATAATAATAATAAAAAAATAGTTAAGGTCACCAAAGGAAAATTGATAATCTCTCTCCAATGACTCTGGCAATGCAACCATATGGACTACTAATGAATTCTCAAATGACACATAGGCTATAACAGCTATATAAAGTGAAAAAAATAACAGTTTAAGTGTTGAGTAGACACGAGAAGCAAAATAGGAAGTTACTCCATTAGGTAGGTACAATTTCATGCTAAGTTTTGTGTCCATATATCTTAGAATAGAGAAGCTAGCACCTAATTTCCCTCATTTGTGGACACCTGCTTTGTACCCATTTCAATAGGTTTCCAATTAAAATAAAAGCATAACACAACAGTCCTGACATCTTTTAATTCATTTCAGTCTTGTTAACCACCAGTCTAACTTAAAACATTTTGGATTTAAGTATAGAATCATTTGGAATATATGAAATTTATAGTGTGTGACAACCTGTACAGTTTCATAAATTGAATGGAAACATTCAATTGACAAAAGGAAAATATGTAAGAACTTGGAAGAAAGCTGTGATCTGAATAGCTGAAGAGTATCCTAGATTCAGTTAATCACCTTTCAATGAGAGTCAACTTCAAAGCAATAAAACCTCTCCTTGACACCAATCAGTATTCTATATAATAAGACGTGATTTAAAAAAACACTTTAAGAAGACAGTTGTAATTAATTTTCAAAATCAAGTTATTGTTCCAAACTGACTCTAACTGAGATGTCCTTAAACCTAAGTCTAGAAGAAGAAGCCTTGTAAATCAATGTGACAGAAAAGTAGTGAGAACAACCCTTTATCTGCAGTGCCATCATGATGTATTTGTATTCATGTTGTGTTTCTACTTATAATTGACTCGTCTCACATTAAAAACTGATTTCCTACACTGTATTTATAAAATACCCTATCTTTAAACTTCTTACAACACATAATAGAGACTTTTTGAAATTAAGACTCAGTAGGTGTGATAAGTAAAAATGAACTGTCCAGTATATGTGAGTATATCAGGAGAGAAAACATGCATAGTCCATATTTGTCCCTGAGGACACCTGGAACAGACTAGACTGTGTTGATACTTTTAAACTCTTTTATCCTCTCCTCCAAAAAAATTTCAGTGTCCAAAGTGTTGATTGGGAATGGTCCCTAGCCGTGTTGACCACTGCATCACACATACAAATTACTTTGGAAAGTCAAATTGGATACCAGAAACATGCAGGGATCACTATAGAAATGTAATGAAAACAAGAAATGCATATATTTTTAATGGGGCTTCAGTTAGAAGTTTTCAAAGACTCGGGAGGAGTGATATTTTCACATTATTATTCTTTCAGATAGTAAACATAATTAATTTACATGCCTGAAGTCATAGTGTTACAGCTTATTCTTCACTTTATGCGCAAATATATATTAAAATGTACAATTTCTTTTTAAGAATAGTTGAAATTTAAGCTTGAACAGAGCAATATAGGAAATCTAATACATTTTTGCTGATAAGTTGTAGTAAAAAATATCTTAGTCTTGTAGCCTGCTATGCTGTTGAGGTATGATTGTGTGAGGATGTGAATATGTGAACAAGAAAAAATTTTAAAAAAGGGAAAAAACCCACAAAAAACCCCAAAAAACAAACAAACACAAAAAAACCCCTAAACAAATAAATAAAAAACCAAACACACAAAAACCCAAGACCCGACAACCCTGGACAAATTACAGAAAATATATCAATTATATTCTTATTCTCGGGAAAGTACATTATGAAGCTGTGTTGGATTCATTTTCAGAGAAGAAAATCAGACTTCCTATTCCCAGCAAATGCAGAATGGCAATGGAAATTACTGTAGTTAAATGGAGACAAATAGATTTTGTGGTAGATGGATAATTTAGGAACAAAGTTAGTTCTAATGTTATTACAAATCTTGTTAAATTTGCAGTCAGGTGGTAGTGGAATGTGGGGCATGTTGTCATGGGTTCGTGTTTGGAAAAAAGAGAAGAAAACAAAGTGATATTGTGCTTTATGTATATAAATTAGCTAAATATATAGGGCTGTGATACAGAAGATACAAAAGGCTGATTAGTTGCTTTTGAAGCTGCATTTGAGAAGAAGACAGAACATGAAGTAGGTGTTGGATACTAACCTCCTGATCAAACAGCTTTTCATTACTGCTTCAAAACAGATGAGGAAGTCTCATGGTTGCAATACGAAGTTATTGTGGAGGACTTCAACTACTCCAACATCTTCTGGATATGGCTGAACACAAGTATAACAAGAGAATTCCAGAGTGCATTAAGGACAGTGTTTTGATGCAGATGCTGTATGGAGAGAAGGTGAGAAGTCAGATCTACCAGAACTGCTGTTTCTGAATAAAAATGAGTAGTGTGATTGGTAAACAGCAACCTTCATTCCAAGTGCTATCAGATTATTTAATTAAGTATCCTCAGGAAAATGAGGAAGAATGAAGGTATAGTCAAGGCATAGGATTTAGAAGATGAGACTTTTGTTTGTTAGGTAATTGGTAGAAAGAATCCCTTGGATTCAAATGAGGAAAAAAAAAAAAAAAAAGAAAAAAACAACCAAGAAAAGCCCAACAACCCAAATCTCAGGATAACTGATTATTGCAGATGAGAAAATCCTCAAAGCACAAGGATGGTCCATGAAATTAGGCTGGCTTGACATAAGGCCACAGATAAAAATATCCTGATTGTACTCAAATGCAAATAGAAAGAGTACGGAAGGAGGAAATAGAGATTTCCTGTAGGAATATTACATGAGATGCATGAGAAGAACCAGGTAATTAAGGAAACTAACACATATTGTTGTAGCTGGGAATGTGAAAGTCAACAAGAAGGGTTTTGTAAGTACATTGGCAACAACCAGAACAGAAACCAAAGATGATGCAGGCTTGCTATTACTGAGCTAGTGAATTGCTGGTGACAGATAATTAAAAGACAGAGATAATAATTTTCTCATTTGTATCAGTTAGTACTTGAAATGTCTGCTGTCAGGCCTCCCATGTCTACTAAATGAAATACAACTTAACAGCAGGAAAATATCAAGTTAAGGACCATGTTAACAAACTGTACAATCATTCAGTGGGGACAGACCGAACACATTCACAACTTCTGAGAGACCTCTCAGATGCCATTTCAAGGTCCCTGTCTGTCATCTTCAAAGGGTAGTATCTGTCAAAGGAGGTCCCTGTAGCATGGGAAAAGACAATTACCATGCCCATCTTCTGAACTGGAATGAAGTGCCAAGGTAATACAGGCTGTCTGTGAAGAAAATGCAGCAAATCTTTTTGGAAGATATTTCCAGTGGGGAAAAAAATGTGATTGTAAATAGCTAGCATGGATTCACTAAGAGCAAATCATGCCTGTTCAATATGATTGTTTTCTACACCAGTTAAGTGGCTGAGTGGGCAAGTGCAGCAGGGTCAGCTGTAAAATCTCTACAGTATAACTGAAAAGAAGTGGCCTAAAAAGATAGAGAAAAGGTAGGTAAGACTCACCAGACTGATAAAAAAAAAAAAAAACAACAACTTGCTTATCAATCATCAGCAGTTCAAAAGCATAATTCTGAGTGCTGTTCCTCTGGGATTATTGTTAGGGCTCACCCTGTCTGAGATCTTTAAGACTGTGACCGTGTGCTCCCCTCTCTCACTCTCTTCTTGAGCAGTATTCCCCAATATTTGCAATGATGGCAGCATTTGGCATACAGCTAATCCAATATTTAAGGGCCATAAATATTGCTCAGCAGCTAAGAGACATAAGTCTTGCTCAAGAGCTGAGGGATAGTCGAGCATGTGCCAACTCAAAACATGTCTGCTTTACAAAAAGGGCTGTAAGTCAGTCATTTTACTCCATAAATATTGGACAGTTCAGGGCCTACAGAGCTCTCCTGCACAGCAGTGCTCTGCACACCAGGATCTCCCCTTGCATAGGAACACATCACAAGGTTACTCCTTGAGGCTGAGGGAACCCTTATCTCATCAGACACTTGGTAAGTGAACTGGAGTAAGTGCACTCAAACTGGAATCATAGCTGTGTGGTAGAAAATATTGCTTGTGCACATGCAGTAATCCTTTAGGCTTAAACCACTGACCAAGTCTGCTGATCTATATTGTCTTATCTATGTGGATCCAACCACATCCAAATTCCTCTCAGAAAGGAGTTGAGGACTCAAGGGGGTCGTTTTTGAATCTCATGCCCCTCATTAATATATTCCTGAGGGTTTTGTCTGTACTTTCTGTACTCTATACAGTAAATGTACCTCGCCGTTGCATCTTGCTGAATCGCTGTTGCATTTACTATTAAGCTTCGTTAAATTGCTGTTCTGTATCAATAAACATACCACTATTTCTCTCTTACAAGTGAAATATGTCACTCCATCCACAACAAGGACTTAGTGACTTTGCAGAAGAAAGCAAGTTTAGGAAGTAGTCTAGACACAGTCATTCAGAGAGAACTCCAGGAGCCGGAGAAATGGGCTGGCAGAAACATAATGAAATGAAATTCATCCTATAGAAACAAAACCTGATGTGCTTGGGATGTAATAAGACTGTGCCACAATGTGGGTGGCTGCTGACTGAATGGGGAGTAATTTTGTAAGAATGGATCTGGTGGCCTAGCTGTCCCCAAGTTGAGTATGAATCAGCAATCTCTTTTAGTGAAGGCTGAAGTTTTACTGGTCTGCATTAGGACAAGCGTAGCCAGCAGACAATCGAAAGAACTTGTGCTCCCCTGTGGGGCATTTCTGAGGCTGCACTTGAAGAAATGTTTCTAGTTTGGAGCTTCAGGAGAAAGATTAAAAAACTGAACAATAAAGAGGCAGGAGGAACAGATAAAATAAAGACTGAAAAAGTTTGGTTTCTTCAATATAGAAAAGAAAATGTTGAGAGAAAGCTTGTTTGCTTCATTCAGCTACCTTTTACTTGTTAGAGAAAGAGATTGCCAGAATATTGTCCAAGCTGCGAAGTAAAAAGTTTAGAGACCACGGCAATTGACAGCTACCATAATGGAAATTGTATATGCCAATTCACAGTAAGGACAGTCAACACTGGAAGAGTTTTCCAAAGAGGGTGGAGAATCTTAATTTTTGGAGGCGTTAAAAACTCAGTGCTTGAAGGTCCTGAGCACCCTTTCCTAACATATAGCAAGAGGAGATCAGATGACTGTCCAATCTAAAGTACTGTATGTTCATAGCAAAATATCTTGCTTTCATTTAATACTTTGTTTAATTGTCTACCTTTTATGGTAATATAACTTATCCTGCCACATAGCCAGCTAGCCATGACTATCATTATGTGACATATGCTGAAATTTCAAGAGTTTGGGTTTTTTTGAGGGTGTTTTAGGAATTTTCCAAGTATAATGTTTCTGCATTGTTGTTTAAATATCCTCTAAAAGAGAACTTATGAATTTTCTAGTTTCAAGACACCATACGTGCCTAATGAAAAAAATTATCTCGTTTAGGAGCAGCTCAGAAAATTGGAATCAATGCACCACAATGTGAATGCACATCATTTAAATAAAAATTCATAGCTTATAGATTAGACCTAGTTATTCTATAAAAGATGGAAATAACACCTGACAACCACATTCTATTTTTGGCTATTGTATACCTGAACCCCACCTCTTGTTCATTGTTTCCTCTTAACATTAGTATTCATAGTATGTTATCTTGAAAGCAGAGATAGTAAAACAATACCACTGTGGTCTTCTCTGCAGCAGAGCCCTGCAAGAGATCGGACTCTCTGAGCAATCAGTGATTTACAATCAATCTTATTCTATTGCTTTTTTTCTCTATCTCCCTCAAGGTAACAGGACTAAAGGAAAAGGATGCTTTCAAATCATACAGTGAAGTTAGAAACATGTCAATAGCAGGTTCACTTGGTGATTGTAGAAATCATAACACTATACCTTTGTTACAAACATGTACAAGAGAACTCTCTGTCTAGTACACGTAGGAGTGCTTGCTATTAAGCACTTTAATATTTCCATGATACCTAATTAGTGTCTGTTGCTTCTTTTTCAGCCAGGGAACAGAAAACTCTTTGCCAAGGAAGAACTGGAGCTCATTCCAATTTACTGATGAAGAAATTAAACTTCAGAGACCAGGTATGACTTCCCAAGGTCCTTATGGCAGAAAGGAGGGCAAAGAAACAATTTAACTTTGCTTTTCCCCTACACCTCAACTGCCTTACATGTCACAGTACAAAGGCTGAAGAAAACACCATAGGGTAATCCTGGTACAAGTTCAGATAGAAAAGAGGTGTCTCTAGGGCAGCCTGAAGAGCAGAGTGCTATTAAGATTTTCAACAATAATGAAATATGCTAGCTTGTGTGATAGAGAGGCCCCCAGCACTATTCCTACTGCACCAGCCAGCTCTCTGGCTTCAGGTTCAGGGTTTGGATAAGGTTGGCTGCTGTTGATCTGAGCTGGAGGTACTGTGAGAAGCCCATGCTTTCTAAGTTTTAAGAAGATTCAGGACTTCCTTATACCTTGGATGCAGCATTGAAGGGAGTCACCTTACCAGCTAGAAAGTACTTAGAAAACAAATTTGATCTTTCTGCTGAACTGCCAGCTGATCTAGGAGGAAATATATTCTCTAAGATAAATGCTTCCAATCATTTGGAATTTTGATTCAGTTTCCTAACTTAACATCTTTCTTCTTCTTCAGTCACAAAAAAGTACCAGGGGTTCTTTGAAAAAATTAGTTTAGAGAACATGATTTTAATTAACACAAAACTCAATGAAATATAATTCTGTAAAGAGCAAGATATCTACTACTTTTTTCAGTAGCTACTGTGTAGGAACCAAAATGATTTTCAGTATGTTTTATTTTGTCCCCCCACTTTATGCCTAAAGTCTACAGCAAGTACGGACCAGGGAATTCACTAAGTATGCACGTTAGAATCACTTCACATAGACGTACTTTTTTGGCCTTAAATGTATATTCTTGCTTAAGAACTCCTCGGTAATTTTGTACATGCCGGCATTTTCTAAGTATGCAGATTTTACATTCTGGAATAACAGGCATTATAATGAGAATTCTTCTATAGCTCTGTCGAAGCGGAGAAGGCAGAAAATTCATGAAGATCTAGATCTTTCTCAGTGAAAGAAATATTTGCTAATGCTTATCTTTAAGCATCTATTTTTGTGCATCTGACACTTAAGTCAAAATTGATTGCATTATGGATTCTGAAGAAGTATCCAACCGATTTACCTTTTACCAGAGCACCAAAAAGAAAAAAAAAAAAAAAACAAAAAACCACCACAACTAATTCTTCACAATCCTTTTATTTTTTTTATAAACCTTAACATTTTTATGAACTTAACATAGAGACATTTATAATTATCAAACACTTTAATACCAATTTTGTTCAAATGAAATATGAAGCTCAATGAAGAATATACCTTGATTGTTATATTGATTGTTATATTTCAGTTGAAAAATTCACACTGAGGCTCAAAATGCTACTTCAGTTTTTGCATTCACCTGAAATAACTAGAGTACTTTGTTCTGAAGAACTGTGAGTAGAACAGGTCACTCTGTACATTTGCTTCACGACATCAGGTACATGACAATGGGATAATGAAAAATGCAAAAATAGAACAGAGAATGTAGCATGCTTCTGCTCATGAACTTCACAATGAAATTAAAGGGAAAAAATCAAATTTGTAGCTGATAGAGCTACTAGTATAATCACATGCACACTGTAAAAAAGATTTGTGAATATGGATTGTACTAGTATCACTCTGATCTTTATTTCAAAACTCATCTATGAATGACAGTTCTTTTTCATCCTCTTCTATTAAAGAAAGGTCACACATTTATTTTAGTACTATTAGCTCATTTGACAGGTTGGGACATTAGTGAAAACAAATATATATGCATTCTCTTAAATCAGTGTGAAAAAGTCAGCATCAAAGTACAAGTTAAAATTTTTGTTTAGATAATTAATCAGAAACATTATGGTGTGGATTGAAGGAAAAGAAAGTAGTTTTACTTACAGACACAAAGCTTCATAGAAGTAAAGAAAATACTTTGAATATATGTTACTTTTTTATTTATGAACTCCAGCTTATTTTAATATTAATTATATAATCAAATAGTTTCAGTTGTAGGGAATCTACCATGGAAAGGGACACCTTCCACTAGAGCAGGTTGCTCAGAGCCCCATTCAACCTGGCCTTGAGCACTGCAAGGGATGGGGCATCCACAGCTTCTCGGGGCAACCTGTGCCAGTGCCTCACCAACCTCACAGTAAAGAATTATTTTCCCAATATCTAATGTAAACGTAACCTCTTACAGTCTGCAGCCGTTCTCCATTGTCCTATCAGTACATGCCCTTATAAAAAGGTCTATTGGAAAAAAAGGGACAGATTACTTAAACATAAATATTTTATGATGTTTGCAAAATGAATAAGGAACCCAGTATTTTTGTGGATACTATTTCAAAACAATTAACTAAGAAAATTTAAAATATCTTTTCAAAATTAACAGAGCTATTCAGTCATAGTTATCTGTAAGCACCAAATGGTGACTCTTCCATGCAGCTATTTAAAACCATATTATGTTTTTATGTTCAAAACTTGCATGGCTATTTCAGATTTTGTATAACTTACTGAATATTTGGGGATTATTATGTTCATTTTGTGAAAACAGGATTTTTCCCTAATAAACACATCCTTGTGCATGCTTGTTTATCCAGCTTACTTGTAAATGGATAAACATGCTTTGAAACATTGTTCTGACAGTTTTGTCTAGTACAAAAGGGTGAAAACAATACAAAAAATTATAGAAAACTTTTCTTTCCTGTTGCTTAAAACACTTTTTCCTACATAATTTTCTCAACTGGTAAATATATTAATTTTATCCAGCATAATTCTTGTAATTTCATGTCTTTAGAGAAATTCTATTGGTCTTCTGAAAATGAGATATTCTTCTTGGCTGTAGTCAAGTTTTCATGCCACTGCCAGTGTATATGACTGCATACTTTCATCAAACAAGTTATCTCATTGTTATATATGTGCCAAATATTTATAGAAAAAGATGGCTAAAGGAAAGCAAAATCACCTACATATATCATACACATATATGATTAACAGCTTCCAGATTTTAAATTAACACAATACATTAAGGAAGTTTATTAAAGAGATTGAGGCCATTATGTCTAAATTTCATCAGCTGGACTTGAAAGATCTGCAATTTGGAACATCTTTATTGCTAATTATGTTCTGAGTGATCAAGTTTAACAACAAAATAAAAGATACTCATCAACCCACTGCCTTTAAGTGGTTCACACAGATCAGAGAAACACAGGCAAATGGTTGGTTTATGAAGTTGTTCCAGCAAGCCTATCTTCCCATTTGCTTTCAGGATTTAGATCAACGATGTGCTTGAAACAGAAGAGTCTAGAACAGAACAATTCTTCCAACAGAGAAGAATGCAGCAGGTGTGATTATGAGCCAAATTAAATAAAAATAAACTTATGCCTTTGCATTTTCACAAGGCAGATATTCCACTTCAGTCTATGAATCTGTGAATCACAGAAAGTGACACAGTCATCTTTGGGTACTTTGGAAAATATCCTTATTTTCATCATTTCTAAGGCTTAGATCTTTTTAGATGAAAGAAAATGCACCAGTCTCAGGAGTTTCCTTACCTCTTCATGTGACAAAAGATCATATATTGCTCTATTCCTTTTACTGCTGCTGTTCTACTCTTCAGAAAGCTCTTCCAATAGGACATGGACCATGTTGTCCATAGTTAATTTGCTGTTAAAATCAGAAGCTGAGGTAATGCAAATATCTAGTCTTCTTCCCTGCTGCCTATCCAACAATCATGTAACACTTAGTCTCTGTACCCTACACACCTATGCAATCTTTCACACTTTCCACCTTAGCCTCCAGACTAAACAATGTTGTGCAATATTGAGGTCTTGCACCAAGCAGCAGCACAAATACATGGACATTTTTCTAGCAGCAGAAGATTGTTAGACTTTTGACTGTCCTTCTTGGAACCAAATTCCTTTAAGAGAATCACACAGCAATTCAGAGTAGGCTGGAGCAGAATTGGCAGAAAAGCAAGGAAAACTCTGATCCACAGACTCTTACCTTGTTTCAGATAATGCATAGAAAAAATCCAGGATGCTGAAGATTCAGATACTTTAATTTGCTGCCTTGCCTTACAGCTCGGTATCCTTCAGGCAAGTATAGCTCATGTCACTTTATCATCATCTTTTTCTTGTGCCAGGAAGACAGCTGCTACAGACACCACTGCTCACAGCTTAGTCTTGAGCTAGAAAAGTGACAAAAGCTGGGTCAGAGGATTTCTCTGCCTCACGTCCAGTGCATGACTGAGTCACTAGAAGTAATGTATCCAGAAGTATCCTGGTAAATTAAAATGGGGAAAATATGGGTCTGGGAGGGGTGAAGACATAAATAAAATGATAAGGTGCTGAATTTTAGCTCATACAATCTTCCACACTTTTTTGGCACTTTTTTGGTTATATCCCTCATCAAATATGTTCCATAAATTATGCCTTTGTAATTTAAAGATAGCTAATATCTTAAAAGGAACCTGGATGAGTCTGTAGATACGGCTAGTATGGAGGAACAGAAATTGCTGTCAGATGATTTGAAGGAACAATCCTGCTTAATAGATGTTAAAAGCATACGTCAACAAAAGCTTCAGCAAATTTCTGTTTACAGGGTGAAAGCAGAGTATATTCTCTTCTGTTGTGGCTACTTGGGAATTAATAAATTTGCACTAAACTGATCTGGAATTTCTGAGTGACTGGAAATCTTTTTTCCTTTTTTTTTTTTTTTTTTTTTTTTCTTGACCAGTGTTTGATAGGATGATAAATACTGAAGTATCACTCTGGCACTTTATAGCCATTGCACCAAAAATAGCAGGAAAACAAACAAGTCTGAAATAGAACAGTGTATCCATGGAAACTGTGTACACAATGGTATTGAAAATTTTATGTTGAATCAGAGAAAATAATTAGTGGGATGAGGAATAAAACTCAGATTTCCACATGCCTACTAAGTGCAACAATTACATTGCCTTCCTTTATTTAGGAAAGAACACAGTCCTGCAAAATATAGGGCATCATGCTAAATGGATCACACAACCTGATTTTCTTCTCCTTTTGTCAATCCCAGAGAAGTGACAAGCTGCATAGCATGCTTAATTATTTCCCAAATAAGAATTCAGTACCAATGCAGAAAAGTGTATGTAGAGTATGAATCTTGATCCTGACAAATTGTCTTTGCTGTGTCTCAGCAAAATCTTTATATGTATTAATCCATATAAACTTGTTTCGATAAAACACACAAACGCTACCATCTACTTAGCAATCTCCCAAATGTCATATTTCTCAAAATAATTTTAAAAAATGCTTATTTTTGAAACTAAGAACAAGCGAAGCCATATCAGGAATTAATAACAAAGCTGTAAAAAACAGGTAGCAAACAGGAAGTTCTAAGATTAAAAATAAAGTAAGAGCTTTATTTAAATTTTATTCTGAATGAAAAGTATAAGGATATCATTCACTTAAAAATAAAGATGGGTGGGAAACCACATTAACTCCAGTATGGCATTTGTCTAGTGATTACACTTGTGAGATTACCTTGAAACATACTGTTATGATTCTGGGGAGGAGTTACTGCTTAATACCAAAAATATAGATATAAAAGAAAATAGAAAGCTTCTATTGATGTGCGTAAAGACACCCTGTGAATTTAATTTAAACATGTATGTTTTTTAATATTTTGCTTTTCCTTTTGCTAAACAATATAGAATGATAATTTGGCTTTCCATGTCACACTTTGAGTAAGAAATTTTGTTTAGAAGCTGCAATTAAATAATTCAAAAATAATTAATTCAGAAGACATCCCATTAAATTATAACCCTCCCCACTGGTTAACTTGGTGCCAAAATGTATTGTTTAATTTATCATTCTTAGTATTTTTAGAAGGCCTCAAGGCAGGGAATGAAGCAATAATAAATAGGGAATAGTGGATAATTAGAGAAGGAAATGTGGAACAAAATTACTAAGGGCTTTAGGTGAAGTTCATTATTACTATTTAATAGTGCCCAAGAGCATTTGATCAAATTATGGATCGTGTTTAAAAGTGGGCTGAGAAAAATCCTAGTGGAGGAGAGTTTTCTTACTACCACTTTCAGAATTTTGCAGTAAGTTTTACAGAATTTATCAAGTAGTAACAAAGCAAAAGCGTATTGACCAAACCTTCTATTCCATCATACACAACACTCTGTGAGATTTGAAGAAGACAGAGGTTCTTCATTCCCTCAGATAATGTTCAAGATGTGAATATTACATGATTAAGCAGTAAAGCACTTCAAGAATGAGTGATAAGGTGACACATTGTAAGTGGAGCCCTTAAGGCTTTTAAGCACAAGTTGAAGTAGATTTTTCTTTTTTAATTCTCCAGGGTGTTTGGTGTTTAGCCACGTCTTAAAAGAAGCACATTTTAAATATAAATCTTTCAAGTTGACTTGAGTTTTTGCCTTTTTTTTATTCCATCATTTTCCTTATGCATTTATGTTATTTCTTTAATTGTAGCATAGAAACATCTCAAGAATATTTTTAAATGCAAACATAGGGGCAAAATTACAGAAATCACCTTTTCATTATTCAAAATATCAAGATACTGACACTTTTCAGTTGGAAGACTTAAAAGAATAAGAGAGCATGAAGTCCATGGGACACATAAAATAAGAGCATTTAATTAAGCTGAAAGAGTAAGTTTAATATATGAAATAGTTTTTCATATTTTTTTCTTAAAGTCTGCAACTCTGATATATTAAATGATTTAAAAATATTTTTATGTCTTCCTATGTTTAAAAACAAACAAACAGACAGACAGACAAACAAAGAAACAAAAAAACTGAAAGAAAGGAAGAAAAAAAAAGAGAGAAAACTCTTTCTGATCTGTATTCCACAGCAGAAGAATGGGTGAATAGAATAACTAACTTAATTATTTCTGAAAATTTCCCTTCCAGGGGAAGAGCAACATTTTCAGATATATATGCTGACTCAAAGTAAAATTATGCCTGTTAAATAAAAATAATTTTGTGGGATGGAAATTCTAATTATTCAGTAGTTCTGTTCGTTAGAAAATTGAGACCTCCATCTTTAGATATTAGATTCCATAGACATAGCAGTCTGGAGATTATGCTGGGGGGTTTTTTTGTTGTTTGTTTGTTTGTTTGTTTGTTTTTGTTTTGCTTGTTTGTTTTTGTTTGTTTGTTTTTATTTTTTTTCTTTCCTCATAAACTCTGTTAACAGTAAAAGAGGCTGGTTTGCCTTTTAACTAAGTTTATATGACTGAGAAAACTGTTTGATGTTTTTCATTTGATATTCTGGGATTTATTAAACCACTGGCACAGTTTAACAAAGAACTCTAGTGGCAACAGCACTGGAAGTAATAGCAAGAATAGAGCACTATTCATAATGTATGAGATGCCTTAATTTTTACTTTAAGCAGAGAAGCAGGGTGTTCCTACCTCTTTCACGATGGGAATTACTGAAAAAGTATGCTAATTTGTATACAAAGCTGTGATATATTTGCATAGTTGAGATAGCATGATGAGGTAGTAGAAAACACCACAAGATTTTCACTCAGATTCACATGACAGGACAGACCTTTAGATTTGGGAGGGTCAGAATGTCAAAAAAAAAAAAAAAAAAAAATCTGGTTGTCAGCCAGGGCAAAGAAGTCAATTATTTGGATAGATTTTGCACCTAATTTCTGTCACAATGAATACTGAGTACTCTTCAATCCAATCCACAGCATGCAGATAGATGATGGAGCAGTTTTCCTTGTGACTGTCCATTTTGCACAATGTGCCTTATATATGACTCTCAGACAGACAGCCTACAGCTCTGTCACAGACAGTTTGGTGTGACCTGGGCCTTCTCTCTTTTGTTTGTCATATTCAGAGGCATTGTCTGATCTTTCTGTTGCGTTCTGTAATGCTATTCACAGCCATAACCTTGAAAATTAATTATTTACTTTGAAGGTTGGCTGTGTTATTATGTCTTGTAATCCCTCTACAACACTTTCTACTGCACATGTGCAGTACTTATGTCTGATTCATCACATCAGGAAAATGCATTGCTCAAACACTTATTTCAAAAGCATACCCTTTGTTAAATAAAAGCTGGAAGACAATAGTTAAGCAAATATCTCTGAGTGTTGCAAGGAAAAGGTCAGATGAGCCTAAAAAACATTAAAAAATAGCAGTACTATTTTGACTGGCTAGACTACATTATTCTGGACTCTTGAATTTGCTTGACCAATTGGTCTGACTTGCATCTGCAAAAACAGAGAGCTCCAAATATGCCCATAAGAGAAAATTTTCCTTTTTGTCTTGGGAGGAGCGTTCAGCTTCTATGTGAAGTGAAGCTGGGGCCATCACTGAAATTTAAATAATGCATTGTCAATAATGTAGAAGTTGATTTTTAGCAATCTATTTCTTGATGTGTTTTCTCTGCTTTTTTTTTCTTTTGAAAAATTATGCAAAAGAAGTATATTTACCTTACTACGATAATGGTGGAGATAACACTTCTTAAGTAAGGGATTTTAGCATTTTGATGCCAATTTATAATTGTTGAAAGTTTCTCAATTCATGATTTTTCCAGTTTCAGTTTTATTCACACTTTCTATTATTCCTTTAATCTTACTACCAAGATAATTCTTTACTTGTCTTTTTTAAAGTATAATTTGTCATTAAATCTTATTACTCGTCCACTATGAAATTCACCTGTGTGTTCTTCTGTAGTCATTGACAGTGTTCACCTGCTCATATTTTTAAGAGTTTTCTGAACTCCAGAACAGATTTCAGAAATACTATCACTACTATTTTGCATTTACACCTTTTAAATGAAGATTGCATTGGAGTTTAAGATCATAAATTAAACTTCATGATGACCTTGAAAACCTGAAATATAAATACCTGTTATTCTACATTTTGAAATACAAGAATCAGAAAAATGATCAATTATAAAAAACTATTTACAAGAGTTAAGTAAATGTTCTAATATTTTTCAGAAGGAAAAGTCACTGCTACTTTTAAAAATCAAGATGACTTTAAATATGAATTATTAATCTAAATCTACAGACAGTCAGTTTTAGATATAATTTCCATTACACATCTTAGGATATGTAACTGTTACAGTCTGCTTAATAATTAGGTCAATAGAAAGACGGTGCCTTCCAGACAGGAATAGGTTTGGGTCAGCCTGTAAGGTAATTCATCAAACTCAGTACAGTGCCTCCCAGGCAAGCAACTATTCACTTTGGTCTGGAAGAGAAGGTGGAATGTGGATATGTCTCCCAGGTAGAAAATTAAGTGGGTTAGCCTTGGAGGCAGCCCAGATAGGTGACTGTTCAGCTTTACTTGAAAATGGATTAACATACTAAGGTCATTCCCTAGTACATAACTATTGTTTGCTGCTCAGATGACAAGCCATTATTCATGGACTTCGTTCCATTTGAAGACATGCTTATGGCAGCTTATCTTAAAAATAGATTATGAGATGGTTAGCCTTTGTCTCTAATAGCAAAGTCCTGTTTGCAAACATGAGTGCATGTTTTATCAAGACATAAGAAATCACTGACCCTGGTGATTGTATCTTTGCCAGGGATAGTAAAAGACATTCCCTCAAATGGTATTTCTACAACTGAGACCACATGCTAATGCATAAAAAAGATGTAAAATATACTGCTGGTAAATAAGCCTTTGGCAGGTGAGGAAGCTTAGAGAGCATATGCTTACCTGGAGTACACATGTTCCTGATTTGGAAGAGAACATCAAAAGCTTCATATATTTAAACTAGCATTTTGTTCATGTCCACCTGAAAACTGAAAATAGTGTATTATTGGAGGAAAATACACCAAAAACTCACACAATTATTAAAGTAAGAAGGCAACCCAGAGCCATAAAACAGAGAACAAGTATAAGAGACTTGACTAAACAGGATAGGAGGTCTTGGAGGAGAGATCAAAAATAGCAGATTAGTACACAGCACAACAAGTTTCTTTATCTCATTTAATCTCTTTTTTTTTTTTTTAAGCTCTTGTCAGTATGTTCTGTGTTTTAGCTGTAAGGTAATAAAAGGGAACATGTAATTATTTGAGGAGAGGGAGCCAATTGAAGAATAGTGGGCATCCAATAAATTGGAAATTCTGCTAGGTCTTGCTGAGTGACAAATGGAAGATGTGTAAATTAGCAACACTGAAGGAATTTTGGCAGTGATGAATCAGAGAAAGAGATGTTTTTTTATGGGAAGGCCAAGAGAGATCAGGTGGTCTATGGTGCAATTAATGATGCAGTAGGAGATAGAAGGTGGTAAGAAAAAGTGGAAATTTTGGATTGGGATTAATTAGGAAGATGTAACCCATTACAAACTACTATATTTTATACTGAAAGCCAATGTTCTAAGATATATGTTAGGATAATTCATAGTCATGAAGTCCAGATTTTAAAATGAACTCTGGAAAATACAGATGTTCAAGAAAAACTACCACAAAACATAAAAATTAATATTAAAGGATATAATGAAACAGTATCTTATGGCAGACAGCTTACTGTAATATCTGTTAGGATTTTTATATAGTATATATTTAATGTAAATGCTTAAGCTCTACCTGGAACAGACAACAGCTCCCTTTTCAAGTGAATGTTTTCAATTACTAGCTAATAAGATGTTTCATATATTTTGTTCTTTGCGTGGTCCCATAAATCTCAAAAAACAATACTAAGGAGGAATACAGAGCAACATTATTGCTCCACTTTAACCCTTATTTTTTCCTCTTTCCAGTGTTATATTACAAATAATGTGTAAAATGAAGGTTGGGTTACCTGACTGCTGGTCTCACTTCATGTCTCAGCATTTTAAGTCTACATTGTTTAACCAAAAAAGGATAAATGTGGCACAGCCATGATTGTGTGTCTCATCAGTAAAAAAGTGACTTTTCTTCAGTGGGATTAAACTCACTGTAGAGGTCTAAAGTTTACTGTCAAAGTCACCAGCAGTTGCCCTTTTATAGTCTAAGAGGAGAAATAAGCACTACCAGAGTGCCATTCATCAGCTGTAGTTCAGATTCTGTTTTAGACACAACTACTCCTTAAAATGGCCTTGAATTTCCTAAATGACTGAAGATTTACTGTTCAAGTGAAGGTCAAATGCCACAGGCAGGTTTTTTGTTTACTTGGTCTTCTTTTTCTATAACCAAACTCTCTTGGAAGTCTTAAAAATCTTCTGAGAGGATACTAATGTATAATAACTGATATTAAATTATCTCAGTAATGTCTAAAGCAGCAACTTTTCAATACCATAAAACATTAATTCAGAATTCATATGGTCTTACTTATTTGTCACACAGATGAGAAATCTATGCACCTGGTTTTGTCTTAAAGCTTTGGCTATCAGAGCAATGGGATAGGGAAGGTCTGGTGCTCAATTACAACATTAACTCCTAGTACATTTTAACTTAATCAGGTAAATTAATAAATCAAAAAGAACAGTATGACTTGTCATGGCTATAGAATATAATGGTTACTAACTTCCTTTGTGGGCAAAATTTAGAATATGGAATGAACTAAGTGCTGCTTGCAGGCAAAAATCCTTGCTTGTATTTGATTTTGATGTGCTTTCAATTGAATTATTTTTCATTTGTAAAAATGCCCTTGCTTTAACTGTGAGAGAGAAAAGGGCTTTTCTGAATCTTCATTTAATGAAGATCAGACAAAAATCTGAATATTTGTTTTTTCTCGTGCAAGAAATTTCTAAATTCCAAGCGCATCCTGGAATTGTCACTGGTTTCTGCAGAGTGATACCTTTCATCAACCTATCTTGTTTCTGTCAGATTTCAAAGCTTGTTGGGTAAAGGTTAAAATGATAATTTATAGGAAATGATGTCCATATTTTGTCTCTAGTCTTCAAAGCCACAGAAGAAGTTATTCTTTCTTCAAGAGCAATTACTCCTAGAGTTTCTCTGGCGGAGCTGTTCTTCCTGTATTGATTCTGACACATGGTCTTCCTTGAAGATAGAATAAAGTGCACAATACGTGAATGTGGCGACTGACTCCTACTCTGCTCTGTTTTTTAAATTCACATTATCTAATGCCTACAGGTAATAAGGAAGTAGATAAACGTATTAATCAATAGAATTAAATTGGAAAGTAGAGGTTTTGTGGGCACAAATATCCTTACCTCTACCGACAGACTTCCTTGATAAGTAGGCACTCAGCAGAAATCTGTGAGCCATTTATACTTTATATTGGCATGCCACTGCAATCATTGTTTAACTCTTTCAGTGTTGTGAAGTTCATCCCCATGTTATCCATGTTTTTGCCAGGTTTCCATTGAAGTACTAAGCTTTGTTTAATGACTATGGTGCTATGAAACATGCTTGTGAGTTCTGCAGAAGATCTAAGAGAAACATTACTGTCAATGAATGAAGTGCTATGGAAAAATAATAAAGGCAGCAAAAGCAACCAGAAAAAAACAAAACAAAACAAAACAAAATAAACAAAAACAAACAAAAAACCCCAACAACAAAACAAGATGACAAAACAAAAAAACATCCACAAAACACCCTCCCCCCAAAAAAAAAAAGAAACAAACAAACCAAAACAAAAACCAACCAACCAACCAACCAAAAAAACAAACAAAACCACTGAACAGAACTCCTCCACTGCTTAATTGTGCTGTAATTCTCTGTGGGAAAAAAACCCAAAACAACAACAAAGAAACCCCCACCAGTATGGGATAATGAAATACATCTGGGAAAACATAAGCTTAAGACAAAATCAGTGCAATGAGGATTTGATATTTGCAGATGTGGTGCTTAGAGACACACCTTACTGAGTGGTGTGGCAGAGATGGCCTAATGGTTGTACTCAATGCTCTTAGGGATCTTTTCCAGCAATAATGAGTCTATGAATCTAAGATCTTACCCTGAAAGAGCTTGTTTTCTCTAAAAGTCTTTCATTCCTTATTTGTTCTGGATATACAACTTTTATTAATGAAAATTTCAGGGCCCTCTCTAAACGCTATAATCGGCCCATGGTTCTGCACAGTCCTGTGCTCCTACTCTTCCCAAACCCCATCCATTGGCCCAGCAGCCCCATTTCAGTGCAGCCCAGGTTCAGATGCCCATTCCTCAGCGGTTTTGCAGGTGTGCCAGACTCCACCTCCACCACAGCCCTGCCCTGCCCTGCTCGTAGGTGGGGTCCACTGATTTGGGCCCAACCCATGATCTGACCTAAATTCTGTATTCCTGCAGAATTCTGGGATTTCCTGTCAGACTTGTATGGTTGCCTGTTCCAAATTCACAAAACAGACATAGGAAGATGAATGCTCTGTGATGAGTGATTAATCTTGTGATAAGACTAGATTATTGAAAATAGCTCTTATTTGAAATAAAGAGGTCCATTAACATCAAGTTCCAGGTTTCATGTACCTGCTTTTAGGCAACTGAGGCATCTAAGCAAAAATATTGAGATGAATTTACCTCATCTGACTTCAGGCAAAAGCTGTGTGCCTAGTTCAATCTGTCTGTTTGCGACTTTTAGATTTGTTTTCATAGTGCTGTGAGACTTTTATTTCTGACATTTGCCTTTGGAGAGATCCCAATTCCAACTGCTGCTTATCTGAGAAAGTCCAGTGCACTGGAATAAATTTTTACCAAAGGGTAGGAGAGAGTAAAATGGCCATTCTGCTTCACCAACTTTTTAGAAAAGACAGTCATGTCATGAACATAAAGATTTGCTTTTAATCTGTAGCTAAAGCAAAAAATTATTAGAATGGTTGAAAGTGGCAAGAGCTTTATAGCTATGCTCTGCTACAGCATCACAATGAACTGCTGAAAAAGTAGATTTCCACCCCTGGCACATCTATCACAGTTCAGAACCAAATGAGAAGATAGAGACTAAGTAGACCTGAACACCAGAGCATTTAATCACAGATGTATGCAGTTTTATGTATTAGATGGCTTCCCAGCACTTCAGTTATCATGTCATCACTCCCCCTCCGGTTCTCACAACCTGCTAGGATGCAGGACCTGGTGGTGACATGCCATTGTGGCCCCCCAGGCTGCCTTGTAGCAGCCTGGACACCTTGCTCTATCCTAAGGATCATGTGCCTTAGCCAGCTGATGGCGCAAATACATCCGGGTCATTCCTACCTTTGTTTAATAACTGTGATGGAGACTGACCCATCTATAGGGCCAGCAAACCCACTTGTCCTTGGAGGAGAAGGAGAAGAAACAGCAGGACCAGATATCCCCATTCAAATGTTCCAGGTCCCAAACAGATGCAAATGGCTGCAACAACCTCAGAGAACAAGAACACAACCTCTTCCACTTGGCAGTCACTTCTACCTTGGGGCAAGCCAGCTCCACCACTGCTCTCTGTACGTTCTGCTGCTCTATATCACAGCCTTGGTGCACAGATATCAGTTTCTCTTTAGCAGGTTATTACCATTTTTAATTCACTCTCTTTTTTTTCTGGACCATTCTTCTATTCTTTCAGGATTTGTATTTTTTCCACTTAAATCTTGTGTGCAAAAATACAAATTTACACTAATGTTTCACAATTTTCCTTATTCTCCTTATAAAGTCTGAAACTTCTCTGAACTTAGTTTTCTCAATAATCCAGAATTTTCTGCATTCCCCTTCCAACAGGGGCATGTATTTGGGTCAAATGTTGTGTTAAGAGTCTTTTTCATCCTCCTGTGAAGGGACCAGATATTTGTCTTTCTTGCTCCCTTTCCCAAAACCATCTGTGATTCATGTAATCACTACCTTATTTCTGACACTAAAGGACAGTGCAGAAACTTGGATACCAATACATTTTAACCACAGATAAATGCACACTTTTAGGACTTGTGTGGGAGGCAGAGCACAGTCCAAAATGAAGATTTGGCAAGTTGGCACTGAAGTCCTTGCCAGGCATTGTGTGATCCTGGAGCTGGGCCATAGGGTGCCCAAGCCTCTTATTTAATCCTCTTACTGGATACCAACACTGGTCTGATCAAGTAGAGAAAATGAGATGCCTCATCAGCCAATTGTGCATTAGACCTGGCTGTTGCCATCACTGCTGTACTAACTCTGCACCCCTGGGAGGTTTTCCATATATTTGCTGCTTTCTCAGTGACTGACAGGTTGTGCAGATCAGAGATGTTATTCTATCCTTAAAACTAGACTGCTTCCCTTTTTATTAAGCACTGAGTATTTTACCATATTCCTTAGCAAGTTATTGCAGTGTTTTAATAATCTTGCTATTGAGAAATTGTCACTGCAACTCTTGTGTGAATTTCTTAACTTCTGTTTTCAGCCTTTCAAATTTTTCCATCTTCTGTTTCTCTTTAATTTATCAATCATTATTGTCAAATGTAGCTTCATCAATCACTAAACCTGTTTGTGACTAAGCTGAATATTTTCTTGCATTTCTCACTCTAATAAATCTTTTAGAATACTAAGAATCCTTTTGTACTCTTCTAGACACCATCTAGGAAAACTGGGCTGAAGTAGAGCAGATGTCTTCATTAGTGTCAAAGTTTCACTCTGATTAATTTGAAGAAATGAGAAGAATTTCTGAAGTGCATGAAGAGATTTAATGGAGTGGAAACCACACAGAGGTACTTACAAGGCAACATACACAAATACATTTTTCATTTTTTTTTTCTTTTAACACTCTTTATTGAAAAGAAAATCTGAAGTAGAATTATGAACTATTTAACAGTTAGATTCTTGCAAGATCCAGGAACCAGGTTTGTCTTGTTTGCTTTAGTGACTGAGACATAGCAATTAGTGAAAGATCAGCCTTAAGTTTTTAACAAACTTAGACATTAAAACATTATTTAACCCAGGTATGTTTACACTGCTCTCAGGAGAAAAAAAATGTTCCTTATGTCTGTATAAAGAAATAAGTAAATGCACTCATAACTGCACTTTAAATATTAATAAAATGCACTTTCATGTAATTGTCCTAGTAGACTTGTCAACTCTGTCAGGATCCAAATTTACGTATGTCCAGATCTACTCTCTTCTGCCTTGTTAGATAGATGCCACTGTGGGTAATCTACTCCAGGTACCGTGAGCCAAGCAATCTGTGCTTTTGGGACACTTCTGTAACAGTTAATCTAACTGGATGAGTCAGGGGCCTGATCACTGGCATGCAGTCACCTATACTGCAAAATTACCAGTATAGTCTCTAAGATGTCATCGTTAAAATCAGCAACTTTCTCCCAGTCAACCCTGAGCCAAGGATCCCCATAGCAATTTGAACATAGCTGCTCTATTTAGGAAGGAAAAAGAGTTTAGTTGCTAGGAAAACTACTCTGCCGTGCCAGTTAGCCTGAAGTCCAGAGTCCCTGGACTATCATATTTATTACCATAGCCAAAGTCTTAGTGATGGAAATTGCAGTTGTATTTTTCTGCAGACTGTTTTTAGTAACAGATCATTCTCTCTTTTTTCTCATCTGAAATAACAATAAATATTTAAACTTTTAATAAAACTATCAGGAGAAAAATCTTATACTTCTCAATGGACCTTACCTGCTATTTGATTACAGCATTACATGTGGCTATGGAGGTCTTCTGAGAATTATGTCCTTATTAAGAAATTGGAAACCCAACTTTCATGTCATTGTTCTGTACAAATAGAACAGATTTCTTCTTGAATAAAAAATATGCTGAACTCTATGATCAGACCTGAGCAAACCAGGAAAAACAACTCCTCATAATGTCTTAGAATTCTCATAATTAAAAAGTCATTGTCCTGCATACAGTACATGCCACACAATCATTAAAATCTTTTAAAATTTCAGAATAGAACGTGTTCATTTAATTGACAAAGTTCACTTGCTATGGACTTCACTAATAGAATAGATTAGACAAGAAAAAAAAATTAAATCAGAAAAATGTAATTAAATGGTAAAATAGGTAAATTATTCTTTCATGATTTTCAGCAAAAGGAAAACAATTCAACTGCTAAACAAAACACCACAAGGCATTGTAAAATCTGTACTTCTTTATTTTCTTTCTCTTCTTTTTCTTATTTCTCTTTCTTTTTCTTTTTCTTTTTCTTTTTCTTTTTCTTTTTCTTTTTCTTTTTCTTTTTCTTTTTTTCTCCTTCCATCCTTGTCTTTTTTTTTCTCTCCTTCTTTCTCTTTTCTCATTTTTTTCTTTCTTTCTTTCTTTCCCTCTTTCTCTACCATTTTCTCTCCTTATTTCTATCACTATTTTTACTTTCTTGCCCTACTCCCCTGAATCTCCAGTCTTCTGCAACTTAGTCTTTCTTCACATTCATTTGAATAATATGCAGCTCCTCTGCCAGGAGTTTCTGCAATAAAATTTTTGCTTTCTGCCTCTGCAAAAGATGGATTTGTGCTCTCTGACCAGATGGAAATAGTCTTGGGAACTAACCTTGTGTATGCAAATAGAGAAGGTGAATGTTGCTACAAGGATATATACATTTTCACTTAAAATGATCTTAAGAAGAGAATGCTGTTCTACAGTGCCTGTCTCCTGACCTGCAGATACTGAGGTTTGTTGCTGGTGAGCTTTACACTAATGAAGTTCAGAGTGCCAATTACTGACTTGTTAATTTCTCTTTTAATGATGAGAAAATGTGTCTCATGAGGAGTTTGCAGGTTAGCACATGACAAAGCCAGTCATGTGTTTTTTTACTGAACATTGTTGCCAGCAAAGTACTTACTCTCAAAATATGCTAATAAATTTTAAATTACCATCAAAATTGAGTTTCTTATTTTAAAATTGTAGGATGGGATTGTATTAACAATATCAAAATATATCTCTAGAGAAATGTGTATCATTTTCCTAAAGGAACTTTAATTAATTTGTTTAGATTTCATATCCACTCTTTTTACTCTTGGAAAACTTGCCATAACTTAAAATGCAAATATTAAAAATTTGTGCAATTACACATTTGTCAAGTGTCTATATTTTTACAACCCCAAAAGACAATCCATACAAATCAAACTGGAAACAGTTTCAATCTTCAGTCAGATTACAATCCTTTCTTCAAGCACTACAAAGGTACAGTGTTTGAGAATCTCACACTAAAGACATTAAAATAAAATATCTTTAGGAAGAAGGAAAAAATCCAAATATTATATGGAGAAGGAATGTCTGAATTTCCTATGATAATATTACTTGCAGAGAAGGAATGCTGTGTTTGTGTCCAGCAAGATACTGCTGATAGAAATTTAGCCCATGTCATTTAGACTGACCTTACAAATTTGTAGAGGGGCAAAAAGAATATGATGAGAGAAAAATTTTCTTTTGCCACATCCGCATGTGATAAGTTGGTTATCCTAAGGATAAGTTGGTTAGGTTTATTTGCACTAACAGATCTTGAATTTCTTTCCTTTGGGTAGAATACATTTGAACTGACTTCTTATATCTGACAATGAAAAACCTAAGTCTGAAGCAATCACTTTCCTTTGTAATCAATAATGAGAACTTCACACATCTGGAGAATGATCTACCTTATCTAAATCAATCTTAAAATTGGAAGCACCAACCCTGGTGGAGACGTTTGCTTGCAGTGATTAAAAAAAAAAAAAAAAAAAAAAAGGTAGATTTATTTGAACCTAGTTGTTTAAATTACAGTTAGAGGCATCTATGGTGCGCACGATGCCCAAATGCATATAGTCATGATTTCCATTTAAGAGATAAAAATGCTTTCTATCTCCACCCATCAGTTCAAAACTAGTTTCCCTAAACTATCAAATCAATTTACTGGGTTTAAAAATAAATTACTGCCTGATAATCTCAACCTTTCAGATTAAAATTCTTGGTTCTCTAGTTCAAAGACATTAGATTTCAGGTGAAAAGAAAATGCTTCCTGATACTTGAATTAATAGATACCTAAATAATTTCTGTATAAAAATGGGTATATTCCTATGAAAGCAGGCTCTACCTACATGTCTTTTTAAATCTTGCATCGTTTTGCCAGTTTCAATTGATTGACCAGTTTTCAAATATGACTGGCAGAAATAGCATGACTGATTATATCATCAAGCTTAAGTTTAACAGGTGGTTGAAATACACTGTGAGGATGTGTTTGCTAGAGCTCTACATATAGATTCACAGAAAGCTGGCACTTGTACAAGAGGAATATTCAGCTGTTTCAAAAATTCTATAATATGGAAAGATATATGTTTGGCAGTACGTGTATTCATAACTTGCTAAACATAATTATGAACATCTCTGGAAGGTTTGAAGAGACAAAGAGTGATTTTGCACTGCCTTACACTGGGTGTAGTTTAATACTTTGCAAGATTTAATGCTTTGCAGTCATAACAAAAAGGACTTAAAGTAGAGCCTGTTATATGGTGCCAAGAGTAGAGAATCAGCCATATGTCTAATAATCCATACAATGTAAATCCAAAATTAGGGGAAACACCTCAACAGTAATTAATGAATATTAATTTCTTGAAGTTATATGGATATCAGAAAAGAAGATTTTTCTAAAAGACAAGGGTTCAGTTCATGATTGCAACAGCAGTTCAAGTTCATATTTTCTGAAGTTTCTTAGACTCAGTCAGTGAAAAACTTTCAGCAAATAACCCTCTTGGTTAATTCAATATTTCCCCTTTTCATGGACTATATGCTATGATCTCAATTGCATTCAATTTATCTATTAAAATGCAATCCTGTACATCTGCTATTTTGCTGTAATTAAACAACAATTAAAACAAACTTTTTTTTTCATTTTCTTAACAATTAGAACAAGCACTAATAGAAAAGAAACCATACTTACCATGTGGGCATTTTAGATTCTGGCTCTTGTGTGATCGTGTGCATGGTGTATTGCAGCAGTTATTCTTGCAGACTCCTTGTATCTAAAGCTGTCTGAACATCATCATCAGTCTAGATATGACTCAGAGCAACAATGAGACTGTTCCATATGATTTTGTCCTGCACAACCCATCTTCTAACTGGGCTACCTGGAACACCAGAGATGTAAATAGAGAAAGTTTCTACATGGTGTTCATCTGTACAACAGGAAGATTTCCTAAGGCTGGCAAGTATTCATTAATACGTTATCTCTTCTGACTCTTTTTCTACAGAAGACTGTAGTGAGAGTGCTCAAAAAAATGCATTAAACTGTAATGTTCTGGGAGTAGTCTGTGTAGTTCAGACATGTAGTCAAAGGTCTAAGACAAACTGCTCAATATTTTACAGGTTTTCTTTTTGGCTGGTCATTCTTTTTTTTTTTTTTTCTTTTTTCAGGAGGGAAAGTTATATTCTCATATTTTGTAGAAAACATGTAAAATCTGCTCTTAGAGTTACACTGTAATTCATCAATCTACTCAAGCACTAAAAAAGTTTCCTGCTCTGAGGAACATATAGATGAATACAAAAAAAAAAAAATGAAAAATAAAAAAAAAATTGGACCAATAGCATAAGAATTCTCTACTATTTTTTTTGAAAAAAGAATGTGGAAGGAAAGACCTATAGATGATTCCTTAATCTTGTTCTTTGTTTAAGATAATATGAATTTCATTTTACCTGAAATGGCAAATATAATGTAAATAAAGAAAAATGCACTGCCAATGTCATAAGAAGTCAACATTCTTAAAAAAGGGAGTGGAAAATTTTTATATTGCTTAAGCTCGTTAAATCAAATCATTACTGCACGAGTTCATAAATTATAAATTATTTCAAGATAATATGCGTTTCTTTAATAGGAGTGCTTTTTTTTGCAACCAATCACTTTTCAGGGAGCTGGTAACTTTGAATCATTTAGAACTCTTCCCTACAAAAGTATGACTCTGAGCACTGAACTACAAAAGCTCCATGTGTCACCAGGTTTGGTACCCATGGAGCCTACAGTTTATTCAAGAACAGCAGCAATAATTTTGTAGTGTTATTTGTACAGGGTGTCTCATGGTACTTTAAAATAACCACAACAAGAGTCTTAAAACATTCTGGCAAAAGTCCATCCAAAAGTATTGAATTTTAGTCTATCCATATCATAAGGCAGAGGCTCAGAAGTTTTGTTGATGAAAGGCTTTTATTCTGGAAGTGTAGAGGTGCATAATGGGGAAGAACATTTTCTCCTTCTCAATTTATATAAAAATAAGAAATTGGACATTCCACAGACTTTGTACTCTGTGGCATCTGAGAAGGACAACGCAGAATTATGAATTCATGAATTCCGAAACAATACAAAGCCCTTAGACAATGCAGGGGGAAAGATATATAAACTGGAAATGCTTTAGACAACCATGGAGGAAACTCCAGTTCTGAAGCAAAATGCTGAACATTTTCAGTCTTAGTAAAAAACTTCATAATAGCAGTTTGTATTCAATGAAAACAATGCATTAATCTTCTTATAACTCTAGAAAAAGAGAGAGAAAAAAACCTGCTCAGTATCACTGAGCCTGGTTTTTTAAACCTGCAAATGTAAAAGAAAGAATAGAAGTGGGTAGCAGTGAAGAGGGAAGCCTAATTTTGGAGGATACTTAAAGGAGGACTACTTTAAGTAGTAAGGAGCCAATTTGCTCTCCATCCTTTAAAAAATGATGGAAAAATTTCTGCTGGAATCAACTGAATTGTAAGTTAAAGGAGAAAGATATATTTGCAGTGGTTTAATATTTTTACTGTACTAAAAGAAGAAAAAAATATAATCCTGTAAACTCACCACAAAATGAATTCCTGAATCTCTATAGGTTGGACACAAATGACATATTTATTGTATAAGTGACTGCATGCTTCAGTCAAATTGAAAATTTTCAATAGTGCTGAATTAGTGGGATCAGATTTTCTGCTGTTGTCTGACATTTCAATTTTTTACAGAAGACAAGATTGTTTTGTACATCAGGTACATAAGCAGAAACTATGCCTAGCAGCTTTTGCCTTTCTTTAACATAGCATACATATATTTTCCTGTTGTGTGATGTTATCGGGTTGTTTTCAAGCTGGAGATGGAATGAGATTTGTTTGGGTAATTCCCAGCTAAAGGGTGATTCCCTGGGGAATCACAGCCAAGAGTAATAATTTAGAGCAAGATCTAAATTGTGCAAATTCATTCAAGTGCAAGAACACTTAGAGTTTTAAATAACAAAGACTGTAATCAGCCTCTTGGTATATATGTTTCCAGCACACCACACACATAAAGAACCATGAAGAAAATTCTCCCAATTGCTCTAGTTAAGTAAAACACAATCATGTACACCTTATTTTTCTTCGCAGAAAACCAACAAGAACAACAACAACAACAACAAAAAAACAGACCCCTTTAGTTTGAAAAAAGAGAATTTGTTTCATATCCTGTGATGTGGATAACCTTCATTGACCCTGGGTCTGTTAAACACATGCCTAATAAGTAAACATCTAATTTATTAATGAGATGAAATTTAATGAGCAAAAACAAAATCACTTTTTGAAAGGTAGTTAAAATATCATAACAATACAATACAAGATTTTCTTATTCTAATTTAGTCTTCTTCATTGTTCATTGTGTTAAGTCAATGCATCTTTTAGAGGGACATGTAATTCCTAGTGTGTCCAATTCCCAGTGACCTATCCTTATCCTATGATCTTTGCTCCTCATTCAATTCCACTGGAATTCTCTCATGAATCATTGTCCCAATAAAACCCACAAAAGCTAGGTCAGGAACAGTTTCAAATTATTTTAGATTCTAATGAAGACGAGAATAAACAATGCTCTGGGGACTGAGAAACACTGTAACAAAAAAATCGAGGTCAATGAGTTCCTAAATTTCTGTGGACTTAGACAACAACACTAAGTGACAAAGTACTTGCATTATACAGGCTTTGTATAGGCAGAATTCCTTCCTCTCCTTTTTCATGACACATTTCATAAGGGCATTAATAGCTTTTTTGTGGTCAGCGAATAACATTAGAAGAAAGAATTCATGTCCATGAAACAATTTCTAGAGATCATTGGTTTTGTGGGTGAAGATACTGTGTACCTAAATGAAGCATGAAACTAAAATGCAAATTTATATATGGATTTGTATATTTGGACTATTACATAGAAAGGACACTATAGTTCAACCTAGTTTAAAACTTGAGCAACCAAATAAAATAAGCTTTTTTGGGTGATGCTGATTTTTGGTGATTTTTTGTTGTTGTTGTTTATACATAACATACAGCAGTAACCAAAATTCCAGCAGTGTTACTACCTCTTGAGCAACAGTTTTATTTCTAAATACACTACACAGAGACTGGTGAGTTTTTAACAAAAAAAAAAATGAATTCAGTGTTTGTGGTTTAAAATTGACAGAGAAATACAGTGAGGTTATCAGCTCACATATCTGTTGAATGTTACATAAGAAAATTGCAGTATCTACTTCTTAAACATGATGGTTCTGCTAGTTGGCACCACATATTATAGAATCATTGAATCATCAAGGTTGGTAGAGACCTTTAAGATCATCAAGCCCGGGCACTGATAAGATCTTTGCTCTTCCCACATAGGGAGCTCTCAAGCATTGCTCCTCTAGCAGACACACTCCTACAGCCTGTGCAGAAAACCACTGTGAAGCAGCTGCTCCCCTGCAGCCCATGGAGGCCCACAGTGGAACAGAGTTCCACATTCAGCCCATAAGAAGCCCCAGGCAAGAGCAGGTGGATATGTGCTAAAAGAAGCTGCAACCTGTGGAAGGCTTATGCTAGGGCAGGCTCTTGTCAGGAACAGCAACCCATGAAGACAATAGGACACCTCAGGGATTAGGACATCTTTTCCTCCATTGTGTTTCTATTACTTAGGAGAGGAGTCCAACTTCTGTATTTTTTATATTTTAAATATCAATATTTAAAATATTTATGTATTAAATTAATCAGTCATTCACTATCATCTGATGTTTCTCTGTATGAAAAAGAAGATAAATAATATCTAGTACTATCATATTATATATGGGATGAAACAATAGATCAGACCACTTTTTTACTCAGTTAATATGTTCCTGAAGACATGCCATTTTTAAGGCAGCATCGGTTACTCCTGAATTTCTTCACACTGACATTGTAACCTTTATGAATGGTTGGCTCTTTGTGTTAATGATATAGGAAATTAACAGATGCAGTACAGGTGTGATGAGGGGTGCTACTTTGGATGGCTGCTCTTTTCATGGTTTGATCCAAAATCCATTAGTGTCACTGGAACTTCCTTCATACTCAAAGGTCGACATTCTCCCAAGGGTTTGCAGGAGTGGACTGAATTGCTAGGGCAGGTGTAGCTTTATGTGGCTTTGTATTATGAAGAATTTAAAAAATTCTTAGTGAAAAAAATCTACAGAATTTTATTAAAAGCCATTAATAATTATTATCTACGAAAACACATTTAAGGTTTTTGAATTTCTGCTTCAAAATAATGTCAGAGATTTTTAACAGAATACTGAGGGGGGAAAAAACAGCAGTGTTTTAAAAATTATTAAAATTGTCGAAAAAACCATAAATATTTGTGATAAAGGCGTCAAACAACTGAAATATCAGATTATATGTTTATTTTCTAAATTTTAATTTATGAATTTTACTTCGATTTCTGCTATAGATTTGTTCCTATGAACAGGAACAAATATATAACCAGGGCCAATAAATGGAGGCAAATATGACAAGTGACATTTACTGAAAATCATATTTTTGCAAGATTTCTGCCCCCCCCCCCCATGTGGTTGGTTGCTTTATTTAGTTGTTTATGTATGCGTTTATTTATGTATTTAGTTGAAATTTTAGCTTCTGTTATCCAAATATTCAAGCTAATCTATACAATTTGCCATTGGAATGGCAAGGAGCATGTGTAGTATGAATGTTTGTGACCATGGAGGAATAGGGATACACAAAAGTACCTAGCTAAATTGCTAATTGTAGAAGCCTTTACTGATTTTTTTTTTTTAATCCCTTTGGTTAGGCTTGCTTGGACACACAAATCACATGTTATGTGATTTGATCTTCATTGGCTCACTTCAGTTTTTTATAATTAGATTTTCAGTGCACATGCTCTTTAAAATGAGCTTGTCATGACTATGCTTAATGTTCATTTAAAAATGGGTGTTTCTGGAAAATTCTACTGATAAATTTTTTTGTTAGAACAAGCATAAGAGGAATGGGAATGGGTGGTAGTGGTGGTGGTGGTGGGGAAATCTTAATAAAGATAATAAAATTCTGGTTTTATGGTTTTCCCTTGGATATCCATGGTCCATGTTTTTGAGGTGTTTATCACTACCTCAAATCCTTATTTGTATGAGATAGACAAGCAAGAGAATTGAACATGTGTCAATGGGGAAAATTCCACAGAGGGAAAAGGGAAAGAACCAACCCCCAACAACATGATATTGGACATCTATGAAAGCATGGGAAATATACAGAATTTATCAGAGTCTGTTTAGGACCAGGAAGCTTCTCAGACTGTATTATAATAGCAAAACTTGCCAGAAGAGAGAAGAAATTGATCTGAAGTCCTTTTGGCTTCAACAGACTAAATGTGCTCATTGAAGTAATTTCAGTGTTCAAAAGGAACACAGTTTAAGGAAAATTGTATTGTTTCTTAAAGATTGTTTAAGATAATTTCTTAACATTTTTTGGCTTAGTAAAAATGTCTGGATACTAAATGTGTTAATGATCTTCTTTAAGTTGATATAAATACATGAGTCAAGGTATAACTATACTTCTTGCTTTACAAAGAAGTTTGATTTTTTTTTTTTTTTAGCTGAAGCCAATTATATTTGTGGTGGCTTATCACAGCAATTATATGAAGCAGCAGGCCAGTCAGTAATGACTTTTTTGTTAGGGGAGTGCTAAGAACACTTCCAGCAGAGCTCCATTACCTGGATTACAATCACAGTTTTAAATTAGGTACCAATGCAAGTAATTTAGTTTTGTTTTTGTACTTAATTGGTCATTAACTTGTTCATGCCAATAATTCTCTTTCTGTGCCACTCAGTCATTAAATACTCCCTGCATCTATCCAGAAGCATTCCCTCCTTCAGAAGAAATAGGAGTTTGCTATAAAACATTTCTATGTCTGCATGCCGCCTTTATTCCTTCATGAACAAATTCGAATGATAAAATATTTCTTTTTTTCACCATAGTACCTGTGAGGTCATGAGGTCATTAACATAAGTCAATAGCAGCCTGATAATTGTTATTTTGGATCAAGCAGTATTTGTGTGTGTTCCACAATCTTATTGGTGCCAGGGACTAGAACCACATGTTCATATAGAAGCTGAAATGAATAATTCTGCAATAATTTTACTGAGACAGGAGATTTCTTCATATTCTTGATGACTAACTTTTATTTTATGTCCTGAAATAAGATAGTTTGTAACTTTTTGTTTTAAAGAAATAATTCTAATTCCATGCAAATGTAAATGTTCTCATTATCCATATAAATGTTTAATCCTTTTTAAAATTCTGCTAATCTTTTAGGCCTCGGTGATATTTTTGTGGCAATGAGCTCTCTAGGTCAATTATGCATGTGCAACAAAGTATATCCTTTTATCAGTTTTCAATTTAAATCCTGCCTATTTACTGCTACACACAGGAACTTTATAAATCTATACTGAGCAATTTTCTGCTCCAGGCATTTTCCTCAAGTGAGCATACACATGAATATAATGCCTGGAGGATGCTTTAATAGACTCTACCCATTTCTAACCCCTCTCATCAGTGTGCTTTTCCATGAAACTGATTTTTGGATCAGTGGATTTGGTTTAGAGCTGTGTCCAAGGTAGAAAGTTAAGTGCAGAGTCCTCCAAATATCTTAGAGAGCAAGTCAAAAGAATAAACTTTCTGTAGAAAAAACTAAACAGATTTTTAAGCCATACTCAGACTAGACAATAACCAAGGATACATAATGAAGAAAAACATTATGTGAATATGCACATAACCCATGAATTAGTGTGTTTTTTTCTTTCCCTCCATAGTGATTTGACTACAAATCATGTTTTAGTCTAATCTAGCCTTTGAGCTGGGAAAGCTGGGTCGATTAGTTCAGGCAGTAAGTTCTAACAACATTTACATCCAGAGGTCCAGCTGCTCCTCCCCAAGAGACATCTATCACATTTGTTAAAGTTTAAATGCAAGTTCAGTAATATTCAGATATATGCTGTGTCCAAAGACCAAGGGGATCTGTGCAAACAGGTATTATATAAGACACACCATTTTGAAGGATTATTAAACAACTGATTAAAATTAATGTTATGAGCTCCTCCTGCTGACTTTTTAACATCAGCCAAATGACATTTGAATGATTAAGTAATTCTTTATTTCTTCAGAATATTCATTGATTTAAGAGTTTCTTACATAGTGACTTTGCAAGGTTGTTTTCATTCACCCTAGTTCAAATGAAAATATGAGGAAGAAGAAAAAGATGACGGGAGATTATTCATAAGAGTAAAGCAACCCACTGTTGAGATACCAGAAAGATGAAAGTAAGATATTCAGGTACTGGGGTCTGAGAAGCAATAAGAATGATAAGGTAACAGTTAACAGGCCCATTCCATTAATGGGCCATGCAAAAGCTCTTGACTCAGTTTCTGGGGAGATAGAACACGAGGTACAAGCTTGGAATCAATAAAATATCTTACTTGTGATCAAATCCTGAGAAGCAAATGAACTCCTGTACTGGAGTAGGTTGTTTTGGGTTCACAACTGGATGACAGGTGGCCACCAAGACACTGGATAGCTTCCCTCCTCAGTGGTACACTGGAGAGAGAAAATAAAATGGAAAAAAAAAAAGCCTTATGAGTCAAGATACGGGCAGTTTAATAAAACAAAACCAAATGCTGTGCAAATAAGACGAAGAAAACAGAAGTTTCATTCTCTATTTCCCAGGACTTTAGCACATATAGTGGGTGCTCTGGAAGAGAGAGTAATAATTAATTATAATTAATTCCCTTCCCTGCTTTCTTTTGTTTTTGTTTTGTTTTTGTTTTTGTTTTTGTTTGTTTTGTTGTTTTTTTTTTTTCCTCCTGAACTGCCATCATAGAGTGGGGAATAGGGGAATATCCCTTTGGTCAGTTTGGGTCAGCTGTCCTGAGTATGTACCCTCCTAAGATCTTGCCCACCCTCAACCTGCTGGTGAGGGTGGAATGTTGGAGAGTTGGCACTGATGCCAGCTCTTCTTAGCAGCAGCCAAACACCGGTGTATTGCCAGTGCCTTTCTACCTACCAGTAAAAAACATAACACTGCGAGGGCTGCTCTGGGAAAAGTGAGCTCCATCTCAGACAGACCCAATATAGCAACATTTCAAATCTTGCTATAGAAGGAGTAGGACTTTGTCAAATGAAGAGATGCTTTTGTTTTGCATTTCAGTACCTGAAATGTTCATTAATATTGGTCTTAGGGAAATGGGGAAATGTAAGTTTAAGGTGTTTTTTTTTGATTTTGTTTCAGGTTTGGTTTTGTTTTTTTTTTTTTTTTATTTTAGTAACATAGGAAGATTTATACATTTTTCATCAGTATGATTGGCAATTATTTGTTTAAGCTGGTGACTTAGAAATATCCAAAGGCTGTCTTAGACAAGGTGGTCTGGAGGTGAATGGAGCATAGAAAGCTGGAATTCATAGTCACCACTAAGGACTGCGTAAGTGTTAACTGTTTATTAAGGAAAAAAACAAACAAACAAACAAAAAAAAAAAACAAAGCACAAAACCCACTCTTCTATCTGTGGCGAGTCTGGAGATTCAAAAATTGTGCTTACATAATTAAGGAGCTAGAAAGACCTGTGAAATCATTAATAAGACTTTTAGCTGGAAAACATCATACTGAGAAACTCCTTTAAGAATTAATGAAAGTCTGAGAGATGCTGTAGAAAACAGAGGTTTGGATGATTGAATACTAGAAAAATAGAGACTGGAAAGTGTAGAGGAGATGAATCCCTCTGCAATTAGTCCTGTGACAGCCCCCTGGAACCTCCTTTGAGATAAGAAAAACTACTTGTTTAGAATGACTCGTTAGAAAAATGCAAGCTCTTCTTATCTTTTTAGAATATTATTGGTTAAGTTTGGTTCTTTATAATTGGTTGCCCCAAACAAAGAAAGATAATGTAGTTGGCCAAAATGTGTTAACCCTGTTTTCCATTGGTTTACTTGTGATCCCCCCAAACCCTATAAAAGTACATGTGTGATCCCCCATCTTTGGATTTGTAGCCTGACCCCTTCACGGATGATAATAAAGCCTGTGGGAAAAGTCTGAGCTGCTCTCCCGGTCTTTTTATGCCAGCTGGAAACTACAGATTTGTGTGAGAAACCATGAAACTGAGTGCCTGAAAGGCCAGCACTCACAAACCTTGGAACTTTCCCCTGCCCAACAACAACTGGGCAGGGGACACAACAGGAAATAACCACTGCATTGTGTTCAGTCTTTGAGGATAGGACAGGATAATGAAGTTTAGCAAATAGAAGAACAAGTGGAGATGAGGAAGTCATGAAAGCAACTTCTAATACTGCTATTAATAGTCATTATGAGAGAAAAATTTTTGCATAAAGCAGTAAGGGAATAGTAGCAGATACAGCATGTCAGTAACAGAAAATGGAAGAAGTAGAAAAGTACCTGAGGGTTTTGGTCAACAGTGTGTTCAGATGATCAAGAAGACCAATGGCATCATGGCTTGCATCAGAAATATTCCAGCCAGGAGGATTATGGCAGAGATTTTCTCCCTGTTCTCCCACACCTCCAGTCCTGTGTCCTGTTCTAGGCCCCTCACTACAAGAAGCTCATTGAGGTGCTGAAGCAAGTCCAGAGAAGTGCAAGAAAGCTGAGGAAGGGTCTAGAGCACATGTCTCATGCGAAGTAGCTCAGAAAGCTGGGATTGTTTAGTCTGGAGAAAAGGAGACTCAGGGGAGACCTTATCAACTCTGTTCAACTACCTGAGAAGTGGTTGTAGTGAGATGAGTGTTGGTCTCTTCTCCACAGTAGCAAGCAAAAGGACAAACAGAAATGGCCTCAAGTCATGCCATTTTAGAGGGTTTATGTTGGATAGAAAGAAAAATTTCATCACTTTAAGGGTGGTCGGGCACTGGAATGGGCTGTCCAAGAAAATACTGGAGTCACCAACCCTGTAGATGTTTAAATGCCATGTAGATGTAGCACTTAGGGACGTGGTTTAATGGTGGACTTTAATGGAAGTGCTGGGTTAACTGTTGAAATTGATGACCTTAGAGGTCTTTCCCAACCTAAATGGTTCTGTTTCTGTATGGGTCACTGAGGGACATTAGTAGAGACTTGGGAGTGCTCAGTTAATGTTCGGACTCCATGATCTTGAAGATTTTTCCAACACAAATGATTCTATCATTCATAGGTATGGATATGATATATTCATAGATTTTATGCAATGGTCACTGGGAAGAAAGATAATACCATCATTGCTAAGATCCTCAGGAGTGATAATAAGATAGAGAAAATGGTCGGCAAGAAAGCTTCATTTTTTGTTAATGCGAGAAGTTCAGAAAAGTGAAAGGAAGAACTTGAAATGTTGATAATATTATATATAGGGATAGTGGAATGGCAACAGAAGCCCCCATGTATGAAATGCATTATCTCACCAGACAGACAGACAGAAACAAAAGGAAAATAATGAGAAGTATCATCCCATAAATGAAATCACAAAATAGTTACAAAGAAAGCAAAGGTAACAATAAAACTTAAGGAGTCAATGTTGAAGAAATGCCATAAAAACTGTTCTGCTGGAGGGAGAAGTTAATTGTCTATAAATGTTTTCCTGGTCAATATACTAAAAAAAAAAAAAAAAAAAAAAAACTATTAAAAATCAATGATAAGATCCAGACCACAAAACTATGCATGTTTCTAGAAAAATGTCATTCAAAACCGATAACAATATTATCTATGAAGTAGAACTATTGAAGTATTGAAGGAATGAATAGTATATCATATGTTGAAAAAGTAGAAAACTGAAATTTTAGTTCACCAATATTTGATGGGGAAACAGGGCAGTTGTCAATAAGTATATGGAGATAAAATGTGTGAAATACCAATTTGTCTACAAGACAATTCTAGATTAAGAATGACATGGGATAGAATGTCAATTGATATGGTTAGCATAAAAATTATTATGTTGTAAAGACATCTTACCAGTGACATCCCAGAATAAGCAATTATTGCTATTGTTATTATCATGCAAAATAAACCATTCAACTTGGCTTAAATATTTGGGAGTTTGACTGTTTTAGGTGATTTTTCCTTAAGAAATGTGGAGGCTTAATGAGCTGGGAGGTGTTAAGAAATATTATTTGTTCAGAATTGGTGAGAAAATGAAAGCACAGAAAATGGCCAAGCTGACAATGGACAAAATCAGTAGCCTAAAAACAATGAATTATCAGAAATTATATTCAACGTAATAGAAGAAAGGTCAAGAATACAGAAATAAATGTAATTTTAGGCAGGAAACATATAAAAGAGTTTTACTAAGAAACTTAATAAAAAAGAGTAGATCTAAAGGAAAAGGCTCAATACGCAAGATTGTGAAAGATTCTTGCCAAGATTTTGCTGTTCATTCAAAAAAGTGTGACTCCTAGGCTGGGGTTTGATACTCCTTTTTGGAATTCCTCTTCTGACACAACCAGAGATGTATCCAGCAATGTGACAGGACTCAGACAATCAATGTTATGTTTGTGTAAATGTGAATCAGCTGAAAGGAGGACAAAATACTTCACCTAAATCCCCTAAATACATTGAACCTATTTGCACATGTATAAACTGAGAAAACTGGTTATGTCATTTGAATGTCTACTTTTTTTGTTGTTTTTTTTTTTTTTTTTCTTATCTCACAGCATGTTTTCCCTAAAAAGCTTGGGATAAACTTGAAATGTCAGTACCTATTATGATAGTATTTCCCTGGGAACACAGCATCATAGTTTCAGCTGGTCTCTATCTGCTGAAGCCAGTAGAGCTTTTATTATTGTTTACCATTGTCAGTGCAGAACAGCTGAGGCTATGTAGGAGGTGGACTAATTGCTACTTAGGGGTATGTCAGGAGAGAACTGGGACCATACAGCCAATCCATCTATCACAGAGCACTTGAGTAAAGGTTAAACTCATGGTTTGACAACCTCTAGTTTGTACCAGCAAAAATCTGCACTGGCATAAATGTTGAATTATATTTTTATGTGTATGCAAGCTAAGTACACCTCAGATTGGTTGTACCATTTATTTAGGGGTCTCCAAAAAGAAGCACATATCTTCATATGAACAATGAAATTATTTAAATCAGTGAACAAAATCAAAGACTGAGATCTTGAAAATAAGCTATACCCCTAATAGCACTTTGGGGTGATTTGCCACCTCACAGTTCAAAGAATATAATGAAAGATGCATGTTGTGACATCTAGACTATTAATGGAAACAGTGACTGATTACCTTGATGCCTTTGCTTTTCCTTTTTCTTCATTTTCCATCACTATTTGTTAATCTAACTTTCTTTTTCCAGTTTTGAACCCAACTGGATAAAGTTTTTAGATAAAATATTTCATTCTTTACAGAAAAATATAAATGCTTCAGGATATTTATCTTTGTGTATTTTATATCTTCCATATGTTCTGTACTTATAATTAGAGTTTTGAAAAGCTAACCTTTTTAATAATAAATATAGTATGCCAAGGAAATGACATATGATTCAGCTTAAAGATAATGAATAATTATGAATGATACTAATGATCCCTTAATGTTAATGTCATTCTGCTAATTTAATATGGCAATTAATTTTGCACATGAAACACATGCAGGTGCTTTGAATATCTTTTGAAAAATCTTAATTTCCTAACTCTCTTGATGGTTTTACAAATTTAGAATTAATATTGAGTAACTTTCATAGTAATTTTTAGTTTAATGTATTATCCCCATAACAACCACTTAACAATTGGAGAACAGCTTCACACTGATACTATTTATGGCCATATACATTAATTATATTTAGGATGATATCTGTGGGTAAACTTACTCCACTGATGGTCCTAAATTAACAAAATCATAATGCGGCTCATTTCCTACATAAATTATGTGTCATGATTTGCTATGTTTGTGAGAATATTGACTTTGAGGACTTGGCAAACATCTTGAGGACCCATCATCAGTGTCATTTTCAAATTGAATGGGTACTGATAGATGAATTGCTTTATGTGGAAATGTATCTCATGCTGCAATTTCATGGACAGCATTATGCTCTTGCTCAAAGCAAGGTCAAATTGGCTATTGTCTGTAGCTGAGATTCTTAACAGGTGTTTACAATGGAAGCATTCTTTAGGCCACCTAAAGAAAAAGAAGTATACTACTCCAATTTTAGTTGAATTTAGAAGAAGTAATTGTTGCATAAGCTAGTCAGATAACATCTACCACTGTTGTATTCAAAAGGATGTGTGAAGCTCTCTATGCATTTACTGTCAAGTGTTACAAAAGCAGCTGCTAAGTGTGTAGTGTTAGGTCAAATAAAATGTGCCTATTGCTGCACTACATAATGGAAGATATGCCCCACCTGTACATACCCATGGACTTTCAGGGTACTACTGCTGCACAAATTGTACGTACAAGGAACAATATTGTCTTCAGAGGTGAGATTCCTTTTCCAGCAAACTTGGCAAATCACTCTTTCTACACTCCATCTTACTTATCCACTATACCCATACCAGCATTAGATGGTTTGGGCTAGATAGTTATCTAGATTAAGGTAGATAAACAATCTTATACATTCATGGTGGATTAAGAGTTTCTTTGCACTTCATTGTATATACTTTGTTGTTCACTAGTCATAAATTTTTTCACCTGTCTTTGTGAATATTTGTCCAAAACCTGATGTGGCATTTCATTTGTGCCAATCTTTTAAATCTTTTCTACATCACCCCAACAAAACCTTTTAGTATAGTTGAACTGAGACTGACAAGATTTGCAAAGTGCTATACTAAGGCTCTAAAAACAAATGGATTTCTCTCCATTATAAAATGGAGACCCCCAACATTATATCCCATCTTGACCTTCTTTTTAAGGAAGCAAGAAAGCTAGGTTTGTCTCGTTTCCCTACAAACTGTCCCTCACCCTACACAGGTGTCTATAATGTATTATGTTAATTTTTCTCCCAAGTGCATATCCATTATCTTCACTGACTGTAGGGGATGTACATGATTTACCTAACACTATTTTTGATATCTAAAGTTATCTAGGAAAATTTCAGTGATGTTATTGATCTTGCCACTATGGTGCATCTATCTGAGAATTCATAAGATATCATCCATTCATATATTTATTGATTTTAATATATTAATATTATTTATTATAACATTTATTAAATGTAATGACATTGATTTCAACTTTGTACTGTAAAGGATCAGGCTATGTTTTAGAACCTTTAATAGATAAATTGATCCTAAAAAAGCAATGATTTAAGTCATCCTTGTGCCTTGGATATCTTTAAAAAGAGATTCCTTAACTGACATAAAGAAGCAGAATAATTGAATTCTGTTTTACCATATTTATGTTCAATAGCTTGATTATAAGCTTAAAAATCAAAGGGAGACTTGAATGTGATTTTCAAATTTTGTTTGTGCTTGACTTTGAATTTATTATAGAAGTCACTGTGAGAGAAGCAATAGGGAATATCACAAGGAAAAGCTAAAGTCACTCTCTTGACTCAAATATTCAAACAACCTAAGGCAGTAAACTTATTTTCTTAATCTGAGAGAACAATTATGCAATGCTGTTGTAACATAGGCTTTATCAAACATTTATTCAAAATTAAGTATCTGAATGTTGGCCTCCAGTGTTAAAACATCATAGGAGCTTAAAATCATGGGAGATTTTGGATCATGCAAGGTAATTTATTTACTTATTAGATAGTAAAATTTCTTTATTTTTGAGCCTGTATTTTCATGATGATATTTTAATTTCACATAGATATGAAAAATCTCATGCATATGAAGGCATGAAATATTTCCCAAAGCATAGAGGCTATCATTTAACTTACTGAACTTCAGGTAAATGGCTTAAGAAAAAAAAAATTCAATAGGGTTGACACAGTTTTATCTTCAAACCAAATTATTGGTCTATTATATATTGAGAGTAATATATTTATGAGTTGCAGATCATGCCCTCATATCACAATGTCTAACACTGAGACATCATCTGCACTGCATGCAATACTGTTCTTTTGCATTTTATCTAGAAAAGCTAAAGTAGAATCAAAATGCAAATAAGGAAAGGAAGTCCACATCTCCAGAATTAGAGCAGTAGTCTTTCATCATGCCATATGCAAGAAATCAAGCACTCAGTACAATGAAAAGAAAGTTGGTGGAAGACCTTACTCCCCATCAAAGTTTGATTTAAATACAGGTTTATGATTTTCTTAATGAAAATGAGGAAATAAAATGTAAATCAAGGCATTTAAATCTTTCACAAGTATCATATCAATAATTGTTTAGTCTCATGTTTGACAGGAATATACAAGTTTACATAACATAGGTCTGTGATAAACTTAGAGGGATGACACTGAACATTCTTGAGATTTCCTGCCTTTCTGGGTGAAACATTAAAGTACAGTGGTAAACCATGCCTGACTGAATTCCTGAATTGCAGGTGAAGACAGTCTAATGATCCTCTAGCATGGACTGAGTTCTGCAGTGCCTGCATTCTATTTTTGTGCTTCTGAACAGGTGTTTGGCATCCAAGAGTGTTTAGGTAACAAAAATAAATTTACTCCTAGAATTTAATTTGTGTTTTTGTGGTTGTTTCTGTGTCCTGCCTAACACTGGGGTATGTCTCAAACCCCTTTTCCTGCTATGAGGTAGAGTACCCCCCCAGAAGACATATCCATGAAAGAGGAATCCTCAAAATGACATTTTTTGATGTTAATAAAGACATTTTGCACCAGAGATGCATGCCTTTAGGTCTATTTCATTCCAATTAACTTACACATCTGAAACTAAGACTGGATGGTAGTTAACTAAACTCCCCTCATATTAATGGAAAATATTACTTAGGATTCTGTGATAATCCATTTTTAGAGAAACATTTAAGGCAACTGAGTCATCTTTAGCTAGCGCCTAACTAGATAGTTTGACTAAAAGTGAGTGGAAAACAGATAATTATCTTTTGGTTCTATACTGGTATTGAGATATATATTACATATTTAGCCATCTGAACAAATGTCTTTGTTTGTCTTACTGTTTATCTTGGTGTCAATAAGTGCTTAATTGCTTTTGATGATGTGTAACAAATTCAGAGAAATCAGTTCAGAAGAAAAGAGCAGTCCAGAACAAAACCCCTTGCACTACCTCATAGCATGGGGATTAGAACTCTCTTTTAGGGGAAAAAAAAAAAAAAAAAAAAAAAAAAAAAAAGTGATTTGGGGTCTTATGCAGGTGGTATTTATCTGTCATTTGACACATCTTGATGAAAAAAGATGAACTTGGATATTTATGTAACATACAATATGTAACCTACACACCTGACATTTTTTAGCTTCTTAGTGATTCTTTTTTGCCTGTCTGCAGGTTCCAGGTGAATAGATTGTAAGCTATTATGGACAGGGGTTGTGGGCCTTTAGTATGATTGAGTTACATGTGAGCCATTTAGGTATTGCCAGAGAGCAAATGAGGAATTCTTGTTACAGGCCCTGTACCACACTTCCAAGGATATTATTTGAAGAACCATTGTTCTTCCTAGCAGCTTAAACTTTCCTATTATGAGAAACCCATAAATTCTAAGGTTTTAGCACGTTTTAATACAAATATACATTTAGGAAATAGTTATATACTATTTGGTAAGAGTTTCTACTCTGAATCTGCACTATTAGGACAGAATGCTTTCATTTGGTTTAATTATATCACTGCTACTACAAAAGGTCAGAATGGAGCAAAACATCTCTTCTATTGCTCCACATTCCTGACACATTTGTCCATTAAAAAGCCAACATGCAGGAGAATGATGTCTTTGTGTTATGGAACAGACCTGTTAAATTACAGATTACAGTTAGTGAAAATATAATACCTTATCCAGAACATCTCAGTGTATATGGATTTCTTCTCTTTAATTTAATAAAATAATGAAAAAGTTAAGGGTCTTAATTAGGGTGGATTGTTGTTGGCTTATTGTCTTGTTTTTTGTGATATGGCAACATCTATTTTCTAGACTTTTGCTGTTTGGATTGCGTTTTCAAACCTCATTAAAAATATAACCCCCCTATTTTCTTAGTAGGATCATATTGAACATATTATAAATATATATATAGCCATCAGTAGTTGTGAAAAGCACAAAAAATAAGATAAAATAAGATACTATGCAATTATAAGAGGCAATGAAAGCTAGAAATGGATTTTAAAATTCCAGAGAATACAATATCCAGCATTTTAGGACCAATTACATTTTGCTGGCTTCACATTTTGGATCTTAAGAGTATGTATATGTACAGAGAGTAGTTCTGCAATGTTTGTGACATATTATAACCTTGTATGATAGCTCTTTCTTTCTCAGCATCTGTCTTAGAATAACTTAACGAAAAGCTTATCGATGGCAGAGCCCAAGACAGTTTATCAAATTACATTCAGAACAAGGTCAAGATGTCCTGGAATACAAAGCCTATCACATTTATATATATACACAACTTTTATGGTTGTATGTCCAGCACAAAGTATGATTTCCATAAGCCTGAAGACATCCAAAACCTTTATGTGATAATGGCTTATTCAACATGGTGTAAATAAATTACAGCCTCTGGAACCATAGATGGAGACTACTAAATTTAGAGAACCAGCAGCACTGGAAATCTATTTTTACATCCCACTGTCCCCCCTTGTGCTGCCTCTAGTGTTCTGATTTGCCTGTTTTAGATGCATATTACTTCATTGAAGCATCATTTATTTCAGATGAGAAAATTATTATATTTGAGGAAACTTTTACCTCACCTCAGAAAAATGAAATTATTTACATGCACATTCTGGAAATTTAATACAAGGGAGAAACTAGCACTGTTGGTGAGTAAAGACTACCCTACAAAAAGAGGTTTTAACTTCAGATGTCTGCATAAGGAGAAGGCTTGAGTTCTTTTGGAAAACCTAATAACTTTAGATAATGTGGCTAAGGATATAAAAGGTTTCAAGTTCCCAGGAATTGATCATTTTCTTTTTGGTTTTCTATGTACTTGTACTGTGGTGAATGTACTATGCCTGGTTTTATTGCAGTTTCTCTGGAGTTACAGGCTTCATTGTATAATTTTAACTTTATTTTCTGGTTAGTATAAAAACATCAGAAAAGACATTTGATTATTTCTTTACACAAAGCTGTGCTCACTATCAGAGTAGCTAGAATTTACAGACAAATATGAAGTACAATTTCAATAGAGAATTTTTATTGCTTTTCCTTTGCCAAATGGTTGTAGCTGAACAAAATACATGTAGCATATGAAATACACTCCTCAGTGATATCAGACTTCAAACTACCTCATGATTTGGAGAACAAATCCCAACACACAACTGCTTCATTAAAGGAAAACCAGATCTTTCTTTGGATATTTTAGTAATCGTATATTGAAAATATGCACTTTGCACCTTAGCAAATCAATCATTCTGGGGTTTGTAGTGAAGATGAAAGGGAAGAAATTTAAACAGAGTTAAAGAGTGAATGTAAAGCACATAGTTTGCCTTGGATAAATATTATGGAGAGAACAGTGCTCTCCCTATAATAATATCACTTCTTGAAAAATGGCTTCTAAAATTATCTAGGTCTTTGCTACTGACCATTTCCTTCAAACCGGTGCATTTTAAGTAGTTTTACTTGGTTAGACTTGTCACAGAGTTCTTTACATTTTCTTAAATGTAATTTTTCATTTCAAATAGCAAGATCCTTCCGTACTCCGCTGAAAGAGATGTGCCACTAACCTGGCACTCTGATGTGTAACTGAGACTCAATGAACAACAGTAAAGTTCATGTGATATCTGTAGCATATATGTGGGCAGAAGATAGTTACATAAGGTCATTTGGAAAAGAAATATTAGTAAATTGTAGGCCTAAACTGAGGTCATTTTGTCACTACTTATGTCTCTGATAAATACAATAATGGGAAACAACTCACAGTTAAACAAAGCTACATTCAGACATGCAGCTGCTACATCTCCCATCACTTCATACATGCTTGAGAAAACACAGGAAGCTGATTTCAATGGCTCCTTAGGCTAGTGGCCACTCTTCTTCACTTGAAAAACTGGGATATTTGTTGATAATCTGATCCAAAAATTCTGCCTGTCATCTGTACAGCTGTGGACTCATTCAACAAGTTTCTTACACAGGCTTAGGTTTTTAATACCCTGAGGCAGGTGCACAGGAGGAATGTGACAATATTCTCAGGAGTTTAAACAACAAACTTTTACTGGCAAACTGTAGAAAATAATAGTACTTGGGAAATTTTAAAGCAACATTCAGTTGAGGTAAAGCATTTTACAAGGAACTTATTTAGCAAACTCTGACCCATCCAACTTTAAGTTGCTCAGATTTTGAGTAGAAGATATTAGGATAAGAAAGAATGAGAGAGAGACAGGAGATAAGAGAGAAGGGGCAGAGAAAAATTAATTATCACTGCTTGAATTCCAGCACTATCTTAGCTAATATAAAATTAAAACCTATGTACTGTGCCTATGTATGCCTCCTGGGGCCCTCTGGGTGGACCTTCTGGTGTGCCAGTGGCTGGTAGCCATTCCAAGCTGGACTAGAGTGTCCACGGAGCAGTGCACCATGCCACTCTTTGCAGAGCTTGTCCTGGCACACCCCTCTCCACACACACTTCTGTTTTTTGAGCCAGTAATAATTTTTTCCATCTCTCACACCAACTTTTATAACATCTCTGTGCATGTTCCCTCTTTCTTTATTGTATTTTTCACGGTCATGTTAGAAGTTTTTTCTCCTTTTCCTTCTGTACATTTTGTATTTTGTATTTAAATCTGAAGCAAACCTGAATTTGTGCTGTGTGAAAATTATCTCCTGGAGACATCACTGTAGACTTTAAACCCTTTGGTTTTTTGAAATTAGTATTTTTATGTCCAATATCCATTATATGTTTAATGATTTATCAATACAGTGTTATAAACTTTGCAGAATCATTTATGGTCTGGATAAGAGTATTCTTCTGGAATAAAAATTAAAATGTTTGTTCAGTTGCCTCTGTTGTTTTCTTCTTTAATTAAATCAAAGTGCTAGGGGTCTCTTAATATGTAGTACCACTTTGATACCCACTTTGATACTTCACATCTATTTACCAACTCACCACCATATCCCCCTTTTTTGGATTAGGGAATGAACAGAAACTTCTGAGACAGTCACACCAGTACCAACCCATGTGAAATCCCAGTCCTCTCCCATTTCCCTCTGCTTGTCAGTGTCCAATATCATCAGGCTAATTAATATCTATGGGTTAGCTCGTTCTTAATCCATTTTACATGCTACATGGGGATAAGATCATAGTGATGATGTTTGCTTGTCAATGAGTAATATTCCTGGCAGTATCCAAAATGAATGACATTTTGTATGCCACACCTGAAATCCTTTAAGGAAAGACAAAAAATCAGTTACCAATATTCAGTAGCATAAATTATATGGTTTCAATACTTTAGTAGCAAAATATTAGCCAGGGCTGATATCTTATTAGCTGACATGAGTTATCCTGTTTCTTTTTTAGAGTGCTAATCCAGAATTAGTTTTATTTTCATTCTGTGATTTCCCCTGTGCTGTACACTAACTAACAAACAGTGTTAGTGAGTCAGTGTGTTACCCAGACACATTTTCAGAATCCTTTCAGGTAGATTGCAAAAATTGCTGGTTTTGGAGATACTGTTAAGGGCTTTTCTTGACTTACTGAGTATTTTGACATCAAAAGCTTTTTAACAATGACATATAAAACAAAATTTACAAAAAAAAATACATTTTTAGATATCAAATGAGCATTAGAAATCATAGCAACAGTACTGAAGTTCATCAGATGCATTGTCTTCAACACATTCTAGATAATATTTTAAAACTGAGCTTTTATTCTCCCGCTCTTATTTTAACTCAGCTCTTGATTTCATATTGCTATAGAACCACTTTGTATCTATTATAATAATATAAAAGTTCAAGTGTGACAGTTTTTATGCTAAGATAAAGCAATTTAATTAAAATAAATATGTGGTTCAAGGTTTTAAACCCATCTTGATATATTTAGATACAGAAAAAAATGTATCTCCAAAATACTCAATTCCTAAAGCAAATTGCAAGAACTTGGCAAAGTTATACAAATCTTAGAACTGTTTTGAGTACATTCTTGATAAATCCAAGACATATAAAGTTTTGTTTTGTGCCTAAAAGCAGAATTTGAGCTAATTATTATTCAAATAAAAATATTTCATTATATTCTTAAAGACTATGTTCAGTTTTACAATTTTTAATAAGAATGGGTTTGCACAATATACTCTTCAAGAAAACTTCTTGCTTTGGAATATTCCTTCTTCTTTCAATGTATTATTAATTGTTCATCTTGGGAAAATCACAGGTTTATTATTAAAGGAAAATCCTTCCTTCTTTTGCTGTTAATTTCTTGGTAGGAATTTATATCCTTATTTTCCAAATGAGAGTCATGATCTACAGTCCTACACATCTAAAGGAACTTGGCAAAGATTTCACATTCAAGAAATGATTGAAGAAGCCATAAACTTTGTCGCCTATTTCACATTAGTAAAGATCAATGATGCTGTATAATGCCAGCCAAGTGTTTTCACTGAATGACAGATGAATAAGAAAAAAATATCTTGGCAAATACACCAAAATGAAGTATGTGGTAAAATGCTAAGTTGCTACCTTCGTAGGAAATGTGATTAGTTAGGTATATATTGTGCATATTTTGTGAAAATGAAAATTAAAAGTTTAAACAGTGGCTCACTTGAATTTTCTGAGTGTTAAGAAATTGAGCTGTTTATCAGTCAATATTCTGGCCCTATTTGGAATATAATATGTTACATAATGTGAATGAGTTTGGTCCAACATGCCGTATAGTACAGATTGCATGTATGACACTTATTTTCTTCTCTACATAGACTCTCTGCCACAATGAAATAGAAAATATTGCTTACCAAGCGTTATTATCATTTCCTTTTCAAATAAATATAGAGGGAAAAAAAGGACAGGGGTGGGGAAAAAGAAGAAATTAAAAAGTAAAATATTTCCCCCTTCCAAACCTGATGCAGCGTGCCTGGAAGCAAAGCTAAGGGTTAAAGATGTGGCAAGTGGAATTTGATTTAAAAGATAAGATTACAGCTAATACAGTGTAAATATCACTAAGTGTTAAGATAATCTAGTATTTCACAAAATAGTACCTAGAGAACCAATACTAAAAGGAACTCTGGTAAAGGGGAAAGGAAAGGTTGTAATCTGTTTTAATATATAATTTGATGAACGGCTCCCAAGTTATAAATTGGTGGGTAAATCTAGTCTCAGTGAGAAAATCCATGCTGAATTAACTAATTCTTTCATCTTTAAAAAGGTGGAAAATCACACTTTTACTAGTTAGGCAAGTGCTTAAAATATTATGAAACAGACTCATGTGTTATCCAGTCAGGTTCAGAAAATGGATTAGATTTGAGGCTGTCCATACCTTAACTGAAAATATTTAACTTTTTCCCCCCAAAAATTAGGCACAAAAAAGCAAGGACATCTTCAACTAGACCAGGTTGCTCAGGCACCCCTCTGCCTCCCCCCCCCCCCCCCCACCCCCATCCAACCTGGCCTTGAACATTTCCACATCCATGTGGGTCATCCACAGCTTCTCTGGGCAACCTGTTGCACTGGATGATGAATATGAGAAACACACTCTATTCTGGTGCCTACAATGCCTAATAGCTGTTTTGTGGGTTATATGTGGTTGCCTGAAGATAGCATTCTACACTTGTAATGCTAACCAAGACATGGGAATACCTAGAATGTGGTATCACGACTTTTAGCAAACGTGTCCTTCTGCAGGTGTTCCAGATGTATTTGGATCTGGTGATGGATGATATGAAATGGTGGTTTAGGTGTTACAGTGGACTATGGGACTAGATAATCTTGAAGGTGTCTTCCAGCCTTGATGGTTCTATGATTCTATGAATATTGGGATGTATGATTCTGGGGTCTTCCCACCCAAATAGTAGTCCAAGAAAAGGGGATAAAAATTCAGGAGTGCAGTATGATAACTTTATCTACATCATTATTAATATTAAACTTTTTCTGCATAACTGTTTCTTTTCTGTAATAAATAATTTGGATTAAAAATAGTTATTGATCAAGACAAATCCACATGGAGCGGGACCTGACAATCTGTAGTCTTGAGCCCTTGCAAGCTCAGTAAAGAGCTTATGGACTTGTCAGACTGGAAATATGATATTACATGGCTACATAATTATAGGTCAGGATTCTACCCATGACTTGTATCTTTCTAACCCATTGAGCAGAGACTGAAAGTTGAGCTTAATTCACCAACACCTGTGGACTGCTCTGATAATGCAGAAGAATGAAGAACTGATTATTCATCCTTCCATGAAGGAGCTGTAACTGCATTGCAAGTTAAAGAGGTTGAAGCAAGCAGTGTGCTGGTAGCTCTGACTTCCACATACCAACACAAAATAAATTACCAATATAAAACCTGTGAATATTGTCAAATAACCCTAGTGCAAACATGTTTCAGGTGCTGACTCGACACCAGATTTGTCATTGAAAAGTCAATCTTCTTCGAGAACAGATACCTTAAACAACATATTATTTTGTTTCAGTTTGGCGAAGTGATGAAACGACAGGTTATTTAGTCTGCATTTTCCCAGATATGGCTGTTGAATAATTTTTGGAAAGTTGTTTTCCTTGGTAGTCTCAGCACGCTCTACCGAGGCAGACAAACACAATCACATTTTCACAACTTCATAGGACTGAAGCCACCAGATATATTGCAATGAGATTCCCACCATAAAATACATGAGAAAATTGCCTTGTGTTCTGTTTTTTTGTATGAAGAAATAAGAACACCTATAAACATCTTGAAATAACAAATTAAGAAAAATAGATTGCCTCATAAAATATTCATGCAGTCCTTTCATGGGAAGACAAGTCAGTGATTTGCAGAAATTAGAAGGAATTCATATTCCTGAATAATAATAATAATAATAATAATAAAAAGACAAACTTAGACATTTACTCTATAAATGCTTCAATGTAAAAAAACACATCCCTCACCCTTCAAAAAATTGCTCTGAGCAATATGGTAATGAACCAATCTGGAAGCCAAAAGCAATAGTCCTTTAATCATGGTGTCAAAGGAAACTAGGAGAACTTAGGCTAAACTTGTACATCTGTGTCTTTCATGCTGTAAATCCAGAAGCTTATTACACTAAGACATGAATCTTAAAATGGAAAATCTGCTAGAATTGTAAAGAAGAAAAAGGAAAACTTTTGAAATTGAATGATGCATAGCTTCTAAATTAAACTTAACTACTCGTATTAGGAGCAGCAAAAAAAAAAAAAAAAGCAGTATCCAGCACTGTCTTAGGAATGACAACTTCTAAAAAGCTTATTTATAATAGTGACTTAAAGAAAAGCATTAAGATCTTTTAACACTCTTTTGTTACATCATTCTAGTGCCAATAAGAACTGGTTTCGGTCTAGCAAAATGTTCTTTTTTTTTTTTCCCCTCACATTCAGGATTTCATAGTATCTTCTAGATGCAGAATAAAGCTGAGTGTGAAGAAAGGCACCTAACTGTAGAAAAGGGTCCACTCCCACACTCTCTCTCTGAAAATAATCTGTAAAGTCTTTGTATTTTAGTTCTGTTTGTTTGAACATGAAATAAAATATGGTCATGTTAAAATTTTGCTAAGTATCACACCTTGAGTCAGATTAATAGCTTCAATTTTGCCAGCCTTAGGACAAAGAGAGGAGTTATAGTAGTTCTTTGGAAGATCCAGAAGAGGGTCAAACTGGTTAGATGAATATGTTATTTGTGGCTTGTTGACAAAGCTAAAATACTTTCAAAGTATCAAAGCCTTTTAGATTGTTTTTTTGTTGTTTTTTTTATATATATTGGTTTGGTCCTTTTTATTGACATAGGTGGAACAGTTAATGGAAGAATTAATGCAAAAGCCCAAGAAGCCACTGAATATAATATGGCATGCACAATAGGCAGTACATAAATGAATCAGCCTAGTTCAATGTGCTGATTTTTCCCCTTTGAATTTTTTAACAATTATTTTATAGAATAATGGAGAGATTAATTATTTAAAGTTACGCCCATTGCTTAAACATTGAATATCTTTTTCTGACTTTAGCAAAGAAAATGTCACAAGATTAAATGTACTAGTCCATCATTCAAAATCACTTGATTTATTCTTTTCTTCATTTATGTCTTGGATAAGTTACAAAAGTTACCTCAGTATCCTTTTGAGGAAAGGCCATTTTTTCTTCATTTCTTTACTTGTTATATAAATTTTCCTTAATGAAAGGGAGAAAAATTTAAAATCTAAGAGGGAAGTACAAAAATATTCTACTATAGTCTTTTTAACCAAACCATGGACAAAAAACACTGGTTATCATGATAAATTGTCATTTTCTCATTTAATCTAGTGTCATGCATTCAGTAAAACAATGTATAAAGTCTAAATATGCTTTAAAGTTTTGTTTTTTTTTTTTTGATAGGTTAGTATTTAAGATGGAACATACTAATGTTTCTATGGATATCAGAATTTCTTCCCTGCCTTAGAATTTTCAAATTTTGTAGAGAAGAGCTGAAGGATATCCTTATATAATTTTGTTAATGTCTTCAAAACTCTATTAGATTAAAGATGCATCTGGTATCCAATGCACAGAAACCACTAGTGGAGAATCCAAGAGAATTCACTATATGATAATAATAAACATTTTCTTAGAGCTTATAGTGGTGTATACTTCAGAGATTTCCTGGGCCAAGGTGTCCTTGGATATATCTTCCAGCAGATTTTTCATGAATGAAGTTATTTAAATTAAAAACACTTCCCATCTAACCATTTAGTAAAAAAAAGGTGAAAGAAAATAATGCAGTGTATTTATATGGCATAGATAAAGTTTTTCTCTCTTTTTATCTACATAAAGAGAGATAATTTTTGCATTTGGGATCGCCACAGAAGGAGAAAAAGATAAAAAAGATAAATTCAAAGGCCATGTTATATATCAGTCAGGTTTAGTACCCATCGTATTCACAAAAAAAAAAATAAATTAAAAGATAATGTTTCAAGGAAGTATGTCTGTAAGCAATTATAAGTAAGTAATAAGGCAAAATCAAAGGGGTAGTTCACAGCTCTCCATACATCTCAGAGGAGCAGTCCCAAACAAATAACTTCGCAAAAAGTATGGATCCTGTATTCATCTTATACTTCAGTGTTAGACAAACTATTGAGATGAAAGGCTATAATCTTGTACAATATGCATAATTTACCTATATGATAAATTTCTGTGGGTTTTCTTGGCTTTTTTATTCATTTTTTAAACAATTACTTTAATAGAAATATTTACAATTCAAATTTCTCTTTTCATCATTTTTTAACTTTAGGGTGAATTTTATCAACATGCAAATCAATAATTCAAAACTTGCTAGAGAATGAAATAAGAATTTTATAAACAAGAAAAAACGAGGCATCTTCGATACGCAGGCAGCTTTCTCTCACCTTCCAGCTCCCATTAATATCACAATAATTTGAAATAGCACTTTAAAAGATTCATTGCATTCACTACAGTTTTTTCATCCTATGTTTTTTCCAATGCATCTAAACATGTTTTTGACATCTACTTTCTCTTTAGGACAGTGTGTTCTCATTAACTAAGGCTCTTAAAAATTGTATCAACCAGCTAATTGCCAGATATTTCAAAGTAGACAGATGATTGCAAAAGCAGACAAGTGTGTCATGAACTTTCCAAAAAGGTCTGTCCACTTAGCCATCAATAGAATGGATGAAAAGTACTCAGAAATCAGCCTGTAGCTGGACTAATCACATCTAGCTCTGACCTCCTAAAGGGAAGATGTCTGCAGTCACTGATGAAACACAAGTGCCTAGCATCAGTGGGACAATCTACTTTTTGAAGGGGTTCAAATTATGAAGTGAGTCACTCAAAAATATCTCTCTGCTTTACTCTTCTCTTTACTCTTGACTGTCTACACAAGATGGACATCAGTTGCCTAAACACTGGAGTCAGGTGACGTGTCAAATCTGCTAGACTAGCCAAAATGTTCACAGAGGAACAGAAGGAGAGCTTTGAGAGGCACCTTTTTGCAGAGGACAATGAAAGACAGATGATATATATTAGATCAGCTCAAATGACTTTGGGCTCCTAAGGTGACAGAATATTCACTTTTACAGAGGGATTGAACTCTAGATTACAGGCAGCTTTTGGTATTTCTGAGCTCCTACTGCAGTCGAAGGATTTACAAACAACACATAGCACTTTATTCAGTTACTTTTACGTGGGTGTCTATTGTGGTTTAAAATGCCCAGTGGTATTTCGACTGTTCTCTTGGTTGCATGGATGTTTCACTTTCATTACCAGGTTCTTTGGCTATCTTGAATATCCTAACACTGTTGAAGTCCTAATTCAGTCAGTTGAGTACAGTCTTTCATAACACACACTGCTCTAAAATGCCTGCACATATGAACTTAGACTTAAGAACTCTGTTTAAATACTCCCATAGCTTCAGTTGTAGCAACTTAAAGCTCAGTATTTATGAACACTCAGAAAAAACTTAGCAGAATGCTGAGGATAAACTCTGCTAATAATTATCTTAATAATACTCAGCCGCATTTTGGCAGTATATAAAGAATATTATTTTTAATTTCCTCAGGGGAAATCAACAATTTTTTTTAATACCTTCATGACTAATCCTTAAAAATTATTTGTTTTCCATATATTCTGATAACTATTTCTGAACACTGACATTTCTTTAGGAAAATCTACATGTCATATTTCAGGCAGATAGAGACTTTTCTCTCTGAGCCTCAAGAGAGATCCTTGCCTGTTCCCAGACTGGGTAACTGCAGTTAGCAGGTCTATAGAAGGGTGTAGAAAGTCACTGTGTAGGCAGTAGGAGATGAGTCAAGTTTATTTCAGAGGTGGCAGAGACGCCAATGTTTATGATGTCTTCGTTGTTTAATAATGTCTACTTGACACTGTTTTTTCTATAGGTTAGTCTGAACCGAACTTCCACCCTTGCATGGCTGCTTGCAAATGCAATCAAAATTTTGAGACATCCACTCCCAGCCATGAATAGTGAATGAGATCTTGATTGTTTTATTTTTTAAAATTTTTTCTGCAAACAATTTTTTTAACAGACCACTGCATTGCAGTGATTAGAAGATTTATATATTTGCAGTTATTTAAAATAATAAAAAAAAATTGCACAAATTTATTTATGCTTTATTAACATTTTAAGAAACATTATGCATTGATTATGTTGTCATGGAAAAAAAAATGAAAAATGGCACAACTTTGTCGAAAGTGAAAAACAGAACAAAACTATATTCACAATTCTTTTCTCCCAAGCAGTGCTTGCAAAGAGAAATGTGGAAAAAAAATTCAGGCAGATAACTTTGTCTTTATTATGTCCATGGAAGACAGTGTGGTAGCAAGAAGTTTTTGCCATATTAAATGTCATGTAACTGAACAGTAGCTCTCAGGACTTTTCCCTGTGATGTTAGCTGAATAGCTGAGAGGAACAAGCTCACTCAGGTGAAAAAAGGGTAAAAAAAATAAGAATTATCCTTTGTTTTCTCAATCTTTCACAAGGTTCTTAATGAAGACAAAATGTGTGAAACAGTGACAATGAACATCTGAAGGTGGAACAATCTGTAAAGAAAATATTACAAAGGATTTTTGAGTCACATTCATTTCAATATAACTTTGTTCTCTCTGTATTTCATCCATTTCCATCTTTATCAGAGAGAGAAACAGAATTCAGTGACTCCAAAGGGGAAAAAAACATAATAAAATCAAAACTTTTCCAAAAGCTGTCTGTAAAAATAACTGCTGTAATCCAAACTTTTGGTTAGTGCTCATGTAAGATATTATGCAGCATATACCAAGCATGCACAGTTCTAGAAACGATTTTATCTGTTTAAATATGTGCTTTTATGTCCCACATAGATTTTAAGGGAATGCCTATCAGATGGGGTACTTTCCTGGAACCAGTTGATCCCACAATATTCTTAATAGATTTTCTTATAAGGTGACACTCTACAGATGTGAAAGATTTTGTCTATGAAATTATATCACATAATGTGAAAAGAGAAAGGACAAAATCACATTTTTATCCAAACAGCTACACTGCAGTAGCAAACCACTGAGCAGTAGTGGAGCAGGTACATTGGAGAACGTAATTTCCACCATTGTGAAATCTTAGTTGCACTGAAGATCTAAAAAAGTATAATTCATAGATGGACACATAAAATATATTTGCCTATTTAACATCAGTCAAAGGCAAACTTCATTGGCTTTGTGCACAAATGAGTTCATTATGCATTTTATATTTTCTCTCCAAACAAATCCTCTCTCTATAGACGCTGGTGTATATGTATATCAAAGGGGGTGAATTGACACATTTTATGTTATCAATCAAGTGTTAAAAAATGATAGTCTGTACTGTCTAATCTAAATACTGGTTTTTGTATGTTTGTTTGTTTGTTTTGTTTGGTTGGGTTTTTTTTGTTATTCATATCTACTATATGGGGTATTTACCTTAATGTAAAGAGTTGCTACCATTGATTTTATAATTGCTCCTAAATTGGACACAGGCATAATTCCAGCACTGAACATCTGACACCAGCATAAAGTGGATATACAACATTTCCAAGAATCAGACTAAATATTTGTTAAATGTTTACACTTCTTGCAAAGCATGAAAATTTAGTGGGTACCTTCAGCAACTGATGTCTGCATGGGTGGGGATATATTTAGCTTTCAGCAAATGAGTCCTATAAAATAGAGAAACCAATATTAATTCTAATATTGTTATGCCTAACAGTGGAATTAAAAATTGAACCCTTGATGCACAAACAGAGCTGTTATTTGTGCCACAGAAGAGCTCATGGGCTGAGAAATATCTATTTTAACAACATTAGAAGTTAAAATGTCTGCAAATTGCAAAGGTCCTGTTCTCAATTTTAGAATTCAGTTTACACAGAAGTATAGTTTAGTACTCTATTGCTTGTTTCCAGAGATGGAAGACATTAATACAGATTTAATAGGGATTTTGGAATGGGTGAGAGTGTGTTTCCCACAGCAATGAAAAGAACTGCCAAAATTTGTCTGATGTGATTACTTTACTGTTGTTTGGATTTCACTGTACATATTTACAGTGAATAATATGTTAGTGCAGCTATAACCATTCCTAAGTGTCATTTTAGTATTTGAAATGGACACAAAAAATTAAATAAAATAATTTATCCTTTGAAATTATAAGTGCTTCGTTTTCTGAAAGTAATGAAATACCTGAATTTAAAAAACATCATGGAAGATAAAAGCTGGTAAAGGACTTTAGATTCAGCCCCTTATTAGATGAAGTTCTGTTGCTAAGCAACAAACCCCATAATGTGTTAGGTTCATAAAGCACTGATTAATTAATATACTTAGTAGATAGTGAACAAAGTCATAAATTGCACTTGAAAGGCTATATTAAACAACTGGGTGAAACATTTTAGGTAGCAGCTTCAACATTCACTTAAAATTGGAGCTTATGATCAGACTTCCACTACTTCCAGTGGGGATCTAAAGCTGGGCACCGCTGCAGATTTCGGTCAAAATTTATGTGTTGAATATGTAATATGATGAAGGCTAACTGCCTTGCTTAGAAAGATAAAACTGGCTGATGTGAGTTGTGAGAAATTAATTCACAAGGATTGTTTTGTGAAGAACATATTTGGAAACATACTATCTGATTTTTGATTATAAGTCAAATAAGAAAATTAAACAAAGGTTGCATTTTTATATATCAGTTTCATATTCTGATGCTGATTAAGCTGAAACTGCTGTAGAATAAGAGAAGAATGGCTTATATAGTAATTCAACTGAGTAATTCCAGAAATATTTTAAAAGATTCAACTATGTAGGAAGAACTTAAATTGAGAGATCTTGAAAGATAAAAAGATAATAAATTAAATGCATTCTGGAAAAAATTGGTTTTACAGTATCAAAAGGCACCCAGGATCATGAAAAATTAATGAAGGAAGCCTTATTAGAAACCCTGTACAGACCAGTTATTCTGCTAAAGATCTTCATCACTGCAAGTTCCATAATGTTAAAAAGAAAATGGAAACAAAAGGGAAAAAAAAAGTACTGAAAATATTTGTTAGTAATTTGGGTAATTCATAGATCAAAATACCAATAGTCCTGAGTGCTATGAGCATGAAAATAACAGACTCCAAGAAAGTTTGGTTGAGATAGGACTGCTTCAGGTATCTATGTCTGATAAAACCCAACCCAATCCAAACCCAACAAACAAACTAAAATACTTACAAAACCAAGCCCCGTGTGAGAAAGATTTTTCTTGCTTCAGGTAGATCCGTATGAGGTTTTTAAAGGAGTCAGGCCACAAATAGTGGAATGGGGAGGGGTGGGGAAAGTTGGCTTCTGCACACACTTTTCCTGTAGAAGACAGAAGCATCAATTTTGTATAAGAGAGAATTGGGAACTAGTTCTTGTGATTGATCACCAATTATGTGCAAAATATCCCTAGATTCTCATTACAAAATCAATGTAAAAAGAAAATGTGATCAACTCCACTATTATGCTACATAGACTGTACTGTGCAAGTTTAGAGAGCATTGGCAGTTTAAAAATTTCTTTGGGGAATTTCAGAAACACCAAAAACCTGTTGAGCAAAGTGGTTTGAGTTTTGACATTTTGGAGTAAAGAATTAGACTCTGGATGGCATTAGACAGTTATCCTACGATGTTAGCTCAAAGGAGGACACATAAAATATTCCCAAATTTCAGAGAGCTAAATAATAATAATAATAATAATAATAATAATAATAATAATAATAATAATAAATGTAATTTACATATGCCAATATATGTCTTCAAAACCTCCACTATATCTTACCTTCAATTTCAGTAAACATTAACTTCAACAATTTTTACTTATGTTGTCTTCTTCAAAACAATGCAGAATTAAAATGAGCTTATGAGGGTATATATTTGTGAACAAAGTATTTATTATTTTTATTAATTTATGTTATATTGAAATTGTGTGCTAAACCTCATAGATTGATTAACTAACTTTTCCACCTGTATTTTTAATGTAAATGTTAAAGTAATTCTGACAAATAAAAAAAAAATAGTAGTTACGTTTTCAGAATTAGATTTTGGCTAAGCAACCTGAAAATCATGAACTGTGCAAAATATCATTTATATTAATTTGTCACTTAACAGAGAAGTTCTTTTCTTGACATCAGGATCGTCTTGATGTTGCAATTTGGGAAACAATTCTGGACGTCCGAACACCAGGACAAGGATTTGTGAATCTCTGAGTGTATGAAGCTGAAGGAGTGCAGTGCTCTGTGGAGGTGAGAGAGCTTGTGATGGCAGGGGATGTCTCAGAGTTTTGCTAGGGCAATACTCTATCTGCACTCCTATGCTTTTATTTTCCCATGAGTAGAAAAAACGCACTAACACTACTGTATTGCACCTGGTCTTCGAGTGTGGGTCCGAATCCTGCTGCTTTCTCACCTTTGTCTGATTCTGCCACAGATTATGTTTTCTACTAGAGATATTTGGAGGAACCATTCATTGGAGGAACCATTTTTAGCAATTTACTGGTTTGGATAATGGGTTTTGACATTCATAAACATTTGTCAAATGTACATGAATACATTCTTTTAGGTGCTTTGTTAGATACTCAATTCTTCTGAACTTCAAAGGAGAGCTAGAAGACAAACTTAATAATACTCCTGAAAAATTAAATATTTTACATAAAATAACAAGGCAAAGTTATTTTAATAAATTATTTTCACTTGTTTATCTAAATTAATAACTTTAATGGATACTGCCTCAACAAAATTATCTTAAGAGAGCAAACCAAGAGCTCTGCAGACACTTGAAATTGTACTTTTGCCACTGTATAGAAATATCTTGAATAATATGCATTGGTTTAAAAATGAGCCACAGCATCAGCTGAATTGGCTGTTTCTACCTTGCTAGAATTCTGTTTATTTTGTGCTTGAGAGACTTGGGAACTGAAGGGTGGTGGGGGAAGATGGGGGTGGAGGGGGTAGCTGTGTGTGGCAGGCAAATGTGAGATAAGGAAAGCTTGTGTTCCCTTTCACTGGAATCTGTGCCTGGTTGCTTCACGCCTTTGAAATAAACTCACACTGCTCAGTTCTACAATCCTTATTCCTGCTGAGAAGCACTTAATAGTGAGAGGAGGCTCCTGGGTAACAATGAAACTACTCAGAAGAACTGTACTACTCAAGCTGAGTAAGGGCTGCAGAACCAAACCCACAAGAAGAAGCCCTGAAAGATGTGCTGTTAAAGCAATTAGAGCTGTAAGCGGGAGAGCTCCCCTTACGGGATTTTAGTGTGAAAATGAAAGTCTAATAACATTTGTTTTCATCATGTTGACTTGCTGAGCCAGTCACAAGGAAAGATGTGATGAAAAGATTTAAATAAAAGGAAGACTAAAAATAATGCTAGGAGAACACAATGGCATACACTATCCTAAAGTTTATGGGAGGGGGGAAGCTATTGGCTGAATCAAGCAGTGTGCTCTCACTACAGTGCTAATCAATAGTATAGATTTGTGACTATCATTTAGGAGATGAAAAATAAATTGCAGGTGGGGTGATGCTTCCTTTCTGGAATATATCTCCTTACTGGTTCCATTTTTTAAATTAATGTATCTGTTATTCAAAAGTGTACATTAATAAACAAAAAAAAATATTAAATAATTGCCTATTATTTCTGAGGTTTTTTTAACAATGTTGGTCTCACTTTTCAATAGAAACTTCAGTTTACTGTATTGTATTACGTGCTTTTTAATATTCCATAAAATGAAAAAGTTGAAAAAAACCCACAAGGTCCAATGTGACCTTGACACCTTGAATGCCACTAACTCAGACAATGAATGTTTACAAGATATTGCCTACTTTTACATACTGACATTACTTTTCTTTTAGATATACATATAGGTGTATATAAACACTATATATATATGTACATATGTTTGCAGAAATCACTGCAGAGATTGGTCCTTCTGTGAAGGTGGCAAAAAGGACCTGTGTCAAGGTATGGTAGCAGTAGACTTAAAGTTTATATTCTGCCATGGAAGAAACAGAAATTGGCAATAGCATTTCATGGTAGCAAGGTCCAGCAAAGCTAGTAATAATGATTTTGGATCATATGTTGCCAATACATCATCACATACTTCCTGATTAAATATGTGAAAATCTGTACTGCAGCATTTTTTTTTCTTTTGGGAAATGTAACTTCTTTCAATAAATCAGTGAGTGTTTGATGGAGATTTTGTTATGCGAACCAAGCAGAATCTTAGAGAGAACAATATGTTAAAAGAAATTTGTTTTGAAAAAGGAATGCTTTGATACTGGAGACAAGCAGCACAGCAGGAGCTTAAACAAACGAAAACAACCTTTGTGTGTGCTATTCTTCTCTGGTGACAGCTTTGTGGAGGGCATCTAGCTGTTAGAGAGCAATTTAAGAGAAGGATCTGGCAGCATGTAGCATCATCCTATCACAACAAAGGAAGAAAATGAGACCTTGCTCTTCTTTTTCCCCCATGAAATTCATACTGATAATCTCTTTTTTTCTTACGTTGAATGCATTTATTTGGTGTATGTGGTCAGTGATATAGGGGATACTTTTGCAGTAGTATGCATTAAAATTTACACCCAAGAGAAGAAGTCCCTGCCCTTCTGGAATTCTTTGTATTGGTTTGGTTTCTCCAGTCACTCAATAAAAAATTTTTGGTTGGAAAGATTGAAAAAGAGAGATACATTTCCCAGTGAGGGAAAGGAGCTTCAGAGGCAGAGACACAATGTTCCTTCTTTTTACCCTGCAGCAAGAAACAGTGGGTGACTCCGGGGAAATGGTGAAAACACGGGCATACTTCTTACCAGAACACTAATAACATTCTCCCATTTTGCATCACTCATTTGCTTGATGACAGTTGTTTCTCCTCATGTCTTGCCAATCCTCCCTCTGCACAGAGGGCCACAGTAATTCCCTGAAAGAAGCAGTTTATAAAATAGTAAGGATGAAATTTCTTCTCACCTCACAGTTTTCATATGGTACTTTTCCAAGGGCTTTGCCACCAGGGACCTCTAACATAATGCAATGCAGGAATGACTTTCTCCTCTTCTATCCCAAATATTGTTAAAAGAATGCTGCTTTTCTGCCTGAACTTTCATTATTTCCTTTCTTTTATTTTTTCCTGGATTTCCTACCTCGCTTGTTAGCAGCTGGTATCACACTTCCCAAAGAATTGTCCTGGTCAAATATATTTTTACTTTAATACAAGGCACTTATGTCCCACTTCTGTGTTACAGTTAGAAAAAGAAGTGCCATTTGCAAAGAGTGAGATACTACTGTAAAAAGAAAAAAAAAGAGCTTTTACATGTGTTTTATTTAAAGAATCCATGACATACAAACAAATCTCTTTAGTAATATTGATTCCATCAGTCCCAATGATGCTGTTGCAAGTTTAATACTTGAGTTTATTGCCGGTATTGATTATATAATTCAGTCTTATAATTTCTTTTCATGTATACTTTTATCAAGAGTTTTATGCATTGCAGTTTCTTCACTTTGTTTTTTTTTTAACCCTGAAAAAACAGCAATCAGAAAAAATCAGAAGATTCAGACTTAATTTCTCTGAGGCTGACATAAGATTTTTACAGATTTCTGTAATAATTAGGAGAGTTTAAAAAGGAAGTACCAAACACATGCAATATAAATTTCAAATACTTTTATAAGACTAAAAAAACTTTTTTCCTTCAGAGCTAATAGAAGGAAGAAAGGAAGGAAGGAAGGAAGGAAGGAAGGAAGGAAGGAAGGAAGGAAGGAAGGAAGGAAGGAAGGAAGGAAGGAAGGAAGGAAGGAAAAAGAAAGAAAGAAAGAAAGAAAGAAAGAAAGAAAGAAAGAAAGAAAGAAAGAAAGAAAGAAAGAAAGAAAGAAAGAAAGAAAGAAAGAAAGAAAGAAAGAAAGAAAGAAATAGGAAAAGAAAGAGAAAAATACCTGATAAGTTATGTTTGTTTCTCAAAGAAAGGCAGAAGCACAAATGTGGAAAATGTGGAGGCAGCATGTCCAAAATTTTGTCTTTAGGGAGAAAAGACGGTAGGAGAAGGTCCTACTGAAAATTGGGAAGTGACTGCTGTAAATGTCATGAAGCACGCTGCATCTTAGACACTGTCACAGTCTTATTCCCTGGCCTCTAAGCATTTTTACTTTATAGCTTTCAATGCAATTGTTTTTGATCTGCTATAAACACTGCTCTCCTTTCCCTTGTTCCCCCTGGAACATGACATATCATTTTGGTTGCCTCATGATTTTTCTCAAATTTTTGTATGACTAATAGAATCAGAAGTTGAAATTAACTAACTGATTTTCTTTTTTTTTTTAACTTCACACAGCACAATGCAACACATATATTGGCAAACTATTATTATTATTATTATTATTATTATTATTATTATTCTCTTACATAAGTCCTAAAACTGAGTATTAGAACTGAGGAACACTTAAATATATTTAGGTGTTCAGATCAAAAACCTAGAATCATAAGGCTTACCTAGACACATTATGTAGTTAACAAAAACACTATAATAAATATTTAAGATTAAGCATGATTATTAGATTTTGTGACCTTAGATCTTAAAGATCAGGACTTCTTTTTTTTTCATCCCCAGGTTATTTTATGTAGCTCTATATACAAAAATAAAAGTGATAAATGCACAACTAATGATTTAATTGGTCTGTTAACTGGCTGTCAATGTTCTTCTGAAATCTTAGCAAGAAAGAGAAAGAAGAGTCAAACACAAAAAAGCACGTCCACCTGCATGTCCTCTTTTTTCAGTCAGATCTAGTGTTTTTATTCAGTGCAACAGGAACAACTTAAAGATGCCCATGGGAAACCATTTGACTGCTGGGAGGAACAAAAAAAAGCCAATTTAAAGATTCCTACCTTTTTCTATTGTTATACTTTAGATTCTAGATGAATCTGAAAACACGCCAGGTCTGAAACATAAAACCTCAAATATGTGATAGTTCATGTCTTCCAAGAACAGTGGCTGCATAACCTTAAATATATTAAATTTTGGACATATTAATTAATATTATCAGATTAAAGAGTAACAGAAGTATTTTAGATAATTTTTCTTTGTTTTCAAGCAGTATTTCAAAAGAAGTTAAATATTCAGAAATAAAACTCAAGTGGCATGTTTCAAAATGTTATTAGATAGTGAATTATGTGATGCCCTTATTCTTCTGCAGAATAGAGTATGGCTCCTGAAAATCTTATAGTTTATCTATTTGTCCCTGTCCTGCTGCTATTTTTGATACTAAGGGAAAGGTTTCCAGTGCATATCATGTTCAGTTTAGAAGCCTTTCTGTTGTGGGCTGCAGTCAATGATTTAGCTGGTGTGTTGTAATGCTTGGCAGAGCATCCTCAGGCTTATTTTCACAGCTAAGCAAGATTTTGCTAGATGGCCTCTGAATTCACAGTCTTTTACAGACAACTCAAGAGGGAAAATTGCTGATTATTTGGAAAATGCTGTGTTGCACTTATTGAGTTAAAAAAGCAATCTTTTTTTAGGATGATGTGGATTATTTATGTAACTCAACATAGATAAAGATTTTAAGAATACTGTGACTTTTTTTTTCTTAGCCCTTACTATATGGCTGCAAGAGGCTAGAAATAAGTTTCTACCTTCTTGGACATGGCATCAGCAATTTCAGTCCAATGCTAATGTTTAAGTGTTAATGACTTCTGAGGCAGCTTTCAAAGCAAATTCAATAAAGATCTGACTCCTAAAAGATTTGAAAAACAGATAGTCTCCAAGTAATATATTTGATTCCAAGTCACATTTCTTATTAGTTCTGTTCCTGAAATACATTCCTTTCTTCAATAATGACGATCTTATTTTTGTTCTAATTCATGACACAGGAACTGGTTTTAAGCTAAATAAAAATCAGCTCTGGCAAGCATCATTCAAATAAATTATCAGGTAGCACAGCCACATAATACATTTTGTTCTTTACCTGTTCTCCCACATCCTGAGTGCTCTAGCCATTGTGCTATAGCACAAAAGAAAGGCATCATCCTGAGGGGAAAAATAAAAAAAATAAAAAAATAGAGAGAAACAAGTGAAAGGACCCCCTTATGGAGCAGTAGGAGAATTATGACAAAGAACTTTTGTGCAATAATTTAGTCTCACTCCTTCCTAGGAGTTAGATTAATATTGCTTTCTACGTAAAGAATCATTCATGAGGAAAAAAGATGTTCACACACCTTCAGAATTAAATTTTGGGGAAATTAAGGGGAAAGTCTGATTAATTTTTACTTGCTTTTTTGTTTATTTATTTTTTTTAATCCTCCTACTAGAATATATCTGCAAACACTGATGGCCTAGTCCAATATATATTCTGGAAATCAATAAAGAAAATAATAGGTTTTTTTCATACCTAAAAATCAAAATCTATTTAACTTCATGTACTTTTTATGAAAGTTCATCTTGATTCTTATACCATCTTCATCATTCTTCTTAATGCTGTATTTCCCTCAGTTCAAATTGGTTCAAAATAGTTTTAAAATTATTCCCTTCTACAGGAACCTGTATCAGGACAGTTTCCAACCCTTTCATTCACGGGATGTTCATGAGGCAGTAAACATGCCTTCATGGTTTCTTGTCAGCGTTGCAGATGCATCAGGGCTTGTGTATTCTGTCCATGAGGTCATTTCATTTCACGTATCTAAGTGTCTGTAGATTTGTTTCCAGTGAAATCCAAGGACCTTTCAGACTAACTATTGCAGTGTTTAATGGAAGGGATGAAACTTCCGAAAAGGCAGCTGAAAACAAAAAACCCCAAACAAATAAACAACAAAAAGACTTGCATTGTTAGCTGTAGAAAACAGAAAACTTGGAAGCCATACTTTGCTTCTGTTTACATGTCTACCCCAGGACTACTTAAAACCTTCTACTTCTAGAAAACATTTTCAGTGAGAAGTCTGTTTAAAATTATTTTTTTGAGTATTTGTGCAGGAACTGCACAGAAACTTACACTGTTAAAGAATAAAATATCTCCTTCAACACAATTGTATTTTTAGTCCTCAGAAGTTTCCAAGCACTGCATAGTCCATAATACCTATTTAGACCATTCAGAATTTCTGAGTAGACTACAAAGACTTGGAGTTTTTTGTTTCTCAAATAAACTCATACTCAACTGATTACATGTTTTTAAGAGTTTTTGTAATTTATGGATTCACTTACAGTGACTAATGCTACAATAATAGTTGTGAACTTATCTTTTATCCACTGTGAGTTTTCATTTGAGGCAGGCTTTTATTAATCTGATTGCCTTAGACATTTTTCCTGTTTAGCTACAATGGTCTAAATTCCTCTTCAAGCCTTCAAAGTCAATTATGTCATGTCAGGTCTAATCTTTGACCAGGTCCTCAGTTATCTAAGGTATGTGTTTTATTCACAGTCAATGTGTCTAGAGAATGTGACAAAGTCTTTTCAATTCCACTGCTTTTGCAGAAGAATGAAATCAAGCTTTAGGTCATCACTTAATAGTAATTTTCCTCACATTCCAATGGTTTCGTCTTTTATTGTTTTGCATTTGAGTTACAGAGAGACAATGCCTGCAAGGGAATTTAGCTGTTTGCTTCATTTAATATTAATCTATACTGATTAGCATTACAAAGTAGGGGTTAAGCAGCATTGTTGCAAGAGTATTACCAAATCTCTTTCCTGTATCAGAAATGATTCTAAATATAATAATCAATGTCAAGGTGAGAGTAACATTTGCCAGATTTTATTTATATGCATACATACGGTTACTTTTAATAGCTCTAAAATACAAAACAACTGAAATAGAGTGTCTAGTTTCTCTTTCATTCTTTTTTTCGAGTCTGGCTTCCGAAGGCTGCCGAAGCTAACCCAAAAGTCTTCATTCGGGAAATTTTTTATTGTCTTCATTAAAAAATAATTGTAATTTTTTGGGTTGTTTTTTTAATTTAGATTAGGGTTTTTTAAATGGTGTTCTATTCCTTTCATCACAAAAGGTAAACTTTTTCATACATTGCCAACTTCATGTGATCAAATCTATTTTTTCAGAGAAAAATGAATTCTTCAATTAAAATTCCATCAGGAGTAGAAAATGGGAAAAAAATTTCTTGATCTTGCATATTAATGTCTTACAGTGGTTGACATAAAAGGCAAATATAACTATACTGTATCTTACTGATAATAACTATTTTAGGGGTTTGCTTAACACTGATTTAGATGAAAAAATTTTCTAAATGCATTTGTGGGTTTAGACCTCAATTTTTAAATGAGGATAAATTGTATTATTATTATTTTATTAGGTAAAGCTGAATATATTACTGAATAGATCATACAGTCTATGCAGCCTGCCTTAATTCTGTGATGCAGAAAGTTGCATATAGCTGTAAATATTTTAAAAGGAATATTTATTGTTATATTATTTTAACAAGTTGCAATATTTTTGTTTTATTCCTAGACAGTAAGAGCATGGTGAGATATTTACTACAGTTGAAAAAATATTTAATTTTTAGCATGTACCTCTTAGCTGAAGACTTAAGTATAATGGGAATTAACCAGTCAGGCAGGAAAATAAATTGTCACAGATAGTTCATAGAGATACAGAAGAGGTATAATGTTATAGGCTCATGATTAGGAAATAAAGAACCTTGTAATGATGTACAGATAAGAGGGGCAAGTCCCAAGACCAGAGAAATTTTTATATATACTTAACCTCTCAGCACTGTGGTTATTTGAAATGACTACCTGAATTCTTTGAGAATTACTCATTTCCTGCAAGAATCCAAATTTAGGGGTTTTTTTAATTAATATCTTCTGCTAAATTTCTGAGGGTTTTTTTGAGTATCAGACTTCCTCAATGTTTTATCAGTCTTAAAAGCATAGTATTTCTGTACTGTATGTTGCAGACATTTTCCTAACTGTTATAAGTTAAAGTTCTTGTCAGCTAAAGGAAAAATAGAATCCCATTTCTTTCTTCTGTGGATGGAACTGGAGAGTTGAGGGTTCATTACAATGTTGCTTTGTTTGTCTGCATTAGCTTATTCTCTACAGTTCACTGAAAATTACATAGATTTTGCATATCATAGGATAGATTTCCTACCTAACGGTTAAAAATATCAAAGTTTGTTCGTACATTAGACTGTTCAAATGTAATTTTAATTAAATATATTAATGTCTCCATTTTTCAACAAACACTTGAAGCTTTCTATCTTTGTATTGCTTGGGCACCCCAGTGCAGATGGATGCAGCTGATAGCAAGCAGTATGATGAGAGGTACAGATTTAAGAGGTTTGGACTGTTCATTACACATGGATAACTGTACTTGCATGACTGAGGTTAAGGCTGAGTAATGTTATAAAGCCAATCTTTGTGGTCATGGATTTATGCACAATAAAGACTATATAGAAACTATTAAATAATGACAAAGCGAGATGCCTCAAACAGCAATTTTCAGTGAAATTTATCACATGTGACCTGTAAGTAATGAAAGTGTTCGTGGGCCTATACCTACTGTCTTGTAACAGTACTGAAGCAACCTAAATTCCTTGAAGTTCAGAAGAAAATAATTTGGATTTAAAATTCATTTTTCAATAATTTATAGCCTTGAAAATGTGATAACTAAATAATAGAAATTACTAATATCTGAGTCAAACAAATACATCATTGTGGTGCAGAAAATGTTTAAGATTTTGTACATCAAGGTGCCAGAAATATATCGCTTTGTCTCATGTTTATCATTCCTGTTAATAACAAAACCAAGATTAGGTCCTCAAATATAATTAGCACTCATCTGGAGAGTTATGTCCATAGTAATAATGAAGATAAGGCTAGTGGGAGATCAGTAGGCAACTTTAAACCAAACAGCCATTTTAGACAGCTTGAGGATTAAGGCTACATGTCAAGGAACAAAGATAAAATAGATATGGACAGAAAAAGACACTTCAAAATAACATCATTTCAAGATTACAGGATCCAAGCAGGGGTGCAGGGTGGTCAGTAGGGCCATGCTGGTGCTCAGGGCATCTGCCAGTGTGTCTGTGCTTTTGAACCCGGGCAGTGTGGGCTGTGTGCTGCACTTGTGACCTTCTGCCTTTGCCTGCCCAAGAGGAGGAGGGGACGTGTCCCTGTGTGCCCGTGTCTGGTGTGAGTCCTCAATGTGGGGCTGCTGGGGCACCCCTTGTCTGTGACTGTGTGCCCATGCCCTCTGTGTGTCTGTGTCTCTGAGATGTGTGCTCAGCCTTATTACAGGTTGAAGCTGTGAACAGACAAGTGGCAGCTGCATCCCTCTGCCTGAGCAGAGACCACAGGGCACTGGGCAGGAGTCCTGGGCAAGAGTCCTGCTGGAGGAGGTGGCTGTTCTTAAAATCCTTAACATCCTCATCCAGTTCTCACCATCTGTGCGGTAGGTTGACCTTGACCAGCTGCCAGGCACACAGACAACTGTTCTCTCACTGCCCCTCCCACACAGGACAGGAGGAGAAAATAAGATGAAAGTTTTTTTTGAAAATAAAAAAAATCATAAAGAAAGAGAAATCATTCATCAGTTATCCTAGCAGTCAAAACAGACTTGACTGAAACAACTTTGTACCACCCAGCAAGGTGTGCTCACAGCTCAGGAAGCCAACCACCAAAAGCTGCATCAAAAATCAGTGTGGCCAGCAGATGGAGGGAGGTGATTTTGTCCATTTGCCTTTGTGTTACCCCACCTGGAATGCTGCATCCATCCCTGGGGCCCCAGATATAAGAAGGGTGTGGATCTGCTTGACCACATCCACAGAAGGGTCACAAAGATGATCAGAAGGCTGGAGAACCACTGTAGAGAGTTCAGCATGGGGAAGAGAAGACTCCAGACAGACCTTTGAGCAGCCTTCCAATACCGAAAGGGAGCCTACGACGCAGTGGAGAGGGACATTTTACGAGGATGTGTAGTGTTAAGACTAGGGGGAATGGCATAAACTGGAAGAGAATAGGTTTAGATGAGCTATTAGGAAGAAATTCATTACTGTGAGGATGGTGAGGCAGTGGAACAGGTTGCCAAGAGAACTTGTTCCCTGGAATGTTCAGTTCTGGGTTGGATGGGGCTTTGAGCAGCTTTAGTGGAAGGTGCCCTGCCCATGGCAAAGGTTTTGGACCTAGATGATTTTAAGGTATCTTTCAACCCAAACTATCCTATGATTCGGTTATCCTGTCATCCTATGACTTAGAGAAAATTAATTCATTGCCAACAAGCAGAGTATTATGGTGAGAAACAAAGAAAAATTTAAAAGAAAAGCACCACTCGTTACACTTATACTGAAGCTCAGCTTTACCCCTTTACCCCCACAGAGAGCAGTGCAGGCAGATAGGGAATGGAGTTTGTGATTACTCTAACAGCTCCTCTCAGCAGTTCCCTCTTCTTCAGACTTTCTCCTTTCTCTGGTGTGGGGTCTCCATGTGTTTAGCTTCCTCCAGCCCCTATCCATCAGCTCCAACATGGGGGCCTCCACAGGCTGCAGTCTGCTCCTTCACAGTCCATGTACTGTGAAAGCAACAACCTGGTTCAACATGGTCTTGTCAAAACCTGCAAAGAGACTCACTGCTCTGCTATCTGGAATGCCTCCTCATCTCTTTATTCTTTTTTAAAAAAAATATTATTATTTTTCTAGATGAACTTCTATATTATACTAATACTGGAGTTTCTTACATGGGGAAAAAATTGCTGCTGTAAAGATTATGTAACAATTGAAAAACAACATTGCAAAATTGATCTCTTATTGAATTTGTGTGTTGTGGTAGAGATTAAGGGCATATTATTTTATTACTTTTCTATCAATAGCCCACAGTGAAAACTAAATCATTGCCACATGTGTCTATAGATTAAGGAGGCTTCTGAGTGCCTCTTTCCACCAGCATACTTGAAGTCTGAAGACAAAGATTTTTTTATACTTTTTTTAATGAAGGAATTTGAGTAGAAAACCTGGACAACACGAACTTCAAATTCTAAGAATAGTCATACATTTTTTTTTCCTGTTGTCCATTCCATTTTATTAAATTATCTGAGGTTTTCTCTTGTGCAGAGAAAATGAGAAGTTTCATATAAAAGGGTATGAAATTTTAGGCAACAGAGAAAGGAACCCTGAGTCCTAAACAAATTTTACCTAACACCAGGTACTTTTGCCTGACCTAGGACTTACAGGGTAGAGAGGTCAGCACCTGCTGTGAGACTGTTACAAACCCCAGAAGAGTTCATTTAAACCTGTGAGTTTCTTCTTATAATTTCCTTTATATTTATATTTATTAATATTTATATTTAAAGGAAATTATTGCCTTAAAATACAACATTAGGCAGCAAAAGGGTGTTCAGAAAGCACAGAAAGGTAGGTGAAATATACTGGGGAAATTTCACTCCATGCTGGAACATGCGACTGTTAATGCTGCCCGGAAGAGTAAATAATGCTCCAAAACTCTGCTATTTTTTGTTCTGGAAAATGAGATTATCAAAATTTTAAAAATAAAAATAAAAAAATGCCTCTAATTATCAAACAAACAAAAAACAAACTAACAAGGGAAAATGAAAAATTCGAGCCCCTGAAAATGTGGTAGTTCAGTCTTCATGTGTCTATGATATTCAGCATTTCCTCTCCCCCATATATCAAGTGCAGAAATTGATAGAGACCAAAAAACTGTATTTTGCTCCACCAACCCATGGGTAACCAACACAAGTTGTATTGTCAATGAAAGAAAACTGTGAAAGACATTAAAGGGGGGTGCACTTTTCCAAATGCAGGCACTTAGTAGTGTATGAGATACCCTTGGATATCAAAAGAATTCACACACAGCTGCTAGGTGTGACATGAGACATTGGTACTGCTGTGTCCTTCTCAAGTAACAGCAGAAACCAGAAGACATACACTCGGGCATACTGGATAGTACTACATATTAATGTTCAGGAAAATGAGTTGTTGTTTGGATTGAATAAAGGTTCAACAGCTCACATGCCGAGGGAAAAAAAAAACACATCAAATAAGAATTTTGCAAGACTTGAGAAAAGTTTATTTTAAAAAAGCCATCACCCAGGTCTATTTTAGGAGTACATCATAGCCTATATTTTCAAGAGCAGAAATCAATATCAAACCTGATTTCTGTGCCTTTACACATTATATACAGAAAACATATTTTTTGTCTAATTAGGCATATAACAGTGCAAATTTTTGTTTGATCGTTTTTTTTTCCCTGCTGTTTCTATTTTAGTGCCATTTTTCTCCTTCTATGTTCCTATTTTTGGGATCAGAGCACATTATTGTCTTCCAGAACAAGTGTAGACCTACACATTGATTCCTAGCATAAAAGTTTTAGGATATCAGACTTTCGTTATGAACTAGTATTTTGAAATTGGCAAGGAATCTTGCATTGTTGCAGTAGGTTTGAATAATTAAAAGGTATCATTAGAACTGCCTGGCCTATGAAAACTATAATACTAAGCAGAAAATAGACTTAAGGCTGTTTTAATCTAACACTACTTTCTTCTGCTAATATCTCTTATTCTGGAACTGGAATTATTCAGCATTTGCTCTTGTGACTTCACTGGTATTTATACTCTGCTTTTAAAATAATCACAAAATATTTTGTATTAGTAATGAATTATATAGACACCACATGTAAAATGATAATTTTATTGGACAGTCAGCAACACCCTATGCACATTTATGAATTTTTGCTTTCGTGGTTGGTCTCTGTTAATAGTTGGTTGCTGATGATAACAGGAAGGCCCTTTCCCAAAAAAATCTTCTGATACCAGGTCCTGTAAGAAATTGGCATGCACAAACTCACTGCTGTGCCTCTTGAAATTATTCCTTTTGCTTTTATATACAAAGCATTTGTAAGGATCATTTATCACTGTTTTGTAAAAGGCATGCTAGTGTGAACTGTGCATCACATATGATTTCTTTTTGTAAATAAATTTAATAGGATCACAGAATTATAGAACCACAGAATGACTTAAGCTGGAAGCAATCGTAAAGATCATTTAGTTTTAACCTTCCTGACATGTTCAGGGACACCTTTCACTAGACCATCTAACCTGGCCTCAAACACTTCCAGGGATGGGGCATCCACAGCACTGAGAAATCTGTTCCAATACCTCACCAACTTCACAATTAAGATTTTTTTCCTAGTATCTAATCTAAAACTACTCATTCTCAGTTTCATTTTATAATAATTTGTCTGAAAATCAATTATGAAATGTATTATATTTAGGCATCTACAAAAAAATCTGATTTTTTTCCCCACAGTCTGCCAAGACAAAGAGAACAAGAGATCTAGCAGGTCATATAGGGTGTTGAGACACCTAAACATGGTTGCTGTGCATTACTTTGGAAAAAAACCAGTTAAAAACTTAGTTTCCCATTTGCAAACTGAGGAAGAACATGCTGTTTCTGTTTGTTTAGAGAACACTTGCTAAGTACTCCAAATACAGGATGTTCTTAAGTCAAAGAAACAATGAGCTTGAAAATATTTTCTGCATTATTTAAATGAAAGCTTTGGGATGAGGGTAACTCACAATTTTCACAGGTAAGTAAGATCCATGAATCAAAGATGCCAGGGGTCACTGGTAGTCAGAGATGTTGCCTCATTTGACTAGATATCCATTTTACTTCTCACTTTAGTTTAATATCTTTGGTAATTCAGTTATGAATAAATAACAAGGCAAAATGCAACTACAATTGTAAGATGCTGCTTAAGGAAAAATCAGCAAATCATCGTTAGCTCACTGCTTCATGCTTCTTTAAATTTTCACTGCAGTATTATTTGGATTATTAATTTACAATGAAAATATCTTTACAATTTTGACATATCACAGGGAAAATGTTTGCTGCAGATATTTTTGTATCAGAATAACAAGTAGTTTTGATCGGAATAATAAGGGGGTTTTTTTGTGGTTTTTTTGTGTTTTTTTTTGTTTTGTTTTGTTTTGGTTTGTTTGTTTTTGTTTTTTTCTTTTTGGTTTGATTGTTTGTTTTTTCAGTAGTACAGATTTGCATGTAAAGAGACCAAAATAAGTAGAGTTATAGAGAGTAATAAAAACTATAGTTATGAGATGACCATAGCTATTTGCCAGGTGCCCACTTCAGCTACTCCCCTCCTCAGTATGACAGGAGAGGGAAAAAGCCCAGGAGATTCATGGAAAAAGGACCAGGAGAGATCACTCAACAATTACTATCACAGGCAAAACAGAATTGACTGGGGAAAATTAGTTTAATTTACTGCCAGTCAAATCAGAGTAGGATAGTGAGAAATAAAGACAAATCTTAAAACACCTTCCACCCAACTCTTCCTTATTCCTTATACCCGGTCTCAACATTATCACACATTTTCTCTGCTGCTCCTTCCTCCTCAGTGGGAGGAGTTCTCACACTCTTCACCTTCTCCAGCGTGGGGTCTCTCCCACAAGAGGCAACCCTCTATGAACTTCTCCAGTGTGAGTCCTTCCCATGGTTGCAGTTCTTGATCAAGTCCTGCAGTGTGCGTCCCTTCAAAAAGGTACAGTCCTTCAGGAACAAACTCTTCCAGCGTGGGTGTCCCTCCAGGCTTTGGGGTAGCCAAAAAAAAATTCTAAAGCCAAAACAAAAAATATAAGGATCTTTAACCTGCAAATTAATTTACTGTCTCACCCCTACACTCATCCTCAGCATATTTAATTGCAAATGATTAGCAGCTGCTCCTGGTTTATAAACTGTATACATATAAATCTAATACATGGAAGATACTTCAAGAACTAGAAATTTTATGAATGAAGTTGTAAAGCTAAATGGGATAGGGTGAAAAAATTAATGTAGAAGATGGCATTGAGTCTCATCCTGGTGTTTTAACCTTGTAACTGTCTTGTATTTTGACCAAAACTCTCTATGACATGAATATTTGAGAAAAAAGTTTGAAGAGTTCTGTGAGACTACATTTTCCTGAAATTTCTTCTTACAACATTCTGCAAATGTCTTCTTGCTTAAATTCTTGATGGTAAAAGAAGACTTGGTGATTTTCTGTTTTTCAAACCTGATATAAACCACACATTTATTATGCAAAGCTGTTTTTTCTTCCTGTTTCAACTCATAGCTTTTGTTCAAATAAAAGTACAAAGCCGTAAAAAATTCTAATATTTATTATGTTTTCTTGTTTAACTAAAATAGAAATTGTCTTCAAAGCTAGACTCTGTGACTCTCAGCATTAAATTCAAAAGATAAATAAAGCAGGTAAAATAGATATTTTTTTCCATTCTATATCCAAAGTAGACTTATGGTGAAAATATATGACTTAGCAATAGCCAAACAGCCCTGGAACCAAAGATGTCTAACACTGATGTGTCTTGCTTTTAAAAACACGCAAAATTTTCTGAAGAAGTAAAAAAGCATTTTCTAACTGCATCTAGTTAGCAAACAAAAAGGATCCGAAACAATGTACATGAGAGAGATACTCACAAGATGACATCTCCATTACAATATTATTTTCCTTGTACAGGGTGGGAGGAGATCAAAAACAGACAAAAACAAGTGCCCACTTTCTGTTCTTGAAAGGAATGGACCATATTATTATCATATTTTTTTTTCCACCTTCAGGAATAGAGAAGACACAAATGGGTGGACAGGTCACTAGGCAGTAAGGAGAATAGATTAAGTCATCTGTAATAAACAACCAGTTTTCCTTATGAGCATACTCACCCATTGATTTTTACACATCTTTTTTCTTGTCTTTTATAAACGACTGTTAAACCTTGTTGGGTATCCAAAAATGACAGTAGATATCCCCTCATATCCTCCAATGACAGCATCTAGAAATTGCAGTGTAACTTAAAGTTGTTGTGAGATCAACTTAGAAGACACTATGGAACCTGCAATACCATTTCCTGCAGCACATGATGTATCCTTGGAGGTCTGCTGCCTCAGTGTTGACCAGACCCAAACTTGCTTTCCTAATGAAATTTGACAAGGCCACAGATACCAATGTATCTGCACTTGGGTAGGCTTTTGCTCTGTAGAAATTAAATGCACTGAAAACCCATGCAAGGCTGTCAAGTAAAGTACGTAAATTTTGTATGTTGTTGCTCTTTCTTACTAAACTTATAGTATTGTCTGTTTACATGGGAAAAAAGGTACAAAGTAGATATGAGACAGTAAAAAAAGGTACAATGCTCTTTTAAGTTGTTTCAAAGGCAAAGTTTTTATGTAGCTAACTTTGATTATATGATTGCAATTTAATTATATTACAATTATGTCTGTAATTGCTGTTTTGTATGTTTCATTAAAGCTGCATACATTAATTGCACCTAACTTCTGTTGATGAGCTTAACTAATAAAAGCAGATGTTTACAGCAGAGAAGCCTGGTTAGCCTTCTATTGCAAGGTGACTATCTTCAGGAAGCAGGCAGCAACTGAACAAAATACTCGCAATTTTCAGTTTCTCATTTATTCTGTTTGTAATTTTGCACTATACAAACACACACACACATATATATATTTAAGAACACATATTCATGTGCATATATAAAGATATTTTAAACTTAACTTTCAGTCTGTGGTATTACAATAAGAATAAAATTGGTTCAACAGTTTACATCTGTATTTTAAATGGGGACAATGATTGCAATATTTGTTTGAATAGTAAAAGATAAGAAAACACTTTTTCAACCCAAGTAATGCAATAAATAGGGAAAATTTTAAGGGGGTCTAATTTTCCCTGAGTGCTTATATTTCCAGTGAAATAAATTATTAGAAACTGTATTTCCTACCCCACAACCATATTCAGGACAGATTTTTGCTGATCAGTTATGCGTGACTTACATTAAACTATGAAAAAAAGGGGCATACTCTTTTCATAAGACTGAAGTATTTGAAGTTCAGTTAGGGGACAGGTACATTTTAATTGATGGGCATTATGAGCAGTAAAAATATCACTGTTGCATATTGTCAGGGCCAAACTGGAATCCATGAAGCAGTTATGTCTTAAAAATATTGAATTTAGTGTATTTTAAAATGAATGTTAAACAAATGTAAACAATTCTAACTGTTAAACTTTATGATCCTGGTTTCTGCCCCTGCTACTGCTTTAGTTTGATGACACAGTATGTTTTATTAAATGCATTTTCTTAGTACTTCAGAAATTGTTGATGTTCTTATCGGCTCACAATTCAGAATGTGCAATATCATATTGCTTATCATATTGACTTTGACTAAGGCAATTTAAATAAGCAAAGATGAACATGCCATCTTTTTTTTAATTCCAAGACTGCAGAGTGACTGTCATAGTTTTTCTGCATATTGATATAAATACCAACTGAAGATGTCTCACAGTACTTGCTGTTTGCTCATGGGCTGTCATTCATGATGATCAGCTGATCCCAGTATCTGCTCCAGTCAGAATTTTGTGTCTGAATTGCAACACTCCGTTTTAAAGAGGACTTGGAAATGTTCATTTAATATGGCGTCTAGAGACTTCTTGCAATTTTCTGTGAGGGAAACATTATCTTGGTGCTACTCTTTATTAGGAACTAATGGCTATGAGGAAAACTCACAGACGATATCCAAAACCATCTTTCTGGGTCTTTAAATCTGTGCACCAGAGCCCACTCCATTTCCCCTCCTTCCTCTCAGAGGTTTCCCTGGCTACTCACTAATTGTGTAGGCACCTCAGTTTCTGACCATTTCTTTGGATGAAAACTAGGTTAATCTGGTACTAAATTAACCCACAAAAACTGCGGTGAATGAGGGAACATTTCTGCAGCAACAGAGCTTTGAAAGATCTTGAGCAACTGAAAAATCTGTTAGGTGAGTGTTTCTCTGTGTGTTGGTCAAGAGGTGACACAAAGCATGGGAGAGAAGATGAGACACTTTACATGTGCATTAGAGGGACAAATTATACACACCTGAAAGAGAAACTGAAAGAGGAACTTAAAATTTCAATAATGCAAGATGATGTTGGTATCATTTACTGTATTGGTCCTTATATAGAACAGCCTGAATGTAGGAGAAGAGATCTGCCAAATATACTAGCAGGAATTCATCATGCTGAAATCCCCCATATGTTTAAATATGTTTATTTGTTTAAATCTGTTTGTATATACACTGCATATTTAACCATATTAAACAAGCAACATTAAATCAACACCAAGGATTTTAGAGTTAGCAAAACTCAACTCAGCTCTGTAGGTTTGAAATGCTGTAACAGCAAGATGTGGACTAGATCACCTGAAAAATTATTTTTTACTTTTCATTCCTCTGTGTTAAACTCGTAGAACATTCAAACATATATATATCAGACCATCCAGGAGATTTCTATCTTAAATCTTTTTATTGTTCCGTGTATTTCTATGCATCTTCCACTCTAGTTGAACTTTGGACACACACATCTCCCTAGAGTGGCTGGCAGCATCTCTGTGTTCTTCCCATGCCACTTGACTCTGCCTCCATTGACCATATACCTTCTATTTTTTTGCCTTAGTTTCAAAAGAAATTCCCTGCTTAACCCAGCTTGCCTTCTGCCTTGTCTGGTTTTGAAATTTTGTTTTTTTCTCTTTCTTTGCCAACACAGTAACCGGTGTTGAAAATCTGAAAGATGACCCATTATGCTGTGATTTAGCACCCTCCCTTTACTGAATTCCTGGAATGTGGAAAAGATGTTTTTTTTCTTCTATTTTGAGAAGGTGATTAGCTTAGGAAAAATGGAGAATCAATTTTCCCTAGAATGATGTAGTTTTAAAGAGCACCATGGTTTAAGGACAGGTATTAAAAGGTTTGAAAAAAAAATTGCTCCTGTTCCCACTACACTTGAGTTGTGTGCTGGGATTTATCTAATTTATCTTTAGTTCACATAAGCCAATAAAGAAACAATGTATTCATATAAGCTTATTTAGTTGGCAACCAAGATTAAGAGCTACATCCATTCCAGTACCACTGTTTTGAACATAGATGAACATTGATGTGAAGCCAGATAAAATAAATTGTTTTCTACTGTTTTCTGGAGGTACTCATGTTGACTGGTTTTGTCAACAAGTAAGATGAGAATCTTAAATTGCATGTTTAGCTTTTAAGTGATCTGAAATGGCTACATATTGCTTAGGAATCAATAGCATAAAATTAATTTTCTGTGTCATATAATTTTGTAGCCTGCTTTGTTTCCAGGCCCACACTCCCATTCCATGCTGCAGATGAAGTGCCTATTATTTAGAGAGCCACAAAGACTTCTCTGAGATGAAAATAAGGTCCAGCTGCAGAGGTTCTAGGAGGCATTCCTTATAGGTGGTATGAAAATGTTTAAACCCTTTCCACCCTGAGCAGACCTTTCAGTCTCAAACCCATCACTGTTGTGCAGCTTGTCAGGACAACTCTACCTGTCCCTTTGTCACTAAGTTGTAAACAAAGTGCTTTGGTTTCAACAATTACATACTATATTAATCGTTTTAGCCTGTTTCGTCAAATATAATAGCAATTATTGTGTATTATGGTTGCATGGCAACAACGAGAATATAGACGAGATTTGGGCTCATTGTTTAGTTTAATTTAGTTCACAGACTATTTAATTAGGTACATAATAAAGCTATGAAGAACACTGGAGTTACCATAGTTATGTGAATGAAGCTGAATTCTGAGCACACCTTGCTGGAAATGCTGGTGTAAAAATGGTTTCAGTGTTTGACCTTCCCCAGCAGAAGAGATAATTAGGATTTAAATATCACAAAATACAGTCCCTAAATGAAACAAAACACTAGAAACTTCATAACCCAGTTACATCCTAAACCCCAAGGGGCTGTCGGGTGATTTATGAATGGCTGGAAGAAATTTTTGTGACAATTTAGCTGCTAATATACCTGAACTGCTAGTGTGTTAGCATTCCACAAGCTAGTTCCAGTATAAAACCTATGGATTGTTCTCTTGGTGGCTTCCTAGGCTATAGCTTTATCTTCATGGACTGAGTGTGTGGTCCTGGGAAGGACCTCAGAGTTTAACCTTACTTCAGGCACATAGTTTTCAAATTATTCTCACTCTTAACAACACTTATACACATCAGCAGTTTTCTTTTGTTTACATAGGTGTTAACTGATATTAACTCATTGAGTAATCAATTTTTCTCTAAACTAAATGTATTTAGTCTAGATGTGGGTAACATCAGTGTTTAATCCTTAGCTGCTTCTATAGTCAATGGAAAGAGATAGACACGCTTACAGCAAGTGAATTATGTTTTCCCAGTGTAGACACATATAACAAGTTGGATAAACCTAGCTGAAAGTGTTTCCACGGATTGGCAATATTTATGGGTCATTTAAGTGTGATAATTTGTAAGAAGCCTAGTTTTCATGAGACATTTTCTCGCATCCAAACAACGATGATTTGGTTAACATGTGGTGAAAGTCAGAATTTTGATTCCTTTCTGAATGAAGCTGCAATCCCTTTCAAAGATAAACTCTCCACTAAAGAAGTAAAATTTCATCACATAGTTTCCATCAAACAAATATAAATTACAATAATTTTCCTTTTCTTTTTTACATACTTACATATTGCATGCTACCTACACAGATGTGTCTGATTTGAGAGAGGGAGAGCACCTTGGAAACCAAACCAGTGTTGGACAAGGGTGAAATATTTTCACAGCTGGATCTCAAAATTGAGCTCTATATTTAGCACCTTGGAAACCAAAACAGTGTTGGACACAGGTGAAATATTTTCACAGCTGGATCTCAGAATTGAGCTGCATATTTTAGGCAGGTCTATTTTCCTGAGTCAAAGTATTGCATATATATAATCATAATTTTGTGTGCTATTTATTCTCCTGTTCTATATATCTGTTGCTGTGAAGAACTTAAATATTTCAATATTTTACCTGAAGTCTGCTTTGAGTGTTTTCAGAAGCTGCAAAAATGTGGATAAATTTAGGTTTTTGATCTTCCTTTAAAAACTTGTATAATTCAATCAGCTGACAACGAAGCTGAATATTAATATTATCTCCATAATATGTACTGAGTGAGACTCAGAAAACAAATGTTTATCTTTTATTTTATTCTTCAAGGTAAAAACTTTGATGAAATTGACATTTTAATAAGAAATCACTTATGTTAAAGAAGCTTCCTCTTTTATCATGACTACTTATTCAAGGAAATAATACTTAAAAGGTTTCACTTAAATACAGTTTTGTGCATAAGTAGTTTGTTCCTATTTTGTGCCATAAAGTCCTGTGAAAATTCACCAAAAGAAGATACAGGGTCACAATACAATGGAATGAATCAGATCACAGTGATATTGATTGCAGACTGATGATTCCCTAATGTCCTCTGTAAGAATGAGCAATAATAAGAAAATAAATTTGCTTGCCTTTATAATCTAGCATGACTAATAAGAATCAGTTTACTGCACAAGAGTTTTAATCAAGCTACTTGTAGAAAATATCTGTGAAGACAGTAGAATGAATGCAGAAGACAGAGTATTCCTTTAGTTACTAATCCATGTTCAGGATCAGATTATTCTTCACAAATATGTTTCCTTGGTTCCCTTTCTCGCTCACTTAAAGATGTCTCTGTGTATGTGTCCCTGTGCTGCAATGTAAAATTCATTTGCTTGGATTGAGAACCAGTTGAAATACAAGACAACCATTTAAAAGGAAAGCATAAATTTGAGGCCACAAGGTTTTTTGCTTGTACATATTGTGTTGACAGCAATAAGAAAGCCATCCAATGTCTACCCTACCTTCCCTGACATGAAGATATATTTTTTTAAAGAAAAATTTTTCAAGTGGTGATGATGGATTCTCACTGTCTTGTCTGTATTTCATTCTGACAGACTATCCCTCTTCTCTAGTTGAATACTTTGGCCACTTCTAAAAAGTGAACAGATTTCACAGTGGGAAGGCATGATGAACAAGTTTACTGACAAAATGCACAGACTAGAGACATAGTTCTGCCTGCATTGAAGTAAGGTTTGTAATTTGAGTTCAACCATGTTATTAGATGCCTAAGAACCCTACAGGGAAGAGACTTAGGAAATTAATAGAAACCTTGCCTACGGCAACAAAACTATTTATTTGCTTTTTTTCCCCTCTCATATGGCAAATAGTCGCACCTGGCTTTAGGGAGATACTTTATATTCACATTTAATAGTCCTCTAATAGATACTCTATTTGGTCACTCTTCTTCCACCCAAGAGCTCCTGTCCTTTCAAGCTAACTGATATGTACTCGTTGCAATGTTTATTTCAAGTTCCATTTCACTGCTCTTACCATAATGGCTATTTAGGATTGTTATTGTGATTCATATTACATTATGAGCATCATATGCAATTAACTCTCTATGGCAGTATCCCTTCTTTGCAAATAGATTTGAAATAGGCTATATGCTTATCTGACAATGAGTACAACTTCTCCAACAAGTATATGTTGCATTTTGGGTTGGATATTTCTGAATTGGATAAGAAGGCTTTCAACTGTTATTTCATTTTATTGAAGCTATATTTCATACATTGTTTTCTTAATTTCCACTCAGTCTCTCAGTCCTGGTCAAGAAAGACATAGCATAAATTTGACTGTAGCAAAAGTAAAAGTATCAGCTACTCCTGATATCAGCTACTCATTACTTAATTTTTTTACATTTCAACAGAAATTTTTGCTTTTCAGAGATTTTTTTTTTTTATTTTCTAGTTTTCTTCAGAGAGAAAGTATAAAGGTAACTTATAAGAGGAACAAATTATATTTCTCTGGTTTAGCACAAGTAATTGGTTAACAAACACTGAAGAACTCATTAGATAGTAGACCACTTTGTACAATTATTTGATACTAAGGTAAAAATTTGAATGATAATTTTAATGAAAAATACAAAGAAAATTAGCAACTGCACACATCCATTTAATGTTGAAGATACAGCAAGTAATGAAGACTTATTGGTCCTAATGTCAATATCCCTGGAAAATTATGACTAAGTACATAATAGGTAATCTTTTCTAAACATTTCCTTTACATATTTCTTCATAACTCCAACCACCAGGATTATTTTTAGCCCCTTAGGAAAAAAAAAATAAGACCAGTAACAATGGTAATAACAAATTACAATGTGTCACAGCGAGAGAGCAGGAGAGATCCAGGGTATGTTGTTCAATAGCAGGGGATTTGTTATATGAAAATGCCTGGGTAGTTGTGGGAAATAGGTCAAAACCCACAGAACAGGGAAAGCTAAAATGCTTTCAACTGCTTTTATAGATTTCCCATGGGGAAAACTCCTGACTCTCAGATGTAAGATTAAATAAACCTTGAACATGCAAATTTATTAGAGCAATAATTAAGAATTTTGGGAACTTATATTCTGTGAGAAAAAAGTCTAGAAAGTAAGACATTTGGCAGCTTAATGAGGAAGCTATATTAAAACAAAATCACAGACACAAATACTGAAAGGATAGGAAGTTTAGAAAAAAAACGCAATTTGGGTAAAGTATTGACTCGTTAAGGATTATAATTGAATTAAAGGAGTATATGAAACACAGAAAAAGAGGTCAAATTGTTAAGGACAAAAATGTGTGGAAAAAAATTTGTGAAAGACCAAGATGTAAAATAAGACACAGCTGGCAAATGTCATAAAGAACAACAGGAAGACATTCAGTGAGCAGGTTAGTATCAAGATGAAGATAAAGGGAAATGCTGAACAGAAGAAGGAAGAACCGATAATGATACTAAGAATGCTGAAGTATTTAACGGCTTTTTTTGCTTCAGATATTGCTAAAAAGATTGTCTGAGATCAGGCAGCTGACGCATAATCAACAAGAAAGGGGTAAAGATTCAGTCTGGAGAAAGGAAAAGTACATTAAATAGCTCTAATGTAAGATAGAAGTTTTATGTAGGATAGTCCAATCAAATTTTACTCAGAAAACTTTAAAGACTTGCTGAAATCATACGGAATTCGTGAAAGGTTATGAAGTTTTGGAGAGATGGGAAAAAAAGGAAAATCACGGTTCTCATCTTCAAAAAGGTGAAAAACTAGGAATTGAGAATTATGTGTGAGTTAGCTTTAGTTCCTTTTGTAAAAAGCTGGAACAAATATTCAAACAATTTATAAGCACCCAGAGATAACATAAGAGTAGACTGACTGCAAGCACAGATTTCTTGGGAACAAAGCTTGTCAGAATAATCTAATTTCCTTTTTGTGATAGGATAACAGTCTTACAGATAAAGGAAAAGAAATATATATGTTAGATATTTTGAATTTACAAAATCTTTTGAAGCTGCTTTATGTGACACTTATAAGCAAAAGATAAGATTAAGATGATTATTATTAAAGATGTGCAAAATTATCAGATGTGCCCAAAAAGTCTTAAACAGTGATTTGCTATCAAATCAGGACATAGCATTTAGGCAGGTTCTGCAGAAGTTTTCTCATGTCTTGTATAGTTCTGGCTTCTCATTAATGATTTAAATGCTGAAATACAGAAGAAACTTTTCAGTAATGCTCAGCTGAGGAAATGATCAGAAAACAGACAAACAATTAAACTGATAATATTTAAGAAAGAAAATTTAGAAATTTAGGACACAGTACAATGGACACAAAGGGGAACACTTGAAGTTCCATCTGAATATGAGGGAAAATTTGTATACTGCAAAGGTGACTGAGCACTGAACCAGGCTGCCCAGAAAGGTTGTGGATTCCCCTTCCCTGGAGATACTGAAAACCCACCTGGATGCAATCCTGTGCAACCTGCTGTAAGTTGCATATTGACTATGTAATGATGTTCTACTGTTTTGAGTTATAGAAACAGGAGTTCTGTGCATGAGGTATGTAAATTAATATTTCTGCACTGCTTGACTCTAATAAGAGTGCAGCTAGAATTCTGGTCCGGTTCTGTGCCCAGATTGAAGGTGAAGGTAAATCTGACGGACAGAGAGCCTCAAGTCCAGCACATTGCAATAAGAATGGCCTTTAAAAGTATAATTAGCTGCTTTGCATTGTTTTGTTCAGGCAGTCAGGAAGTAATAAACAGAAAAACAGATTATGACTCTTTGAGGAGGCATAATCACAAACCACAGATTTATTTACTTTTATTGAAGAATCACATTCCCACTGCCAGCAAAGTAAAAGTATAGCAGTAGATAATTAGACTACCTTTTCTACGCACAAATATTAGTTTGAAATTAAATGGGGCAAAATATTATTAATTAATTCTTATAAATATTGTGTTCAGAAATGCTATTCCATAAATTCTATGCTCATATCTGATTTTGTTCTTCATGGGCATTTTGTCTAGAAGTCTGACAAGTCTTGGCAAGTGACAGTTTCCTTTCACAAAGTGCTCCTATTGAAGAACAATGAATGAACCACGAGATATTGTCTGGAAAAATGAACAGAATTTATCTAAAGTTTCTAGATAAATATCTGTTGGTGTTGTAGACAACATACCTTCAGATCTAATCATGAAAATACAGCAGAAACATAGAACTGTTGGAAATGTTATAGTTTTTATTGCAAGTTTGTCCTGTTTGTCCAAGTCTCTCTTTTCTTGCAGTCTGACAGCCTGCCCCCATTATCATGTAGGCAGGATGCCACCCACATCATCTGAGATGACACGTAGTCCGTGTTTCTGCCATGTAAGGTGTGATTCTCTCAACTCACACTCATGTTGGTGGAACCAAGGAGTGACACAACTCTCTTCCACTTTCAAAATTCATTTGCACGATTGACTTGACATTGAGTTCCTGATAGTACACCAGAGCCATGGCATCACTGCTGACCCTGTGCTCACTCTCAGGGAACAGGTGAATCACTAATTGGCTACATTGCTTCTCATCTTTCTTAGTGCCTCAATAAAGTTTTGTTTATAACCTGTTGTCAGACTCCATTACTGTTCAGACCACAGACACAAAGTTGTTCTCTGAATAAGCTGGTCATTTGTTTCATGTTGATTAGCAAGAGTACTGTTGAAAAGAGATTAGGGAGATCCATCATTAGAAAAATTATACTGATTATTAGCATTGAATAAGAATACTTATTTAAAAAGTAAGATTATGTTCATGCATTAATATTAATATCTGGCATTATAATTAATTCTATGTGCCCTGTATATTATTATCTGTCTGTACATGTAAAGAGAACTCAAGTTCAAAGAGAGGCCTATCCTTCGTCCCAAAGCACAAATAACACCCACTAAAACCTCTGTGTTTTCAGCAGGAAAATAGGGCAAATATTTTTTTTTTTTAATACAAAATCATGACATTCAAAATCAAAACTGATGCTGATATGTTTAATCTCAGCAGCACCAACATTTTAATGAACAAAATAAGTTAGTTTCTTGTGGCTTACTTCAGAAGCATTTTTGAGAACGTTGTCATACATGTTGTGATCACTCAATAAGCCCTGGGATTAGTTTACAATATGAGAAAATAAATGCATAAGTATTGTGAAAAATGACATTTATGGAAATATCAGTGATATAATACCCAAGAAAGTATGCATATGCATACTCCAAAACAAGACAAAAACTTTCTGTCTTGTGTAATGTAATTCAAATGAGTGGAAGATTTGATGGAATTTGCTTATGTTTTCAAACAGAAAACAGGTGAAGTCAATCAGCAGAATGCATGTTTTGAGTAAGACAACTTTAATCACTTAGGGGGTTTTTTTACAGAAGTGATGTATCCAGAAAACGAAAACAAAAACAAAACAAAAATCCCAAACAAAAACAACAAAAATCCAACAACAACAACAACAACAAAACTGGACATTGCTTTTTAAAAATCAGGTTAGGTGATTACACTAAACAGAAAAATTAAATTGGCTATATAAAGGAATGAAACCTAAATTTTATGCAGACAAGTGAGGCTGCAGATACATTTCTATGGCCAAAATTCCTTGTGGAATAACTGAAATGTATATCTGCACCATTGTACAAAAAATACTAGAGGAGATATTGCTCTTCTACATGCTTTTTCTTCCATGGTACTCTTCTTAAGTAATCGTCTAGGAGAGCTTCAGCACAAGTTAACAGTGAACGTCATATGCCTAAGCAATACGTTAAAATTACAAGCATGGTGATGATATATTGACAAAGAAATATATTTAGTAACTTGGGGGAAAAAATGCACAGGAAGACTATTCACCCTGAATGTGAGTAGAATGGGTCAAATGGACATTCATCAGCTTCCTACTAGATCCCATCTAAAGACACTCAGTTACATTGGAATAATTTTTTTTTTTTTTAGTTACAATGTCTCTTCAGAAAGAGAAGATAACCTTAGCTTGAAAACTGTCCTTCAGTGGTGGAGACTCTTGAAAAGAGACATACTTGTCCCTCACTTCTCCAGGTCATCTCCTTGATCAGCCTTTAAGCCATACTAGCTCTGGCTGCAGAAATTAATTTCACTGTGTACCCATTTAGGCTCAGCTAACAAACGCAAATATGCCAGCAGATAAAATGCAAAAACCCCTTCAAAATCCTCTTTCTGCTCTCCTTTTGATTTCAAGGATTGTAAGTTAGTGAAATGGAATGCAGTCCAGGTCTGTTTTTAGGCAGGTTATGCTCCAGTCGAATTTCCTTGAGAAACAAATTGTGATATTTCAATGCATGAATAAGAGGCTGTGGTTAAGTACCATCACGTAGATTACAAAGTTTTATTTAATTTGTAAAGAATTATTTGCATTAAATAGTTTCTAGGCATTTCCTTTTCAGAAACAGCTGTCAGGGAGACATTAAAAAACTGGTGCTTGTCAGATCGTTTTTAGGGGGTTGGGATACTTACACGAAGATAGACTACAAAAGAATCAGAATTGACATGAGAAGGCATCAGGAACTGTGATATGTTTTTAAAGAAAAGGCCAATCATTTTCTCATTTTTGTTCATGTAGAAAAATAATTGTTACTTTTACCCTCTGAACTAATATCTTGCTTGTAGTTCATAACCTTCTCCTAAGGAACTGTCTGAAATATATTCCATCTAGGAATATAATTGAGGGGGAGTAAGATCCTTTAGTCTATGCTTCATCTCACTGAGTCAGGTGTGAAGTAGAATCAGAAGCTTTTGTGTTGAAGATGATTCTCTTGGGACAGTCAGAGAAATTCTCAAACTATCGAGACCAGAGTAAGAAAATTGTGTTAAAACAGAAGGAATAGCTTATCTGACATTGCTAGTTTGAAACCCAGTGATAGTCTGCCAGTGATGCAGAGGTGAGCTTTAAGTGCAGACAGATTTTGAGAACATTGCTACTACCTGTATCCCAAGATATTTTCCTCCAAGTCACGCTCAGTTAAACTTTGTGATTTATTTAATAAAAAAGTGTTATGATTTACTGTCATATTGAAAGATTTTATGAAAACATTTACCCATATCTCTTTATGACTAGGTGAACCATTCAAGGGAAATGAATCGATGACTAATATACTCCTGCATCTCTTCTGATGTGTTTTGTTAATTACTGCTATTTTCTAGCCATTTTCCCCATTTTTCCTATTGTAAAAAGTCCAAGAGATTATTTGTTTTCCATTTCTGTTGTTTTTTGTTTTGGGGTTTTCTTTTTTCCTCCTTTAGCAATCATTTTTCACAGGAGATGTTAGATAGACATTAGCTCTATCTCTCTCAACTCTGTGTATCTGTGTATGCCTGTGCATGTCTGAGCATTTGTGCATGTTTGTGCATGTCTGTGTTTGTTCTCCAGCTTCTTGAAGATACAGAAATGATCATTCCTCTTCCTATTTAAAATAAAACCAGATTTCTTGTTAGAGACCAAAGAATCTGTCACATTAATGTCACACAGCAGGCAGACAATAATTACATTTTATATGAGCCCAGTGTGATTGCACCTGCAAGAATAAATTCTGTTCTGGGAACCACAATATTGCATGTATATTAACAAATCAAAGGGGGTTCAGAAAAGTGCGACCAAAAAATGATTAAGTGTTCAAAAGGAATGAAATGTAAAGAAATAATCACAACATGGACATGTAGTGGCTAATATGAAAATTAGTATGACATGTAAAGGAAATAGTCTCAACAGGAGTTTTTAAAAATGGTGTGAGCTAAGGGGAAGCTTGAGGAAATAGCATGTACTCCTGGAAGAAGAAGCTAAGTTTAAATCAACAAATATGATATTATGGATATATTTCTTATATTTTTGAAAAAAAATGTAAGCAAGATATCATAAAAATAATTAGGGTAGAAGAGACACAATAGTTTTCTACACAATCTGCTCATTAAAGAGGGGATAACTTTGAATTTAGACTGTTCCATTAGATAAGTTTGATTTGAGAATTTCTAGCAGGGATGGATATTTCACAAATTCCATGATCCCAGTGCTTCACCACCATTGCCATGAAGAATACTTTTTTCTATTATATAGTTAAACAGAATTTTATTTGCCATAGATTTTTTTCTGTCAGTTGCATCTGTTGTTGAGCATACCTAGGAGAATCTGGATGTGTTCTCTCCAGGCAACATGGGTACTGTGTTGTTAGTGTTTAATCTTCTGCTAGTCCTGACTCCTTTGCACAGAACATTCCTAGCCTGTCCAGTTGCATGGGTCAGCTCCATTCCAGGTGCACAATTTTACATTTGTTTTCACTGAATTTCACTGGGTTTCTCAAGCTTTGCAAAATGTCAATCTTACCCTTCAGTACATCCTCCTCTTTTCCCCTGTTCATGTTAATGCATTCTGGCCCCATGTGGCCTGGTCCCATGGATTTGTAAATGTGAACCTCACTACAGCAGTCGCGGGTTACAAGATGTGCTCCATCTAGTTGTCTTTTGGCTTGCTGATGCACTTATCCACCCTGTAGTCTGCTACTAGAGACAGGAATTTGGACAGTTTGTGGTAGAGAAAGTGATGAGCATATAAGATGCTGAATGCTTAAAGTTTTTTAATATCCTATATATGTAGATGTCTCTCACATTTAGCAGCAGACACATATTTTGCTTTATGCCACTTCTATTTGTCTAATTATCTGTAGATTTGTTTCTTATTCCCTTTCACATCTCCTGCCATTTTCAGCATCTGCTGAACTTTGGTTTTATTAATTCTTGCTCCGGAAACCTAGGCACTGTTTCTGTGTTGCTCCTTTGTGGAGTATTCCCAACTCCACCTTTTATTTTCTTTTTGGGCTTGAGCTCATTCTGGATTTCTGCATTGAGTTGCCTGGCCCTCTGCCACACATTCTTGTTCATATTGGGATTGACCTGCTTGTGTTTTAAGGAGCTTTTCAAGAAGAAAACCTGATCTCACCAGTCCCTTTACTGTTCAGATAACTTTCCCATGGGATCCTGCCTATCAGACTACTGAAAAAAAAAGCTGAATTTCATTCTTATCTTCATTACTGAAACTCAAGCTTGCTATTCTGCCACAGTAAATGGATGAATAGAATTCATGTCATTGAGATTAAAGAGACCAGGGCACATGTATCCTTAATCCTTGGAACTATTCTACTGGTTCTTTTTTTCATTAAAAAAAAACATTGTATAAATCCAAATGGGCCAATCAGGAAATAAAATTTATAGTGGTGAAATAATATTAAAAGTAGTGACCTTGAATATTTTCTCTGAATATTGATTCACAAATTAAATCTTAGGTAATGGATGACACTTTTACTCTGTAATATTCATACAAATGCCAATAATAATTTAGCCTGTAAGCAAGTACTACTATTGTCATCAGCAGTTTTGTTAGTAATAACTATTTTAGTATTATTATAAAATATTAATTAAAGTATTACAATATTTTTAATAATGTGTTCAAATTTCGACATCTACGTAATAGAATCTCAGAAAAACAGGAGTACGAAGGCATTGAGAGGTCATCTAGTCCTTTTCCCTGCCCTAAGGCAGAATCAGTTCTCTCTATGATTCTGCATAGACATTTTTTTGACTTCTTTTAAAGACTTCTATGACAGAGATTCCCACAGAAACCTGTGACTGTAATTTGCTACCTTACCTTTTCATGTCTCCCCAGTGTCTATACTGAATTTTCTGTGTTGATTTTGAAGCTCATTAATTCTTTTCTGATATATTGAAATTACAGAGGACAATTTCACATCCTTCTCTGTGGCTACAGGTATCCAATCTAGCTTAACTCCTCCCAATGTCATTTAACTGCATTTCCCTTATTTTCTTATAACAATGTCATGTGCAAAGAGCGATAAATATGTTGCAAAAAATGAAACTATATGACACATAATTCCCTTTCTATTTGTCTTTGTGCAGAAAGATTAGATGCTTTAGTGTGGCTTTATCCTGCCTATTCTTCAGAGAAATGCATTTTGCATGCTGTGTGCTCCATTTTTGTTTTGTATGTGCTGGCAAATAAATTGTTTCATAAATTGCTGCTGCATTTTTCAGAAGGTTAAAGTTAGAGTAACTTACCTATGCTTTATAAACTTCTTCGCTGTTGTTGCCTGACTTCCCTCTTGTTTTTTCTTTTATTTTTTTTTGTTTTTTTGTTAAGTACATGTTAAACTTTCTATTATCTATAACTCATTAGAAAGGTTACTGCTAACAGTTTACTTATACAGAGTCAACAGAAGTCATCAAGTTAATTTGTGATTAACTGTATACATATAATTAATGAAATATTACCCATGCATATCAAACTAATTATATACTCACAATATTTTTGTTCATATCACTAAATCCCACATCAAAACTGAAAGAATCTTTCTGGTGGTCATTATAGTTACAAATGAGGAATGAGAAAGTGGTACTTGTCAATAAGTTATCATCACAAAAAGATTCTGATTGGGCTTCTATGAGTTATATGGAAAATTAGACATAGTAGATAATACCCTCAGCAGTATTAAACAAAATCAAAACCAACTTTAGCCCAGAAGCAAAAACCCAAGCAAGCATAACATTATCAGAATAAGCTAGCCAATAAATGACTACTCTGGATCACCTTAATTTTGCACAGCACTATTCAGACTATACGCAGACTCAGACCTGGTGTTCAGTTTGTGCTGTATTAAATCTGAAAAAATGTACTCATGCAAAAATTGTTACTGTGCCATGCCTGTGCTTGGATGGAGTGTTTCTTTCAATTCCTAGGGGAAAAATTTTGATGTCTTATGAACCACCATCAGTCACAACTGTTGGATTCATTTTGCATACTGTAGATAGTACAGACAACATATGGTGAAACTAGTTTGTTTAACTAGAGTAATGTAACTGTGTTTGGCTCTGAGTGGTAAGTATTACAAAACTGAAAGGAAGGGAAAACTTGGGAAAAAATGCTATCCAAGGAATAGCAAACAATTAAATTAAGTAATAACTTCATTACCTGGTAATAATAAAATACTTTTTCATTGTTTAATGTATTGTGACCACTTGAAAGAAACACTGTGTCTTTCAAGTCAGTGTGGTACAAATTTCAGTTTCTGAGAAACATGCTGGTTTCATTTAGTGTAATCTTCTTCCCAGTGTCTGGAATGGTGCTGTGTTTTGGATTTGTGCTGAACACAGGACTGATAATACAGAGATGTTTTTTGTGATTGCTGAGCAGGGATTACACACAGCCAAGCTCTTTTCTACTTTTTGGACTGCCAGACTGTCAAGGAAGTTCAGGGTGTGTTGGAGGCTGGGAGGAGACACAGACAGGACAAGTGACCCCAAGTGGTCAAAGGGATATCTCAGACAGTCATGCTCAGTATATAAAGTGGGGGAAGAAGGATGAAGGGGAGGACATTTGGAGTGATGGTCCTTGCCTTCTCCAGTAATCATATGCTATGGAGCCTTGCTCTCCTGGAGATGGCTGAACACCTGCCTGCCCAGGGGAAGCAGTGAATTAATTCCTTAATTTGCTTTGCTTGTGTGTGTAACTTTTGCTTTCCCCATGAAAATATCTTTATCTCAATCTACAATTTTTCTGGCTTTTACCTTTCCAGTTTTCTCCCTGATCCCACTGGTGGGGGAGTGAGTGAGTGGTGTTTGGTGATTGGTTGCTGGCTGGGGTTAAGCCACAACATGTTACTCCTTTCTTTCCCTGTGATGAATTTTTGGCAAACCACAACCTTTCAAAGTTGTTGTTAAGAGAATTTGAAGACATGATCATCATCTATAAAAGAGATAGTTTTTTCTCATACTAAAAGATTAATTTCAGTTCTCCAGTATGAGTAGAAACTGTTGGCATGTACAAACTCCAATTAAATTATGAATGAAAAAGGGGTTTGGTCTAGTTCTCATATTACCCAGTTATGCATAAATAACATTCATGTATAAAGATCAACATGTTATCATATTCATCATAAGCCTGTTTCTATGCACAGAAACAATTCTGTGCCCAAACCTTTTCAAATTTTTAAAATAATTTTGAATTATTTGTAAGAAATTAACTAAGTAATGTAATGTCTAGAATGGATCTTTCAAACAATCATCCAGTGTAAAGGTCAGAGGATAACAGAGTGGATAATATTCCATTTGCATGTCTTTCCTTTTTTTTTCTTTTTCTCCTCTATATATAAGATTCTGCAGCTTTCCTGTATGTCAGTTTGCACCTTTCAGATGTACTGAATTCATTTAAACGCTGACAATCAGTGAAGAAATGAAATAGCGCTGAACAACAGCAGCACTTTGTGATGTTTACAAATACATTTTCAGGAGGTCGTTCTTCCTGTGAACCCATTGTACATGCCAATTTGTTGCAATCTTCATTATAATGAAAAAGCATGAGTAACAATGAACTGCAAACCTTATTTAGAAAACTCATAACTTACAAACATCAAAAGACAACTGGGGTCATCTCTAAAGCAGATTTCCTAGTTCCCAATGAGTATTTTGCTGCTTTCATTGAATGGATTTTAAAAGGTTTTTAATTGCATTCCTTATTTTGGCTAACAACATGATTCTGATAATATTATGTTTGAAGCTATTAAGCTCCAAAAAAGCATTATTTAGGCCCAGGAAAAACTGCCTACCAGACCTGTTGAGGTCTAAACTAAGTGATATTTCTGAAACTGTATAACAGACTTCTTTCAAAGAATGGATTACTAAAATTTGTTCACTTCTGTTTACACTTACCTTGTTTCCTTCATAATATTGAGTATGAATACTATCTCCTCTGAGTTTGCCAAGCATATGTTACAGAAAATGCACAATATGGGAAAAAAAAGGCCAAGTTGGTGGAAGATGCCGGTTGGTGTAAACGCAATTTGGGCTTATTATGCACACACTTCTGCCAGTACAGAAAAAAAATATGTATTGTTCAAGCCTAGAAAAAGTTCATTCCCTGTTCTGAGTAATGAAATTGAACATTACCTGAATATACTGGAAGCAGTTGATGTCATAGTCCCCAATGCATGCATGCAATTTTTCGAAGATTGCTCCAATTTCAGACACAGGCCTGTTTCACTTTTCTGGAAATAGTTAATGCAAACAAGGGAAATTTAACTCTAGAGAGATAATGTTATTCTGTGTTATATGTTTCTATGGTTTTTTTTCCTTTGCTACTGAAAATTAGGTAAATATCTTCCATGTGTCAATTCGTTAGGAAGTTCTCAGGAGTGTTTTTTAAGTTGATATAATGAAAGAGAGGAGGAAGATCTGTTTTCTATATAGGTGTATGGAAAGATAATAATAGGTCAACTCTCTACTCCATTTTTATCTGGCTTTATTATGCTGCGTCTTGATAATTTATGTTGTCATAAACATAATATATAAAGCAAGGGTCAAGCCAAAGTCCATGGTATTATCATATTGACAAGGGATTTAGATCATACAGAAAATGTTTTCCAGTGTTTGTCTACAAGGAGATAAGACTGTCTGAATCTTTTTATGTGGTTGCCTCTGAGTATTTGTGTGTGGCTGTACAGGAGGAGTAAAGGGCTTAAATGGTACCTGCAAATCTTCACTTTATTAAAATGCAAAGGGTATAGTGTATAATTCAGGGAACCTAAAGAAAATGAAAAATTACCTAAAAATGTTTTGTATTGTCCCAGTTTGTTCTTGTGTTCTGGTTGGTTTTTTGTTTGTTTTGTTTCTGTTTGTTTGTTTTTTGTTTGGTTTGGGTTTTTTTAACTGTTGTGTTGTCTCCTACTTGAGAAAAACTTTTAAGAATGTAATAGATGCTTAATATAAATTTGACAGTATGTTTCTGAAAGCATAAAAATTTAAATAAAAGTTATATTTAGTTATAGTTTCAAAAGTTATAGTTTCAAAAAAGAGTATATTTTTAAAAGGAAAGCCTTTGAAACTTTTTAAATCACTGTCAAATAATACATAAATATTGATAAAACACCACTGATTTGGAAATTTTACTCTAGTGTTCAATAGATGAATGTTTGTCAAAGAGTTGTGTTTTGACTCATTGCTACCATTGATCTAATTCACTGAGGAAAATTCTGAAGACTCAATTCTTACTGACACATAGGAAAGAAATATATTCCTGTTCCTAAAGGTTGAATTAGTTTCTTGATTTTTTCTTGAGAAAACTGTGTAAGTAATTGGAATTTAAAAAACATATTTTGCTCTAAATTTTATGTTTATTCTCATTTCTCAGAGAAGTTGACTCAAAGTTGTCACAAGAAATTTTTGTACTGATAATAGGGAATTATTTTCCCAACGAAATACTTTTAAGATTGATTTATGATAAATCATCTTATTAGCTACATGGACGTGATGAATCTATAGCAAAACCTGTCCAAGATATGAATGTTGCTGTCTAACACATTCTAGAAATTCCCATCTGGCAACATTTTAAAACTGAACTTGCATCTCAGTTCCTCATCATACATAGTCTGGACTGACTTTGGAGAGGTCAGTCATCCAGTTTTCTATCTCTGTTTTTTTCAGTATTTAAGGTATGCTTTATCCATAGGAAAAGCCTGGCTCTATATGTATAGCATTTATTTCCTCTCAATGAAATGAGATAAATCAGAACCACAGCTCCTTGTGACCAGTTCTTTTGTGGAGGCAAAAAAAAAAAAAAAAAAAAAAAAAAAAAAAAAAAAAAAAAAAAAATAGTTATATAAGCCATCACAGCATATACTTCAAGTAATTTGGTATTTTGAAAATCTTACAATATTTTTTTCTTTTAAATCAATAGAAAAGTGTTTTGGCCCAGGCTGAGAAAGATTTAACTTTCCTCATAGCCATCCTTATAGCTCTGTGCTCTGTATTGGTAGCTGGAAAGGTGTTGATTACACTCCAGTGTTTTGGCTCCTGCTGATCAGGGCTGTCACAGCATCAGCACTCTCCCCCCAGCATTCCACCCTCTCCAGTAGGCTGGGGGTGGGCCAGGTCTTGGAAGGGGACATAGGCAGGATGGCTGACCCAAACTGACCAGAGGGATATTCCATATGATGCCTACTCCTCAACACAAAACAAAAGAAATGAGGAGTGTTGGCATTTGTTGTTATGGTGGTTTTCTTAGAGCAACCAATACAAACACTGAAACCCTGCCTCCTGAGGTACACTTTATCTGCTTTTGTTATACTTTGCTTCCTCATGCTGCCTTTGCTTTTGCTTCTTATTTTGATCCATGAGGATTTTTCTATCTTATTTTCTCTGCCCTCCCACCCCTGCCCTGCTTGAGAGGGGAGTGATAGAGATTCTGTGGGCACCTGGTAATCCAAGCAAGGCAAACCAACCACAAGAAAAACTTTTAGAGAAAAATTACAGAGAGTGGCTTATCATACCTAGGTTGAAAACAAAACGAGCAAAAATCCATCAAACCCTGCAGAGCTGTTTTGACAACTGAGGCTTGAGAAAGTGCAAACATAAACTGCTACACTCTGCTTTTCATTCTCATACCAGGTCATTTGCATTGAATTATTTTTAATTATTTCACTTACATCAGAAAAAGATATTGATCATCTTTAACTGACGACATGACCAAAAAGTCATCAAAAATATTGGTGTCTAATGCTGAAGTACATACAGAAATAGTAGGATAATAGATTATAGTGCAGCAACAATGATAGATAAGATTTTTTAATGTGTTTATTTAGATGTTAGGAAGCAATTTCTTCCCATCTCATTTTGGTACAAGTTTCAAAGTTTAGATGTCATTAATAAAATTTTGTTCCCAACTTATCTAGGGAACTTAAAGATTGCACCAGTCTTGAAATTATTTTTCCTTGATCTCTGTATATGGATGCCTTACAAGTTTCATATGGCTCTGGTCCTGGAACTCTAAAATAGACTAATTCTGCACAATTATTCTCCCTCTCAGTACTCAGTAAACACAGAAACATTTGTAATTGTGTTAAAACTGTGATTTAACAAGAAAAAAAAAATAGAAAAAAAAGAAAAAAGAAGAAGAACATAAATTTCTCCATCTAAATAATATTTTCCCAAATTTAGGTGTGAATTTCCTCACCTAAAAGTCACATGGTCCCTAATGAAATTTTAGGCCTTTTAAAATGACATTTTTACTCCTGCTGCTTACTAAATGTTCTGTATTTATTAGCATTTCATGCTGAAAATTGCAATGTTAATGCTCAGCCCAGCATATTTCCAGCGAAGTTTCAGTAACTCAAAACTCCCATTTTCACTCCTGTAAATGTTATGGGAAATTTATAAAAAGGTACTTTTGAGCATCCTGACAAGTAGGAGCAAGTCTAGTAGAAAACAAAAGTAGAAAATCCACTATCTTCACCAAGGGCCTCCTTAGGAATACATCATAAAAAATAATTTGGTCTGACTGACTTAGCAGAGAATTTGCACCAAATCTCCATGCCTGACAACATCAGCGATGGTCCCTTTGGATTCATGCTCACTGTTCTGGAAGAGGATAGTATGTTGCATAGGGCAATCACACAGCCACTGCTTCTTGTCCATGTCGGTGATGATCTGACTGACAGTGGGTGACATATTGTGCATCCATGGGGACAGAAGTGTTCTCACACAGGAGTTGCTGACAAGCTTTCCTAGGAGTATCTCTTTAAAAAAAAAAAAAGCAAATATAACAGAATTATATTGATTAGATTAATGACAGAGCTGATGAGATGCAATCTCCTTTTGGAGGTCATTCGGGGGGGGGGTAGTGCACTGCTTAGGAATAATTCTACAGCAATTTAGAATTAACAGGAGCCTTTTCTCTTTTTCAGTCTTTTTTTTTTTCATTTCTTCCTTTTTTTTTTTTCCTTTTTTATTACAGCATATGCACAAACCTGTGTGATGGAGCTGATGACTGATGATGATGACAGTAACAATAATGGCTGCTTGATTTTTTTTCTTATGCTGCAATTCAATAGTTCTACGTGATGAAGGCATACAGTATGCTCTAAGAGTTCATTAGGAATTTCTGAGATGAACAATTCCTTTTTATTATCTGAAAATAACTTTCATCTTCATTTCTGATTCCAGCTCCATCCTATTGAGAACTTCAAATAAAAAAAGAAATTTCATACCTGGGGTTATTTTAAAAAGAAGCCTTTAAAATAACTGACATTTGAGAAACATGAGAACTGTCTTCTATATGTTGTACATCTCTGTATTAATCTATATCTTTACTGATAAATCAAAAGAATTCTAACAAGAGAGTAATTGTGTTCTGCATATTATAACAGGATCTTGTATGGTTTTCATAATGGGGCAATATAAAATGAAGCAGTTGCCCAGAAATAAACAAAAAATTGCACATTAAATATTGCTTTAATCACTGATACTCTGTGAGGCACAACACTGAGCAATCTGAATCTCAGATCTCAGGGCTAGGATCAGAGATCTAGCTCTTGTCTCTCATAAGCTCTGTTTATGAACACAGGAACCTGCAGACGTATTGATTTTTAAAACATGCATCAGATTCTTCAGTCAACCACAACTGATTGATTGGTCATTGGCCTCTAGTACACAGATTCTCTACTTGCACATAGCATATTTATTTTCCATTTTAATGTTTAATCATAGAAAATGAAAGATAGAAAATACAAGAGTACTGTGTATCTACTGAGTAATCCTGTACCATAAAATATTATGAGTTAAAATACATGTTGAGTTGACCTTGAAATGAAGAACAGCAGAGAAGAGATAGGGTTATTCTATTTCCATACAAAAAGGGAAATGAACTTCAGGTCATTCCTACTTTATTGGCCACTAGCTGTTATCCTGGAGGTGTTGTGCTTGAGAGATTTTATCAACAATACTTTGTGACTATTACTGGGCAATCCAGAGAACCACATTACCATTGGCCTCAGAGGAATTTTTCCACATGTCATCCCAGCCGGAGGCTAAATAGCTATAAGAGAAGTTATGGAGGAAAGCTAATTAGAAAAGGGAAAGGACGATGGAATTGAGCATTAAATAATAATAATGATAATAATAATAATGATAATAACAATAAATAATAATTGATAATTAATAATCAATAATTAATAATAATAATAAAATTTCAAAGTTTTAGTGGTTTATGTCCTTGTGCATGTTTCTACCTCCTTTCCTCTGATGCCCTATGACATTCTCACATTTTGAGTTACACTGCATATTCAATAAGACAGCAAGCTTGGAGGAATATTATGTCACCACTTTTTTTTAAGATTTAAATCCTATAGCATAACTTTTTCATGAAGGTCATTATTGTAAGTTAAAAAATTGGACACATATAGAATATACATGTATTAGGGATGCCCAGGTGTCATAAAACAGAGGATTCAAAATATATGTGACTATAATCTGTCCTGTTTAGATATGGTGGTTAAGGTGTTATATGAAAGTTTGTGTCTTCATGAAAGTTCTTCTACATATCTTCTTTCCCTGACAATTAGATTGCGGAAAAAACTCCATATTGGATTGGTTTTTAGTTTTGTTAGGAAGTCTTTTGAGGTTTTTAGTTTATTGGTTTGTTTTAGGGAATTTTTTGGTAATTGTTTTTTTGTGTTTGTTTCAAAGTTTTTTGTGGGTTTTTAGTTTGTTCGGGTTTTTATAATTTTTTATTTTGAGGAGTGACACTATAGATTTCAGCAGTTTTCCGATACCTTCTGGTAGACTCCCTTATCACAGGGGACTAGCCAGGTTTCCTCAACTGTTTCAACATAGCTCATGTTTTCTGATAAAACTACATAGTTTGATTCTATTGCATACAATTATTTCAAACATATGCATTTCAGAAAACCACAGAAGAACTAATAATCTATGTTTTTATTTAGATGCAAACAAAAAATCACTTTTAGGACACAATTCATTTGACTTGTTCTACAAGATTATGTTTAGATTATTTTTTTTCCTCCTGAGAATGAGTATTTAGTGCCATTCATTAGTTAATATGGATCAAACTGTTTTGGGGTACTTTGAGGACCTGAATTGATGATCTTAGTGCTGTAGATGTCTATATTTCACCATGTGTGCCCCATTCTTGAAGACTAAATAACTTTAACATATTATTTTTCTCAGGGGGAAAAGCGGTAAACAGAAAACAGCATGAACTTTCCTGTGATTTTTAGGTAGGTAGACCTTAAAAACTCATATCCTCTACCTTTGGTCATGCTTTTAAAAGTATTTTCTTTCATCTATAAGCTGCTCAAATTGGAAGTAATTTCCAAAGTTCTGTATAGTGCAGAACCTGTTACTTGTGAAAAGGCTTAGTACAGCTGTTAAGACACTGCAGTGATGAAGTGAACATTATCTTGTTGGGCTGAATAAAATGGTGAATCCCTGTTTCCTTTAGAACTTGTTCCTCTGATAGCTGATGGAGAAATCTATGTGCCTTGAGGGTGAGCCAATTTTTTTTCTTCTTTTTTTTTTTTTTTTTTTTTTTTGTGAATAATGTTTCTTGATTAACTGGACTTAGTCCAAGCAACTGTTACTGAGTTTCTAATGATGCATCTAAAAGACACTTTTAGCAGAAACACTAGTCTTATTTGCTTTATTTGCTATTGCTAGTGAGAGTGGCATATGTGTATTATACATTTTAATATATTTTAAAACAAACTGTTAAGCTCATGTGAAAATCTGTACTATAAAAGTGAATAAAGTAACCTTTTCAATTTTCCTAAAATTCTCTTATTCATTTGCTCTCTGCTGTGATAAAACTCAAGGTAGTAGAAGCTTAATAAAATGACTGGCAGTCAATATAATGCAGGTTGCTACTCGCTGTACTGGTTCTGTTGCACACACTTCAGTTCAGCCTAAACCCTATATCTGTGGAGAATGATAATTAAAGAAGAATAAATATGAGATATTTAAAAGGCCAGTTCACTGTCATTGGACAGCCATACTGCTGTACATTATTTATTTTTAATTCTTTCCTTTTCCCAAAAGTTCCTCTTCACTTTCTGTGCAATATACATTGTCTTTACTTTGAATACCCCGTGCTAAGATGTGATTAATTTCTTAAACTGTGATGTGTGCATCCCTTTCTCAGCTGCCTGTAGGGTTGCATTTAAATGAGTTATTTGTAACTTACACCTCTGACTTCATAAATAAGTTCTTCTGCTGTTGTAACTATATATATGTGTGATGTTTTAAATGACAGAAAAGTCATGAAAAAAATGAATGAAAACATGAAAATACCTCCTTTGTTTACTGATTTTCCCATTTGAAGATAAAGTTATAAACTTTACAGCACAATACTTTTCTTTAAAACTTAATTAAAAGTCAAAAATTTGATAAGAGTTATGCCAGTGGCCAGGGAAGTAGCACATTTCAAAGATAAAACAAAATTCCATATAAATGTTTCTGTGTGTATAGACACCAGAGTCTTTGAGTGTACAGATAACTGGTGAAAATGTCTTTCCCTGTGGACTGTTAGGCTGCTTGGATACAGACTACCAGGGTCTGAATTTATACAGGAAAGAAATGTTCTTTTTCTTTTTTACCCCTTTTATTATTACAAAAAAAAAAAAAAGATTGTTCTTCCAAAAAAAAAAAAAAAAAAAAAAAAAAGTGAAAATTTTAGTGGTTTTGTGAAAACCCTGTAAAAGCCCTGTATTGAGATTTAAATGTTATTTCTCAACCACTTTACTCTGGTTGATGATCACATCAAAACTAAAGCAACTAGCCTCATACAAACACCAGATGACTTTTGCATCTTATCTAAAAACAGAAATGAATGAGGGATCTTTTGTACTTACAAAGTACTAACATCTCAGTTCTGAGAAGACAAAAGGTCTAACAGTTTCTTATTTCTATTCCCTCTTGGGTCATTGCTCTATTTTCCCATAGTTGACCTTCCTATGAACTAATCAGAAGAAGTAAGTAGAAGAGAACCATTTGCTTCTGTATGCCTTTGGATGATTTCCTTCAAACATTACTACTCCCCATTCAAAAAAAGAAAAAAAATGCTGCACGGTAATTTTTCAGTATGTAATCTCAGAAAAAATATACTGAGATCACACTGGATAGGGGAATTATAAAACTGTTCTGTACCATTTTGTTGATGGATCTGTATGCAATTTTCAGAAGCAGGCAATTTAGTATCACATCTGTAATCTATGTGTGTATATTTAGAGAGAGAAAACTGAACTTTATCTTTTTCTCTTAAGGAAAGAATGTTTCTAAACCTGACTTTTCTAGTGATGTGAAATTTTGAAAACGATTAAAAAAGCCACTTTATAAAATAAGCAATTTTATTTAGTGTCTATAACTGGTTTCAGACTGCTGTGATGAATTTCTCTGTGTGGTAAACAATCAAATGCATTTATGATGTCCAGAGTAGGTGATATCATCATGTAGCTCATACCAATCACATACTATTTATGGTATAATAAATCAGAACAAAATTACCTGTCTGTTATTCAAAGGTTATGAGCAATAGAATTGTAGTACAAAGTCATTGACAAAAGGAGAAAATCAGGACTGCAATCATGCTGCAATTACCCAGTTCTAGACTTCTTCTATATGAAAAATGGGTTGCAGCAGTTTAATGAAACAGTGATAATAACTGCAAACTCATATATTCCCCTTCAGATTTGACTTTTCCAGAAGGGGAAAAGAACAAATTTAACAAGTGACAAGAAGCCACCTTATGTTACTGCATCAGAAGAGATCTGTCATGATGTCTAAATCCTTATTATTTAATCAGAATAAAAGCATCAATGTGAAAAGTATAGTAAAAAATTACTCAATTATTTTATTTCTTCATGAACGTCTTGAGAGTTATTAGTAGCATTTAAACATAGGCAACTGACATGGGAATTTCTCATCAGAATCAGTTAACTTCTGTAAGGTTTCTGATCTGGATCACCCTTTAGAAGAGTTTCTCCCTTTTTTCAACATTCTGTTTCTCCTTCTCTTTCTTTTTGTCCTTTCTTATTTTTCTACTTTTCTTCCTCTGCCATCTCTTCCTCCCTAGGTAATATAAAGCACCAAGAGGACTTTTAAATTACTCTTACAGTAGCATATTTTTACTATTTCCATTTTCATGCAACATTAGAAAGTATGTTTAGATTAATAGCATCAATTAGAGTAAAATACTTCAAAAGACACAAATGTATTCTTCATGGAAATAAAAGAAGCAAGTATCTCTGATTACCATGACATAATCAGAGAAAATTTAGCTCTCTATCTCAAGCACAGGGTATCTTTTTGATGAATCATGTATCTCTTTGGTTATGTGGAAACAAACCAAACAAATACTGATGGTTCATTTTTTTTCCTATCTCCCTGAAGTTTAAGATAGGACAAAATTCATTACTCCAAGATATTCTAATTTTTACCTTTATCTGAAATGTGTAAACTAATATCCATGAAGAAGAACCTGCCAATTAGTTAATAAGAAGTCTAGAGACCTATTATGTAGGAACTCCCAAAATGATTTTTGAAGTCATAAAAGCCCTTAAATGTAATGTGAATTTATTGTAAATACTTTCCAGTTGATGTTGCAGTCTTTTGGCAGGCAAAATTCTTCTTGATTCCAAGGGGAGTTTTGCCATGATCAGAATTTCAAAGATGAAATCTTCTACAAACTACCTAGTAATCTAAAACATTACCTTTTATTATCTCCATGAGAACTATATTCCCTATAAAATTAATAATAGTGAATAAATTTGTTTTTGACTTGCAGCTCTGAGAAAAGTAATGGAAATAAAAGACCATTTCTAAATCTTACTTTTTATATATATATATATATAAGTAAGGAACTAAGTGCAATTTTTGTGCCTTACTGATTTGCAGTCTGCCACATGGCAGCCCAGCTGTCTGTCAGTATATGGGTCCATTTGATTCTGTGGGAGCAATGTCTCTAAATATCCAGTTGGGAATGTGGAATATCATGAAGGTAACTTAGACAATTTAACTTGTTAATACAATGACCATTTTTCTTTGTATTAGGATAATACAGCTTCTGTGAAGTCTCTAGCCAGTCCTGCATGATGCACAAAACACTGTCACAAGGATTTTTCTCTCCTATGATGACGGGCTGAGAGAGTTGGGGCTGTTCAAAAAAGGCTTTGGGGACAGATTTCAGCAGTACCTAAAGGAGGCTATAAGGAGGCTGGAGAAGGACTTTTGATAAGAGCATGTAATGATATGACATGGGAAATGGACTTAAGTTAAAACAAGGTGGGTTTAGATAAGAAATGCTTAACTATAGCAGTTATGGGGCACTGGAATGTTGGCCAGAAACGTTGTCACTTTACCATTCCTGGAGGTGTTCAAGACTAGGCTGGGTGGAGCTTTGAATAACCTGGTCTAGCAAAAGGTGTCCCTGCAGGAGGCAGGGGCTTTAGAAACCTTTAAGGATCCTTAAAGTCCCTTCTAACCTAAATTACTCTATGACATTGTTTCATATAAAAACTTGTCAAAAACCTTGTCCTAAACAGTACCTTCAACCCAATGAGGCACAGGAAAACAACAATTGTCCTATTGTTGTCTATAATATATACACGTATATCTTAGATGTAATAATTTCTTTTTTATTCAGTGTTTGCAGAGCTATGCTTGTTAAATGACAGGACATCAAACTGGCTAAAAAGCTTGTCAGTGTAGTGTATAATGGTAAACATTTGAAGTACTCACAGTAGCCATCTTATTGCACAGCAATCACCCTGTGTCTCATTCCCTAGTCACTTCAAATACAATCATGCAGGATACTTCTCCACGAAACCTCATTTCCCAGTGCTGTGTAGCTGCTGTGAAATGAGCCACTTCCCCTCAAAAATGAGTGAAAAGTTGCCAGAAAGCAGTTTTATACCTACCAGTGCTGTACATACCATAATAGAAAAGGCAATGCTGTTATTACAACCCAACATTTACAGACAGCAAAAGTGTAGCTTTGTGAACTGTATTCTGCTCAGTCCTATCTCTCACTAAGGATGGCTGGACCAGATCAGTTCTTGCGAAGTAAATTCCAAAAGAAAACCAAGCATATTAGAAACTGTTCTGGTGTCTCAAAAGATGTTTCTTCTTAGACCAGCTCAAAACAAAAATTCCATTTTGGCTCTGACATAGCAAGTTTTTTCTTCTGGGTAATATGCAGGAAGAAAAAAAAAAAATCCAAACACTGAAATCTATAGTTACCCCAAGTAAAATGTTAAGGATGTCTATCATAACACATGTCTGAATGTCTACGCATTCTGGCCAAATGGTAGTGTTTGATGATTATATATTATTAATAGTATTGTAATTATATTATATTATATTATATAATATAATTTTATATTATACCAATTCGTACTTGTATTAACAAATGAAAAAATTGTGCTGGTTTTTGTCCATTCCATCATTGTAATATGTTAATTCAGCAGAATTTTAATTTGATAAATTTTATCCTGTCTGTGTTGCAGATGAAAATGTCTGTGTTACATGCACTTATATTAAATTACATCACTTCCACAAATTAGTAAGGTATCTTGACACTCTCTGTGGAAAACTTACATTGATTTTGTCTGTGATTTCAAATGTATTCGAGAAGTCAATGAGCAGTGAAAGGATAACACAAGTTATTTGAATCTCTAGAGTCCCTTTAATTGGCTGCTTCTTCTGACTGACATCCTTGGTTGTTTAATATGCAGGATGCTGAAACCAAAACATTGACCAAAAGCTTTCCACACGAATTTCATAGTTGAACTAAATATGAGGTTGTCAGTTTTTTGGAATGAGTCCCTTCTCAAAGGCAACATTTTACTGTAGAGGAGACAGAAAACAATCTGACATCAGAGGTGCTGTGGTCCAGCAAAGTAGATTTGTGCATTTTGTGGCATTCTGAGTGAAGTGTCCTTCAGAGCCATCAAAGGTCTGTTCTGATTCCTGCATTATTTGGAATTTTACATTAAGATTTAATACTTGTAGCTTATGGTAGCATAATCAAAACAAGTTATCAAGTATATTTTAGAAATTACAGTTTGGTTGCCAATTTCAGGAAAAAGGTGTTTGCTCAGCTCTGTTGAGAACAACTGAACAACTGAAATGCTTCCCACTGCTCTGTTAGTGTTTCAGATCTATTGTTTCTTCCCATCACCCTACCTAAAAAACTCTCCCATGTGAATATTAAGCTGTGAAATCTTCAGATTCTCTGACTTATGGTAATGCTTTTGGAACTGTTTACTATACAGTCCTAAGCTCTGATCCCAGAACTCTACAATGAATTCCATTATTTCTAAGATGCATGTATTTATTTATCTCCATTCTAGCAAAAAAATACTTGCTACAGCTTTTTCATATATTTCTCATTTTCTAAAAGGAATATCTTTATTGATTTTACTTTCTTTTAATGAGTATTTACAAGAAACACAAGGAGCTTAAACTAGTCTACTTCAGCAGAAATTCAATCCCCAGCCATAGAAAAGATGTTTTATCCATAAACCCCACAAGAGGTAGGATAGAAGTTAACTGTTTCATTTTTCATTTGCATTCAAATCCTACTTTTTTTAATTACATAATTGTAGTGCCTGACCTTTTAACTTTCAATAAGCCTCTGTATATCAAGTGTGCACTTAACACATTAACATCTTCCTAAAAAAATCTGTCTCTGAATGTATGTATGTATGTATGTATGTATGTATGTATGTATGTATGTATGTATTGAGGTCTGTGTGCACTTGTACATGGTTATACATATCGGTAAATTCATTTATGTTTCTGTTTTTATACATCCATATGTACACAAATATTTTTATAGCTTCTTGAAAGCTGGTAATATGTCTTTGGTAAAGGAGTCCTAAAGGCATCCATTTTCCTCATACGTCATTTCTCAAAATCTGCATTCAAAACCAGAAAGCCTGCAAAGTCACCTTGAAAAATCTGCCTTTCAGCAAAATACATGTTTTGTCACTTAAGACAGGACTTAACATTTTGCTTCTCATGCTCCATGAGGCTCCTCTGAGATAATTTCTCCATCCTGCTGTGGTGCCTCTGGATGGCAGCTCAGTCTTCTGGCATATCAATCACACCTCTGGCCACTGTTTACTCAGGAAAATTGTTAAGGTGTGCTCTGCCCCGTAATTCAGATCATTAAGAAGATGTTAAGCAGCACCAGACTCACTGCTTATCCTGGGGTGCACCACTAGTGGCTGGTCTCTTTGTACCACTGCCCACTGCCCACTGGACCGAGTCATTCAGTCTGTTCTCAACCTACCCGACTGTCTCCTCCAGCCTGTACATCAACAGTCTCTATTAAGAACTTCTGTGACACAGTGTCCAAAATTTTACTGACATCAAGGTAGACAGTATCCACTTCTTTCCCCTCCTCTACCAAGCCTGAATCAACACGACTTAACAGACTTGTTCAGCACTCACAATCTCTATGCTTAATCATTTTTATTTATTTTTCAAAATAAAAGTAGAAAGTTTCAATTTATAAATGGTTATTTCAAAATCCAGCATTTGAGCTTTTTTATCTCAAGTACTTTCTCAACTTCTTTATCTAGCCTATAGGTTGTTTGTATTGATTTACTGGGTTTAGCTGTTTGCTTGTTTGTTTGTTGTTTTTTTTTTTGGGGGGGGGGGGGTTTATTTTCTTTTCTTTTCTTTTCTTTTCTTTTCTTTTCTTTTCTTTTCTTTTCTTTTCTTTTCTTTTCTTTTCTTTTCTTTTCTTTTCTTTTCTTTTCTTTTCTTTTCTTTTCTTTTCTTTTCTTTTCTTGGGTTGGGAAAGAAGGCTGGAGGCCACTTGCTTTTTTGTGACTATATGAAAGTTAAATGCATATATACAAAACTTAAAAGAAAGCTACAGAGAAGCAATTACTCCTGCATTACTTATACAAATACTTGCATTCATGACAGTAACTCTTCTTCACAGTAAGATGTCCAGATACTGTCAGATATTTCACATGATCTTTATTCCATTGGTCAAGAGTTTCAGAGCCTCAGTTGAATGTTATGCCTTGGGAGGTCAGGATCATGCAGGGAAAGACAATTTTTCTGCCAGTTAGTGCCAATCCTGTAGAGAGTCTTAATACTAGAGGAGAATCCTTGATTTGGTTTCTGAATTTCATGAGGAGATAATGGACCACCAGGGTGATGTGCTCATCATGACCTCTGCTGCTAAGCAGATGAGGTAACATGGCCTATAATACCTGGAGGTTTTTTAGGTTGCTCTGTGTGTGATTCAGGGCAGCAGCTTGAAGCTGGTTTTCCAAATCTCAGTGTAAACATCCTACTGCATTATCCTTTTTAAATTTTTTTAAGTAATCTTTTAAGTTTGATAACTAAGTATTCAAAACCTTTACATTAAAAATATAACGCAGAATACCTATAATAAATCCTTGGGTTTTGATTAGTCAGAAAATCAAAATGAAAATATTTCAGTAAATTCCAAATGTGTAATCTTCAAGTTAAAATGACAGTCACAGACTGGATCTAACAAGGATATAAGGTTCTCATTGTCTGCCTTTTTATTATCCATACAATAGATCACAACACAAGACATTCCAAACACAGTGAATGAAAAGTCAGCTTGTTGGAGGATGGCAGTCCAAATAACCTATTCCCATAAATCAGCAAAATAAAGATTAAACAGAAAGGTGTTCATAAGCATTTCCACATGTTCAGCTGTCTAATATTTTTTTTTTTTTCCCAGCAGGCATCTTCTTCTATTCATGGTATGAATGGTGGAATTTTTTTTTTAGCAATAGTAACAGTATCCATCTGTCCAGATATACTTTAATCCATTAGAATCCCTTATAAACATAGAAAAAAAGAATTACTTTAAGAAACAAGTAATTTCATAAATGTATTTATAAAATATGGCAAATTAATTGCCCCCCATTACTCCGTGTTGACTATAGAGATAGCCAGGCAAAAATGTTTCTATTGAAAATATCTAAACACCTAAATATCTAAACAGATAAAATATTTAACTATCTAAATACCTAAAGTTTATATTAACTTCTTGGATGTAGGGAAAAGAATATGCTGGACATATGGGAAATAATATCAAAAAGAAATTTATGCTTTGGACCTCAATATGTCTCTAGATATTGCTGCTATTTGAAAAATGGGTGCAAACTTTGTCTTTATTTTCTCTTGCTGAAAAACTGAAGGAGGGAAACTAAAAGACCAGAATTGAATAGGACATTTTGGGATGTAAACCTGTTCTTCCTGACTGTCTCAAGAAGAAAACGGTCCAGTTTGAAAGGTCTAACTAAAGTAAGGAGGGAAATAGTTTATCATTTTATTAATGTGACATAATTAATTAGTAACCAGTGACCTACACATTCATTATCAGTAATGCAACTGACAAACCACAGCTCTAGATGTTTTCAAAATACTGATAAGCATGGACATATTTCTAAATTCTCTTTTTTAACTAAAATTCTCTAAAATTTCATCCTCCCCCTGTAATTCCTCTGATCCTGGTCTGGAGGTCATCAGTATATGGTAATTACCTATTTAGTAATTCACTAATGAATCTTGAAGAAGATGAAATAGCATAAAATAGAGAAGTTGTATACTTCAAGTTATACAAATACTTTTCTAGTCCTTTAAAAATGATATGAAGAAATCTTATAGGATACATAACATTTCAAATAGTTACACAATAGTTAAAATCTGCCCCTGAAGGCAAGGGTAGCTCAGATTCATGTTAATAGATCCATTAGAGTGGATTAGAGTGAAATGACACTGAATAATAGGTGTGTGTATATACATTCATATATATATATATACACACACACACATATAGGGCTTATATTAGAACTATTATTGCAATGGAAAGGAGATATGTAACCACTTTGGCTATAGAGTATCAAAACATAAACCCATAAAAATATCACAAATATATAAGGAAAAGAAAGGAAGAGAAAGAAAGTCTATGAGCAGAAAGATCCACCTGTGGCTATACAGTGACAAAATTTGTTTGTTTCCATTTTGATGTCTATATATCAAAATGATGCTTGCAGTCTCAAACCATCATGGGTGGGGGAAGCCAGTGAAAAACAAATTTCAGTGGGTTAATATACTCTTCAGTTTACATGGGAATGCCCAGTATATCTCCCCTGGGAGCAGAGTTTTCAACAGCCTGAAGTAAAATTGTGGATCTCTTGCAACAGTAGAGCAAGTTCAATCCTCTGGTGGAAGGCCCCAGAAATGAGTCTGGGAGCATTTCAAGGGTCATTTATGGTTTATAACACCTTCTATGACATGACAGCAGCCTCAGCATAGTTGAGCTGGCTGTGTCACATCAGCAGGGGTGCAAACCCTCTGACCTATATGTAAATGTCCCAGTACTTCCCCAGAGTGGAATTTTTACACCTGAGCCAGTTGTGTAAGGGCATGATAAAAAGCATTATCCACCCTCACAGGACCTGCTTCTTATCAGTCTTTTCCCTTATCTGGCTCAAACCCCAGCTGCAGCTAAACAAAGGTTGGTTTGTCATGACCATCCTCTGGTGCTCACACCCTCTGCCCCTGGTCTGCTGCCTTATAGGTTGTCAGCAAATGGAGTTTTTGAGTCATTAGTCATTAACATTTCAGTCTCTCACAACAACTTATCAAGTTAGTCATGATCTAAAATAGTTAGATTGATGCCACACAGGTCAGTGCCTAGGAGGAAGATGGAATCAGGTAGCTTCACAGATTGTCACTAGACTTACTGCTTTAGAAATGGGGCCAGAATGCTTTTGTTCCTTACATTTTCCTTCACTACAATCTCTCTGTGAGGCCCAAGGGATAAAAACCTCATCTTCTCTTGCTAACTAATAAGATTCTATCAATGCAATCAGGCCCTTCTCCCCATAAATATTATCTTAGTAAGAATTCTTCCACTAGGTAGTGCTATTTCTGTGATTTGCTGTGTGCAATCCCCTTGTTCTACTGGTCTTGAGAGTCCTGAGATCAAATAGGTTTACGTATTTGGTTAGTTTCTAAAATGTAAGGCCAATCTCTTATCAAATTTATTAATCATAGATTTGAATAGAAAATTAAATGTACTCCTGGGATAAGAAAATCTCATTTTTCTACAGCTTCTGGAACATATACTTTTTTAATGGTACTTACATGAGTATAGACAAGTTCATATCAGACAGTATATGATTGCACAAAAAAAGTTTTTTTTTTTCTTCTGAAATACAATTATTACATCTGAAAATTACACAAGAGTCTCTAAATCTGAAGGGGGAAGACACTTAACAAGAAAACAACTTAATTATATATCAAAACTAATTAAGATACACCTTTCAATATTTTTTGGGGATTTTTTAATAAGAAATTTGGTACTATGGGCTTATTCCACTGTGGCAGCTGTCTGTAAAGCTACTGTGTTTCCCTAGTGAAATGCAGGGAACAAGTAGCTCTGGGAGTGATAAAATCATCCAGACACAAGAGATTACTTTTAGATGATTACCCTGCAGACTCATTTGCTTATACTCTGAAATGATCTGTTGTGAGGAGATTTTTTGATTGGTTGTTTTATGGTTGGTTGGGGTTTTGCTCCTTTTTTTTTTTTTTTTTTTTTCTTATTACCATTCTTATTTTATTTACAGGTACAAATAAGATTCACATTAGGGGAAAGTTTTGCTTTAATAATTTTTTACTTTTTTCAGGATCATGAATTGAAATTATTCTTTATAGCTGCTTCCTTCAAAGCATTTCTCTGTCACCACAAAGGATTCTGTACTGTGGTGATGCATAGGTGAGTCTGAATGAATGCCCTTTTCAAACAGCAATGGAGTATTCTTCCTTTTTTTGTAGAGTCATATATTATTTTAGGTAGGAAAAGGCCATTAAGATCATCGAGTCCAGATATTAACCTAGCACTGCCAAATCCACCACTAAACCATGTCTCTAAGCACCATATCCTCACATATCTTAAATAACTTCGGGGATGGTGACTCACGCACTTCTTGTTACAGTGCTTCATAACCCTTACAAGTAAGAAATAGCCAGTCTAAACCTCCCCTGGCACAACTCGTGGCCATTTCCACTTGTACTATTATGTGGGAGAAGAGATTAATCCTCACCTCACCACAGTCTCCTTTCAGGCAGGTATGGAAAGCCACAAGGTCTCCCCTAAGCCTCCTTTCCTTCAGGCTAAATAATCTCAGCTTGCTCAGAAGCTCCTCATCAGATTTGCACTGCAGAACTTTCACCAGTTCCATTGCCCTTCTCTGGATGTGCTCCAACACCTCAATGCCTTCCCTGTTATGAGGGGCCCAGAACTGGACACAGGATTTGAACTGCAGCCTCACCAGTGCTGAATGTAGAGGGAAAGTCTCTTCCTTAGTCCTATTGGCCTCACTATTTCTTGTACAACTCAACTTCTGATATTGCTCACAAGTAGTATAGGCTTGGGTATCAAGAATAAAACATGGTCTCCATATAATGAGTTACTAGTTCTTACCAACTGTATTTATTTGTTCATTTATACAGTGTTTTGCTTTTTCCTCTGCGTCCCAGTAAAATAGTGTCATCTTTTCACTCAGTAGATGTCTTAAGTGCTGTATCAAAGCAATGTTGTTGCCATGACACAACAAATATTCAAACTGTGCAAGGCAATGGGAAAAGTCACAAACACTTTTGAAGGATAGTGACTTTCAAACTATGCTGTTTGCTTCATTCAGAGAAGTCAGAACACGCTGCTGGCTGGTAGAGATATGTGTGATGAATTCCCTAGTCCCTATTTCAGCTCCTTGAAACAAGCAGCTCCTGCTGATAGAGGCCCCTGAAGAAAATCCCTTCAACTGTACTGAAGTATATCCACTAAATAAAAGGACCAATTGGATGTACTCTTATATCTTCAAATATATCAAGCCTGCAGGAAGATTGATTCCTGAAATATGATAACAGATGGAATACCTAAACCTCAGTTCTGCTGCATAAAGGAAAAGGAAGATCCATACTCTAGGAAAGCTTCCCAGCCTGCTGCTCCAGATAGGCTCCCATAGATCTTGCTCTCATACCTACCAGCCAATGCACATTATTTTCATTTTACAAGGTATGGCAGTAGGTGCTAGTTAAGCATTTCAGTTCATCCTCTAGTGAAAGTAATGAATGGAGTTTAGAGAGCTAAATACAGGCATTCTGTTTATTGGTTTAGGGAGATGTTTCATGTTAGGCAACAATAAAAACTCAGAGCAATAACTGAAGGAAAGTTTACAGATTGTTGAAGTAAGCTAAAAGGCAAGAAGGCAGGAAACTTTTATTCTCTTATTTTTTCAGTATTGCATAACTCCTCATGGCAAGGGAAAGAGAAAAAATACGCAAATCTGATGAAAAATCTATAACACTCCGTGTAGAATGAAGCACTACTTTTTTCCTGTATTTTCTTCATATATATATTCATCCAAAAATCATCTCTGATGCCACTACGCACAATGTCCTTGTGTATTATAATGCATGGTCTGAAATCTGTGGCTCTTAATTGAGTGGAACTACCACTGAAAACAACAGGATTTCATTTCATTAAGGACTGCAAAATATGTCCCCCTGTGTACACTTCTTTGTTCATGGTTGGTCACACAGTAAGTCATGCAAAAGCTCTTTTTAATTACATTTTCAGATGGTGACATAATTGGTCGGAACAATCAATACCTTGCTTGATTCCTGAAGGTGAGACTTCCCAAATGAGACCACTGTAATGCTCATTTTAAAATATAAAACCTTTAGAATACTTTTCAATAGATAATGAATATCTATTATTATTTTAATTCAGATAAATAGAAAATAAAATACAACTTTGGTACATTTTTAATCTGACAGAATTCTCAAAAATATTGGAACTACATAATAACTCACGCCTTACTTTTTAGTATAATTCAACCAAGCATCTTAAGCACCTTAAGTAAACTAGATACTGACACCACAGAAAAGTTGTACCTAGAACCTTGCAAAGTATAGATACAGGTTCAACAAGTAGGCATGCAATTTTAATTAAGGTATTTTGTGTTTTTTGGTGGTTAATTCAGCAGGGAAAGAGTGGGACAATCTGAAAAAGTGGCTGAGAAGGATCAGAAATCCACCCAATCCATGGCAACCCCAAAGTGAAAAGATATTTGAGAAAAACTTTTAAATTATTTTTTTTTTTATGGCCAAAAAACCCACTTGACTTCACTATTAATTTCTTTTCCTAACAGAAAAAACCTCTACATCCTGAATTTAACTAAGAATTTGGATCAAAAGAGCCAATAACATACAAAAGGTTTGAAAGGCAATAAACTGAGAAAAAGGAATGAAGGCAGCAGTGTTATTCATCCATCCTTCTATTCCCAATGTATTTATGATGCCATCTGAAAGATTACTAATTTAGTCCTCCAGCTCATGATGGGGTGTAGCACCTTTTGTTTTAACCTGTTTGCTATTCTCAGACTGAAGTCTGGTTTCACAAAAGTTGACTGATCTTGACCACTATGTCTTTAAGGTAGAAAAGGAAGCAGGAGGTGGGGGGAGAGATTTGTGCTTGTTTTAACCCACATTCCTCTCACATTTTTACTAACAAAATTCCTACTGAGATAAAACTGAAAACAGTTATCTGAAGAGCCTGTGTCTCTGCCATCACCCTAGGTACTGTATTGGATAAATTCAGTGCACAAAGAAAAGTACTAACACTTTCATGTATACTGAAGCTTCTTCTCTATATGCCTTTGAGGCTTTTGAAACTGAGCATATTTGACTATTGAAAGTGGAAAATGTTTGGAAATCTAATAAAGAGGAGTTGAAATCATTTATGAGTAGCAATCAATTTTCTGATGTGTAAATTATTTACTGTACTTAATGGCTTGTGGATTGTGTTAAACAATAACCATATGCTCCAGTAGAATATCTTTTGTGTCTTTTATAATGCATGTTTGTAGACATAGAGTAATAAAATATGCTTCCAAAATTATATTTCATTCCTCTCCCATGCAGCTACTTAAGAAAAGTCTTATAAAAGTAGGAAGATATAGAAAATTATAAAATTGCCTTTGAAAATGGTGCAGCCATTACTGATGGCACTTAGTTTTCAGCACACAGCAGGATTTATGGAGCATTGTGGTTTGAAATAATAAATATAATGAATAAATAATAAAATCTCTCCTACCTCCCATGCTTCATTATCCTTAATGACAGCTGGTAAGTCCTGGCAAAGCATATGCAGGTTGAAATCTTGGGGTTGGTATACTTGGTGAAGTAATCTTCTCTGACCTCAGCAGATAACATTTTTTCTGTTTAAAAGCCTGTTTTTTCCAGTATACTTACAAGTGATTGCTGCTGTGGCTGCTGCAGGGTGTTTGATGAAGGTTTTTCCTCAAGACTGTGTCACTCTTTCTAATTCTGAGGTTAATATCCAGGGCAGCAAAAAGTGTCACTGAACTTTATCTGATGCTAAAGATAGTTAAGAGAGGCAGGATTAGAACCATGATATGTATGGTACTTTTTGTTGGCTGCTGACCTCCCTTCTAATACTGGCATGTAAAACTGCATGCTTCAGTTTAATTAATTTTTGAAAAGAGAAGGTTTAAAATCGCTGTCTGGGAGCTATAACTTATTTGATTTCATAGCCAAAAATTTGGATTTGCATGAGAAAATGAACTGCATGGACATAAATTAAACTGAACCCTATCCAGAAAGTAATTGGAATCCACTTCAATTACATTAATTAGTAGGCATAAAGAAGAAATGAACATCCATTGCATAACTATGCAGCTCACCCACCATCATCTTCTCAGGGAGTATGTGTATTAAAATGTTCAGAAAATGTTCAAACTGCACTGTTTTACAGTGATTAAACAGGTAATTTGTAAGAAATATGCAGCCAAGATATAAATGTGCCCATGTGATTATGCAACACACAGATGAATGCCATTCTTCGAAGAGAAAGTTTGTGTTTAAAAAGGAAAACAAAACAAAAGTTAATACTGAATAGTATATGGAACAGGGATGTCTGGCCAGTAAATTGAATTTTGTCTGCCAGAGCTCAGGAAAAGATCAGGACTGAAAATCTACCAGGGAAGGAACACTCAATACCGTTGGGCTAAATTAGAGCATATTATCTTTGGCTCAGCACAGCAGTGACTGAAATTTCAACAGGAGGTCCCCTAGGGTTTTGATACAATGCACTCTTGTCTGCGCTTCACCCACCAGCCAGTACTACCCCTTGATAATCACTCACAGACAGAGCGGATCTTCAGGATTCAGTAGAGTGCCTTAAAGCAATGTTCACTACAGTTTATGCCCCACCCCTCTTTATTCTACAGATGCAGAAGGTACTCCTCTCTATGGTCAAGGTGAGGAGAAGCTTTCTGGGCTGAGGGAGGGAAGTACTGTATTAGCATCTTCTGCTGACATTAAGGAACATTAAACAGCCATAAAAGGCCAGTTTTGTCTGACCTAACTTTCACCTCCAAAATGTAAGGCCTAGATTAAAGTTATCTCCTGTTGAGAAAAGCAATGCCCAGAGTGCAGTTCACTCCAGGTACTTTGACATGTCTAATAGGGTGGGATGAATAACTAGAATAATGTCTCTAAATCCACTGCTTATAGAAAATAAATGCAATCCCTTGGATTCATTTAACACAGGTCTGAGACACAAGCTCTAGACTGTCTGATACCTTCAGTCTTCCTCAAGAGCAAGGGTAAAGTAAAAACATCATACTTGTCATCTTTCTGTAGAGGTACACATCTGTGCATCTGGATATTATGCCATGGGTGTTTAAATTTGCTATACTGTCTTTTACACACACTTTGAAATTTCTCTAAATGTCATGTTAGGACTTGTCTGCAAAACCTCTGAGCAAGGTTCTTTGCTTTGTAATTTTTATTAACTTCAGAATTTTGAAAGATAAAACACTGTTGGTCTCAGCTTTATATGATAGAAAATACCTATTCTCTGTATCTACTTTTCTTAGATGGATTTACTGTAGAAAATTAATCAGGAGTTGACTTCCATATAGAATAAGACGTAGACTTCCTAGCAAGCAGGAAGAAAAAAGCTGTAGTATATATATCTGTGAAACCTAATTGCATTTGTTATTGTCATTCTCAAAATTTAGGGCCAGACTCTAATTTAATTTATTCTTACATATAAGAGATAAAATGCCAATGAGTTCTGCTAAGGTATCCTGATATAATACTGATAACTATAAATGACAACAAAATCAGTGTCTAAGTACATCAGTTGCAAATTATCTGACAATGTGTAAACAGACCTGTGTATACTTGTCAGACAAGTATATTTATATTTAAGTCTCTTGCACAACCTTCTTGCCTTGTCCTGTATCCCACTAAACAATACCCTATAGAATTTTTAGAAATGTAGAAACAGCTGCCACAAAACAGCTATTTCATGACTGCTCTAAAAGGTGGTTATTTTTATTTTATTTTAAAGACTTGTCCACATTGCAGATGTTGAGAAGTTGATATGATGACTACCAAAACATTAAAATCAACAGTAGTTACTACAATTCCACTACAGATTCTAACTGTGAAGAAATGTTTCTGCATCTTTGCTTCTTTGCATGCTGAGAAAGCATAGAATAGTTTCACTAATGATAAAGTAGAAGTTCCCTAAATTGCCTCTGCAGTGGTCTTACTTCCCTAGCTGCCAAACATTTCAATATTCCAGTAGATTTGATACCTACTGGGCTGGATGAATGTGACAAGAAGTTATGCATGATTTATCATAAATCATTAATTTTTATTTTAAAATCAGTTGAACAAACAGAGCTTAGTGGTAAGGAAAGTTTATTATTTTTATTTCTTCTAAAAAGGGATGGGAAGTATAAGGTAGCCACTGACTGAACTAATGTTAGTCTCACTTTTGTTCGGTGCCTCTCACACAGCAGAATGAATGAGCAAGACAGCTGCTTTAAAATGAGATTGTCTGGGGCTGTAAAATTGATACACCTTTGATTTTAGTAGAATCTAAGAATGCAAATGTGCCAGAACCCAGGTGAACCTTTATGAAGAACTGGGGCCCAAATTGCCCTTTAGCAAGGTTCTTATTATCAGTGTTCTCATGAATTCTCTCCTTTTTTCAGCCTTTCACAGAAGTGAAGATGCTGCTGATGCTTAAAAATTTTAGCCTGTTCTAGGGCCATATTTCTGCTGACCAAGAAAGAAACAAGCACAGACACACCAGCAAAGAATTTGATGTTTATCTTTTATCTGTTTTCCCTCTTATCTTTCTGTAATAATTATTTCAGTATAATGCTGTTGCAAAATATTTTTCCACAAAGCACTAGTTTTTGCAGGGGAGGGATACAAGAGGTGTTTTACTGTTTGTTTGTTTGTTTGTTTCCCCCATGCTTAACTGATCATAAATAACTGTAATTAAATTCAGAGGAAAGCCATACCCCTGCACAGCAGATGTTCTTTCTTAACATAATATAATAAGCAAAAAATAACTTAAGAAAATAAAGTCATAAGCACGTTTCTAGATATATTTTTCAGTATATGTTCTATGCTCAATTGTCAGATTTGCTTAAGTCTGGTGTTAATTATGTATGGCATGGTTTTCTTACATTCAGCATTCTCTTACCTTTGGAGCTCTGTCCTTTTGCAACTCAAAAAATATTAAAAACTTGAACTGTTTTTTCAACTACTTCTTATAGAGTGTATGACAAGAATCTGGGTGCTTTTTGACAGTTCACATTGAGAAAAAACATAAACAGAGATGTCATACTCCCAAAATGTAGCTGGAGAACACAGCTGCAGAGGAATGTTAGAGCACACACTCCAGTTGCCTATAACGTGGGTTTGTTAATAAGTATCAATAGTCTCGTTATTGCTTGCTAGGATAACTCCTTCTCACTCCCCCTGCTTCTTTCTATTATATAAACCTTTTATTTCAGACTGAATTTATTCAGATCTAGTTTATACATGTTTGTTTCTTCTGGTAGTAGTGCTTTACTTATCTGCTTCTTGTGGCTTTTGGATACTTCATTTCCATTTCAGTAAGGAATTATATCGGTGTTTAAATTTCACAACAATATTTCCTTATTATGATTAAATGTATGTTTCTCTATCACTTTAATGCTTATTTTGTACACATGTTTAGTTTGGTCATTTTGCATATGAATAAACATCACGGTGTCCAGAATTTTGTATAAGGTTTTATCACTGCTCTGAATAACACTATCCAAATTTCTTATTCTTTGTTAAAAGCACCTCTTCTGATTGTAATTTCTTTTTCATAGTGACATTATATTAGAGAAATATAATAATCCTGCAGCCAATTACCACATATCATCCTTCTTCTCCACTAGTCTTAATAAGAAAGAAGGTTTAAACTTTTTTAGAAATGCTTATTAATTGCCACTATCCATTATTAAACTTCATCTTCTTTTGTGCTCACATGTAGTACTCATGTAATTTTAAGGTCAAGCCAAGAATATGTTTAATCTAAAAGAAAAAGCTTGCAGTGTCATTGATGCATTTCTTTGTACTTTTCCATTTCTCATTTCAGTGCTAGAGAATCTTCAATATTTTTTCTCTGCAAAATCTAGTATTGTAAGGTAACTGTGAAGGGAATGTCTAATTGCAGCTTAAAATATAGTTAAATGTCTGGATAATGCACAAGAAATTCTGATGGCAAAACACAGCTTCTGAGAAACCATGTTTAAAAGGGCCTGGGAAAAATTATTGTTTAGGTTCATATTAAAAAATAGTCCTTTAACTGAAATCAAAATACCAGAATGACTGAGTTTTGAATTTGTTACACACCAATAAAATAAATGCATATACTTTAGTCATAGAGATGTTGAAAAAATTCTGGATGTGGAAGCATTAGAAGTGCATATCTGGATCTCACACTATTAAAAAGAAAACAACGAAACAATACCAAAAAAACTATATTAGTCCTTCTAAGCCCTCTGTGCAAATTCAATTTTGACAAGGTGACAGAGCTATCAAAGGTGAAAAGTTTCTATAATAGCCCTGTATAATATAGTGTACAGGCTACAGACAGGATCTGTAAATAGTTTGCACTGCCATCAATAAAGAGAAGCTTGTTCACTTAGCATTACAGGAAGCAGAAGTCAGAGGTTCATGCTCACTCTTTATTCATAACTGTAATTCATCTTGAGCTACAGAATCTGATGCTTCATTAAAAACAAAAAACAAAAAAACAAACAAAAAAAAAGGTGGAAGAAGAGAGAAATGTAAGAGATGGGTGTGCACATTATGGTGTGCCACAAAGAGAAATAGGGCCATGGGAAATTAAGCTTCCTTAGCTGTGCTTTTCACGCAACTACCTCAACCTCATTATTTTTTTCAAAACTGACTATTTTTAGTTCTTGAAATGACTGATTTGTCTTGTTTTTGTAAGGTTGTGGGTATTTCATCCTACTCAAGTTGAAATGTATTTGGGTTGAAACAGAAAGGACCAGACAGACACCTACAGCTAGTATGGTATAATATCCTTCTTTTGCCTTATGTAGGCACAAACATAATTTTATTACAGAACCAATAACAAGGGAGACATCCTCTTGACCACACAATACAGCTGGAATTGTGCTAAAGTGATTGGATTTTCAGATGTATGCTGTCTTTTCTTCTGGTAAAAGTGAGAAGGACCCTATAGTTTTGAATGGAACATTTATATTTGTTATTACTACATTTTCATTTCTCTAATTCTGAACAAGAAAATATTACATATATAAAACATACATCTCCATTACATACTCATTACAAAAATTTGGGATCCCATTCAGAAGAGGTGCATGTAAGGATACCAAACAGATACATACTAAATATTTGTTTTAAATGTGTAAATTACTGTTGAAGTCAGAAAGATTATGAAGTGCTAAAAGGAAAAATCAAGCTTAAAACAAGACAATTATGATGATAAAGCCATTCATTAATCCAAGGGGAGTTAAAATTTCCTGGCTAAGGAAATTATTCATGAGTTATATCAGTATATGTCTGTATGCTCACATGTATCTCTGTATAATTTGTTTAACATTAGCATTTATTTGTATATTCCCAGACTGTGGTTATATGATCTCCCCTTTTTTTTCTGCTTGAGCAATGGCCACCAGTGCAATATTTGATGACTACATCTGGCTTAAGTTGTACTCTGGGGACACACAGAACAACACAATAGGTAAAATAAAATAAATTTTGTTCAACAGCTGAGGGCTTGTTGAATGGATGCCAACCCAAAAACAACTAGTTTGCAAATGTAAGCCAATCATTTTACTCTATAAATAGTGAACAGTCCCAAGCCCATTGTGCAATCCTGCATGGCAGGGGGCTCCAAGTCAGAATCTCCTCTTCTATAAGGACATGTCTCAAGGTTACTCCTCCAGGCAGAGAGAGTCCTTATTGCATCCAACGCTAAGTAAGTAAATTTGAATAAACAGATTGAAGCTTTGAAATCTCAGCAACAAGCAATGAAGACCAATCTTGCAGCTGAATCTGGTTAAATCAGTGTTGTATTAACTTACTAATTTAGCCAAATCATAGTTCTGTATCAATAAACTGCTACTTCTTGTACAAGGGAAGTACATCCCTCCATTTGAGACAGTCTTGACTTTATTCATGGAAGTGGTGTGGGTTGTTATATCTCACAGCTTCCTGAGTTTTAAAGCCAATAGGACCTATGACATAAAGCCTTCTGATGGTGGTTTTCAAAACCAGAATTCCTGCACCTCATTATTCTGATTTTCAACTCAGCAAGGAGGATATTAATAAGTCTATTGAAATGAGCAAGGACATACCCTTCACAAAAAACAGAGTGCGTCCAGACAAGGTCACTTACTCAGCCCTGCAGTTCCTGTGCTGTCTCTCTTTAATGATGACTGTCAACTATTTTCACAGCCATTTGTGATTGCACATCAACATGATGCATTCAGGGCCAGGCAGCAAGGATAAACACAAAAGTAAAACAACCAATGCTGCTGACACTGCCTCCTCTTCTTCGTCCTCACAGCTGCTCTTTGTACCCACAGCACCTTTATGGTGCTCCATTAAAAGTGTAAGAGAGGCAAAGGATTGTTACAAGTGTATAAATATGAAAAGTAGCAGAGCAAAGAGCTCTTTAGCAACTTGTTTATGCAACTTGTACAATTAATAGCTCTAATAACCAGGAAGAGTATTCCTATAAATTGGTCTTATTGTCTACTGACCAAACATTTGTACCTCAGTGAGTGACAAAGAACAGCAGATAAGAGACTGAAACAGCAGATAAATGTGGTACAGTAAAAAAGGCAGAGAGAAATTCACTCCCAAGTAGAGGATACCATTTTGAGAATTTACTTCTCCATAGGGTACTCTGTAATCTACTTAGTAGCATCTAGGAAAAAAACAAGTTTCAATAAGGAAATGATGAATTGAACAGCTTGTGTGGAGGAAGGATAAGGCTTTGAAGGTTTCACTGCCTTGGTACTTACTTTTTCAGGCTTGAGCATTGAACAGATTGGAAAATCCCACACTGCATTTTGAACATGCTCATTGATTGTGTTAGGGAATATAAATAACTTGGATGAGGGTTTTGGGTAGGTTCTTTTACTGAGGGGAATAGACCTTCACAAAGGTAAGCCAACACACAGGAAGAGGCTCACCTTGGTTTCTGACTTTCAGGTGGTTGGTATTTTTTTAAAATAGGTCTTGAAATTCTCCTCTCTAGGAAGGAGACATGCAGACAACCTCTGGAGAGCAATTTTTGTATCCTAAAATAGGTGTTTAAGACAGGTGAGATATAAAGCTCTCTGGCAGTGCTTATCTCTCTTCAGAAATACAAAAGGAGCTACACATCTGGTTTAGATTGCGTACCTGATTTCAAGACAGATAAATCCTTCTTTTAGCTTTTTCTGTTAGAATTTTGTTAGAATGAAGGGTGGGTCATACATATATTTTGTAAACAAACTCAAGCATCATATTAATTGAGGGAAATAACTTACCTAAACATTGAAAAAGATGCAATCCATGTCAAGACACAAATTTTCAAATACTTTAGCATGACGGAAGTCCCACTTGTTACCTGAAGCCGCCCAGCAATGTAAGTGAAGACCTACAGGTTTTTGTCCTAGTTTCAGTCAAAGACAGGATTAATTTTTTTTCAGTATTTGTGAGGGGGTTGAGTGTATCTGCGTGGGCACAGCCCAGATCCAAATTGTATCCAGTACCTTCTCATGTCATTGTCAGGGCTGGGGGAAAGGAGCTGTCTCACAGGGGTTTTCAAGAAGGACGTTCCTTCTGGGCCAAGAAAGGCGAAACAGTTGGTATTGTCATAGATTTTCTACATAAATATTTTCTTTGTCTTACAGTTTTTGTTTTTAATATCGTTGCTGTTACTGTTAGTTTTCTTATTTCGTTGCTGTTTCCATGATTTTTTTCTTATCCCAACCCCTGACCTTTACGTTTTGTGCTTTCAGTTGGAGGGGGAGGGGAAACAAGTGGCAGCATGGTTTTAGTGGGAGCACTAAATCACAACATTTGTCTATTTTCTATTTGTCATATGCTTCTAACCCTTTTCAGACACCTGAGAAAACAGGTTTAAACTAAGGGTGGTACTTGAATTAGAAGTTTTAGGTCTACTGTTCTTCCATCTTTACAACTTTAACTATGTTTTTGCAATTTTGGGAGACTGGAGAAAGAAAGAGGACAGTCATACACACAGACAAGTGAGACTGCAGGAAAACAATGCAACAGCCCAGGAGCATCATTCATCATCTGCTTATTCAAACATGTTACTGGCCCATGACCGAACACTTAGCATTGTTTCATTTGAAAGAGGACTCTAAGGCCATTAACCAGAATTGTGATTCCCAGGCATTGCCTATACCTCAGGTGTTCTCACCTGATTACCAGATCAAATGTCACGTTTAAGATTTTCCCATCATTTTCCTAAAAGTCAGCAAAGTAACTACTCTTAAGTACTATTCAACACAATACACATCTATGTAGCAAGTCTAATAAAGTTTATGGCAACTACAGTCTTGAATGTAATCTCTGAAAGTGTGACATAGGAACACCTTGAGTTTTCCTGCACAAGTTTGGACAGTCCTGACTGCCAGATTCTGCAAGATTCTTCACACAGTGCATATAGGGCATACAGCTACTGTGTCAATGCACATATGAACTTATGAAGAACAGGTGAACTACTCTACTCACCTGATGCCTTAAGTTTTAGCTTCCATATTTTCCATATTCTGTACTGCCTTAGTGTATAACTTAAAACTTAATATAAAATGTTAACAAGTTCTCTTCACAGTTTAGTTAGACAAAACAATCCTTTCCCAGCCTGAGCACCAAGGACATCACTGCAGCTTTGGACGCAAAAGTAAAAACAGTGGCAATCTGTCAGGATGGGACTTCATGACCTGAAGCTGTAATTGAATAATTAACCCCAATGTGCAAATGGACCAAAACTTAGAAAAGTGTGAAAACTCGTAATCATCTTGTGTCCATCTCGGCTCCATCGTGGGCAAGCAGCCAAGCTCTTGTACTGCCCAACTGTATCCTTTGAAGGCCTTTTAATAAATACCTGCCTTATTCCTTTAACACTCTAGGCTTCATGCCTAGTACTACATGGCTACTGCCCTTACCAGTGATGTCAGAGGACAAGGGAGAAGGTAACAGAATCCAGCCTCTCCTTTTCTCTGGAAGCAATCTAGTTCTTGAAAAGCTGCTCTGGACATTTATGTCTACTCCCTTCCTTTAATTTAGGGATTTGTGTGGGGGTTGTGGGGTTTTTTCCTTCCCTCATTTTCCCCTCTCCCTGTCAACAAAATCTGCTGTGTTTTCTGATCCCTAATGTTAATGTGGAGTGCTGGAATCAGGTTTTCACCTTGTTTAGTTTTTGAGAAAATGATTTCCCCTTGCATTTGCTATGGATGTTAACCCCATTTCTCTTTACAGCCCTTCTGGGGCACATATCAGTTTTGTTTTGCTCTCTTTACCAGCAGATGTTGTATTCTTTCTTTTGCCTGTCAGTAATGTCACCATCAACATCAACTTCTAAATGTATAAGTCCATCAGGGACACAGTTCAGTCTGACAGCCCCACATATTAGTCCTGGGCCCAATCCTGCACCTTTTTTTTCAGCTAAATCCTCATTTCACCAGCACTACTGCCTGGATTTTCTGAGTCTTTAAGTGAATGAAGGAAACTGCCTATGTGGATAAATTTGTTGCTTCTTCACAAAAAAAAAAAAAAAAAAAAAAAAAAGGGGGGGGGGAAATAAGAGAGTGCATTTTTAAAGCACAGCAACTACACATTGTTTGTGTATGTGGATTTGTTTGGTTGATTTTTTCTGCAAAAACTGATTTTGCCCTTGTGTGCAGACTGCCAGAATAACATAATTTATTAAAGATTGATCTAGATAAGATACAGATCTTTTATGATGAAAATTATGTGGTTTCTTGAGCCCTTTTTATGTTTAAAATGTGAAGTGGAGAAAAAGATTTGTGATAAAATTTAAAATGTTCCTAATAGGGATTAAATTTAGATTCCATTAAGCAATTTTTGTAGACATCCTAAGCAGCAAATGTTCATTGCAAACATATTAATTGAGTTTTAATTATGAGATAGATGTTTACATGATATGACTGTTAAGCTTTCTTGAAACTGCTTCTAGTAATGAACTAACATTCCAAGACATATTTATGAATATTTTAATTCAGTAACTCAGTTATAAGATGAAGCAAGATATAATAATAAAAGCAACATAAACCTTATATTAGGTAGAAATTAAGCAGTCAGGCATTTCTTGCAACCTTTATGGTTATAATTAATTTTTCACTTGAATCCATCCTCTGATATACAATCAGATCAACATATATTAACTACAGGAGCTCTAGTGCATATATCATCGAGAGCTGAGTAATTATTAGCATTGGACAGTTAACAAATACTTACATATAAAAAGATTTTTAGATTTACCAGCTATGTGATAAAACATGGATAGTCATACAGTAAAACACTGCATAGTCATTAGTCCTCTCTAGGCAGCTGCTTAACCATCACATTAGATATTTTTTATTAAATCTTCTTGTCCCAGTCTTTTTTCTTTCCTGGTCAAACTCTTTTGTATGCATAACTAGTCCTGTTTCTTGTCTCTCTATGTGGATCTTTTATCTAGTTCCTTATTGGGAAATTGAGAGAAACATTTTCAAAGACTTGGTTGAATGCAAAGGTATGACTCTGTTTTTCAAATTAGGGTAGTAGGATAAAATTCTAGGATCCAGAGTCATGGATGATTTGTAAGTATCACCAGAAAATATTAGATTACATCCCAGAAAAATACACAATGTATAAGGGATGATAGTGGTTCCTGTCACTGTGCTGACCCAATCCCTTTTTCACCACAATTAGAGAAAGTTATGGCAAAAACTACACCAAGGGAGACTGTTTAATTTGAATTGCACTCAAACACGCTGAAACATTAGCTTGCTTTTATTTTTAAAGGATCTTTTGTTGTTTTTGAATAATAATATATTACTATCTCACGGTACTGTTATGACATTTGATTAATGTTTGTGAAGTGTTTTGAGACCCTTATTTGAAAGGCACTAAAAACTACAAAGTATTGTTATTATCCTTTCTTCAAATTCCCTCAAGTTCCAGGTGGCTCATAACATTTTAGGGAAAGGCTGTCAGAGTAACTCCATAGACTCCATTAAAGCAATGTATTTCAACTGTTTACTAATAATTTCTACTTTATGTTTTTTGATTTTTCTAGTTTCTGGTCTCTTTCCTATAACTGAGTAATGTATGAGACAGGATGATATGTCTGATATGATGAAAATGGGCTGCTCCCAAGGCTGGGACTTTTAATCTTGAAAAGCTCTTGATACACTGCTTTTACAAAAGTGTCACTAAAATGAAGAAAAAGAAACAACAAAAATAAATAGCAAGTAAAATATGTAGACAGTGCCAGGTATTTAGTACCTGAGAGCTTTGAGTACTCAGAGCTTTAGTATGTGCCAAAGTATTTTACTGAGAAATTCCCACTCATATTAGCAGATCTTAATTTCTTCCAGTTTATCTGATTCACTTTTTCTGGAAAACAAAAAACAAAACAAAACAAAACAAAAAAAAGGCAGCTGAGTTAGTTTTGCATTTCTGACACAGAATTCATTCAGATATTTTGTAGTCAGCCCAAGGCCATACAAAACATGGAGAGTGGTAGTACAAAATGTTTGTGCTCTGTGTGCTTGTGTATCCAGATACACCATAGTCTGATATGAAATATTTTAATGGAATTTGAATGTTACCTTTCTCTGTATATATTGGTAACTAAATGGCTGCTGGCAATTATTCTTCAAATAGTGCAGAATCTTTGTTTTCGAAAAGGTTTCTTATATAATCCAATTGTTTTTCTAGCTTCTCAATGCTTCAGGATGAAAATAGAGCTGCACTCTGGCAGATATTATAAAACAGAAATACAAGCCAAATTTTTTTGATGTTCCTGTCACAAGGCTGGATAGGGTACAACAGTAGGAGAGAAACACTCAGAAGCAGTCCTGCCGCTGTCTACTGACCTGAATACAAACAAATCAGGAACCATGCCAGTATTCCTATTTCTGTGCCCTTTCCCTCCTCCCCCAGCCCTCAGGAAAACAAAAATATATAACAAAAAGAAGCAAAACCCAGAAAGTTATACAATTATAACATGTTTCTCCTCCTGTGGTATGTTTCTTTGAGCTTTAGACGAGCAGACAGCAGTGCAGCAGCAGAGTTTTGGCACACAAAATGTCTCTATTAGTTAAAGCAAACCATACAATACGAGCAACACAGTATGCCAGAAATCCTTACAGTCAAACAGTTAAAAAAAAATCCAGAGAGGAAAAAAATCACAAACATAAAGTACTAGGAGCATCACTATCTTGGTTACTTTATCAAAGATGGATGAGGGTAGAAGAAAACTTGAGAAAAAATATGTTTAACAATTCCTTGTTAGATTATTCTACAGAGGCAATTTTCAATTTTTTTTCTTTCCATGATTTTTTTTTTTTTAGCAATTCTATTCCTTTCTATTTAGATAGTGGAAATATTAAACATTCATTAAAAACCAATATTTATAATGCAGATAGTAATGAAGACAACCATGAAAACATCAAGCAAGTATAAACCAGGACAGTGATGACTTTCATATACATTGCTGACAGATTGAAACAGTAGCTCCAAAAAAAACCCTAGTCCAGTAGATCATCTGGCCCATTTGTCTTAATGCCTGGTTAGATCCTCCTACTAACAAACTGAGCTAACTGAGCTGAATCACCCAAGGGCACCTCCAAACAAACATGTCTGGATGGACATGCCAGATATGTTTTCAACCCATTGCAAGGCGTGCCCAAGACCCTTCCCTGTTGCTTTCTGCATGCTCTGCTCTCTACAAACTGTGACCCAGGTGTACAAGTCAGATGAGATCAGTGCTGTGCTCCAAGAAGGACTGTGATTTCAATGATTCCAAGGATGCAGAGAATGCACCTGTAGGACTTCTCAAAGATGCACTCTTAACCTCATGTGATGTCCTTTGCTCCCATGAGCAATGGAGTTTAAATTTTAATAAAACAGCTTTTCTCTCTTCAAAATAGCTTTATACAGCACAGGTAAGTGCTTTTAATATAATTTAGATTGTGGTTTTAAGCAGATACATTCATCTTATTTGCACAGGCAAAAGGGTTTATGTATGCATTATACAGTAACAGAAATACTTACAGAAATAACTATGCTGAAATACACCAACAAATAGCTGTTTTAGTAGAAAAAATAATACTTTTTTTTTGGTGTTTTGTGCACTATTTCACTAAGGAAGCTCCAGGAGCAACTTGGATCTCTGGGGCAATCCCTTCTCCCCTGTACTTCGGCTCTCCTTAAACCCTGAAATGCTCAAGAAAAGAATTACAGGGATAAGCCAGGCAAGAACTTAAACCAGGACAGCTGTTGTAGAAAGACTTTAAGGGACAAAGAACAGAGTTTGTCTCTCAACAGATTTTTTTCTTTTTTGTAGGGATTGATCTCAGTTCTATTTTATTTCTTGCAGATTATATAGGGAATATCCTGTCCCTGAAGTAACTGGCTGTGTGGTTCATTCCGTGCAGCCCCAAGTGTTCGGACATGACCTCAAATCTCAAACCTCTCTGTTTTTATCATTTTTCATCCCATTATCTTCCTACTAACATGATTCCCAATAAGAATTTGAAAATGACAAATCAGGAAAGAAAAACACCAGACAGAACAACACAAAGGAAAACAAAAAAGCTCCAAACTCTCACAAGAAAACACAGTAGAGATGATCTTGTTGGTCTTGTGCTTTCCTCTTTCCCTGATTTCTATTTTTTAGCTGCCTTGTCTGGATTATAAATGCACCAGACCTTTTATTCTGCTTGCACAGAGCACAGAACAATAAGCTTTGTTTGATTTCAAAGAAATTTGATAGCTGGGGTGATAAAATAGAAGCATATAAAACTCCTTCACTAATAATCCTCTGATAACAAATATTACTCCAATTTGATAATCCCAACAATTTAGCCTTTTATGCATTTATTTTCATTCATAACATCCCCCTGCCCAAAAAAACCCCCACAAAATTATTACAGTTCCATCTCCACATTTGCAAGTATATCACCTGAATGTTTTAATAAATAGCCAAACTTCTCCCTCTAGAATCTGCATATAACCTAGAAGCCAAAAATTTTGGCTTCTCCTTAACAGCTTCACAATACAATGATGGGCTCTCAGTACAAATACTTAACTTCAGAAAAACTGGGTAAGCATAAACTAAGCTTAACTTCACAGAAAGATGACAGCATGTGGAAAACTGTGTTGATTTTGGTGTTTATATATTAGTTATCACATATATGCTAACACATACAAAAGTATATATTTCTGTATATATAAATAGACTAAAAGAAGCATATGTAGAAGAAAGTGGTAAAGTTCAGATACACAGACATATATATATATATATATATATATATATATATATAAGCATATATGTACATATGCTTAAAGCAGTTATACATATGTATAAATACTCTGCACTTTATAAACTTGCTACTTACACTTGCCATAGAATTGGACTTTATTTTGCAAAGGAAGTTACTACCCTTGTTGGAAAAGGTCAGGTTGCAATAGCTGAGCCCAGAAAAATAACAACAGAAACACGACACCCTGTAATAAAATACAATTTTGACCACCAATTATGTAGGAATAAATTGTGAATATGATCTCATGTGTTCAGTTTTAGAACAAATAAATAAATAAATAAACAAATAAATATGATAGTGGCTCCTAAAGCAAAGGAAATGTTAAATAGGATTGGTGTGCAGTTTTTTTTATGGTGATTTGATTCCCTCAAGTAGCAGTGACCTCTTTGTTTAGTTATTTGGTATAACTGCACAAAAAGAATGTTTGTCCTTAAGAAAGATTACAGAACTGTTTCCTCCAATAGCAACTTATTTTTATATAGCTTACATTATAAGCCAAATCTAATCTGACAGTGTCCCTGTAAACCTTCTCTGAAGTACTGAAATACAGATTATAGTCAGAATCCGGGGGGGTTGAGGGGTATGAAGAAGGTATTAGGATTTTCACTTTTCATCTTTGTTTTAGAATCACTCTTTTGACAAAGTCTGTGTGAACTCTCTTCAGATGCTTCAACATATTTGTCAGACCACTGCACAGCAATGCAGAGCATATTAATTCTTGGCACAAGTGTTTTGTCTCCGAGGAACATCAGGGCACCTTCTGTCTTGTAATTAAAATGAACCTGCTCTTGGATCTGTTTATCCAAGCTTCTGCCATCTTCTGACTGACAATCCTGCAGTGATGTTCTGCTGCAATGCATCATCTAAGCAGATGCTGTGATGAGGTGTGACCAGAGCAGGGGTGCAGGTTCAGTTTATTCCGGGCACCAAACACAGAGCACGGGGCAGCTCTTGTCCCACCAGCATTTTAGTGCTGCTGTCACCAGGACACAGAGCAGGGCTGAGGTGGAGTGGGATGTAGCCATTCACAATATAAAGATATGCACCATTTACATGTGGGGCTGTTTTTAAGGGCCACACAGGCAGTCTGCGCAGTTTACATTTCTCCAGAAGACCTTTATTGGTACAAGATTGGGAATAGTGTTAATGCAGGTGAAAAGAAAGGAACTATACACCTTTGTTAGAGATTAATCAGTTTTGGGAAAGGGCAATGCCCATCCCCTTCAAGAGAAAGATTTTTTTTCCCTGTATTTTGGAAAAAACAAATATACAGACAATATTTTGTTTGGACATTGTTCCTCACAGCATCCCTTCTCTCTATTTGAATTCACCACTGGATCCCCAGGATCCAGTGATCTCTTTCTAGTTCAAGAACACAGTGTCCTAAACTTTTTTCTGACAGAGTGTGATTGTATTAATAGCCAATGATCCCTTCAAGACTTCATGTCATAGAATTTAATTCAGCATTCAGGAAGTCAGATCTATTTGAGGATCAGAACTTAAACATGTGATTGGCTTCAGGCCTATGCTTAAGTCAATAAACTCTAATGAGACAAAGTTTAATGGCTTTCTTCAATCAGGGCAAAGGTAGTCTGTGTTGAGGGCTTACAGCTTTAAACCTAGACACCAACATTATTTTAAGATTTAAATATCCATTTAAAATACAGCAGTATTTAAATAAGCTTTCAGAACCAATGCATCCTATAATATATGAATATTAATGCTTTAAATTATAAAAAAAAATTCTAATGTTTAAAAGGGCAGAAGTAACACTTGCATTAATATATCGTGTCTAATCTTGAGAATAAAATAAAAATCCAAACCTGCTGAATTGATAATAGACTTTAAAACCATTCAGTTACATCTTTTTACCTTCTTTCTTTTTGCATTAACTACATTTTTTTCCCAAGTAACTTTAGTTGCTTGAGTTTGAGACAATTGTATTTATGTAGAATAGGAAAAAGAATCTTAACATCTCAGAACATATTCAAATGAGAAATTCAATAGTTTTCAATTTTATTTTTTTCTGAAAACTGAATACATTATTAAGACCTGGAAGGACAAATGAACTTTCTGATACTGATTGTTTTTAAGGCCTGTTTTTTATTTTTAAAATCTAATTTTCTCTTCACATTTTCATTTACCAGTAAAAATGTCATGCACAAATAGGAAATGCTCTTAATTTGTCTGGGACGTCTGTAAGTTACAAAAAGATAGAAACTGTTTTTAAAGGCAAAAGTTAACCTTAGCTATAGTTTTGTGAATGGCATATTGATAGTGAACTTAAACATCTTATTTATTAACTGTAATTTTATTTTTATTGCATTCCAGTTCTTTCACAGATATTCATACTACTTAAACACTCCTTTCCCAAATGTACCTCCTCAAACAGATCTAATGTAACAGACCTGACTCCTGTCCCTTTCTCCTCAGATTTTGCACTGATATTGCAGAGAAGCTTGGGACCCATGGAAAGGGCAGCCCTGGCCATCCTATTCAGAGACACAAGAACCACTGTGCCTCTTCTTTCTACTTCTCTTTGGTGCAGTGTGGTGGAGCCACACCAAAAGCCCAGCCCGGATGAAACAGTGCAGCACCTTTCCCTATCACTTCCTGCTGTTTAATAAAATGGAGCATGACATCTGGGGAGGTGGAAAGCTTTGCTGACTATTTTATCCTTAAAGCACCAAAGGCTTTTCAAAAATGTGCCTTGTTTTTTTTTTTTTTTTTAAAACTCGAAAGATGGACATTATTTTTTTCTGAAATGTGCTAAAATAAAATCTCCAGCTGAGCTGCAATTTTAGTAAGCTATCTGGCCTACTCTGTCATGCCCCTTATGCAACTAAGCTTAAGCATCTTAATGAATTTTAATGTTAACCTAAATGCTTAAAGAAAACAAGAAATATGGAAAAGCTAGAACCAGAATAAAATCTTTCTGAACTAAGAACATTTTTTCACTTTTTCCTACAAACACTCTGTATAGTTTACGGTCAAATTACAGGTATATACAGGCTTCAAGCAAATAGGACCTTTCAACATACTCTATCTGCAAAAACAATTGCTCACCTAGGGTAAAACTCATTACTGGGAAACAATCCCATTTTAAGATCTCTAAGGAGGCAAACTATGTAGAAACAACATCTAGGTAATAGCTACCTATTTATCTGCTATACTGGAAATGTGTTTGCTTGTTGTTTTTTTGTTTTTTTTTTTTTTTTTTTTTTTTTTTGTTTTTTTGTTTTTTTTTATTTTTATTTTTTGTGTTTTTGTTGTTGTTGTTGTTTTGGGGTTTTTTTGTTTGTTTTGTTGTTGTTTTTGTTTGCTTCATTTTTTTTCCCCAATGCACTTTCTATCTGAGCTTCATAGTTAGGTTAATTAGGAGTTAGACACACTGCAAATTAAAATCTGGAGATGTTTTGAACTTTCAGATTCCCATGATCCATGCAAGTTTGTCTATATATGCACTGTTTCCATTCCTCAAATGTCCTTTAGAGAAGGTTAAGATTTTCCAGTTGACAATAGAGCATGTGAATAGACAGTTTCATTGTTTAGTGCTCTAGGATATATTTTGCATATGAAGATTTGGGAAATTTCATATATTTTAATTCTGATGACCTCTGCTTTCAGTTTGCTGGAATTATTTTTTTCTGACTTGTAGACTTTAGCATATTTCCTGGTTTTAGAGTGTAAACAAATGTAAGTGAAGAGAAATATATACATATATATATTTTTTTTTAGAGTTTTTGGAACTAAATGAAGCCAACATAGAATACACATGGCAAATTATTTTTGTTTTAATGCTTCATTGTTTTAATACTTTAATCATTAATAATGATGTATACCTAATTGTTATGCTACAGAGAAAAAAGGTTGAAAAAAAAAGAGAGTCAAAGTTAAAATGTAATTTAAAAAACTAGAGGAAAAAAGCTTTCTTTGCATGAAAAGGAATCTACAAACAGAAAAAAAATTGCAAGCTCTGGGTAGAGATTACTCAGTCAATTTGATCTCTGTTTAAGACATTATTTTTGAGCATACAATTTAAGTTTATTTATTGCCATCATATCCAGTGCCATGGGTGTATCTATGTATGACAAATGTAAAATTTTTGTCCCTGTAGATGATACCCATACTTAACTACCTAAGAACAGAGCAAAACCAAGAAAAACAAGTACTCCTAATATATTAATTCCCATTTTCTCTAGTGTGTTGTGAATACTGAATAATTTTGTATTTTAACTCAGGCTTCATTTCTGAGTTAAAAATTATTTGTAAGTGGCTAACAAGCATCAGTATTTTATTTAAACCGACCTTTTAGCTGTAATTATAAAGAAACCCTTTTCTTTAAATATATATACATACTTGAAAAAAATAAGAGTTGATCCATGTGCTGCAGGCAAGCTTGACATAATTCTAAATTGTAGCACATCTGAAACCTAGCCCTGGCAAAGTGTATTCATACAGTTCTGTCTAAATATTACACTCAATCCAAGGCTTCTCAAAATTAAAAATTTACTTTTTCCTTCAGCATTCTTTCTCTTTTTCAGGCTCGATCTTTCTCCTTCCATCTCTAAATGTCTGTGGGAAAAAGAGAAAGATGAACTTCTCAAGTTTATGAAAGTCTTCAAAGTAAACTACAAATAATTAAGCAGATGCAAATATTGGCACATATACATGAATAACACAAAGAGAAGCAGAAAAGTATATAGGAAATAAAATTAATCTTTATTTAATGGATTAAAAGAAGGACATTGCAGTCCTTGCTTTAGGAAATATGCTTATGTTCAATGTGTCACTCATCAGAAAATTCATCAAGTTTTGATGTTTGAAATAGGCTGAGTGGTTAAGAAGAATAAGAGCCTATTTGATTTCTAAAGTGTATTTTCCGTGCAGCTCAGGGATCAGAATGGAGCAACCTTCCCTCAGAATTGCAGAGACAACAGAAAAGCTTATCACTCTGTCTCCTTCTACATGGGGTGCCTCTTTCAAGTAAGATAAAGCTAATCAAAGCCTCAAGCATTTGTGGCAGGAGACAGCGAATTAAACATACAAAAACCACTAGGTGGTCTTGTCTTTGTAAGCAGAAATGATTTGATGTGTGCCTTTATATTTTAATTGAAATAAAATGCAGAGATATTGCATGCAGCAAAGAGGAAAGATCGCTGTAACGAATGAATCAAATTGTGTGCGGTCTAAGATGCGTGTCTAAACCTGATAAATATTAGATAGAGGATTTTTCACCTTTGCTTCTCTGTCCTGGCTGTTTAAAATGAAGCTATTTCAATATAGATAAATAAATGTGTTCCCCAAGGCGTAAGCAATTCTCATTCACCTCCAGTACACTGACCACTATCACAATGGATTGCCTGACTGCATAATTTTGATTTTGCAATCTGAGTGAATATCACTTTTCAAGACGTGATATTAAGCTGTTTTGAGTTGTCATAGAAATTGCATTTCTAAAAGAGATAAGTAGGTTGCAGATTCCTAAATAGTGCTGCAACAGGAGCACTTTAGAAACTATAATGGATCTAAAGGGCTCAGATTTCACAATTGTTGAATTGGAATGATCACATCATTTATGAAAACACATACCTAGATGTCCTTGACCATTTATGACAGCAGTAATGAGAGCAAACACAGCCAACCTCAATTTAAACATGAATAAATATGAACCTTTCTGACATCAACTGTCCTTCCTTTGACAGTTTCACTAGATACTAACTAAAGAAAACACACCACTATTTCAGAACAGATTTCATCTTAAAAAAACAATAGAGCTCTTTATTGTCAGCACAGATGAGCTAAAGATGCCATAAAATAATAAAACACTTTTATTTCTTCCTGCATTTCAGCAACTGGAAATAGTATTGAATCTGGCAGGTGTGGCAGGGCATTCAACCACACTGTTGATGAATATTGCCAAAGTGGCAATTGTGCTACATACTTACTTACAGCAACTGTTTATTTAATATAGATTAAGATTTGTCCTGGCCTGTGCATGATCAGTCAAATTTGTATTGCATATATAGCCATTGCAGAGGAAGAAGAGATACCAGAGTCCAGTTCAACATGCCTGGAGTCTGAACTATGGTCTGTGAGGATCTGCCTTTCTCCATTGTCCTTAAAGAGGTCATTTAGGGAACTAACTTCTTTGTACAGACATCTGTAGGTAAGTGGTTTGAGTAGTGTTCTCTTTCACTTCAAACTGGGCAAAAAGAACTGGGTTTACATATGTCTTTTTATCCGTGTTTCCTGGGTCAATCTGAGAGCTTGTCCAATTTCACATGGCATATTGCATCAATCTATGTTAATTAATAGTAACCCCTAGGTCTCGTTTGAATATTCACTGAGAACACATTTTAGGGAGAAATATGCCATTTCAGGTTAGTATTTCTTACTTCTTAAATTCTCCATTGAGTTAATGGTTTCAGCTTTACCCTAATATTGCATTATCTGTGGTAGTATCATGCACTAAAGTGATGAAGAAATATGTCATTCAAATCAAAAACCCCCTTCTTTGTCATTGCACCCTGAACTTACAGCCTATGCACTCATGTCCCTAAGACCTTTACAGTCTGTCAGAAAAAGGTTGTTTTCTGGAGCAACAGCCCCTTGGAAAATAACCCCATGTTTTGACTTGTTTTCATCTTTCCTTTTCTCCACCCTCTGTTTGGTGTCCCATTGACGCAAGGTTCTAATTTGAGAGAGGAAGCATTGTAGTCCCAAATCTGTCTTTCCTCCAGCTCATATTTAGATTCTTCTGAAGCAGCAGATTTAAGTAACCATTTCCAGAAGTCTGCACACCTTCCCAGGTGGCTATGCTCATGGGTAGTTTTCACGCCTTCTGATGGCAGGGAGTCTCTAAATCTTCAATTTCTTCTAAACACCAGGTTCCAGTGGAAGTTGTACTGGGTGAAGCTTTGGCTATCAATAACAGCTATTAACTTTCCATCACAGCACTATGCCCACTTCTACCTTCCACAGGTTCAACCAGCAGCCACTTCCTCCCCACTATGCCATAAATTCAAGTAATCCTAAATCACAGTTCTAATAGTGGAAACACAAACTGGACTGTCATGCACTTTAGTTCTGCTCTCTAAACAGCTCTGCTATATGGTTGGCTCTATTAGGTGTTTATGTGCATGACACACACATTTCTCTTGTTTACTAATCCACCCAATATTGGAGTTTAGATTTCTGTATTATGGAGTTAATTTCGGTCTTCTTCCTAAAATGGAGCCGAACTAATTCTTGTATTTTTGAATGGATATTTTCACTTGTCTGTTCTTAACAGTTTCCTAAAAACTTGGCAAACTTTAAAGCTGTGGGGGGTTTTTTCCATGCGTTTTGGGGTCTTTTTTATTTTGGTCATTTTTTTTTTTCTTTTCTTCTGGCAAGGCAAGAAATACTTTGCAATCAGCTTAGCTTATAATACATTTGCTTCTGAATTAATTGATGTATATCAACTTTATACATAAAACATTACAAAAGCCCATCAGCTATACTTTGCAGTCAGAAGATTAAAAATAAAAAATATTGTTAAAAAGTTGATTGGCAAAAATGTCCTACTTATTCAACTAGTTTGCATCAGTGTCTTTTCAGTGACAACTAAGCTCTTTAAAAAGTCTTATTCTGTTTGATAAAAAAGTCTTTTTAAAGAGGAGCTTGAATTTACACTTCCAAATTCTGTTTTTGAAGACTTTTAAAATGTTTGCTCATTTGAAACATTGCATCTAATCTAGTAAGACACATAAGCTAAGCATATAACTTCTAAAATAATATATGTACATCAGAAAATCAAAATACCATCTTAGTTAGCATTGACATTAAAAAATATTTTTTACTAAATTCATGAAATAAAGATTGTAGAGTGTAGATGACTCATGAATGTGCATGTGTGTGTATACTGAATCCCACTGAGATTTAAAAAAGATGAGCAGTACTATACAATTTAACCTATCAAAATTGTTAAGCAAAGATATGTAGAAACATCCTAATCAGTATGAATAGGCATAGTACAATCAATTTCTTAGTTATAAAATTTGTATCAATATGGCACCATCTATAGAAATGAAAAACATACTGTTTTACAGACCTGTGCTTGTCTTGCACCCAGCTGGTAAATTGCATCCTTTTGCTTGTGCTTAAACTAATAGCACAAGAAATAATATAAACATATTGTAAAAACCTATCACCTTCATGATATACAATTAATATCAAAAATGTCTTCTCCGAATCCTAAAGAACTCATTATTCTTATGTGTATCTAGTGGCTAAGTAAAAATGAACATAAAAATTTAATCTTACAGGAGTTCTTAGAAACGTGCACACATTCTTGGAATGGTACATTTGAGGTGAGCAAGCTAAACAAGAACTAGAACTAGTTGGAACATAGTGTAAGTCATTCTTTGCTTTAGAACTAATAAGAGAACTAAGAACTAATAATAGGAAACCGAAGTGACAATTGACCAGTTTCTGAAGATAACAGAATAATGACAAACAAATTCATTGAACACAAATTTCAATTAAGGTTCCTGAATGTTCAAAATTCGTTCAGACAATTTAAAAGAATCACAGAAACATAGAACTAAACCATATGACTAAGGCTACTAATCAGACGCTCCTTGAACTCTGTCAGGCTGCTGTATCTACATTCCCAGGGAGATTTTTTCAGTGATCACCCATCCTCTCAGTGAAAAAACTTTTATTGATGACCAGCCTGAACTTTCCTTGGCACAGCTTCACTCCATAGCCTCATGTCCTACTACTTGCCATTGGAGGGAGGAAACCAGCCCCTCTGTTTTCCTTGAGGAAGCTGTTGACTTTGATGTGGGCAGCTTGCAGCCTTCTCTTCTCCAAGCAACAAACCAAGAATCCTCAGCTGCTCCTCTTGCCTTGAAGACTTTTTGTCCTCCTCTGGACACACTCCAATAGTCTGATGTTCCTCATACTTTGTGGGTCCAAAACTCCACACGATCCTGGAGGTGAAGCTACAGCATTGCAGCATAGAGTGGAACAATCATGCCCTCAGCCAGCTGCCATTCCCTGCCTCATACATCACAGAGCATTGTTTGTTGGTCCTTCTGGATTCCAGGGAGCACTGTTGATGCATGTTAAACCTGCTATCAACCCAAATCCTCCAGATCTCTTTCCACAATGCTCCACTCCAACTTCTCATCCCCCCACAGTGTGCATGCATAACCAGGGTTATGCTGTCCTAAGAACATATTCTGGCCCTTGCTCTTGTTAAAACAAATTATTTTTGAATGATCATTTCCAAATAACATCAGCAGCTCAGAGTAGGTGATGGATTTATCTTGACTAAGATTTGAGGCAAGAAATTTCAAGAAAATAATCTCAGAAGAGACATTCCCAGCTCTGTAATGAGTAATATAGCATATATTATATTACATACCCAACAGTTTGATGAACCATTCAAATAGACTAGAAATAAGATTACTTTATTGGTTTATGATAGACAGTAAGATTTGTTAGAGTTGTGACTTGAACTGTGATTTCTCTGTTCACTGTTTACCCTTAGGTTTGCTCACTCTTTTGCTGCAGTATATTCAAATCATTTAGCAATAATAAATACTGTAAAAGTCCAATTCAGCAGACTCATTTTAGGCAGACACTGTAACATGAATTAAACAGTACCTTAAGAGTACCGTAAGCCTAAACATGCAGTTTAGATATTTGCATTACAGAAGTTTCTAGCAGTTGTGATGAGACCCTGTTTCTTGGCTTCTGTTCAGATACTCAGGAAATATCAGAAATTAATTTGAGTTTGTATTAAATGTACAGCCAGTTTGGGGTGGCAGCTGAAGAGAAAAATATCAGGAATAAAAAATAATATTTTACAATATTGAAATAGCATTTTTATTTTACTTGTACTTATACTTCGTTTTGATTTTTTTATGTGAATGAATAGAAAATAAGGGGAAATACTAGCACAAGATCTGTGATCCTATAGATTCTCATAGCTAGTAGTCACAAAACATTAATTGGAGACACCAAATCCATTTATTAGGTAAAGGTACAATTCAAGTATATTCCCATTTCTCTTAATTGGTACTTTCTGAGGGTATATTATTATTATATTTTTTATCATTATTATTATTATTGCTGTTGCAACCGCTGGATCATGCAATACAATTGTATACAATTTCTGTAGTAAAGTACAATACAAAGGGAAGAAAGGAGGAAAGAATATCCAAGTAAAATTTTTTCCTTCTCCAGCCTCTTTTTCGCATTAATCGGTATTAATCCCTGAGAGGTGGATGTTTAGATCTGTCACTTCACCATTCTGGTACATAACTAATTAATACTAATGGTGGAGCTGTGAACTCATCAGTCTAAGCTATTAAAATTAAAACATCATGAGCTATCACACCCTGAAAAAGGAATAAAACACATTTATTATCAATGAGAAAGCCAGAGCTGATCCTCCCTTTCTGATTCCTAAGGAAGAGGGCAGTGTTGGATTTAATTTATTACAAGAAATAGGACTTCCTATCTGTACTCTAATCTATGACTGGATCTCCTCTTTCAGCAGTCTGAAATCCAAAGGAAATGGTAGAATATCTTTTATTAAAATTCTCTTATTATCACAGTTCTAATAATTCTGAGATCTCAGAAAAGAAAAAGAAAATTTGAAAATTTGTGATCTGTAGAGTGACACTGATGCAGGGGCAACTGAAGCACAATGAGAACAGCCTAAGGGAGGACCATTTTTGGTGCTACTTTTAAAGAAAGCATCTGGGTTTTGTCATGTAGCAAAAAAAAGCAATGAATTAGGGAAGAACTATTGCTACAAGTAATTACTTAACTGCTGTTTTCAAGATGAGGAAATTGAATTAACTGTTTGGATCTCTTATTTAGTTAAATATAGAGAGTCTGACAAATGTAGCATGAGTGAAATGTCTCCTTTCCAATGCTTGTCCCTTTGTCCAAATTACCAATGGACTCAAAATGTAAACCCCAGTGTTGTCAGTGGCAGTAGTCTTTGTTTTAACTTTTGCACATATGGCATTATGACTTACATTCAAAAGCAGGGAATGCGCAGAATGTTCATCTTTTGAAAACCCTGAAACTTTCACTGTGGCAAATAAACAGCCAGGGATCTGCGTGGAAACACTGGGAGCCAGGACGTGCTTATGGCAGGATATTTCTGCCCTATGAAAAATTTCAGGTAACTAATTCAGGTCATGGAACATGGTGCCACATGAAAGCTGGGTATATGCACACTGCTGTACTCCGAGAATTGCTATTTATTTGATAAATGTCCACAAGGCCCACAGAAATCAAATGACATTCATAAATCTAGACAGGAGGTGATAAAAAAAAAAAAGTTCAGCTTTTAATAATCAGGGACTTCCATCTGGCAGTTCTTCTGGTGACATTACTGGTGTATGTAGCAGAGCCATTTATGGAAATACAATCTTACTGTCCTCAGGATTTCTTCCCAGTGGATACATCTATTGATTCAGAACAGAGAAAACCAGCAGAAATTTGCACCAAATAATTTACCAAAAAAGGTAACACTTTGACAGCACTGAAAATGCAGAAGCAAAATGAGTGGGGAAAAAACATGCCTAGGTAGACCTGGACATTAAACTTTGTAAGAGCTGTGGCTTTGTTTAATCTGCTACAACTATGTTCTTATATGGTCCTGCTTCATTGAAATGTAAGCCATATGTTCAAGCTGTGTGGCCAGAGGGATCTATAGAGGGCTCAGGTGCTGATTTACAGAAGTCTCAGTTGCGAGTTAAAACAGTAGTCACATTCTGATGTAGCAGCAAGCATGTCGAAAAACTAATGACAGGAAAGAACTTGTAACAAAAAGATGCTTGGGGGTAAGGTGTTCCTTTCATTTTGTCTTCAGAAAAACTCAAACAGGTATGGATCGGGAGATCAGAATATCCAAAGAATATATATGAGAAAAAATAAATATAAATTTTAAAAGAAAACTGGAAAACAGTTTCACACAGCTCTAATCCATGGTACAAAATTTTATTGATTGCAGCTTATTTTTACACCTTTCTTGTGTTAAAATAAGTCCTAACACCACTTTTCAAACTAAATCTGATAACTATCACAATAGAAATAGAGAACTTTTTCAAATAAATCTTTTAGAGTCTCTTTATTAAAAGTGACTATTCTGAATAATAAAAACATACTTTGTGTGATATTGGAACTATTCACAGAAATGAAAATGAAAAGAAGAAACGTGAATATTGATATATTCTACAATTTTTACAGTCTTTCAAATGACAAGTGGCAAATTAGATTACTTTTACTTATAGACATCAAAGAACACAGTCTTCTCAGAAAATCTCTGAAAAACAACATTACATTCACTAGCTATTCTGCACAGTCCCAACAGAAAAGCCAGATACAAAATGATGTCACTGCACTGTGAAAGTTCTAAGCAATAATAAAACAGGTTCAGAACACACTTGCTGAAATTCTCTATCACAACTATTTCATTAATTGTCTCCATCAAGCCTTATAAGAGACCTTTCCCATTAGCACAGACTAGCCCTGTCTCTGAGAAAGACAGATTCATTTCCGATTTTCACCAGAGCATCTCAAAGATCTGACCAGAACTAAACTTAGTAGACACAAACATTTCAGTGTTTAAGTTAGACTGACAATCCCCTCAAGTTAGTTAACAAGTAACTGTGCTCCCTAGCGTTGGTCAAAAATAGGAGACAGCCTGGTTCTGAAAAAGGGTATAGATATAAAAATATTTTTATTTTACTTAGATGTTCGGAAAGCATTGTTCAGAAATTATTATTGTACTTAAAAATATTACTATCATAATGAAATATGGTATCAGGCCATTATCCTAAACTATATATCTTCCAAGCCAACTTTGTGAACATACAGTGATAAGTCCAAAGTCTATATTTGCATGTACTGTCATATGTACTTCAATAACACTATACCCTTCAAATGAGCAAGTAAAATATTTATGATATAACTACACTGCATTTTTTCCCTTAAATTATTTAAATTTATAACATAAGTGAGAAAAAAAACCACCCTCTAACAACCTGGTGTAATTAACAATTTAAAAAGTCTATATCTGGCATTCTTGGCTGAAGTACATTGTTTACACATAACAGTAAATTTTGTTCAGGATACATGGGAGCTTTCCGTCCTATTGTTTGATTAGCCCTACTCTTTGGCTTAATTAATCAAGTATTGGGACAATTTGCAGTTTCTCTCTGGCAGGTCCTATTCAGAGCTGTTTGAAGTCAAGGGAATGATGTCAACTGAGTTTAGACCAGTCCTTAAATATAGTGCCTTTTCTTATGGCACACACTGGAAGGACATACGAAAATTACATGGTGCAATTGCAAATGCTACAGCTGGTACAAATACCGTAAACATAGCTGAATTCAAGCCCTTAAATTGTTTGTAGAACAAACAAAAAGGGAATTAATCGGGAAAATATATCTGAACTTCAATTCTATTCTGGAGTTCAGTGATGGTTGACATGCAGCCAGGTGTTCCTCAGCCAAAACAGGAGCCCTCCTCTTTGAAGCTGTGTCTTTGTCATGTGCCAAGTAGGCAAGATATTTCCTGCTGAATTAAATTCTTATAAGTTAGATCAAAAACTGTCAGGAGTCCTGGCAAGGCAATTCAGAATGTCTGTCTCCATAAAGGAAAACATCTCACTGAAATTTCCTAAGACTTCTTCAGTTTGTTTAATCTTGTCAACCATGCTTCCTCTTCACTTAGTGAGGAGATAAACCCCAATCACAATGTGGAAGACGGTAATTAAGAGTTCCTCTCTACTTGACTGAGAAAAACTTCATTCCAAAGCCAAATGAGAGGTTTGAAATAATTGAGGTGTCCCCTGAGGTTCAGATCATCTTCTTTTGACTCCAGAGACATTCCAAAGTACTGAGGTGGAAAAAGTAAAATCTTCTTTGTTAACTTAGAGGAAGAGCATGTAGTTCTGGCACAAAATATGCCCAGTAGCAAAATCTCCATATCCTGGACTTGAAACTTTCAATTTCTTAAAATAGAGTTTCTGCACCTGCACAATCACTAACCATACTTTGACTTAGCTATGTCCATTACAAAGCAAGGACCAAAACACTGCTTCAATGAGGTTAATGTACCTGGATACTTAGGTCAAGGTCCATGGAATGAATCCATAGGCTCTTGGTGAGTAATGAAACATGGCCGCAGGCTTCATGGCTTAAGTCAAATGTGGAACAGTAAATGCTGCTGATAAGCAAAGGTCTGATGAAAAAATTTTCTCCCTTGTACTCCGTCTTTCAACCATGTTTCCTCACTGTATGCCATTTCTAAGCACTCTAAATAGTGACATAGAACCGTCAAAAAATAAGACAAAAATTAAATAAAAAAAATAGAGTCAGTATAGAAGAGGATATTTAAGTTACGGATGTTTTTATATGGATTTCTTGCTTTTCTTTCTGAATTTTGTGATATTTACATGCAAAATATGATACTGTCACAAAAGGATCTGGGAGTGGTGGATGACAGCCATCTGACAGCCAGGTGTGCCCAGCTAAGCAACTTTTAGAACCATTGGAAAATGACCTCCTCTCTGTGTGATTTACTGTTAGCTTTCACTTCTCTGTCCACTACTCTGGGCAACCAAAATTTTGCTACCAGATTGGTCAGGTCACTAAAGTGGTAAGCTAAACTGCAAGTTCCTCATTCCTTACTTTTATGACTACCATGCACAAAAACTTCAACTTGTAATTACCACAAAGCATGTCTCATTCACCTAGCCACGTGAGAAGACCATCAAGTACTCTTCATTCTGATCAGGTAAGTTCTGAGAAGGCTTTCTAGTAAATCTTTTCTTACCATTTGTTTTAAGGTACTGATTGTGTGTATATTGATGTGTGTGTAGCAGCTTAATATTTAAAAGAATAATAATATTTTATACAAATGAATGACAATTTTGTCTATGTTTTATTTTTAATTCAATTATATTAAAATAACTCAATCTCTGAGTAAGCTTCAATGGATCTGTCATAGCCCATTATGTTCCAAAGTAGCTGTTAGGCTACTAAATTATGTCTATTATCATACACATTCATGACTGATTTGGGGTTTTTTGGCTTCTTCTTTTTTTTTATTATTAACATTAAAATAGAGCCAAGCAGGGTCTGGATCACTCATGGCATTTAAATGCAGCAGAGAGCTGTTCATTTGGAGGCTACTGACTAAAATCCAACTTGGGTCAGAGGTAGCTGAAAAATTCTGTTTAGTTATGAGCATAAAGGAGGCTTAGTGTCTCAAAAAATCACATCTGATGCATAGAAATTCATGGAAATTCTGAAAATTCTTGCAATGATTACAGAATTAGGTCCTTACTTCATGTTTCAATATTTCATATTGCAGCTGGACAATATTTCATATTGCAGCTGAAACTGATTTTCTGTCCTCACCAAATGAGTGTGAATATAGTCACATGTCCAGTGAACTTCTCAAGCACTCTGGTAAAGTTTCACAGCCTCCACCATGTTTCTTTCAGTTGCTACACTACTTTACATCATGGTTTCCTTGTGTTAAAAAAAACAAAAAAAACCAGCAGAATGAGAGAAAGACTAAAGAAAGGTGAAAATTATGGTAAGAAGTATGGCACTTTTTCTGCATGAGAAGGGTTTAAAAAATTAGTTTTCACCATTAGAAAGTACAACCAAAGTGGGTATGGACAATCTCTATAAATCATGAAGTAAATCAGTGTTCTTTTTTCAGTGAATTGGGGTTTACTCTGTGGAATTTGAATATAAAGCAAGTTTAAAGCACAAAGATTCACATGGAAATATACAAAGTTGAATTCATTAATCTAGTAATTAGTTATCTGAACGCAGCTACACTTTCAGGATATCCAAAACAGCTTTATGCCAGAAGTTGGAGAAGCATTCTTCAGATCTCTACTACTAGTCTTTTGAAATATGGGGTCATTAAATAGAATAAATTTCAGGTTTGTGACTCATAAGTTCTTGTAACTGTGCTGGCACAGGTGTGGACATATTCTCACCTCTAAGCTTCCTTTCCTGCTCATTGTTAGCCTGACTTCCACATCACTATGGAATTACTGAATTACTGAAGTCTCAGTTATATGAAAAACTAATGCAAGAAAATTTGAGTAAAAGAAATGAAAGGCAAGGATACATGTCAGCCTTCACAGATGAGAAACTTGTATCTTATAAAACTGTCTCTACAAAAAGAAAAAAAAAGAAAAACAAACAAACAAAAAAATAACTCAAATCAATCAAACAAATGAAAAAAATACCCCCCAAAAAGTAAACATGTAAAACCAATAAGAGGAATCATGACCTGAAAGGAAATACTTTTCTCATTGATTATAATATTAGCTTGGTTTAACTAACAAAGCCAGAAATTATTCAGCTGGGAGCTTTGAAATTTTCATAAATATAAAAATTTTTATCCATGCCATAATTTTCATTGAGGTAGAAACATGATACAATACATGCAGAATATTCATAACCTTTGGCATGAGTGATGTAGACAAACAAATACACCAGTGTATGGACAACTGAATTGACCTTAGAGCAACCAAATAGATATTCAGACACTTATATGTGGACATATAGTGGAATTTATCTGTATTGTGCTATACCAGATCTGATGCTCAGCTTTGGTACCAGAGTACATGTGTCACTGTAACTTCTGTGCCCTACTTGGGTCACCTGTGTATGCCTTCAATATCCTACAAGAACTCCAGTGACACTTAGTTCCTGTGCTTAGGCAACTGAACCTTGCCTAGGACATCAGCATTCATATTGGAAATATCTAAAGTTAGATTAAGTGAATCCAAGCACTAATGATTAGGGACAGGTGAAATAACCCCATGTTTCGAGTCACTGATCGTGTATCTCTTATGTCCATATCCAAGGTTTTACAAAGATAATGCATATAGCACTGCTGTCTCATAGGACAAAATCTTTTCAATGAAATCCTATCCTATTAATGCCAACAGCAAACCTCCCTTAGATTTTAGAAGGTTAGGCTTTCTCTAGTGGTCAGAACAGGCAAGACAGAATAAGCAGAACACCTCAAATATAACTTTTCCTCTCCACATACCTTGTTTTGGGGGAAAAAAAATAAAGGAACCCAAAGCTAATACTGTTAGATAAACAGGTCACTCGTGTTCACTTCTTACTTGTACACCAGTGAATTAGCAATAGAAATACTACTAATATTTTGTGAGAATTCAATGGGAATTATGCTTCAAAACAGTCAGATAACAGGGAAATTCAAACACCCTACAACAGTATACATTCATCCTATTAACAGTTTACTAAAATCCTCTTTTTTTGACAACCATCGTTGCAGAAATAATGTAGTTAATGGTGAAAATGTTGTTAAGTCTTTTATGCAGGTGAACACAAAGATTGTGGCTGTACTTCCTTCTTGGCTTAAGTGAAAAAGGTTCCTGTCTTTCCCTCACACATGTCTGAGAGTAAAACATAGTACTGCCCTTTGTGTTTCATTTAATGCTGAAAATTTCCTTTCTTTTGCTTGCACATAGTATAATGCGACAATTATACGACACATTAAAAAAAAAATATGACAATGCTTGCACTGTATCCAAATGCGAAGAGATCTGCAGTCATTTCAAATGGGAAACCTGCTATTAGCTCACACAATGGATTCCCCAGCTGAAAAGAAGACATAAATTGGAGTGAATCAAGCATTCACCGCCAGCGGATCTGCTGCTTGTGTTCACTGATGAGATGTAAATGTGCTTAGCAAGAGTACAGCATCAGAAGAGGACCATGAAATTATAATATAGTGACTGTAATGAGAATGGGTTAATTTGTAGCATTTCTTATTCTAATTGTGGTATGTGACACATGGGAACAAAACCATTTTCAGCCATTTTCTTTTCTTGTTGCTATCCCTTATTACAAGAATGAGAAACAAGAGCAGTCTGCCTGTTCTTCTACACAGTGAAATACCATAGAATGCTGGACTATTTTGACCCTTTCAATATTCTGCATAGGCAATTTGAAAGAAGGCAGTCCAGTTATGGTCTCAGCAAAGAGCATTTAATGAATCCAGGAAAAGTATAATTTGTATGGAAATAGTCTGAATTATTTTTTGAAGTGCACAAAAATGTAAGGGGAGAAAAATAACAATAAGCCAGCAACAAAACCCAAAACCTAGAAAACAGAAACAGCATTGCATTTCTCTATTTCTAGCACAACAATTTAATGAGAATTAAAATGTGTATCAACTTATCCTATTCTCAGAGTGATGGGATGCTAGTTTCCTCTTGCAATGTGTAAATTAGTTACACAGACATATTCTCTTTGTAAGAGAGATGTCCAGCTGGTGAAAAATATACTGTTCTACACAATTGATATATTAATGCATTATTTTTGCAGGAAATAAGTATATAGAGGTTAAAACACTTGCCACTTATACTAAATGAATGCATTTTAAATATTACTTTGTAACAATGGGTACAAAATTATATCCACAAAGAACACAGAAACACGGAATTCATATTTCTGTGAACAAATTCAAATTCTGGAAACACAGAGATGAATGAAATACCTTCTTTTGACAAAAGAGTCTGAAGCTTATAGGAGATTAATTTTTTTTTAGTTTTTAAAATTGTCTTTTAGCTTACCTTCCTGCTTGGTAACAATTATTTGAGGGTCATTGTATTTATGTGCAGATATGCACGTTTTTGGACAAGTGCAAATTAGCTCTGCTTTTGTGAGTTGCTTCTGGTACTGAGTATCCTGACTTGCCTTTAAAATATAAATATAGAGAGGACTGCTGTCCTTAAAACTCACAACTCTGAAAGTGTGATATGTGTGAAGATAAGTAAAAGGGAAAAGGAAAAAGGAAAAAAAAAAGGCAACAAAATCCAAAGTTTTCCTATCAAACTGTCTTTAATGAGGATTAGGAGGACACTTGTAGTTCGAAGACTCTTTCGAATATAAGGTGAAGAAGTGATATCAGATTTTTATAGGAGATTTGTAGGATTTATTGAAACTTTTTTTGAGCATCCAAATCATTCAGGCTATTTTTAGGTTCACACTTAGAACGTTGAAACAGCTGAAATGAAGGAATATGTTCCCAAAGGTGATTCAAAAGTTGTCAGTAGTGGGATTCTCAGCAGGGAATTACAGTTCCTGTGTTTCTTCAGTCTGTATTTGAATCACAATGGAGCTTAGATAAAACATCATGCATCTAACTGCTCAGCTAAAGATTGATCTAAAGATATCTGAGTGCTTCTGTTTAGGATAGAAGGAACTCTGTGATCCAGAATGGCAGTATAAATCAATTTTAGGCTTCTACAGCAATAATCCAGATCCCAGGGACCAGACAACTTAATCTTTGTTTGAAAGAAAGAGCCCAAATTGCCACAGGACTGAGCTTGGAATGTAGAGATTCTGAATCTCATTTACAAACGTTCATGTCCTATTAATTTTTCCCAAGCAATTACAGAACCCTGAGTTTCTTGGATCAAAATGCTAATACATTTTGCAAATGAGATAAATTTAATTTACCTGGTAGAAAATTCATAAACCTAGTAAAATTCATAAACCTAGTAGAAAGAGAGAGGAAATATGCTATTAAACCTGGTTGTAGACCTACCAGGAAAAGGTCACAGAAATACTCTTACTTCAGGGTATCACAGTTAAGTACATTAGATTGACAGAACACCTTATACCCACACTGATAATCGATTAATTTCTCTCTAAGTGCTCAGTAAAGGATGTAGCCCAGAAATAGCTGAGAATGAAGGTTGTAGTAAAATAATTATCTACTGGCAAAAAATCATTATATAACTTAATGCATACACAATAGGTACATCTGTATGCTCACATGTTCAAGTACAATTCATACTATTGTACTATACTACAATGTACTATATGAATATTATTATCCTTACATACATTTCCGTTACTTTTCACTGGGTATTTCTTACAAATGACACACACAAAAAAAATCAGATATTTTGGCCTTACTAAGCTTTCCTAAATATATTTAGCTATTTGAGATGCTTGCCTGGCTTCTATCTGTCACTCGCTAAGGGATTAGGTCTCCTGTAGGGCCTATGACTTGGATGCTAAACCAGATGTTTTTAATACAATAAAATACCTGAAATCACAATAGACTCCTGTTTTTTGGCGAATAGCATGCCAGGTTCTGGGATCGGAATTTGCTGCATATCTCTGCAGCTGTAACTACAGCAGTCATTTTGGCAGGCTTCAGGTACCAGAGCGTAAGACAGACAAGGCATCGTGCCCAAACTCTAGCGGCTGATCTCCAAAATGCTGCATATCTTCCATAAGTTCTGTCTCTAACCTGCCAACTCTATTTAGGTGCATTGGCATCTGAGGTGGCAGAATATACCCATGTTTATGCAGTTGAATGCTATCCTAAGTCTCTATTAATTATATTAGGAGTGCAGACACCCAGTTCACATGAACATAATGAGGGGAAAACATAATTCATTTGCTCTTCTTATTAATAGCAATAGTTTGAAGACGGCAAGATGATGATGTCAATTTTTTTTTTCATGTTTCCTTTTTTTTTCCTCTTTCTTTTAACCCATTTTTTATTTAGTTATATTTAAATGAATGTTGAAGTGAACCCAATACTGTTTCTGGTGGCAGTAGGTGAAATCAGGATCTATTTCTATTTATTCCTATTCTTCTCTCACTTCACCATTTCTGCTTTAACCTCCTTTATTAAAAATTTTAATAAAACAAGTAAGGAGTACGAAGAAATGGAGCATAATTTTCCATTTATAGAAGTCTTTACAAATATAATTTCATGTCTTTATTTTTCAGTAGATGTCATATTAAATGCAAAATAGCCTATCATTCATCTTTGTGAATACTTTTTGAATTCAAAAGGAAGTATGGCCTATACAGAGTATATATAAACTAAAGTAAAACATAAAGCTATTAAAACAATCTATAATCAGTTTCTAATTTTAAAACCCTCCAGAAATATGATATCAATAAAATAGAGTTCAGGTTTTGTGAATTTTGTTCTATCATCTTCAGCATTTAAAAAAAAAAAAAAAAATCTTTCAGTGAAATTTTCTACCATTAGTGATTTCTTCAGAGTGCACTCACAGTATATCTCCTTTTCTTTGCTTCCATGAATATTAAAGATGAAAACAAAACTCTAAAAACATATTTGATCTTCAGACCACCTGGTCAGTTCATTTTCCCATTGTGCCCTCTTTAGATCTGATGATTTTATGGTGGCTTAATATTTAATTTATGTTCCTTTCTTTTGCACCTTTGCTCTGTTCTCTCTTTAACAGTATGGATACCCATGTTGATACATTTTGCACATCCTCACTTTGGGCCTTGGCAAGGAATTCAGTCTTGTATTCTGTATTTGAAACTAAGTATGGAATTGCACATGCCTTTTGCTAATAGAATATTTTCCTAAAAAGAAGAAAAACTCCAAAAAATGGAACAGACTTTCATGGTAGAAAGCCAATCTTTTATTAGAATATGAATCATAACAGTTACCTTTCAAATACAGAATGACAGCAGAGAATAAATGTTTATGACACCTCCTCTCTATTCACATGCGTTCTTAGAAGAGGTTACCCTGTTTTTACTCTTGGTTTCACTTGGCCTTACAAATACAGAAGTTACAGCAAGCTCAGTAGAGGCCATCCAGCTTTAGGAACACTTCCTATTACAGCAGAGACTTCTCTGTCAGCTTCCAGCCCCTTTCAGGGCTCTCTGAGTCTTAGTACTGTGCTCTAGACTTGCTTCTCATTTTCCCTCACACAATCCTCCTACCAGAAAGGAGGACCAGAAGAAGCCCTGAGTTGAGTAGCAATTAAGTGAAATAGAGGTGCAGGACTGTCTTGTATTTCACACTTGAAACAGACTCTGTGTCATTAATTCAGGACATACAGCTAATTAGGAAGGAGCCAATAAGAAAATATAGAGGATATTGTGAGACAGTAAAGACCAGGGAAGAGGCTAATCTTAGACTTGGAGACTAATATTCAGAGAGTAATTCCAAGTAGGGGATCTCAGTTATGTTGTCTTCATCCTTTGGGAGAATCTATAACTCCACTTAACACATGGGAAAGGGAGGAAGCTTAGAGAGTGACAAAGATCCACAAAAATATGTGGATGCTCTTCCACAGGGGCCTTGTGAATTCAAGGAACTAAACCCTCTTACATTTAAATTAGATTCTATCCTTGTTTTCAATCCTTTGAAAGAAAATAAGTATATTATTATCTCTATATTTTCAGTTACTTGGTTAAAGGATCATAACTGTGAACACATCAGAGCACAGAGAAGCAATGTCTGTCCGCAGAACCCCAATAATTTGATCAGAGAAAGAAGCTCTGGCCCCAATCCTCCCGGAGCTGCAGTGGGAGAGCTGCAAGGGTATTAGGTGAGACACATCAAGATCAGTAAATGAGAAATGCTCTTTGCCTTTCCTCACAGCAAGGTGTCACTGCCTGGGGATATGGGATTTACTAGGTGTGGGATGTGGGGGAAGATTACCTTGGGATTATATAATTATAGGATTTTAGGAGGAGAACCAGAGATGCAATAAGAGACATTGTCATGTTGTCATTCCCTGGGAGTGATCAGTGCAGTCCATCCTGTCTTCTTACCAAATTGCATGTCTAATTCTTTTCCTGGGTGAGGACCCCCTTATTTTGTGTGCATGTGTGCATATGGATGCCAGCAACTGGTGTGGGACCATGGGTCATAAGGGACAATATGTCTAAGTGCCAGAACCTGGGGTGCCTGCATATTGTGTGACTATATGTGTCCATGTGATTGCTTGAAAATATCATGGCAGAGTAGCCCATGAGTAGGATAAGAAGCTTGGCAGCCTGGTATCAAAGAAGACACAAGTATGAGCCAGATACTGGAGAGACCAGAATGTCTGAAAATTGACAACTGGAGACACCAGAGGTGTCCAAATCATCTACTAGAGTGACCATGAGGTCTAAGGGTTGCCTTACTGACATATTTATGTGTATATAGCTATGTTGGAGACAAGAGAATCCCAAGGATCTACAGGGTAGATTGAGTATTTAAGGTTATTTACTGAAGGGACTAGATCAGCTGTGTGTGGGGGGTCATTAATCTGTGTCTGTTTGTGTGTGCATGATCAGCTTTGTATATCTGCAATCTTTTCCACTAATAGACCTTTACCCTGCACTGGCAGAAAGGGTTACAAAATTAGACAACAGTTTGTGCTTTGTTTTCTTCTTTCAATCTGTCCTGTTCTCTATGGCTTTCCGTGTGTATTGCCAATGTTTCAGTGTGTGCCTATTGAGGAATGCATGCTCAGCCTTACCACTGGATGCACCCAGAAACAGAGAGTTGTGCCTTTCCCTCAACTGTGCTACCGAAATCACAAAATCTTTAACGGCATTATCATATAATCATTTAGGTTGGACCTTTATGGTCATTGAGACCAATCATATTCACTAACGCTTTCACCCTTTAGGAGTGACTTTGACTTTGTAAATTCATCATTGTTAAAGTTATTTTTACGCATTTTGGAATGGATATTTCATATTATTAAGCCATATTTTATGTTGCTATAGTTTTAGTTCTTACACGTCAACACTAAAAGCTACCCATAATTTCAATAAAGGACATAAAATCATATGACAGAAACCACTGGGCTAATATGAGAAAATTATAAAAGCTTTAATAGTTGTCTCAGTGTCATTCACAGTTCTGTAGAGAAGTTGCTATAGCTCAATTAAAATTTATATGTATATATATATGCATATTTATCTATATGTGTGTATATTGGGACAGTGATCCCTGAAGTAAAGCAAATTTATTTATCATCCAGTGGAAGAATTGCATATCTGTGTGTAAAAAGGACCATTTCAGATGATGGTTACAAAAATATACTCCTGGAGGATTATTCTTCACAAAGTTATTTTTTATACTCTCAGTACATAAAATCTGCAAGCCTTAGATAAAATTGTCAGAATAATTAGGTTCTTTTTACCTCATCAGCAAATGAAATGTAGTGATTCCAAAGTAATATTTCTGGAGAAGGCACCAAAGGGGCTGAGGGTTATTCACAGTAGCTAATAAGGTAGCACACACCCCACCCAAGCAAGCAAAAGCTAATCATAAAAATAACTTTAATGGGTAATTTCTGTGCTTCAGAGTAGAGATGAATACTAGAAGGAGACTGAAGACATGCTTTTTGACTTCAGACAGAATTAAAGTGCTGCTCTTGATTGGGCAGTACTGTCTCTGATTAGTAGGTGAAAATAAGGATTTAGGTGTGATAGACACAATTTTTGGCATCCATCTTGACTTCTGATACTGCTTTGGTAAGTCTCCTTGTTTACACACTGCTTCTGTTGTAAGAGATTTTACTCATTAGTTATTCAGGGAATAATTGTAAAAAGAGTCATGGGATCTAACAGCAATATTTTCACGCCTAACTATCAATAAGGGAAAAGAGAGAGGCTCATCAAACTGACAAATATGCATCCACTCTGAATCAAATGTTGGAGAAAAGGTTTGGCATGAATGTTTTGTAGTCTTCTTGCAAGAGAAGCAGACAATTCAATACAGCGAAATTAATCTGTTTATGTATATGGGCAATCTCACAGGTAGAAATATTTCTCTATGTAAAAGATTCTTTATACATAAATATTACTTCTATGCAGTAATTACAATAAGAGGTAGCAATAGTGTCATAAATCCCTCTCTTAACAGAAGCAGCAGAGTCAAGCTAAATCCAGCTCTACTGCCACAATAATGTATGCAAAATATATGTGTTTTCATATAATCACAGATTCATTCAGGTTGGAAAAGACCTTTAAGATCATCGCGTCCAAGCATTGACTGAACACTGCAAGTTCACCACTAAACCATGCCACTCAGATCCATATCTACACACCTTTTGCATAATTCCAGAGATGGTGACTCAACCACTTCCCTGGGCAGATTGTTCCAGTTCTTCTCACTCTTTTGTTGAAGAATTTTGTCTCAATATCGAATCTAAACCACCCCTCACCAAACTTCACACCATTTTCTGTTGCTTTCTATTTGGGAAGAGAGGCCAACTCCTAGTTCACTACAACCTCCTTTCATGCAGTTGCAGAGACCCATAAAATCTACCCTGAACCTTCTGTTCTCCAGACTGAGCATTCCCAGCTCCCTCAGCTGCACCTCATAAGATTTGTGCTCCAGACCCTCCAGCTTTGTTGTCCTTCTCTGGACATGCTCTAGCAACTTGATGTCTTTCTTGTAGTGAGGGGTCCAAAGTTTATACCCTCAGCTGAGCCTAGCACACACATTGAACATGATTTCCAACAACAGAGCTCACTATTATTTTCAAATTCAGTTGTGGAACTACAGGGTAGCCAGCCTGAACAGCAGGCTCAAATCAGGCACCAAAAACAACATCAAAAGCTGCTTTTGAAAGGTTAATCTATAGCATCATATGGAGGTGAATGGATATCACTTTAGCAGCACTTGGATTGAGAAATGGAAGCTCCTTTCACATGACCTCCCCATGTTCACAGCAGCAATACAGTTGAAAAGGTTTGTTGTGCTGTGTTTTGGCTCTCTGCAGCTCCATGACCTTTTCTTTGGCCAGGCAGTCCTGCTGTTCAGTCAACACATGAAGCCCTTTGCCTATCCCAGGCTGGCAATTTTCAACGGATCATATTAAGCTCTGATTTGTGTCTTAAAGCAATTAGCACAACTTTGGTTGGAAAATCTCCATTTTCATTTCATTAAAAAACTCAAGAAATTGGGAGCTGAAAGGAAATAAAAAAATAAAAACATAAAGAAAATTTTGGACTCTGTTGACTTTGCAGCAAACCTGAAGAAAAGCCAAATTTTTCATCCAGCCCTAATAATGAGGCTTATACTGGCTCCAATAGCAGTCTTTGTACCACCTATTGCAAAAGCTTCATTTATGTTCTATGTAAAAAGTCCAATGAAGCATAGAAAACATGTAATTTGTGTAGAGAATGGGAGTTATGCAATTTTTGCTGGCATAAACAATGTAATAACTGCTCAGAAATAGCCTTTTGCATTCATGAATGGGGTCCATTATCTGCTCTGTCTCTCTTTTTTTGCTCATTCTGAGTTGGGGCATAGTAATAAAAGAAAGCTCATCCTCTTTGCCTCAGAGCTCTGGTTTTCAACCAGCAAGTGGATAACAATATATGACAGGTCGTTTTTGTCTTCTGATTAAGGAGCAGACATGTTTTACAGACACTTACTGAATTGCCAGCCAATTAAACATTTCAATTCATTTATATGCATTTAATTGGACTACCTTTGCAAATAGGGCTTTTCTGGAGTTATCAAGTAGCTTAGACACTGCAAGGCAGTAGATAAGAATTACTGAACTATTATTATTATTATTACTCTCATCACTACCATTAGTGGGGAAAGTCAGGATAAATGCATAGTGGAGTGTTTGCAAGGTACCTTTCTGGCAGAGTGTGTGTCTTATTTAATCAGATGTCTGTAAATAAAGAACTATTAATTATGTCCTTAATAATTTTCTCTGTGTTTTGCTGGTTGCATGTTTGGGAAGAAGAATTTACAAAACGATACTGACAAGGCTGCTAAGGCCCAGCAGATTACATAATATATTTTCAGAATCTAGATTTTCAGAAAGCCTTTTGTAATATCCATATGACAAGTACCCTCTTAAGCTCCAGGATGACACAATGATCCAGGGCAGGACATGGGAAGAGACACAGAGTACGTTGAAAAATAGCAAAGTAGTGACTATAGATAGTTCCTGTGAAAGAAGCTATGTCAAACCAGAGAAAGTGTTTTTTCAGGTCCACAGGGGCTAGTGCTGCACGTTATGTGCTTTAATTTAGAAAAATGGTCTACAAACGCAAAGAACAACTGCAGTACAGTATCATTTTTTGAGGAGAAAAAAATGAAAGATGATAGATGGAGGCCATACAGACAACTAAACTTAAAAGGGAGTTAGATTTGATTTGTAAATAGGTTGTCACAGAGAGAATTAAATGTAATATTGACAAATACAAAATAATAAAATTTTAGTGCTGCAAACCCCACTAAATTCTAATGTAGAACTAATGGGATTAAGCTCAAAGCAAATTGAGAAAAAAGAAACCAAACCAAACAAACCAGCAAAAAACTCCCTAACACTTTTCAGGATAAACAGGAATATTTCATGTTACCCTTTCTAAGAGCATATATTTAGTCTTTTTCTTTCAGCAATAAAAATACTAATACTTGGCACATCTAGGTGGATATCCTCAAATAGATTGACCTGCACAGGTTGACAGATATTGATCATTACACGAATTCAGTCAGCAAGGCATGCAGCAATAGCAGCTGCAACTATGGCAAGCTCTGTGGCAAAACACCTGAAGAAAATAAGGAGGGGGTTACTGGAGTCAGGGAACCCCCAAAAAGAGCAGAGACCTGTCAGGAGACTTGGCAGCTCTCACGAGCAACCACAGGAAAACAGGATGCGCAGAAGGATGCTTTATGCAGCGGTTTATGTAGGAGTGCACAGCCACCCTCCAGGCAACAAATATTTCCACAGTCAAAAGCCACTGCTAGAAGGAGCATTGTGACACAAAATACGGATGGAGTATTCTATAAGCATCTACCTGATGTTTCACCATCTCTACCCCTTTTTCTTGTGGAAAGCTTGACAGATGTCCACTGGAATCTCAGTCCAGCCGAGAAGAGGCATTGTAGGAGGTCGCTTCAGAATGTGGAAGAGAAGTCCCTGACACTGCTGGTAAGTGAGCCTACAGGGGTGATGCCCCACTAGACTTGATGTTTACAAATAGAGAAGGGCAGCGAGTGGGAAATATAGTGGTCAGAGGCCATTGTGGGCACAGTCACCTTGAAATGATTGGTGAAGTAAGGAAGTGGATCAACAAAACCTCTAGTCTGGACTTAGAGAGGGTGGATTTTAGCCAGTTCATTTGGCCAGGACATTGGTGCAGAGAGTCCCCTGGAAAAGACTCCTTAATAACCAAGGAGTCAAGGAATGCTAGACATACTTTAAGAATTAAACCTTTAAGCTGCAAGTGCAGGCCATCTCTGTGTGCCAAAAGTCAAGGTGGCAGGGAAGAAGACTGGTTTGGCTGAAAAGGAAGATTTGCTTGAATTCGAGGGGGGGGGTGGGGGTGGGGAAAGAGTTTATGACCATTGGAAGAAGAGGCAGGCAACTCAGGAAGGGTACAAGAATGTCATTAAGTCAGAGGAAAAAATTAGAAAGGTGAAAGTTCAGATAGAACTCACCGTGAACACATTGCGAAAGATTCAAAAGTGTTTTTAGAAGTACATTAACAACTAAAGGAGGGCCAAGGAAAATCTCCATCCTTTATTGGATATGGGGAAGGGGTGGAATATTGTCACCAAGGATGACGAAAAGACTGAGGTATCTAATGCCTTCTTTGCCTCTCCTCAGTCTTTAACAAAAAAGCTAGATAACTTCAGGGCAACCACCCCGTGGGCTGGCAGACAGAGATAGGCAGCAGAAAAAGCCCCCTGCAATCAAGAAGGAAGTGGTTAGTAACCTGCTCTGCACTTACACACACAAGTCTATGGGGCTTGGATGGGATTCACCCAAGAGTACTGAAGGAGCTAATAGAAAAGCTTGTCAAGCCACTCCATCACTTATCATCTGTGCTGGTTAACTGGTAAAGTCCCAGATAACTTCAGGCTAACCAGTGTCACACCCATCTACCAGAAGGAGCAGAAGGAAGATCTGGGCAACTACAGCCTGTCAGCCTGACCGTGTCCGTGTTCCGGTTTGAAAAGACAAGTGTGTGCTAGGGAAGTGCAGGGCCTTCCCTTGAAATGGAGCTAATAAATCCCTTCCTCTGAATTAGTATCATCTTGGAATTAAGGGGCTCTCAGGCAAAGATATGGGAGTAGAAATAACAGTTCTTTACTAGTACATGTAACAAGTCAAACAAAACACCAACAGCTATGAAACTAGCACCAAACAGAGCAGTAACCCTGTTCCAGTCCTTTTTGGCTGCAGGCATCCTTCCCTGTGCTGCAGGTACCACTGCTGGGCAGGGGCAGGTCATGCACAGCTGCAGGAGGTCTGGGGGTGATGCTGGTGGTGTCCCAGGTGGGAAAGGGAAGGAGGAGAGACTTTGCTCACAGCGTCAGTGCTGGTGCCCAAGAAGGTGTTTGGAGATAGCAGGCTGAAGAGAGAAGGCAGCAGTGCAGGATCCAGCAGCAGAAAAGGTGGCTCCTGGCGTTTGGATGGACTGGGTGGGGGCTAAGCAGCAGCGACTGCCCTCCTCTGAGTCCGCAAGCAAATGGGGGCTGAGCACCTCCCCTCCCTTTACTTGCTGCTGATCTCGAAGTTCCCCTGCGCCACACACACACACCTTCCCCCTTTGAGAGAAACTCCAAAAAGGAACAGGGAGCCTCCCCCTATAGCTAGCCATTTCAGCATGTCAATGGGAACAAATTTCGGAGAGGAGAGGAGAGGAGAGGAGAGGAGAGGAGAGGAGAGGAGAGGAGAGGAGAGGAGAGGAGAGGAGAGGAGAGGAGAGGAGAGGAGAGGAGAGGAGAGGAGAGGAGAGGAGAGGAGAGGAGAGGAGAGGAGAGGAGAGGAGAGGAGAGGAGAGGAGAGGAGAGGAGAGGAGAGGAGAGGAGAGGAGAGGAGAGGAGAAAAAAAAAAAAGAAAAAACAACCCCAACACCCTGTTGTTGCGGAAGGCTATGGAACAGATTTTCTTGAGTGTACACAGCGCACAAAGGACAACCAGGGGATCAGGTTCAGCCAGCATGGGTTTAGGAAAGGCAAGTCCCACCTGACCAACCTGATCTCTTTTTACGACCAAGTGACCTGCCTAGTGGAAATGAGGGAAGGCTGTGGGTGTAGTCTACCTGGACTTCAGTAAAGTACTCTCTCCCAAAACATTCTCCCGAAGATGTTGGCAACCGGGCTTGGACAGGTGAACTCTTCTCTGGGTTAATGACTGGCTGAATGCGTGTGCCCAGAGAATAGTAGGGAATGGTGCTGCATCCAGCTGGCAGCTGGTGCCTAGTGCTCCTAGTTCCCCAGGGCTCAGAGCCAGGCCCAGTCCTGTTTAACATTTTTATTGAAGACCAGGATGAGGGAGTTGAAGGAGTCACCATCCCTAGGATCATTCCAAAATTGACTGGCACTTACTGCTGTGGTTGACATGATGGTGTTTATGATGATCAGAGGTTGGGCTCGTTGATTTTGGAGGTCTTTTCTGACCTTTTTGATTTTCTGATTAATACTTCAAAAAGTTACCTATTACTTGAAAGATATAAGGAGATGTTATGCAGTAAAACATTTTCAGTGGAGGTCATTATTTTGGGATCCCATGGATAAATTAATATTAGCTTTGTAACTGTTTCTCCTTTCTCCATTTTTATTTGACCATCACATTTGGGGTAAACACCACCCATTCACTGATCACTGACAGGATAATAAACCTTTTCATTGTGTTCTTTCTATTTTCTCTTCTTCAATACACAATCTATTTTCCTTTCATTTAAGGGGGAAAAAGCTGAGCAAAGTATGAGAGCAATTTTCTATAGAAGACCTTGCTACTAGTGCTGTGTGACATTGAATAACTCCTCACGACATCACATGACACAAATTTGTTCCTTTGGAAACAAACAAACTTTCAGATTTATATTTCAAATAAAAGGCATTTACAGAGGGGAAAGGAAGTATTTGCAATGTCTAATATTAAGTCTCTCAATTCAGTTTCTAAGTTTTTATTTAGTCAATAGAGAGATGCAGACTCTTATGTCGTGTGAATAGCACTGTGAAACAACCTGCATTCTTGATTTAGGGATCTACAATAGATGGTTCAAGTTAAACACTGTAAATGCACAGTACAGGGCATATGACAGCAGAAATTTTAGTATTTTTATATGATTTGTCCTTTCTACAGGATTTCTAATGATTATCGACTACTGCAGTATTCCTGGGGGTTCAGAAACAAAAATCACAAACCTATTCTCACTATTCTTTGTATAAATTCTGAGCTTTTTAAAAATTTTTGTCTCCTGAAGGGAGCAGCTTTACTGTCTTAGGAAGCCTGACAGCAAAATATGTCAGAAACAGAAATATACTGTCCTAGTCTGGACTGGAGTCACATACTTTCAGATTCTTGTAGATGCCTCTGTTAGGTGGGTACTAAGTAGTAGTAATGAGTTTATGCCATCTAATTTTTAAAATATGCTGCCTTCTGTCATATTTAAGTTTTAAACAAAGGCATTTGTGTTTTGCAATGGCTGGTACCTCCCTGAAAAACTGTTGTCTGCAGATCCACAGAGACCAGCCTAAACTCAGGAATGCAAAGGAGATGACAGCAAACCTAGGAACTATAGATTTCAGAGGACTACTGACTAAACACTGCTTTTAATAAGGAGGTGTGGAACCCAAATGTGATGATGCTGAGGAATTCAAGAGTGTCAGCATATTATTAGCTTGTGATCTGTGACAATGTAATTGTCATTGATGACTCATTCCAAAGGGAGAGAAGTGGTCCCCAGGCAGTGATAATGGCAAGCTAGGCCTTTTAACCTCTGAACTAGCTCTCCCATCTAACATAAACTCAGTCAAAAACATCAGCAACTCAGGAAATGAAAAATTTGAAGGATTTTATGAATTACAATTTATTTTTTTAAAGCAAAAATGCACGCGTGCACACACACTTCTTCAGGAAGATTTAGGGAACAAGAACAGCAGAAACCTCTGAAGTTTTGAGTCTGCCTCTTCATAATTCTTTTGGTACTTTACTTTTCCTTCAAACCAGAGAGGAATGCACCTAACTGAAAAGGACACAGGGAGTAACAGAAGAAATACAGTCCACATTTCCTATGGTTACATCTACATCAGCAACTATTTTGGCTCAGCTGAAGCTTTCTGTACAGTGGCAGCATGTGGTGTCAAACTATCAGCATTCATACTGTATTCATTTCAGGAGATTTTCTTCAGAGTGGCTCCAATTTATTCCCATGAACTGAAGAGTATGATAGGAAAGTGTATCTCCCAATTTAATTTTATCATTCATGTTCTATAAGATTGCTCAAATATGAGATCCAAGCCTCATTCTGAACACAACATCAGTGTTTCAGTTCAGCAATTAGTCTGTAAATCAAATCAAAACGTCAATGGTTATCTGTAATTCTTAAAGAATATCCCTCATTACAGGACTTAAGAGCAGTGAAAAATGATATGTCTCTTTAGGTTCAAAGCTTTCCCATTTCATTTTGACCTTCAAAATTATAATTGTTTTTGTGTTTTGTTTCATTTTTCTCGTAGGAGACATAAAAGAGAAAAACCCATTCAAAGACAAGCTTTTATTTGTAGCTTCATGGGTTTTCCCTTTATTTTATTTTATTTTGTTTTATTTTATTTTATTTTATTTTATTTTATTTTATTTTATTTTATTTTATTTTATTTTTCATCTCAGGGCAAATATTATTTCTTGTTTACACTATCAGTTTCTTGTTTCAGTACCTCTCAGTGTGGAGAGAACTATTTCCTATGAGGCTGTGATTAGGAGATCACTTGTCATTATATCGTGGCACATTTGTATTACAACACTGTGCTGGTTAAGTTCCTCTCCCCAGGCTGGTATGTAATTTATTTACAGAAGAGACAGCAGCCTAAAATTCAGTCGCCTTAACACAGGTGATTCTTTTAGCTACCTGGGTGCTAGCTGCTGCCTCTGAATGATGTGGTCTCCCATGTGTAGGAGTTCCCTTATCGTCTTCAGTCATGTAATGTCTTGAACACCCTATGTCACCTATACTGGCATTAGATTACAAATAATGATGTCCATATAGGCAACTAAAAGATGTCATAGCATTAAAGAGAAGTGGTGTGTAAATCACAAACTCCTTAAAACAGATCCACAGATTTTCAAGCCCTGCTCAAGCTCTTGGCATGTTATTGTCTGGCATTTGGCCAATATCTCTCTCGAGAAAATGATGTTTTGGGAGTGGTAGGAGTTGTGAGAGAATCTGAGGAGATACAATAGATGTTTGTCATGCACTGAATGTTGAGATACACATTGTTTTCTTTCCATTGTGGAAATTAGCCAGAGAGATTTCTGTATCTTTTATGGATAACCAATTGGGAAAAAAAAAAGCCTAGGAAAAAAAAAAGCAAAGAAAAATAAACAAAAGAGAAATAAAAGGAAAAAGAAAAATTCATGTTTTTGTCTACATAAAAAAAGTTTATTGTAGCTACAGGATAAGTTGCAGATTTCTCAACAGATTTTCTCATTCAAGAGACTGAAATAAAATTAGAATTGATTCCTTGTATATCACTTTGACATACCTTCCATTTCCAAAAAGTATTAAAGATACAGACTCGGATTAGCACTTGAAATATTTACCAAGTAAGTTTTATTGCCTTAAACAAAACAATTAACTTAATGCCTGGTTTGTTTGTTTGTTTGTTTGTTTGTTTTCCAGCAAGCTTTTAACTGTTCAATTATTTTCTTCATTGAAAAAAAAAATTAAAAACATAGAAAAAAATCAGCACAGGGTGTGTCTATTAAGATCACTAAAGATTTTTTACGGACTACCTTACTCAGAAAAATACCCACTCTGATATGGATGATAACAGTGTTAGCAGTAGCCACCATACTGGGATACAGTTTTTGTTTAACCCATTTTTTTTGACAATATATTGGCAGTGGGGCAGGGATGAGGGAAGGGGACTCTGAATAGTTGAAGATAGTTGTTTTGATTTGTGTAGGAAGCCACACACATCATTATCTGGGTATGTTACAGTACAAAAGACTCAATATGGGGGAATTATATTTATTGACAGAATAATTAAAATATATATTTTTTGAAATCAGGAGACAACTCCTCCCCCTCATTGAGGAAAAATGGGTAAACAAAACAGAAGAGGCAAAACACCTCTTTCTCCCTTCACAAGCTCAGCTTGACTCCTGATACTTTGCATTCCCCCTTCCTGCTCTCCACTCTCCTTGTTATCACACAGGCTGTTCTCAGTCCTTTTGATGAGGTGATGAGCTGTGCAGGATGTTTAGGTCAGGATACAAGAGTTTCTATCTGCCATGCTTTGTTCTCATCCTTTGTCTTCAGCTGCTCCCCTCTTCTTACTTGTTTCCAGTGCATTAGTGTGAATCCTCCAGGGGTTGCAGTCCTTCTGGAGAAGTATCTGCTCAGGTGTGGGTTACCCATGGGTCACAGGCTCTAACTGGATCTTACCTGTGCTGTCAGAGCACTGCCCACTGCTTTGGCTTTTTTGTTCTTTTTTTATTCTTTCTTAACTTTCTGCCGCCAGCTTTACTGACAGGCGAGTGGTGGGTCTGTCTTGGAGCTGGTTGGAACTGTCTGAAACTGGCTGCAGCTATCACAAGGCAGCTGCTGGCCTTGTTTCATAAAGGCTACTCCTGCAGCACCCTTCCCACTGCCTAAACCTTGCCATTTATGCCAAATACAGGATACTACTAGCTTACAATGGCTTTTGAGACCAAGCATCCCACGCCAAAATGGAAAATATTTCTTTATGAAGATGTTCATTCTAAGATCTTAAGTACTGATGAAACAAACTAGCAAGTTAATATAGAATGAAGACAGCCTTAAAGGGGGGATGTATTAAATGGAGGCAAACATCAGTACAGGAGTTACAAAGGTTAAAGCTAATGTTTCCAGAGCCTTTGAAGAACAGCAGTGCCTGACAAGTGGAGTTCAGTCAATGTCAAATGGGTTAATTGTAACAGCATGGTGGATCAAAACACTGAGAGCTTACCTGCTCACCCTGAAGAAATCACAGGTGAACAGGCTGTCATACAGGTACTGTGACACTGGAGGAATGGAAACACTTAACCCTTCTGGTTACTGGGTCATGAACTGCTGTTGCAAAGTTGCCAAGAAAGAATATTTTGGATCAACTTTTAAGACATAATTTATTTTTTTTCTCCTGAAATCACAGACAATCTGCCTTGATGTTTCTCTGCAATTAAAAAGATTGCTTGTATCTTTCAGTGTTTCACTTCTGCAAAACAGTCTGAGTCATTCTCAAAACAGTGGCTTGCGCTTATCAAAGTTATATAAGAAAAATTTATGAGCTTCCATTGCATCAGAAACATGCAATTTGCTTTCTGACAGCTAGAATGCATCTTTTGGTCTTGAAATTTATTTGTAACTTTTGTTTCTTCAGGCATGCTGCCTATCTAATATACATCTGTCTCAGTTGTAAAACATTCTTTAGGGTATCTAAAATATATATATATTTTCCCTCCAAGAAAGGAGGTCAGAAATCCAGGCAGGCTACTTGGTTGATTCAGTCTATCAGTTCTTTGAAGTTTGACCTATATAATTTTTTCCTCTGTAGTTCCCAGCTAGGTTTCTTAGGAGTTATGTACCCAAAAAGAGAAATTGCACTGCTCAGATTTTAGCTTGTCTTTATATAAAATAATAGTCACTCAAAGAAAACTCTATTCTGCATTTGAACACAGAACCCTTTGTGAGGATCCTCCCTTTCTCTTAGAACATGGCAAGTACAACTAAGCATCGAAGAGGGCATTGCTTCTTGCTAGAAGCAATCAAAAATTTGCAATCTAAGCAAGAAGAGCTCAGGGTTAAACAAGAAATCCTAATGATGGGACGAAACAACATTTAAGCCCTATCCTTCTCCCAGTTCCCTGGAAAAACATGCACACATTTGAAAAGTGGTGTAGAAGCTGAAATACGTAATTTGGGGCATAGAGAGCCACCTGTATCTCTTGACTTATCTCCAAAAAATTAGCACCCTAATTTCATTCTTGGCTGAATGGGCAAGATTCATCCAGCTGAATATGACTGGGACAGGAATACAACTTTTTAGTTCTCAAAGTTTCTGCAGTAATTGTCTCAATATCAGTTGCTTACAGTCAGTACATTTTTAACAGAGGCAGTTAATGGTAGCACTCAAAATGACTTAATAGGCACTTTTAGGGTGAAATTAATTTAATCCTAAATTCAGTGTCCCCAGACCAGTGATATTACTCAGGTCTTAAAAAAAATTGAGCCTTTTTGTAATTAAAAGGGTTTTCCAAGGTATTTTGAGTTTAATTTTCTATGTTTAGGTGGGACTAATTGTACCTGATGGGCATGTGAGCAAACTAGAGGTTGATAGCTATTAATCTAAGGTAAGGTTAATATTAGGCTAAAATGAACATCTTCAATTAGAAAAAGAAAATAAAATTCTTATAGGATCAGGGGTTGTTTGATTAAATGCAATAAGGAAACATTTTCCTACTTCCGTGGTGTTTTATTTGTATCATCCCTTCTTCTGTATCCTAATGACCCTGTCTCTGAAAATCAAATAATAAAGCACACGCCAGATTTGATGTAGTTATTACTACAGTTGTCTCACTGGTCAGTCTTTACCTTTGTCAAAGTTACACTTAGTTTAAAAAATAAAAAAAAAAAACAACCCCAAAACCCACAAAGACTACCTAGAGATCATAATAAAAGAAGAAAAAACATCAATTTAACCAATAAAAGGTAGTCTAACTCCTAAACATTTAAAAACTGCCCACAAAATAAAAACAAAAAGAAAAAAAAATAAATATAAACAAAAGAAAGAAAGAAAGAGGTCTTTCTTTTCCGCATTAGTTTGCACCCTGTATATGCTTGTTATTCCTCCCAGCACCAGTTTGTTATTGAAAATAAAAAAATTGTGTGTAATAAGAGGTCAGCAAACAACAGGTATATAATTTTCTACTTTGTTTTCAGTAAAGGAAAAAAAAATCACTCGTAACTTAAATGCCTGAATGAATGCTGTTCATTAGTTAAAATGAAAAAATAGTCAGAATTCTTTGCAAATATCATGGAAGGGGGCTGCAAGATCTGGAAAAGCCAACGAGTGTAGAAAAATTTTGTAATATATGGTAATTTGTTTCTTCCTTCAAAAAAAAATTCTACGGCCAGATCAGCATTTGATTCTACTGATTTTAGTTAGCTTCATAAAGAAGCATGTAAACATTAGTAGCACTGGAAATCATATTTTGTTACAGGATAGTTAGAGCTAACTCATAAAATAATGATTAGTATTATCTTACACATACAAAGAATAACAAATACATTTGATCTTAGAATTTATATATAGCTAAAAATATAATTTAATTTTACAATCAGGTTATATTAAGGGGTTTTAAATGATTATTTGTTGCAAAGTATCATATAAATATTTAACCAAAAAGAAGTATGTAGGTATTTTAGACAATTTTCTGAAACCATGTCATGAAAATAAACTTTCATGACATAGACAAAGCTACTGCAAGACTACAAAACCAACAAATGTACACATTTATTATTATAATAACTCATCAATGCTTGTAAGACATCCAGTGAAAAATGGAAATATCCACTATTTCCGGCGATGAAAAATGATGGCAGAATAAAACTGAAAGGTAAACATAATATTTAGAAAGCTCACTAAAAATATACTTTTGAAAAGGACAATTTTTTTTGCTTCAGTTAATATGTCTTAAGCCCAATCCGGTTTATACTGATTGGAGAAAAGTAACAAAGTCAAAAGGTAAACTAAATCTACTATGAGCAGATATGTATATTTTTATGCTTTATATGTGATTTGTTTACTGTCTTGTATGGGATGGGCTGTATTCCAATAATTTTAAGCCATTTTTCAATGAGTTCAAGTTATGTTCCTGGTGGTAATTCTTCTCAGATTTTGCAGTTTTATCACTTATTGTGCCTACTCAATCAATTCTGGAAATATATTGCTAATGTATTACAGTTAATCAACTAGCCAATGTTGCTTAAATGAGACTCATCCCATTAATTTCAAGTTTATTATAGTGGTTTATGTTGGCTATAGACATCAAGCCTTATATAAGCAATGCCCAAATCACTAGTCTTTTCATGTATTTTCCCTAGGCAGACCTCCTATCATTAAAGGTGCATGGGACTATGATGCTTGTCTATAAATTATAATCCTTTATAGAACCATTTGTGCTTTCCCTTAAATCTATCATGCAGCACATGAATGTATTTAATGGCTGACTGCAGAAAGACTTAGAAAGTGCCATTAACATATTTGTAAGAAATATAATTATGAAAATATTCAAGGAATATGATTTAAAAGACAATTTACAAGAGCTTGTATTTAAAAAAAAGGGAGCAAATTTTATTAAAAATTAAGGAAAAAGAAATACAATAAGCTTGAAAAGAGGGAATGAAGATATGTGAGTGGCATGTGTGTAAAAAAGTTGCTTTGTTATTGTATGGAAATAGACATCCATTCTTCATGTTTCACTTCAAGGTTTTTCTTATATTCCATACAAATGAAAGGCAGTTTTTAGACTTGGAAATTTGCCATTTCATATATATTAAAAAAAGAAAAAGAAAAAGAAAAAGAAAAAGAAAAAGAAAAAGAAAAAGAAAAAGAAAAAGAAAAAGAAAAAGAAAAAGAAAAAGAAAAAGAAAAAGAAAAAGAAAAAAGAAAAAGCTTCTTTGCTGTGAAGTAGAAAATTTCAAAATAAATCCAATTCACAAGTAATTGCTAAGCAAAACCTGGTAGTTTTTCAAGCAAAAAGAGTTGAATTGATTTTGTATCAGAACAAGCTATCTACACTCACATACCTCAGCAAAGAAATAAATTAAAATTACATTTCTACTGCTACAAGATTGTAGTTTATATTTGTCATGTATGTTCTCTGGCTTAAGTTATAAGAGAGTAGCTGTTGAAGCAGTACTTCTGTATGTAATTGGTGTTCACAGAGGCAGGAATAATAGGTGGCTAATGTGTTTTTCATAAATTTACATGTAAGGGTCCCACTTTTACAGATTCTTCAGCTTTACTTAGTTTATCAACCAAAATTGACTGTGATGGATGAAACAACATGTAGCTACATATTTTGCTAATATTAGTATTTTTTCTGTGAATGATCTGCACACCAATAATCTGACCATGAACAACTGAAATCAGCCGGAAACATGCTGTTAAATTCTGTGAAAACATAACAGGGCACTGAAACTGCCTTCCTTTTGTTGAAATATTTTTGCCACAACTTCTTTTCTAGTCCCTGCACTATAAAGAAACATTTATATGACACAGTACAGTGTCATGTAGGAAGAACCATATTGATGCAGAATAACTGATGAGCAGGTATAATGGCCTGGAATTGTGCCATACCTTGTATCAGTACCACTTCTGGAACCTCCGCTACATTGCTGCTCTGCAGAGCATCAGGCAGACATGCAATCTGTGAGCCAATCCTCTCCACCTACCAAACATTTTCCTAGTGTTCAGGGTCCTATTGAATAGTCATGCTTTGTTTTATTAGTCCCAAAACACATTATCATACTGTTTTGTTAATTGTTAGCAGTCACTGATGTCGCTCAACTCCAACACTGCCGCGTTAACTACTTAAGTGATTTTCATTTGTGGCTTAAATACTTTTCTAGATAATGAGTTGAACTGATGAACCAGGCTACAAGTACTAATTTATTCCTTAAAACAATTCCTGTTATATGCATTTTGGAAATTACTTTTTCTTATGAAATATAAAACATGTAAACCAATAACTGTAGTTCCTTTCCCATTTTTTTTTTATTTGCTCAATTTTCTGCAATCAGGACAATTGTTTTATGTAAACCTGTGAGAAATAAGTTTTTAACCTTATAAGGCTTAGTACCAGACACAAGTCCACCTTTTTTTTTTCTTTTTAACACTACCGGATCAAGACTAAATCAGCAAGGCTTTGGGAGTTCAGACTCATCCTTCCTCTTTAAGAAAGATGAGACAGCAACATTAGCTTCTCTGACTGGTTTTATTCTGCCTTCTGAAGACTGCTGCACTCTGGAATAATGAAAATATGAGCCACATGTAACTGAATTCCTAAACTGTCTCTGGTTTAGATACCTGTAAATCATGACTGCCCTTGATTTTGTTAGGAGATGTGAATCTTTCCTTCTTATCTAAACTTTTTTCTGAATTGCCTAAAGTTAGTTGGCTTCCCAAAGTTAAGTTTGAGGAAAAAAAAAAAAAAAACATTTCAGTATTTTCATTTAATATGGAAGGCCAGCAGAAATTTCATACAGTTCAACTTCACTGAAAGGAAGTGGCAAGTCCTGCACCTAGGGAGGTTTAACTGCAAAGTTTGGGTACATGCTGGTGGAAAAGAGATGAAGCAAAAGGTCTTTTCATTGATGACCTGTGACAGAACCAGTGACATAAACTATAACACAGAATGTTCCTCTTGAACATCATGAAACATGAGAGCGACTGATCACTGACGCTAATTGCTCAGGGAGGTTGTGGGGTCTTCATCTCTATGCATATCCTGAAACTCTCTGGATGAAGTCCTGGACAGCCTGCTGTAGGTGGCCCTATTGAAGCAGGAGGGCCCGACCAGATGACCTTGAGAAGTCCTTTCCAACACAAACATTCTGTAGTTCTGTGCATATCAAAATACCAATTGGCTCTTCCAAATTCCTACTAAGTTGGCTATCTAGGCCTGCAGACACCTAAAGATCCTTCCTGTTCACACTTGTAGAACACTTTCTGTCTCAACAGTCTTACTTAGAGCCTTAACACTAGCGTGATTTCAAATCAAAATTTTATCTGAATTGGAATGGGCTGGGGCCAACAGAACTGAGACATCTTATATGTACCATATAGTTCAGTGGTTATAGAATTATAAAACCATTTAGGTTAGAAAACAACTTTAAGATCATAGAGTGCAAGTGTTAACCTATCACTGCCAAGTCTACCATGAAAACACTAAACCATGTACCTAAGTTTAAATATTTCCAGGGGTGGTGACACAAGCTCTCCCCAGGCAGCCTGTTCCAAGGCTTGACAAGCCTTTTAGGGAAGAAATTTATCCTAATATCCTACCTCTCCACAACTTCCTTTCAGGTAGTTTTGGAGACTGACAATATTCTCCAGGTTAAACAACCCCAGCTCACCCAGCTGCTCTTCATAAGACTTGTTCTCTTTGAACCTTCACTATCTTTGTTGCCCTTCTCTGGGCATGCTTGAGCACCTCAATGTCCTTGTAATGAGGGGCCAAGAACTGAATACAGTGTTCAAGGAATGGCCTCACCAGTGGGCAGTACAGGGGAACAATCACTGCCCTGGTCCTGCTGGCCAATATTGCTGACACAGGGCAGGATGTCATCGGCCTTCTTGGCCATCTAGCCAACCTGGCTCATGTTCAGCTAGGTATCAACCAGTCCCCCAGGTCCTTTACTCCAGGCCCTCTTTCCAGCCATTCTGCCCCCAGCCCATAACATTGCAGGGGCCTTGTTGAGCTTCACCCGACTGGCCTCAGTCCATTGATCCAACCTGTCCAGATCCCACTGCAAAGCCTTCCTGCCCTCCAGCAGATCAGAACTCCCACCCAACTTGGTGTCACCTGCAAACTAACTGAGGGTGCATTTGATCCCTTTGTCCAAATATTTGCTAAAGATATTAAGTAGAACTCTCATTAAACTATTAAACAGAATATATAACTTGAAAGCCACAGTACTATTCTCAAATATTCTCTTTTTTTTTTTTTTTATGTTTAAGCTCTACCTTAGGTCCCCAGTTTTCCTGAAATTGCATTTGGAGGCGCTGTCCACACTTTTATGTTCAAGCTCTACGTCCATGCCCATGTATGAAACCCACTGTGAATAAGAAAACCACAATGTTCAGTATCTTTGCTGGATTTAGATGCTGATTTTTTTTTCCTTAAACAATTAATTTTAGAATTTCTGACTCCATGATAGCTTCATATTAGTTCAAGAATTTTGTGGATTTGATGTTGAAGTCATAAAGCTACTCCCCACACTCTAAAGATGACACTGACATAATGTGCACATATCCATCAGTTCATGCATCATGATTCATCAAAATTCTGAAACAGAAAACCATGTTGTTGATATAATAATTATTTTAATTAAAACAAAAGCGGGACAGGGAGAAAATAATTTATTAACCCTCCGCCCCCCCCCCCAAAATCAACCAAAAAGACCCAAAAAACCAAAACAAAACCAAAACATACTAATATGATTTCCTGCTTAGTATTTTTTCCTATGCCTCTTTGACCAGCTTCTTTCTGTTAATATTGCAGCTGATGTCTGTCAAACAAATTAATAGACATGGCAAAATGTGCACAAGATAAGTCACTCAGTTTCAGATAATAAGCTTAGGTACCTGGCATTTTTTGACCTTCTAGGTGTATTCTTTTAGATTATTTTAGGTTGGATAATTCAGGAACAATCTGTCTTTAATAATAATATTCCCTGTAGTATATTTAAGTAATGTTAAAGCCACAGCACAAACTGAGAAAAGCAAGGCAATTTAAAGTTATGATGGATACTGCCTTTCACTTAGCCTATTGTGCACAGTTACAGGTATTGCAGAACAAATCATTCAGTGACCTGAGAGCCTCTTTGTAATGACTAAGTATAATGGAACAAGTCAAGCCTGCAGTATTATCCTTCACACTGATTTTTCCCTTGCTTTTGTCAGTGTCTGTGATAATTTGGCTTTTAGCCCCTTAATTTCCTCCATTTACGAAGTGCTCCCCGAGGAAGTAGTTGCCTGCCATGGGGATATGCAATATGAGACTTCTTAAAAGGTGTATTGTTTAATTATATATCAAGGTACCAGTAGAGCAGTGATTATTTTTTTTATATTTCAATGACTATTACACTCCACACCATTTTCTGCTATGACTTTCTCTCCTGGATAACCACATTGTAGAGAAATCAGAAATGAGATTTTCCATATGTTTGAAGTTAGCCAGTTAGTAATCCTACAGTATCACTTGTCATAATCAATAACGTTAACCAGAACGTAAGTTAATTTTGTGAAATAAACGTCCAGTTACATTGATGAGATTGGCTGTTGACACTGATTGGCAGACAGAAGTGAGTCTTTCTGGCAGAATTGAAATATAATAGTTATTGAAAAATATGAGCAATAAAAAGCTACTGTTCTTCTTTAAAATCTAATAAATAAAAATAAATCTATGTCTAAATTTGTTCTATCTAGTTTAGGTACCAAGGGGCTTTGAATGGAAACAAAATAGAAAAAGTGTTTTGCTTACTTAGAAGAGGAAAAAAAATGGACTGTGATTTGTTCTCCTCTAATTTATATATTTTTGCTCTATCCATCTGCTAGGACACCGGTTGCACTTGGTGCATATCGCATATGGAGTATTCATGAATATTAAGAAGGAACAGGTAAGAGAATGTATTAGGTGCTGTCAGTTAGCTGTGGTAGGAGACAATCAGTTAACAGATTTGCAGAGACAGGAGGATCTTCTCAGGAGAACAAGCGAGTTTAAGAGGAGCTGGGATGACACATGGTTGCTGTTAGTCTCAGCAGGAGTGACAGCAGAGGGAGAGGAGGGCTGGCTGTGCTAGCAGCAGGTACAGCTTGGGGCAACACGCCTGTTGTTTTCCTGTGCAGGACACTGTAGCCAGACTAAGAGAAAAAAAAAAAAAAAGAGAAACCATTGCATAAAGTAGTTTTGTTGTTTAATTACATTTGAATGGCTGTGTAGCACCATGAAAGTGTAAAATAAAAATAATTAGGGGAAACACTAAGAGCTATTTGCAGAGATCTAAAAGAAAAGATCCTTTGCCAGACCTCATAATTAAACAGACCTTTTTCTCTTTGTAAGGCCCTTGCATCTCTTCTTTCCTTGGCTACATGCCCTTACTGAGACCAGACCTACTTAATTTGTATGAGATAATTGAAATTTTTTGTTCATTGGGTCCTTTTGTAGCCTGTCCCACCTAATTCTTCTGTTTCTTTTTTTGAATCTATGTAAAAAAGAAACACTTTCATAATGTGTGGACACGTTTCTGTAGTCCTTGCTTTGCAAAAAATAGTCCAGAAGTTATCACATCATGATCATCCTGTCCTTCTTCAGCCCTTGAACAGAAAGACCAAAACAAGAAAACCTGAACACTTACACTCAGTATTGGTAGGAAAATGGAATTCTTTTTCCTGCTTATTGCTTAGCAGCTTCAATGAAGTTGAGAACTTTCAGCAGCCATCTTTCACTGTCAGAAACAGTACAACTCTTCAGAGCAAGATTTCAATATCCAGTTTCTCTCATTTAAATGTCCCTGTCCCAGGGACTGTTGTTCCAGTTGTGATAACTTCTTTAATATGGGGATGGATTCTTGCAGCTCCATTCCATGCAATGGAGATACCTATTCAGATTCTGTTGCTGGTTGCATTAACCTAGATATAGTTCCATCTTTTTTCTAAGGCTCCTAAGTTAGAAAAGTCAAAAACTATTTCTAGTGGAGGGGAACAGAAATTCTTGAAGGTATTTCAACATTTAGATGCCCTGAACTGTGTTGCCAGGAAAAATTGCTCAGTTCAAATAGTTTAAACTAAATTAAGATCAAAGTAGTTTACTGATTTATTAATGACACGTAATTATCCAGAAATCAGTGAGCTATATATTCAGGATCAATATCAGTAATACAACAGTTGTACCACAGTGCTAGACACTTACAAAATGCTAAAAAGCTCCTACAAGTTTCTAAACACCCTTCAGTAACTAAACCTTCCAAAATGTTTGTGTCCTTCTACAGTTTCCCTACACTGCAGCCAGAGGTCAGCGGTATCCCTCTCCAGCAATACAGGTTTCCCAGTTGCTCACCTGCAGTGAGAAAGGTGAGCCCTCCAGCTTTGTGTGACAAAGCCCCCCACGAGGTCCCCTGTACCTAGAAGTGGTGGCACACTGAGTGCTGGTCACAAGTGACATCTCCCTGTGAGTACAGGCCCTTCCTCAGCACCCTTTGGGAGGTTGGGCTGCCCTGTCTGGGCTGAAATTAGGTCCTTAATGCGACCGTTTTGAATGCAAACATTCTCCAGACTATTTTGGCTATGTTAAATCTCTATAAACCCCATGTGCACTCACATTTTTATTTCTAAGTTATCCTGACTATCTGCCAAGGAAGTGTGCAGGCACCTTCACAAAATGCCTACTGAAAGTTCCCATCTCTCTTGTTATTAGAATTGAGAAAGTAGATTTCACCTGTTTTAGGCATCTCAGTTATTTTTGCTACTGTGAATGTTGACCAGTGTGCCTAATCATAGACCAGGGCTGTCACTCTCAGTAAGTTCAGCTGGAAAGTGCCTACTTAGTTCAGGATCAAAATTGATTCATGAAAAGTAAACTAACATTTTGACTCTAGAAAGCCTGATTTGCACAGCTGATGGATGGCTCACTCTAGTTCGAACATCACCATTTTATAAGAAAGGCAATTTGAAACTGTTATGTGGTATTTTCTTTGCAGCTGAAGCACAAAGATTTGGCTGTAACCCTGATTCAAAGCTTTTAACTTTTGAATTTATTGGCAAAGTATGCCGAAAATGGAGTCTTCTCTGGAGAAAAGCATACTGTTGTTGCTAGCACTGTCAGACAAAGCAGTGCACAGGTAGTGAGTACTATGAAGTAATGAACAAATTTTCTCTCATATGTGTTCATATCAATATTGTTATTTTCTTAGGAATATTTTTTAAAAGATTTGCTCTTTATCTACAGAATGTCATTAAAAACTTTTTTATATGAACAATAACTGTAAAGTCGATGAAAGTATCACTTGGAAATATCTCCACAATTTCCAGATCCTTGGTTTTCAAATCTCCACTTTAGCAGATGAACATCCAATTCCTATGCAGGACACATCAAAAGATCTTTGAACCTAGTGAGAGTCATTAATAACTTTTAGAACAGCCTAAGGCCCTTCTTGGAGAGTCAATACCTGATTTGGAATGTATTTTCAAAAAAATAAAAATAAAAAGACTAATGCCTTCAATTCTTCTCTCAGTACATTTTGTAATTGAAACGTGTGCAATACAGCATAATTAAGAAATGAAGGGTAAGAAGACATTTTTTTATATCTTATATTAGCAGAGCAGCATTTTTAACTTTGAAATCGAAATTTAATCTATTAATTTCAGCTAAAGGCTTCCTTTATTATGTAAAAATAAGAATGGTTTTAGACCTAAGTGTCAATGTTTCTTAATATCAAGATCATATAGACTAGCTCTTTAAATGTATTCTGCTAAACTATTTTCATTACTAGTTCAGAGGAAAGAAAGGGGTACTTAGTAGTTGTTGTCACTGTCATTGCTAAAAATGCTCTTAAAAATATTGAAAAAAACAACTGAAAGTATTGTTATGTGAAAAGAGTACAGTGTGAAGATTAACATCAAGATTGTAGAGGACTAATGGTGCTTTGCCGTTAAAGTTGTCTGTTTATAATACATCAGAGATAATATTGGTTTCTTTGGAATTCAAATATCCCTCTCAAACCCCAATAACGTTAAATAACTGACTTGCACAATTTTTTTCTCTTCTCAGTATCAGCTGTTTCAGCATCACTAATACATATCTGTCCATACCCTATTTTTCATAATCTTCTTTTTTCTCACCCAAAACCAGTTTCTGGCACAAATGGATTCCTGTATAAAATTATACCCCTGTACACACACTGCTACTTCATGTTCTCAAAGACCTTTTGTCATTTCTCATACTATCATTAACAGGTAGGTTCAGTCATGTGAATATATCCTATCATATCCTTCCTAGTGCCTTAAATAAAAAAAATCGTGATGTAATGTGATATAAATATAATTATTGTCTTTGAAACAGCAGAAACTCTGATCTTTATTTCAAAATTTATATTTTAATTAATAAAACTAATTTAAAACTAAAAAAAAGGAAGGGTCGCAATCCAAAGATTGTGAAAGACCTGTAGACACTGTCATAATTGTGGTACTGACCTGGTACTGTTCTCAAAAGAATTTTAGGAATTCCTTAAGTTCAGAAGAAAAAAAAACAACTTGAGGACAGACTTAATAAGAGTGTAGTACCATCTGTTAAAACAAAACAAAACAAAATATGGAGTTATGGATGTTAGATATAGCGTTTTTATAATAACTGTTTCAGAAACTCCTATTTCTGAACTAGCAGAAAAGAACCTATAGATAAATGTTTTCATAACTAATTAAATGAATTAGGATAAAACACTGAAGTGACAGAGATATCTTAAAAGGTTAAAGTCTACTAGTTCGTGCTCCTCCTGGTACAATATTATTTCAAAGTGTGTTATTCAATCCTTAAATGATTTAAGCAATAAAAACTTCTCTATTACACATTTGACCCAGCTTTGTAACTGGGAAACTTTTTCATGGTTTTCAGAAAATGGAACTATATTCTTTTTCTTTAATACTCTTTATGCTACTTTAAAAATGCCCTTTTCTTCTACTCTTTGAAGCACTAATTTGTATATTGGTATCCTACCTTTAATAAACAAATTGATCTCCCTGCTTTTTTTCTGATTCTCCTGTTCATTCTTAATATTTACAGTCCCATGACTGTCAGTTCTCTAATTTTTTGTTTCCAATATCTCTGCTAGCATATTAAAGATATAAATACCAGTGATAGCCTTTTTCTTAAATTATTATATTACATTTTCTGTGAAATGAATCCATATTATCAGTTAAAGACCTTCCCTAGCTGTGGATTTTTTTTTTTTTTTTTGGTGGTTTGAACCATTATATCTGAAAGTCAAAATATTCTTCTGTAGTGTATGCTCATAAGTTCTTCCTTGGGCTTTCTCACTATTTTTCTGTTCATGTGAAAAAGAGAAAAGGAGCTGTTGGGCCTAACTTTTGGAATGTGAATAAAGCAAGAATTAAAACAGTCTGAGCCATTGTATGGCAGTTTTTTAATCTTTCTTTAACTACAAATTTGTGGTTACCTACAAACTTTTGTAGGCCTTTGAAAAGTATAAGTGCATATCTATATATATGCATAGATATGTGTGTGTGATCACACATATTAATGAACTCAATTAGATTAAGAAAATAGTGAGAAATTGGATGAGCATACATGTTAAGTCCTTTATGCCTTTTGGATACATAAAAAATGCTAGTTTTATTAAGCAACTAAATCTAAATAAAATTAAACAAAGAATAACAACTAAGAAAAGCCCAAACCCATGAACTGAATTTAGAAACAAAAAATAAAACTCATTGGAGGATGCATTAAAAAATATTACAGAGATGGAAAGGCCTCTTTTTTACCATCTAGCTTATTAATTAATTTACTCTCCCCAGAAAATAGAATGACAAATCTCTTTTTTTTTATTGCTCTGTTACATAGACTGGACTGAAGTTTAATTTTCTTTTTAAATAAGGTCTTCTGATTCACATCAATATGTTGATAAAAGTAGAATATGAATGCTATGTTCTTCTTCCTAGTCTATGCAGGTACTTCACTCTAGCCACCAGGTTATCAAACCACTCTTCTTTACTCACTCTTATCTAAAATGTGTGTATCAGGCAAAATATATTGAGAAGCCCAAATTAAAAAGTCTTGGAGGACAGAGTTGCAAAACTAAGTTCATTTTTTGAATCTCACCTGGAGGATTTGAACATTTTATTCTTGACCATTTAGTATTTTTTAATAATTTAAGATTGTCACTTCCTTTGTTTTCTCTTCTGTTTTTATTTCTTTTCCCATTTGAATAGGTACTAAGAATTATCTAATAATTTGATTTTTTTTCATCTTAATTTCAAGCTAAATGAATGGGTTTTGTTGTCCAGTAACTTTCATGGCTGGTTTAGCAGAAAAAAACTCAAGGATGGATAAGCAAACCAATCAAACACAGAAAAGAGAACATCAGGACAGATATTAAGATTTTGTTACCTTTGAAAATAATAAGACAACTATATCACTGGAGTGGCTGGAAGGTGGCCCAATGGAAAGGACCTGGAGATGCTGGTCAACAAGCAGCTGAACATGAGCCAGTGTGTGCCCAGGTAGCCAAGAAGGCCCAGTGGCATCTTGGCCTGTATCAGAAATAGTGTGGCCAGCAGGAGCAGGGCAGTGATTGTCCCCCTGGTGCTGGTGAGGCTGCATCTCAAGCTGAGTGTTCAGTTCTTGGGCCCTCACTACAAGAAGGACATTGAGGTGCTGGAGTGAGTCCAGAGAAGGGCAACAAAGATTGTTAATGGAAAGCAAGTCTTACGAGGAGCAGCTGAGGGAGCTGTGATGGTTAAGCCTGGAGAAAAGGAGGCTCAGGAAAGACCTTATCACTCTCTGCAACCACTGGAAAACAGGGTGAGTGAGAACAGGAACAGGAACACATATGAAGTGGCCTCTGCTTCCAGCTAAGAAGTAACAGAACAAGAGAACATAGTTTCAAGTGGTGTCATGGGATGTTCACATTGGACATAAAGATGAATTTCTTCACAGAAAGAGGGGCTGAGCATTGGAACAGACTGCCCAGGGAGGTGGTATAGAGTCAGCATCCTTGGAAGTGCTCAAGAAATGACTGGACATGGCTGTCACAACACACTCGATAGGAGGTGCAGTACCCATTGCAAATTCTTGTACACTTGTCAGGCTGAACAGATACACCAGTCCATGTGCCAGAGAACTCTTATGGTTTTATTACAAAATTTGTAATGTGCACCTTCCTAGTGAGCAAGTGAGAGTCTGTGCTTGCAGGGTAAGTATTGTCAAATAGTCTGATTTTCATAACATTTTTTTTGTGGAATCCTAAATGAACCCCACATAGCCTCATTCAAAATAAGAAAATTTAAATACGAGTGATGAAAATAATACAAACTACCATTTTACCATAGTGATGTTTCTCTGAACTGTGTCTAGCCAGAAGGTCAAGGAACGAATGTCTCCTCCTCTTGAAAATGGCCCTGGGATATAATTCTGTATTACAGATCATCAAATTGACACCAAACAATTAACCAGTATGGGCTAATCCAGAGACAAGAAACATCATTCTCAAATTAGCATGGGTGTTTAAGTCATCTAGAGTGGTCAGCTTTCCAGATTTACTGTAGGTGTCAGAGCTACGGCAGATACCCAGCAGCCTTTTCTCAAAGATGGCTGTCTTATCTCCTGGATAAAGCACATATGGATGCAGGATGTAAGAACATAAACGCCAAGGTCAGAGGACTATCTTATAACTAAGAAGGCTTCTTCACCTTAAGTAGGTACCACTACCATTTAAGAAGTATATTTCTGGAAAAATTTCTTCAGATGACTTTCCAAATTCTACAGAAAATGCACTGTAGATGTTCTGATACTCTGTTCAGTGACTGTCTCAATGTTTTTAGCCATTAGCTAAAAAGATTCAGGCATACAAAAGTGAGCAAAAGCTGTATAAAGAGAATTGCTAAATATTAAAACCAAGAGGATTGTTACAGTTACTTAATTTTATTTATTTTGTGTAATACAGACCAGAGAAGCACACTTAGCAATGGTGTTGCTAACTTTTTTCTCTCTCTTTTTTTTTTTTTAAATTTTTGTCTTGTTTTGTTCTTTTTTTTTTTTTTAAGTTGCTTAATTTTGTAACTAAATTCAATAGAGAAGCCATTGTTTTCCTAGGGAAGTTGTTCTGTTTAGATATCTCTGAAATGACCTTTATACCTAGTCTAATTTAGCTGACTTTGCCTTCAAACCACTGCATCTTATTTTCCCTAATACCACAATGTTTCTCAGCTAGACATTTGTAGATTGTGATGAAGTCATGTCCTTGAAGAAATTCAATACATGAAGCTTTTGCAGCTTCTTCACATGAGCCATTTTCTTCATCCTTCCTCATTGCAGTTATTATGTACAAAAGCTTCTAAAATTGTAACATCTTTCCTAGAGTACGAGCACCAGAACTTGTCATATTAGTCAAGAAATAGCATCATTAATCTAATCTTGCAGTACAGAAATACTACTTTTCTTCTTGCATAGCTGGTGATGAAGCTTACTTTCTGAATCACGTCTGGGTAAATGAATTCTGTTGATTATCTTTGGAACAGTACTGACACAAGGTTTCACACATGTAGATGTAACTTTTTGTTGTGCCCCCAGCCCAGTTGTTGTTGGGCAGGGGAAAGTTCCAAGGTTTGTGAGTGCTGGCCTTTCAGGCACTCAGTTTCATGGTTTCTCACACAAACCTGTAGTTTCCAGCTGGCATAAAAAGACCGGGAGAGCAGCTCAGACTTTTCCCACAGGCTTTATTATCATCCGTGAAGGGGTCAGGCTACAAATCCAAAGATGGGGGATCACACATGTACTTTTATAGGGTTTGGGGGGATCACAAGTAAACCAATGGAAAACAGGGTAAACACATTTTGGCCAACTACATTACCTTTCTTTGTTTGGGACAACCAATTATACAGAATCAAACCTAACCAATAATATTCTACAAAGATAAAAGAAGAGCTTACATTTTTCTAACATGAGTCATTCTAAGCAAGTAGTTTTTCTTATCTCAAAGGAGATTCCAGGGGGCTGTTGCAGGACTAATTTCAGAGGGATTCATCTCCTCTACGTGTAGACTTGAAATCTAGATGCCTATGAGGATGAAAGAAGGAGGTACAAAGTGAGACGAAAAATTGGAAGTAAGGATTAGAGTGAAAATTCTGGGAGGATCATGTTAGCTGTAGTCAGTGACAGCAGAGAAGACAGGGTTATAGGTGACAAATGCCAAGGAAACATAAAGGTTGTATGCCAAAATGCCAGCTGTATCCTTTACTATATATTCTGCTTTCATTCTACTTGGAAGCAGTAGAAGAAGGAATAAACCTCACTTTCCAGTGCACAGGTAAAGGAGAAAGCAGACCTATGTGTTTTCATACTCTAGGGAGAGTGCAGTTTGGATAAGCACCAAGTTGTTAGATCAGCTCAAATCACACTAGCGTGATCTGATGTTTATTCCGACACAATCCTTCATCCCTTCATCTTCAAAAATAAAGGGTTAAAAGGTATTTAATTCTACTAACTAATATGTCTCACCCTAATGTGTTTCCTCTTTGTTTATTTATTGGCACTTTTTGTATTTTGGAGTTTTCAGTAATCTTACTGATTCTTCATTTATATTTTATTTTAAACTACCAATATAGACAGTGAATAACCTTGAGCTGACATATATTCATGGAATAAAAAAAACCAAACATCCACACTGCCTAATAATTTCTCATCTAGTTTCTTATTGCAACTTAGTAGTAGAGGCAATTATATGTACATGAAATATGGATACCTTTCTTTTATAACAGATCTTTTTTTAAACCGTGAAGTCATGTGATGTGAAGTCAAGTACCCTACAGAAGCCTGAATTTTATTAATCGTATTGACCTTCATCAACAGACCTTGTAACCTCATAAAAAGCAGTAGAGAGTTTGTATAAGTTTGTATAAACTGCATTGGCTGACATTAATTTTGGATGCTACCAAACTCTTAATTATTTACTGATTGCATCTATGCCAGCTTTTTTATAACTGTCTGAGATTGACATCAACTTAGCTGTCCTTTAATTTCCTGTCCTATAACCTTTTAAAACACCAGTACAGCAGTTCATCTGTTTTGAAGCCATCTGTGAGTTCTTCCTCGCTTCTGTTTGAAATCATCTATTTTAAACAGCTCACAGACATTTGGGTGTTCTTAGATTTGACTGTTCTAGTTCTGCATTTAAATATATGCATAACTTCATTCAAAATTTTAGTACCCTTTGTAATAAATGTAATTATCAATATCAAACCTGGTATTTATTCTTCTGTCTTATACCAAAAGGTTTTTGTTTTCTTGTTGATGCCCAACAGAAACATGTATTAAGTAATTCTGCTTTTTTTGCATAATGGTGCATGATTTTGCCATGTCTTTTTAATATCAGTATCAGTAAATGTCACTAGTTATGATACTGATGTACATATATTAGAACAGAAGTACACACACATATATATATTTCATACATATTTATTTTAGCTAACCATTATCAATTGTCTGAATTCCTTACCTATCCTTGTTTGCACATAACTTCCTCTTTTTTTATATATACTTTTGTTCTTTCAAAATATGACAACCAAAAGATACAAACAATTTCTTTGTAACTCAGATACTTTTAGTAAAGTAAATATTTTCTGAAGAAAAAATGTATATGGGACACCCAACCAAACATCTTAAACACATTTCAATCACAGATACATATGTGTGGGTGTAGTCAGTGTAACTGTGTATTTATGAATATAAAAAGAAAGTAATTTTTTCTTATTTTTCTTTATCCATAACTTCTCGTCCAGTTCTAGATACTGAATTTTAAAAATACACCAGGATTATACACTACTTCTTAATATGTATTCTTTTTGCATAGATAAGGGAACATTTAGCCATGCTTCCTAAAAGTCCAAACACGGTAGAAAATATATTTCTGATCCAATAGACTAGAAGAAATAAATTATATGCAAATTGTAAAAAAAATAATTGTTTACAGTAGATGATGGCTATTTATGTAAAAAAAATAATGTACAAATATTGAAGAGGCAGTAATATAAAACAAAACTGACGAGATTCATTAGGGGCAGGCTATGATTTGTTTGAATATTTTTTGATGTTCCACCATAAATTTGCCTTTATTAAATATCAGCAGCCTCAACAAGATAAAAGTAAGGAACAAGAGAAGAAGAAGGAACAAGTAAAAGAAACTCAGTGACATAAGACTATAGGTCCCTGAACTCAATACTACTTGCAGGTGAATTGTCTCAGTCTACCTGACTTGCCTAAATCACTGAGAAATAGTTTCAGAAATGAAATGAGACCTCAGCTTTTGCAGAGGTGATGATAAATCAGACTTGTAAACGTGCAATTTGGCTGCTGCCTGTGTTAGGGTTTACTATTTTTTCATACTGAATGCGAGATGGTCTTTCATATGGGTGAGAAGGAAAATGGAAAGGGTGAAAAAAATTATCTGTTTTTTCATTGTGTGTATAGTTCCCCATTCAAAAACTGATTCATTCACTGAATACATAATTTTCTCTTATACTTTTTGCATGGCACAAAATGAACAAGTTGACATTAAAAATTCTTACTTAATTTTCCTCTAATTCAGCATTAGGATTAAAATTTTTATTTCCACTATTATCTTATACAGTCCCTATGGTGCTTACAATTCATCCTATCTCAAAATAGTAAAGCAAAAAAAAAAAAAAAAAAAAACAGAGGGAAAATTATACAACACTTTAAAAATATATTTTTTTAATTTAAAAAATAAGTCTAGTATATTAGAAAAGGTAAATAAATGTGTTTTCACAACCATTCAAGTATCTTAATGTTGGCAAAATTAAGGCACATTTGTAGCACAATAATAGCCTTCTACAACACAGTGCATCAGCAACAGTTCACTCCAAATGTTGTAGATAATTAATCTCATTTTCCCTCTGCTTCGTTTTGTGTTCTATTAGTTTTCTTATTCAGACTTTCAAGTCACAAATCTAATTTAAAGCCTCACAACTGGTCTAATGTGGTAATGTGTTCCAAGTGCGTGCAGTGTCTAGCAGTGAGTGATAGGGACAGAATACTAATTTACCTCCCAGTGTGCATGGTGCTCAATAAATAAATAATATATTACCTGTGCTCACCATTACTTGACTACAGAAAGTGTCAAAAGCAACAGAAAAGTTGGACGCAAGTTTAAGGCATGTAACAGAAAATGAACTGAAGCAGGGATGGGTAGGGGAGACAGAGGAAAATAGGAAAGCAGAGATAACAGTCTGCCACAAAATGTCAATTATTCAGTTAACTTGGTTAACTATAGCAGCACAGATAATGCATATTAGACTACATAGTTATTAATGGTAAAATACTAATTAGTTATTTGTAAGAGCTTTTCCTTTTGTGTGTTCTCTTATTTCTCTATAGAGAATTGTTGAATTCTTTCATATTGCTCTGTTTGTTTAATTATTCTCTGTCAGAATACTCTTTTCTTTTTTTTTTTTTTTTTGACACATTGATTTTCTTCCATTGTTTGCTTTTACTTCCTTACTGTGTGTAAAGGTTGCTTTATTTTTTGAGCTTTAGTTTTCATACACCTGAAAACTAAACTATACACCACTGAAATAATTGTAGAATTACTGAGTTTAACTCTGATCTTCTGTGCCATCATCTGAACTTTTGGAAACTCCACTGTGATCAATGAATGCAGAGTGGTACAAAACTAGCACTTGGGAGACAAAATTCAGGGTGTTGGTATTATAAAGAAGTGTGCAAGGAAGCTTCGAAATACAACAGAAAAAGGGACAATGTGCTGGAATGTATGGTAAAATCAAAGCCTGAGGATAAAGGATAGAAAGATAATGTGAAAGAAAAAAAAAAAAAAGAAAATGTAATTCCCATGAAACTGGCAATGTCTTGGATTATTAAAATATTATTTTGTATAAAATGTCATTACAATCTTGTTTAAATTTAATGCAATTTACCAGACCATAAAGAACTCCTTAGAATAAATGGCTGGTTTCCAGGCACAGCTACTGTGCTGCTGATTACAATACATCCTGACATTTATGACAGTTTTATAATTCTTGTATTCTGTACCTAGCTGTGCTCTGAAGTGTCTCTACTTTGCTGAAGGCTTTCTCCTGGGAAATGGCTCTAAAGTTTTCTGGACTGAAAGGACAATAAAATAGTTTGACAGAAAACCATTATTACTATAGAATTCAAATCTGTGTACATTTTGTTTATCACTATTAAAAATGAAAATTCATTTTATAATGAATACCTGTGTAATTTATCATCACAAAAAAATGGCATCGACTTGAGAAGACATTCTTATGTGACTAAACTTACCAATATGAGTAGGGATTTTTCAGATCAATGCCTAAACCCTTCTATTGCAAGAGTAACCCCACTGATGGTTTACAAAGACTAAGATTCACAGGAAGACTAGGAAAAATATCAGACCTATATGCAAACAAAAAAACAGGTAAGAAGGAGTATGAGGGCAGGAAACAAATCCTGCTACACAGCCTTTGACCTTTATGTGGGGCAGTACTCGAAACAGCATTTAATCATATCTTCAAATGTTTCATGAAAGTTGACAAAAAAAATTGACAATCCTCTAACAATTCAGAGCATGATTTTGAGAAAGAGTAAGTTTAAGCATTTCTGTAACTACTTGGGTAATACTGGCTTAATGTTTTCAATAAAAACATTTTAAAAGCTTTTAAGTGAATATGCTACCAAAATTGGCATAACAATAACACATTTATTTTTTCTATGAAAGACAGTTCCTATACATTTCAACTAAAATGCTATAGCATTTCCATTAAAAATTGTGCACCTGCTGTAAAAAAAATATTTTGCATATTTGTTTGAGTTCACCTACTTTGACTTAGAGCTGCAAGCATATATCTGAAGTTCTGACTTAACCATAAAACTTCAATTAGACAATGAACAGACAACAAGAGGGAGACAGACTGAAAAAGATTTAACCAGACTTAAAGATAGTATAGAGTATTCTGATTTCCAGGCACTATGTTTATATTTGCCAATAATTAGTATATAGATCCAAAACTCCACTTATTCCAGATAACACTGCACCCCTGTCAGCTTCTCCCTTTGGTGTGAGGAGGAATGCCTAGACACCAATGAGGAATCTATTCCCTCCTCTGCTCTGCTATAAGAGTTTAGTGCAGAGGGTTATTAGAGTTACTCTTGGCACCCCATTGGCCCTAAACTGCCATGGCTAATCAAACTGTAGATTGTCTGTAAAAGGGTGTATTTCTAGAGTGCTGCTCCATTTCAGAGTGCTGACTGCGAGAGATAATGTAATCATCTGCAGCGCTGCAGAAAAACAGGTTTAAATTGTAATCACACAAGAATCCCTGCATTAAATGAGGTCAGCCTAGTCTGTATACAGATGGAAGGAAGACCTCTGAGGACCTCTGATGTATTTAAGGAGATAAAATTAGTGAGTAATAGAGGAGATGACAATTTTTCACAATATTGGTACTGTCCAGACAGCATGTAAGATGAAACCCTATTGCTAGAGATCTCATCTTTCAGAAAAAACATAAAAACAAGGTGCTGAACAAAACTGGTCATTACAAATTGTAGGGTATTTCTCATTATGTTCCCTTGGCCAAACTTGAAGTAGATAATTACATTCTGCTTGTCTTAATTAACCCAAAGTCTGTGAATCACATGTTTTTCCTTCTTATCCTAACAGCTCTGTAATTTTCCACCAAACTCAATGATCACAGACTATTGTCTCAAAGAAAAAAAAAAAGAAAAGAAAAGAAATAACTACTATATACAATTACTAAGAACATACAAAATAGCCAATAATTTAAAGGTATGGGCTTAACTGAATTGAAAAACCACAACTGAACTTTCTATCGAACCTGTTTGGTGGCTATCCAGCAAACAAAGCCCACTTTTTTACAAGTGCAGTATGAGATAAATATTCTAGAAAATCTAAAAGCAACCATGTAAAATTTAATATATTTCAGTGTATAGTAATGAAGACAATGAAAAATGTTAGTCAGCTTCAGAGTGAACTGCATACTTAAATCTCTATGAATACCACTCTAACTTACTAGTAAGACATGAGTGTAAAAAAAGACATATCTACTTAGATGTCACAGGGGCTTGGTTTGAAGAAGGTGAGATCAACAATTCAGATGTTGCTGTCCAATTAAAATTTATTACTAATTGGAAATTTTTGTTTCAAAAGGAACCTTTTGATTCCCTCTGAACCCTGTAGTGTTAGTTCAAACTGAAACCCACCCCCCCAAAAAAAACCAAACAAAACAAAACAAAAAAAAACAAAACAAAAAACAAACAAACAAACAAACAAACAAAAAAAACCCCTTGAAGTGTAGAGTTTCAGCTCTTCAGAAAATAAAAAAATAAAAATATTGCACCAGAATATTTAACATCAAAAATATTCTTGGTCAGCTTACAGCGCATAATATTAAAACCTAGCATTTATTTTCTAATACAAAAGAAAAGGATGGGGTAGTACATCTTTTACATACATTATTGATCTTACCATTTGATCTTTTCCGTTCTTAAAGTGTGCACATCCTTTTGCAGTCTGTAGCAATTCTGTGTTTTATCTATTAAGTATTTGTCAATGTCTTGCTCAACTGTAACCATTAGACACAGACACCATAAGGAAAACATATTCTTTTATTCAATATTTTTAGACCTATATGTAAATTTAATGGATAGTATCCATGTTGTGTGTATTAGCACAAATGGAAAAATATTATTGTAGATATTAGCTACTTTCAGTAACTTTAAGGAACTCACACACAGGTTCCTAATTCAAAGTATCAACATTATTTGGGTCAGTCAATTAACTTTCTTCTCCAGCCACGAACATTTCAATAATCCTCAGCTAAATGATGTAGTATGGGCTACATTCACCCTTTTGATTCTGAAATTTAAACAACAGGTATGGCCTTTTATTATAATATTTTTTGTCAGTACTGCCAGACAGGTTATTCCCTTCAGGAAACCAAGAGGAAAGAAAAGAGCCCAAATTAACAAAGAAAAAAAAATTAAAAGGAAATAGAGAAAGCTTCGTTGAAACACAATTGCTGAGACAGCACCGAAGGACTCAGAGAAGAGCCTCTTTGCAAAAGAAAATGCACTGTGCAATTCCAACTCTCAGATGTGCTTGGTGAAGAATTTTCACATGAACATCTGTGCTTGTCAGGCTTCTCTTTTGAACTGCTACCCATGGTCTCTGTGTTACCAGCTGATAAAATGTTTGTAAAATTTAGTGGTTGAAACATCCTTTACTCTCTGTCTGCAGTGTGGTGTGGAATCCCACCACAGTTTGCCACTTGCAACTGAAAAAACCCACAAAGCTTAATGGATATGAGTAAGCAACCTGCCTGTGACAGTCATACAGCTGAAATATCATGTGGTCTATTGATTGTTTAACAATTCTACCTCTCTTCTGCCTTTATAATGCATAATCATCATTCCATGAATGAAGAAACTTCTCAGAATTCATCCTAACAGTTTGCCTTTTGAAAAGTTTGTGAAGTTCTTGTCACATCTATTCTATTTCTTGCTAGCGACACAGAACTTAATAATATTTAGAAATTTTTGAAAAAAAAACAGAAATACAAGATGTTTCTGTAATGGAAGACTTTTTCACATGTTGAGTATATATATTATCCTACCATGGAAATCCCCTGTGGGTGCAAAACTCCAAGGGACTTGATGACAGAAAGAGGTTTTTCATTTTTTTTCTTCAAACCTGAGTAAGAAAACACTATTTTCCTAGGGAGAAGAACAGGCATTTGTATTTAAGATCAAGGGCATTGAATGAGTTTGGGATTAAATTACTATATCTGTTGAATATTTTAAAAAACTGTATTAGGAAAGAACTGAAGTGCACAAATGCATATCATTTGGAGTACTAGTAATGGAGCTGGAGTAATTAGTACCTTACCTTGTGACACTATGTAACAGGTAGGTTTAATACTCATGTAGATTTTATTTTGGTGACGTATCTGGGTGCACAAATAACCCTCAGGAAGAGATACAATCACTCCTTAATCCCAGTTCTCTGAAAATTGAAGCTGAAACTATTTTTAAATAAATATCCAGTGTTAAGAGCTGTGCAATGGAAAATCAATGTGTTACCAAAGGCAGACTATCTTTGTTTACAGAGAACACATAGAAACCAGCTAGCGACAACTTTTGGTTGTTAAAAGCCCCATGATACTTTTATAAGAGGCAGGATTTTAATTTTCAATTGTTAGTCCAAATCCAGCATGGGTAATTATATTCCTTTTGTTTAAGAAATCACAGTTGTCCTTTTAATTGAGAACAGTATAATTTTCTTCTTCCCCTAAATATCAAGACAGAGTGTTAGCAGCCACCAGATTCTTATGCATGTGATAACATTTCATTTGCAGTCAGTTCATATTTTAAACTCAAATACCCCCATAATCTAAGGTTTATAATGCAAACTTCAGTGCGTATACATGAAGATACATTGTCTTCTCCATACATTTCCTTGGCTAACAGCAGAGGCAAATATTAAATGACACCCACAAAACCATATTGAACTTTGTGAGCCACATGATATCAGCAAGAATCTTTACAGTGATTTCTGATGACTGTAGATTAAGCTCTTTTGGAATAATAAGATAAAACAGGATGACAAGAAATAAAGATAAAATTCTGACTTCACTGAAATTAGCAATAATTTTTTGACTTATTTCAATGCAGTCTGCTTCTCATCCAAATAGAGGTTTTGTTTTGCTCTTATTTTAGGAGAGAAGGAAATTATGATTTCTGCCATCAACAAGTACTGTCAAACTAGTTTTATTTTGGCATTAACAGAGTCTGTGAAATCAAATCAAGTACTATGTAAACAAAAGTTTTAAATCATGAAATAATGTTTATAATTTAAACTCTATTTTCTTGACAGTAGAAGAACAAAAAGTCAGTCTACTTCTCACAGGAATAACATTTAAACATGGGGACAAATTAGAGAGGACAGCAAAAATAATTACAATTCACCTCCACTAGAATAAAATCAAAATTATCAGAAAAGTTTGTTCACAGTGTAGAAATTAATAAAAGGGCATTTAATAAACAGAAAATGAAACATATGGCAACATATAAATATTAAAAAACCCCAAACAAACAAAAACAAAACCCCACCCTTCTTAATAATCTCAAATGATAATTGGGAAAAAAATAGGTTAATGTGTAAGATTCCCCCCAAAACACTTTATCAGTGCTTGCATTGGAAGCGTTTAATGCAGCCAAGAGCTTTAATGAGAGTCTCATCTGCCAGCTTACCCCAGTGGAAAGAATAGTAACAATTCTTACTTGATACTGTACCATAAATCACAACAAAAGGGTGCTGGAAACTATATGCATAAATGCAATTATAACATTAGAATCTGTTTCCAAGTACCTCAGGGACAGTGGGAACAGATTACGTTGTGCATTGGTTCATTCGTCGGCTTGTACGTACAGCGGAACAAGAAACATAGTGAGCATATATGTATCATAGTTTAAAAAACAATTAAAAGACGTTGAAATGCTCATTATAGCTAGTGTTGCTTAACAGTGGTGCATAGAGCTGAAAGAAAACAGAATAGAAAGAGCTGAGGTGGTTTCTTGTTACACCACACAAAACTGTGTCGGACAAATTCCCTTACAGGCAATCTGTCACCCCATTCCTTGGTGCAGGGCATGTCAGGGTCATACCAGAATCAAACATGGAAGGAAGATGGACTGGAATATGCAGAGCTCCATCCATTCCTTAGCAGCCAGAGGAATCCCTGCAGGAAAAAGCCAAGGCATCACAGCCTTTGTGCAGTTTTGTATTGAGCTTGAGTTTGGTTGAGACCAAGCAGTACTGAGGACTTGGGAAGGATGGATTATTGCTTAGATTTTGCCAGAAGTAACTGGCATTCTAAAACACAGAAGTTCAAAGGTCTATTAAAAATTTTGTGTTTCTCTGCCTCCTTAATTTGTGATATTATATACATCATTCATATATGATAAAGAAACTTTTTTGCTATTAATTCCTTGCCCATGCATATATCTTCTTTCCAAAAATTACTGAAAAAATTAGTATTTTATATAACATCTCAGGGTAGTTTATTATTTAGACAAGGTAGTATTACAAAGCAGACATAAAAATTGCTAATTTCATAGTGAACATGAACAAATATCTAAATCTTCTCCTTGAAATACCGAGTATGTTAAAAATGACAATTCTTTTACATTTAAATATTTCATTCCTCCACGATTTACACTTATTTATGTAAAGATGTGCTTATTGTACTGATTGTATATTTACTGTTTTATTTTTCTTAGCACAGTACTTCAGTGCCTATAAACCTGTGAGAATATGAACTAGGGTGGTGGTTGCTGGCTTTTTTTTTTTGTGTGCTCACAAATAATCAAGACATTATTAACAAAGCTCCACTTGTAGAATTTAAATAGTGTCAGAATTTGACTTGCAGATCTAAGGACGAATTTACAAGGTTGACTGTCAGAATAGGTTTTTAGTTTTTTTTAAAAAACTTGTCAACAGAGTACACTTAAGACGGAGTTAATGAGAGACAACACATAGAGAATCCAATTATATATTTTTTACAGATTGTTCATTGGGGTATAAGTATGCTTTAATAGCATACACAAAGTCAAAGAGCTCACATAAGAATAGTCAAGATAATTGAGGACAGATTTATTCACAGGATACAGAAATTAAGGCATAGATCCTTATCTTAGAAACTGTCACATAGGAATTACGTTTTAGATTACCTAGGACACAGGGATTACAGGCAGACAGGACAAGTGGGAGATATCAGAATTTAAGAATGGCCCAGAAAAGCTGCACATTGGTCTATATGAAAATAAACCTAGTCTCTTAAAATATTTAATGTGGTTAGCATTCTGGACAAAAAGCTGTCAGAGCACATGTCCTTTCACATGTACTTTGCGTGTTTCCCTATGGCTGTCAAGGTAAAGGTCTCTTATTTCATTTTTACTACCAGTCATGTAAGACTGCAAACATTCTGGAACTAGAGCATTCAAGAGTTTTTTTCTGGAAACTGTTTTTTTAACAGCCAACAATTCTGTCTTTAACATGTGTGAAGGGTACCATTACTCTCAACCTAATTACTTAATAGTTGAATACTTCTGTGAATTTTGAGTCCCATAAGTCAAAGTGTCTAGTTTCCAAATTAGAAAAAAATAATGCTAACTTTCCATTCTGGTCTGGAATACTACAGGTTTCTCAAGCACAAATGCATTATTTTGTGGTCGGCATGTGACTTTAACTATAAAATATACAATTAAATCCTTTATTCAGCCAGAATACCAGATCTGCCTGTATGTAGAGACAGAGTTTCTGAGATATGACTAGATTTCTAGAGAAAACTACAATGTCTCTGTCTCCCAGGCTCTAAACTGTTGAGACAGACACTTGTGCTTGTACTTTTGTTTTCCTTTGGATAAATAAATTAGGTCATAATTCAGTTCTCGCCTAGGAGTATTTGGACTCTGATGTCATAAGTATTTTAGAAACACAGGCTGGAAAAACTTTCCATTTCCTAATCCACACACCTCTAATCCCTAAAATTAAAAAAAAAAAAACCACACAAAAAAAACCCAAAACAAACCCCCCCCCCCCCCGAAACTAAAACAAAGCAATCAATGACAGAGAAGTAGAATTAAAATATATAATTTAGTCATCCTCATGAGGCGATGTCTAAATGGAGTTCACAAAGATGAAGAGGATCAAAGGCACTTAATGCAATAATCTTGATCTCATTTGTATGAAGTTCCTCTCTACTGTGGTTTGACCCTGGCTGAATGCTAGGTGCCCACCAAAGCTGCTCTATCACTCACCTCCTCAGCTGGATAGGGAGCAGGAAATATACCAAAAGGTTCATGGATAAAGATAAGAGCAGGGAGAAATCATCATTGGCTGTGGCAGGAGAAATAGACTTGACTTGGAAAAATTAGCTTCCTGGCTACTGCAAAAACTAACCCTGTCTTGGCCAGAAGCATGACACCAACACAGGAATATCTTCTGGCAGCCTCTCACAAAAGACACCACTGTAGCTCCTCCACTATCAAAACCTTGCCACAAAAACCCAATACACTTCTATGTATTTGGAAAGTCAGTGCTTGAAAACTGAACTAAGAAAGAAGAAAGGCTGACATAATGGCATGAGGATATGCGTTTTTTAAATGAGAAATAATGATCAGCTGAGGATAAATGGACCAAAACTTTGAAAGAAACAATAAATATTTCATGTTTGATGCAAATAAACAGAACAAGGAGTCATACAGGTATGCAAAAAGAAATGAGACACATTGCCAAAATAATATCACTGGAAAGAAGGCTAACACTAGATATATAAATAGGAATTAATAGCCAGGACAAATGAAAATGTGGTATTAAAAGCTACTTAGAATCTTTGTTGGATAAGGAAGGCAGGCATCACTGCAGAAAAAGAGAGACGTAACCTGCAAAGTCCAGAGAGCAGTGAAATCAAACTGAGAAGAAGGATATCCAGGTTGTGGGTTTCAAGGACACATTTTGAGATTTTGGGTTTGAGTGAAAGGCTAGAGGTTCCACAGAATTCAGAAAAGGAAGCAGATAGTTTTTGTGAGGAAAAACTTAGTGCTCTCTTTTAGGTACGAGCTAGAGTAATAGATATTCACAAAGGGAGGTTAAGCAGGCTGATCAATATTTTAGTCTGAAATAGTAATGCAGAAGATGTTTTGTGAGTCATAAATAAGCAAAAAGACGATTGCATTTTTGATTTCATTCAAGCATCAGCTCATATAGCCAGTAAGTCATGAAATATCTTTGCAATTTTTGTTATTTTTAATGGAAAGGAAGCACCAAAATAATCTAGCATGTGTAATAAACAAACAAACAAAAAAAGGTTTTAAAAAAAATCTGTTCTCTCAGCAATTCAGATATGCTGTGCTAGCTCACAACAAATTTCCCAGTTGTGAAGAAGGCCTCATGCCACAACTGGAATATCAAAAATTTAGACAAGTAGAGGACACAAACCAGGAATTATACATATTGTGATAACTGGAAATTAATCTGCTATAGAGCTGAACATATCATTAGGTTCCTTCCAATTCCAAAATTTACTCCCTGCATTTTATTTAGTCTAGAGACATCTTATTTCATTTGGCTTTCAAAGCCCTCTCCTGAAATTAGGTGTCTTTAATAAAGCCCTTTAGTAAACAAGCACCAAGAGACAATTCCAACAAGGGTTAATTTTAGGTTTTTAAAAAAAGTGTGATTTAGAAAAAAAATTGAAATCTGTAACAATTATTTGTAAAATATTTATATGTTAGTAATTGATTCCTTCAATAAATAGCTGGCTATTAAAGTTTAGAATGAAATTTAACTCTGGTGCCTACATTTTATGACACCATGGAAAAACTCCGTTCCTCAAAAATTGAAGGAGCAAGGTAGATGTTGATTTTTAATTAAATTCTATTTAAAAATGTGCTCGAAATAGCCAAGGATTTCATTATTACCACCTTTCTTTAGAAAGTAGGGTTAAGTTTATTTTAAAAATCTGTGCTGTCTGCAAGTCTTGAAAGGTTTTAGTGAAGACATATGTTTTGCTTCAATGTTTTGACATAAAGATAGTAGCAAGTTAATTAATTACAACTTGCATATTTCTTGTGAGAAAGTTGCTCTGTTAAATTAAAAACCTAAGACCTTTATCATGTCAATCACAAGATGTTATCTGCACAGAAACTATCTAATTTATTAGTCTTACTGACTATTGAGTTGGTTTCTGGTACAGTGTATTTAAATGTCTCCACTATTTGTGATAGCTGTGACACAAAATAAAGGTCAGGTCTAGGTCAACTGAGTTACATCATGTAATTGAACATGATCTGGATTAGTCTCTAATCTTATTTTGCTCCAGATTTACCTTGTTTTTTGGCTCTTGGCTTTCCAAAGAACAGTCTTACTGGTGCAGTTTGGGGCAAAGAAGGCTGTCAGTACCTCAGCCTTTTCCACACACTGTCACCAGGGTCTCTGATCCACTGAACAACAGGCCCACATTTTCCCTACTTATCATCCTTCTGTTTCTATACTTGCTGAAGTACTTTACACCTAGCAAAGCCTTTGTGCCCTCAACACTCTTCATCAGATTCATCTCCAACATTAGTGTTCAACTTGTCTCTAGCAGACTGACTGTAATCAAATAAATCAAATAAATAATATTTTTTAGTTACTGGCTCAGAAATTTTCTAAACCATTATGAAAAATGCATAGAGTAAAATCATGTAATATTGGGCAACAAAATTCCGTACCTGTTTCTATTCCGTCCTCAACTGATCAAACAACCATTCCTGCAATCATCCTATGTGTTGGTTGAAGAAGGTGATGAAATGGCAACAGCTTCAGGATCTGGTCCATACTGAGTAATTTCAGTACTTTCAATTTATGAATATTGGAACCGTTATGTTTATAGATGTAACTGCAGAAAAGGAGAATCTGGTTATTATGAGGTATATGTCAAAAGATTAACTATCAGCTAAATCCAAACACAAATTTATATAAAAGAACAATGTGTAGTCATAAGCAATGGTCTGTGAAAAACAATAGCATTCAGTACCTACTTCAGGTCAATTTGCACTTCACTTAGTCTGAGGAAATGGGAATTGAGTAGGAAACTAGTGGTGGAGGCAACACAATCCTGACATCAAAAAAGCTTTGGTTGAAGAAACATAGACCCTCTTTGTGAAACGCCAGTGACACGTGTATTCTCTTGGATACTGCCTCTGGTATCATTTCACATGTAGTATCTTAGTAGGAATCACAATTTGTTCTTGCGTGTTACACACTGAAATGGGTGATAGGGCCTGTGGTCATTTCTTGTTTGTATTTAATGAGAATTCTATGTTAAACTATTTATCTTTTTCACTCTCTTCTGAAGTAGCCTTGAAGTTCAATTTTATGCAAATGTTGAAGTTTGTTGATTCCACTGACCTCTGCATCACTGTAAATGTGATTAATGCATCAGAAATGGTCTCCTAATCTTTTCTCTGCTGATGGCATAAAAGTTATAATTTTTAAAATATTCATAGTTTGTTCTTTTATTATTTGTTTCATATTCTCTAAATTTCCAATTAGTATATTTGCTGATGCAATTCTATTATTTTTGTGTGGGAAAGACAAGGTACCATTACAGTTTCACAGGAGATTAGGGATCCAATTCTGCTAAATCCTGGAGAATCAGAAGAGATACCTTTTCAAAGAAAGTATGAGTGCTATATTTTAATGATTATTTAATAATACAGCAGGTATTAAATATAAAATAAACATCATCACTCTTTAACATCTAGAAATCAACTGTGTTTTGTCATTTTTCCTTTAAAATTAAGTTCTATAAGTTCTCTGCAATTTATTTTGTTTGAATACAACTGGATTTGGTATCTGGTTTCAGAAAGTAAACCATGAAGACTCTACTTTGCCTGAAACAACTTTGTAAAACTCTAATTGTTAATTGCATTCAGCAAGTCATTTCTATGAATTTGTTTGTTTGTTTATTTGAAGAAATAAAATTATATTTAGCGTTTAATTTCTCCAGAACAGTGGTATGTGTAACAAAGTAATAAAAAAACTTATTGGGAAGTTGATTTAAGATATATTATTTGTCCTTATAATAATCTCAAAAAATGTCCATCCTGAAAGTGTATAAATAAAACATTATTTGGTTTATTTGTAAGAAGTAAAAAAATACAATCTTGTCTTCCTTATGAGTATATGTTATTTAATATAGAGAAGAGGGACTTGAATTTTGGTTGTTGTAGATCTAGTCTGCTAAAAATACAAATCAGAAAAACTTCCTTAAAATTCAATGAGGTTTATGCAGTTAGGAATTCAATTCTAAGATGTTTGAATTTTTTTCATTTTTACTTCTTTCAGTTTATAAGGTTCTCGTTTGCAATCCAGAGGTTGCAATTGTTGTTAAATACATTTATACAAAACATTTATAGTGTAGAAGGATGCAACCTGAGATATGCCATTTTTATCTGTGAAAGTTTGTGTATATGAGGAGAAAAGATAAAACAAATTAGCAAAATGTTGAAACTTTTTATGACATATACTGAAGTTTCAGAATGTTGTTGCTGTTGGTCAGGGCATCTCAAAAGGCACTACAGACCTCAAATAAATTGCTCATCTGTGATGATAGTTACTTTGTTCATCAGGACTATCACGGGGAAAACATCCTATCTATAACTACATCATTTATTCTTCTTTATACAGTACTCATATCACCCTTGCCATCATAGGGTTAGCAAAAGTGGATGGGAATCTCATTGAAAACATTTTTTTTTTTTTAATAGAAATCCTAGTCGCTCTTTTGGAGATTAATCGGTGCTTTAAGGACAAAATTCAGTTCCTTAAATAGATATCTAAAGTAGGTCAGATGAATCATACACTCTGTGTGTCTATTTCCCTTTGTTGTCTATAATTCCTCAGATGATTAGTGCAGTTAAAAACGAAATGTATCCATTCAGCATATTCATATTGGCATAACAAAAGCTTCTCTAGGTTATATCTGATCTATATAAGGGTCTGCCAGGGGAACTTTTCTTAAACCAAGACAGCAAAGACACACTTCCATGCTTTAGAATGGAAACAGGTTCAGCAGTTGTTCCATGCTGCCACTCCTATGGTTCTGAATTGATAATGTAAAACTGACAAGTATTGCATAAATTAGTTTGAGTCCTGAAGAAACTAAGTTGCCTGTTATAGAGTCATAGAAAACTGTTCTAAAAAACTTGTCAGATGACATCTTAGTCTACTTCTAGCCTTATGAAGACTTAATATGCCTATAAAGTTCCTGACAGATATGTATATATTTATTAAAAAAATTATCCTATTGTGTCTGTTCATGTAAGATCTCTACAGTTTTCCCAAGGACCTCGTGGTCCCTTGTTTCTTTACTATCCTTATCAATAGAAATATGTTTGTCTTGCTATGCTTCAAGGCCTTTGCTTTTGGTTGCAACTTGAAAGAATAGGACCTGAAAAACATGTGTGTTTGAAAATTCATCTCAATATATTTCCTAGTTTTGTTCCACTACTTTCTATCCTTTCTTGTAGGTGATGTTTCTCCTGTAGTCATACTGAACACTGCAGCTCAGAACTCTCCTTTACCTAGGATGACAAATATACAAAGGATTTTCATCTCAAGAAAACAACAGTGAAATTTCTCCTCTGTTCTTGAAGCAGTTGCTTGTCTAAGACAGAAGGGGAAAAAGAAGTTAAGCAAAAGTTCCAAGTATATCTTCTGCCAGCCCCGGGAAAGTTTAAACATAGTTTGTAGAAAAATGTACTGCTTCTGCAAAAAAATCAAAGATCATCTTGATTAAACCTTTGACTTGTTGCCATTTTCAATCTCTACTGGGAATTACTGTTTATAAACACAATTAACTGAAAAAAAATTACAAACTCTTTGATTTTACTTGGATGCTGACAGTGTTGAAAAGTGAGAATATTCAAAGATAGATTATAAGCTCCTCTTTTATCTTTTCTTTTTGAGGGAGTAGTTTTTGTTTTCGTTTTATGCCTTTTTTCAGTGTTGTATAGTCCCCAGTTGGGATGGTTGACCCTGGCTGGATGCCAGGTGCTTACCAAAGCTGCTCTATCATTGCCCTCATCACAGGTCAACGGGGAAAAAAAGCAACAAAAGCTCATGTTTTAAGGCAAGGACAGAGAGAGATCTCTCACTGATTACTGTCATGGGTAAAATGGACTTGAGAACGTTAGTTTAATTTATCAGAAAGCAAATCAGATTAGGATAATGAGATGTAAAAACAAAGTCTTAAACCATCTTCTCTCTCTCCCTCTCTCCCTCCCTTCTTCCTCGGCTCATTTTTCTCCTCATTTGGAGGACTGAGCTGACTCACTCATCCAATGACATGAAAGGTAGCACACAGAGACTGGAAATGGGAATCAAATTTATATTGTGTTCCAGCTTTTTGCTTCAATTTTTATATCATGCTTGCATTGTGATTTCGGTATGCTGCTGTATCACTTTGCTAAATCAAAACCCCATGTAGTTTCAAATATCTTCAAAAAAGTAAATTTGGTATTCAAATATTTAACTCCTGTCATGTGGAATATCTGTGAGTTCACTGTGGCTGGCTGATGAGTGCCCATAAAGCTGCTCTCATGCTCCACCTCCTCAGCAGTACAAGGGAAGAAAATGAGATAAAAAATTTGTGAGTCAAGATAAAGGGAAAAAAGGGAAAAAATCATAAAGGAAAAAAAAAAAGGCAGCAAGAGTCACACGCTGAATTAAAAAAAAATATAAAAAATCACTACTTCTATCAGCAGGTGAAAAAAATCACCACTTCCTGAGAAGAAGGGCCTCAACTGGTAAAAGAGTTGCTTTGGAATATAGATGCTTTAATATTCAATGTTAAATGAATACCCTTTTCTCTTAGCTTTTATTGCTCAGCCTGGTGTCATTTGGCATGGACAGTCCCTTTGGTTGGTTTGTATCTGCTGTCCTGGCTGCGTCCTTCCCATCTTACCTCTAGCCCATCATCATCATATTGACCTTTGGGAAGGTTTGGGGAAGGAAGTGTTCTGGTTTGGAGAGAGAGCACCAACACAGTGCCAGCATTGCACAGCAGTAGGCAAAACTCTGGTGTCTTAGAGATTCTGTTCTAACTACCAACACAAAGAACTGCACCGTATGGGCTGCTAGGAGGAAAATTAAGTCCATCCCAGCCAGACCTAGCTCAAGTTAAAAGAACCAGGTCAAAGAGTAATAGACTGTGACACATTCATAGTGGAGAATTAAAAGATATTTTGTATTGCCACATTACTAATAAAATTTAATTATGTCTAATGGACAGGATTTAATTATGATGTTATTCAATATCAAATATCTCTGAATCCACAACAGTGGTTTCTCACTAAGGCAGGCATTGATTTGACTTAGGGATTAGCTCTCAGTCATTCTCTCATAATTTATCTTGTTTTGGTTTAATTGTCAGATTATAACAGATGAGGAGGTGGAAGTTGTACGTGGAGGAGGCTTCTCAGTCTATGTTAAGAGTGATATCAGTATTCAGAAAAAATAATAGTCTTGTGAAACAGAAGGTGCCAGGGAGAATTTATTGGAAATGAGCCCTGGATCAAATCAATTAAAGAAAATGACAAATAAAAGATTTGCAGCAGAAAAGGGTAGGAAGACATCTGTGAATATTAGAAACATGTAATTGATAATAAGCTGTGCATTGCAAAGATTGCAAGAAGTGTTCTGTTTACATCAGAATCACTTGTCACCTTTTTTGCAAGACACAACTTGGTTGATACATAGGAACAAATGTGATGAGGAAAAAACGTGGGCAAGCAAAGAGGGAAGCTGCATACAAGAGAGTGATTACTGAAAATAATAAAGAATACTGAAAATAATAAAGAAATGCAAAGCATTGATGTTGACTAAAGACAATGAAATAATTAATAAAAAAACAAAAACAAGAATTGAAAAGAGAAAAATAAAAGAAAGTCAACAAGTGGAAAAGCGACAATATAAAAATATCACTAAAAGATCCAGAGATCTGGGATAAAAGGAAGGAAAAAAAAACAAGACAAAAACCAGGAAAAAAACCCAAAAAAAACATAAAACCCCCCAGCAAACCAATAACCCTAAAAAGAACCAACACCACTACCAACACCACCACCACCACCAAAACCAAACCAAAACCAAACAATAACAGACTTAAAGATCTTGAGAGATGTTTCTGTTTTCTTATGCAATTGACTCAAAAGAATTGTAATTTTTATATTTATATTGATTCTCCCAAGCTAATGAGGTATATAGCCTGGGTAGTAGAATGTTAAAACAGAGGACATATTTCACTCAGACATCAAGAAGAAAATATGGAACATCATTACTCCCTTGAGTCCAGGATGCCTGTGAATGGAAGAAAAGCAAAAGTCAAAGAAGCCCTTGACCACTTTTCTTATCAATAATGTAGTTTCCTTCTTTTTTATACTGCAGACCTAATCCAAAACTTTTCTTTAAAAAGTTAATCTTCTGTTAAAATTATAATCATAAATAATATTCAAGTTACTACATGTTATTTCAAAATCTTCCTGTAGCTGCTGAGAATTGGTAAAAATGTTCTCAAATCCAAAACTTTCACAGACATCAGCATGAGTGAATATTTGTTTTAAAATCTTACCAGAGTACATAAAATATTTACTATTCATTATTCACCATTCAACATTTGCTGTTCATTATTCATTCATATACTACAACAATGAGCTGCTCCATTGTAAGAATGCAAATGGACAGATGCTATAGCTTCAATAGTTGGAGTCTGTCAATTAGATAGATGTAATATCATGATGAAGTAGATGACTAATCACACATTATGAATACTTAACAGCAAACAGTCAAACTTAGCATTTTGGAAACAGCCCATAGATCAGAAGTTGCTTGTCCAAACTATTTGTCCAATACTTACAAATAACTAGACATCAGGATTGGTTTCTGAATGATTCATGAACAGAAAGCAGGGCTAAAGGCCAATTTCTAACCCTTTAAAAATCAATGGAAAGATCCCCACTGGCTTCAAATAAGGTTTGAATAAGTTCTCCAAATGTGCAATTTATATTATTTACAGTAGGCATTCCAGCCACACACTGCCTCATCATACATGGTTAATAAGAATTTTGTGCTTTAGGGAAAAAGATAAAAGATGTAGTCATATTTCCTCCTAAAGATATAATTTAGCAAAACTCTGTCATCGCAGCATTTTCCTTATACTTTTCCTGTCGATTTATGCTAAATGAACTCTGTGCTACCATGGATTAAGAAAAATACATTGCCTTTTTAAAATCAAAGAGAAGTCAAACTATTTTTGTCTTTGTAAACTGAAAATAAGAATGTGACATTTAAAAGAGCATCTAACACCTGTGGAGTATCCTGATTTGCGGGACTGACTATGGCTAGTTTAGTCTTGATGCAATTTGCATAGTTGAACAGTGAAAGAAGTTCACTGGTTTTGATCTTCCCATACTCTGAGACAAACATGTCAATTACAGTTTGTTTTCTTGAAGCCAAAACTGTGGTGCTTTGCATTGTTTAGTACAGTGAACACTGAAAGGATCTGATGTTTGTTCTGAAAAGCTTATGATCTAATTGATCTTCACATGAGAAAAATGAAAAGGTCTTGCACTGAAGCTTATGGAACTCTTACACTGATTAGAGTCCAATTCAAGATCTATGATGAAAGCTTTTCTTTTGATCTCTACACTGAAAAGATTATTCAGAAACAGAGTGATATCTAAGAGACTAAGTGTTTTTGCTAAACTGTGTCAACAACTTTTCTTTAAAGCTTAGAGAAAATGCAGTAGTGGATAGAATTAATCCTCAAGCACCAGTAACAGCTCTGAAAATTTTGTACATTGTCTATTTTTAGCACAGAACAGCAGAAAACACTAGTTAATAGCAACTGCCAAAATATTTAAACAAAATTTGAGAGCTTCAGTACCTGACAATCTTTTGATGACCTCCCAGGTTTTTTTTTACAAGATAGGCATGCAGTACTTCATACACTTAACATAAATAATACTCTTACCAAGAAACACAGTTTTTCCTCCACTCTTGTTTCCATCTTTTTCAAAATTTGGTAATTCATGAAGCAGTTTGTGAATTTCATTAAGATAATCATTCATTGTTTACAAACTGCTCTCATTAAATAAAACTAACATATTTTTGAAGAAATGAACTTAATTTATGAGGTCTATGATATTCTACCAAAATCAAAGAAATAACTATTTGAAAGCAATCTCCTGCAGTGAATTTCAAAGCTCTTGTTCAGATTTCCTTTCTAAGTCAATCACATCTTTAAGGCTCGTTAGAACTTGTTACGAAGTTATGTACAATTTTCCATCATGTGAGAATCAGGAACAACCATTAATGGAAATATAATTCAACACCATTTTTCCCCCTAATATTTCCTGGAACTTCTGAGCACACTGTGCAAATATTTTTTATTTATCTGAAGCAAACAAACAAGAAAATCCACCAAAATCCCTCTCCCCCAAAAAAACTCCACAAACGCAAACACAATGACAAGCACAATAACAAAAACAAAAACAAGCAAAAACAAAACAGAAACCAAAACCAAAAAACCAAAACCAAACCAGAAACAAAAACAAAATCTAAGCAAAAAGAATACCAGTCTGGGTCATCCAACCAAAAGTCAGGCAGGATCAGTGAAAGAAAAATATTCTTTTGGTCAGCTCACAAAACAGTTTCAGCACTTCTTAACTATCTCAAATATCCACTGATTTTTATATTCCTGTTTGCTGACAGAGTTGTACCAATAACATGAAAAAAAAACCCCTAGAATAGAGCCAAGTTCCTTTGTGGACTTTAGCAGTATCTTTATTTTAGGTGGACACTTAATTTATAAGGCTAGACCAGACACCCTTTTCTGGTGTAAAATGACACTTGGGGAAAATGAAAATTTGCCTCGGACTAAAAAGATGAGAGGATGCCTTAGTAAAAACTGTGGCAGCTGTAGGCTGCATTCTGTACTGTTTTGAAGAGTGAGACTCTATTAGCAGGCTAGAATATGGAGGCTTGTCTTGGAGTCTATGTAAGACTTCAAAGGATAAAAAAGTCGCTTGCGTGGGAATAGAAAAGGAATGCATTTAATTTCAGGACAAGCCCTTGAAGAAGAATGAAATACTCTGGTTGCCTCATTTGGCCACTTTCAATCATTTATATATGAAAGTTTTTTGAAGCAATGCCTAAAACTAGCAATACCAGAAAATCTCAATAAATTCACTTGTATTTTTTTCTGCACAAACAATTTGAAATTCTTCCTCAAGTTTTAAAGAAAGATAAAACTGTAGGCTAAAAATGTATTTTATGAGATGATGAAAAAGCAACCCTCGTTAGGAAACGTTGGGGTGAAAAAGCTATTGATCTTGAGACTGCAATATCCTTTGAGGTACTCTTCTTTTGGAGCTGATAGCTATTCAAAAGCATCGAAACATGGTTTTATTATTTTTTTTGTTTGTTTGTTTGCTTGTTCTTTTAAGAATATAAGAGTTTAATTTATGACCTTACTACACGGGAGACAGGAACTGAGACAGTAGGAAGAACCTTACAAACCAGCAAGCTACCTGGAATTCATCCTGAAATATTAATTATACATCTGGCAGTACAAAAAGCCTGATTCATAGCCCATTGAAATAAATTAATTATGTATCTGGCAGACTCCAAAATCCACTGAAGCCAACGGAAGTCTTAGGAGTCTTTGACTCCACTGGGCTCTGAATCAAACTGCAGGAGGACGAGCAGAATTAGGTGGGGAGGAGCAGATCACCAGCGCTGCTGAGAGCAGAGCAAACTCAGATCAAGGAAATGAGAGCAGCAGGTGGCAGTGTGCAAAAACCCCCAGGACCTCAGGAATGCGTCTGGAACACTGGGGGAAAGGGGAGGGAGGGGGTGTGCATCCCACGGCATTTGTAAGGGACCTTTCTATTTTCACCCTCTGTAAATCTCACCGAGAGGCGGCGAAGGATTTTGAAACAAATAGCTTCCCAGTGAAAGGATAAAGATACAAAATCTCAGCTTGGTTGCTGGGTATGATGGCACCTGGATTTCAGCAACCAGTGTACCTCTCATCGGAGCTCTGCCTAGGGCTCCTGGACAGTAAACAGGCAGTCCAGCTTAGTTTGAATAATGACAGCTAAAAGCTGCCTGTCTTCCCCAATACAGGAAGGTATGGACAGATTAATGAGAAGTTCACACAAGACCAGGGGAGTTGTTCTTGCAGAAATCTCTTGGCATCATCTAGATACCATAGTTGTTATTAAAACACAGGTTTTGAAAACTAAAACTAAGATTTGCTGGATACTTTTGGGGAATGAAGTGGAGATTAGGATTAGAAATATCTTCAGATAGGAAAAAAAAACAATAAAATAATTAAGATAACAAGAACACCACCAAGTTTTCCGGTGTTTTCCTTCTTGCGCATAATTCTCTACTGAAAAATGAGCAAAGAGACTCCTTTACTTTTTGCCTTTGAAAGTCAAGGCAAGTCAGTTTTTAAATATTGTTTAACTAAAGCACGGTGAAATGTCTTTTCATTATTCAACCTCTGAGATGTTTGCAGAGCAAGGGACAGTTATGAAACCCTAAGACATACATGTGGAAATACATGACAGCAAAACAAAACTAACAACCAAAACAGGCTATCTTCGATCTCACAGTGTACTGATATTCACTGAGAAAGAATTTTTTTTCTTCGTAATACCTTGTATGGGGCTAGCTTTTGGATTTGTGATGACATCGTGCTCAGCTAAGGGAAACAGGAGGATGTATGGAGTGATGACATTTGTCTTCAAAATTTGACATTAGATGTGATGAAGTCCTGCTTTTTTGCAGATGTCTGAACACCAGCCTGCCCTTTAATTTTATGGTGGAAATGTGGTATTTTTTACAATATTATACACACAGAAATGTGAAATAAAAGGTTAAAAAAAAAGGAACATAACAGTTGTAAGTTTCATCACAATGACTATGAAAATAGGAAACCTCCAGGAAAATTTGTAACAATGAAACAGTAAAAATATAGATGGAGATATACCATGACCTTAACAAGACTTTGAGATAACTAACAAGAAAAGCCCACTGTAAATACTGTTTTGTGTATTTTAGTGTATTCTGTATTTCTGAAGATGGATAATTTATGTTTTGTCTTCAGAAAAATAAAAAACTAAGTCTGCTGCATTATTGATTATAGTTTTTTTGAGGGGGGGGTTGTTGTTGGGTTGGTTTGTTTTTGATTTGTTTTTTTTTAATTGGGATGGTGGTGCAAATTAATCTTATAATTAAATGTTAAATTTCATTATTTGAAGCATTATAAATGTGCAAAAAACCCTTTATATATTGAATAAAGTTTTCATTAGAAAGTGGCAAAAATAAGAAAAAGTCATGTTGGAAGAAAGAAAAATGTGGTGATATTATGGGGATATTATTTATTTAAAAATTATTTATTTAATATTTAGAATATTTTCCCTCCAGAATGTATAGAAGCGGTACGAAATCCTTGGTTTGATAATGCTAACATTTTATAAATTAATACATATGCTTTGCCATTCTTATTGTGTGGACTCAAATAGTATAAAAGAGACTCAAATTTTCAAGACTGTGTTTTGAGCACTTTTAATTACTAATTATTTAACAGGAGATTTTGATAGACTTAACTTCATTAATATTATTTATCACTGTGTGACTACATATAAATAAATGAAACTGGATTACATCAGGATTGAACTATTTCAATAATAATGCTACTTATCTACACCCAAAGACTAAAACTGTTCAGTTTCCATGAGGCTGAAATTAAACATGAATTAAGGAAAGATTTCAGAAGGCTCTTAGATAAATCAGCAATGCTGTAACCGTAAAGGCCTTCATTTCTGTTTTAGATATGCCCCTAAAGCAAATTTTTGCGATTTTCTGTATAAAATCAATGTGCAATATATGGATAAAAAGCACTAGTCATCTATGAAATGGCTTTTTTCTTTGTATACCTGTGTGCTTAATTTTTGTATTTTCTGAAATGATCATGATCTTGCTCTGCTCAGTAATACTTCTGCTGTGGGACAATTTCTATGTATTTTAAATAATATATATTTTTAGAAATCATATTGAAAAACCATGGGTTGCAATCAGTACAGTAAAGTTTAAAATCCAAGGATTTTATGCTAAAACACTGTGGTCTAATTATCCATATGCTACCTTACCTAGTTATTCACCTTATTTTATGACTATTGTTTCATTGTTCATTTCACTTATTATGAATTAGCACAGAAAAAAAGTAGAAATAGCTGAATACCAAAAGAAATGTGAAATCTATTAAAGAGCTAACTTAGAAACACATATCTGTTGAATATTGAAAAGTTACGAGATCTAATTTAGCGAATGCCAAAACCAGTATTAAAAACAGTATTGGTTCCCATCCCTTCCAGGTATCGTTTCAATGTGAGGATTGTAAATATAAATGTAAATGCTTGCTAATGATTTTAAATAAAACTAAAATCACAGAAGAAATCACGGGAATAATTTACACTAACCAAACAAGAAATTATAACAAATAACACCATGTCAATGCTCCAGTGCTGTAATGATTTTAAATTAGAAAAGCAGCATTTACAGAACAGGTAGCTCATTTAACATTTTTAGGATCTGTCAATAAGATCACTTTTGGCATGAAACAGACTATTTATTTTGATTAAAGGAAAATCTCTCAATGAAAATAAGCAAATACCAGGAGGAATTCTTGACTTGTTCAGTGCCTGGAGCATTCCTACATATCACAAGGGTTTGAGAAAGAAGCAAACAGTGCTTGAGGGTCTGAAAAAATGTCAATGTGGTGTGTAGCTAGGCTATTGAGGTTACTGAAGAATATTGCTTCAACAAAGGTTGGAAAGCTGAAGATCTGATTAACTCCTTGGATGCCCTGTTTGCAGCTATTTACAAAGTGCCACTTGACGGGTGGTAAGAGTGCTCTGTCTTACTGAAATAATTTTTTTAAAGGGTAATTCATGGTGAGTAAAGTAGATAACACATAATGTTTAACACAGAGTAGCAGTTTATGAGGGCCTTGCATTGTGGGTTTTTGGTTTGTTTTTTTTTTTTTTTTTGTTATTGGGGGTGACTTTTTATTGTTCGTTGGTGGGTTAGTTTGGATTTTTTCTATTTTTCTCCTGTTAAAAGCAGTCATGTCTATGAAGGCTTCCATACACAAGTCATCTTATTCCATTCTGCTGTGTGTTTTCTGTCTTTGGATATATTTGCAGTCAAGAGAAATATAATTCATGCCAGCAGTATAATGAATACAGCAATACAGGCCGTCAGGTACTCTCTACTAAAAATATGCTACGTTTGCTGTTCTCATTACCTTTGGCTGCTGCAAATTCTCTAAACTGACCTTGCAAGGAGGTAAGGTGCCATCTGGATGAAGAGAAAATTCTTCAGGGACAATGTGGACATTAAGTACTATGTTTAATTACTTTTATTCTAGAAGTTAAAAAAAATCCCAAACCCATTATATGATCATATAAAAATAAATGGTGTCAAGGAAGACTGTACAGAATCATATTACTAGGATCACATTAAAAGGAAAATATAATTGTAAAAGTGATGCATTTTTTTTTCCTTCATTTTTTTCTTTTTTTATTTTTTTTTCCCCCGGAAAATCGCAAATGCACCTATACCAAGGTCTTCTTTTTAGATAAAGGGGTTTATCCTGATTTGGAATTTTTTTTCTTTTCAGTTTTTGTTTTGTTTTGTTTTGTTTTAGTTTTTTTTTTTTTTCATTTTTCATCTGCAAGCCTAGCACTTCAGTTTTGAAATATGAAAATAAATTAAAAAACACATTAATTCAGTATAATATAATATGATATTATATATATATATATACTTTAACTATAGCTGGAATAGAAAATAGTTATTAAAGATAACCAGATCATAGACCCAAGTCTGAAACACATCAGGCATTTTATGGAAGCACAGAAGGGAAGTTGGAAATCCTTGTCCAACTGCAAGTATACAACCTAAAATTTCTTGTCTTTCAGCACATTTGAAATATTTGAATGTATATAACTCTTCATATTGTTTGCAGGATAGACTGATTATAATAACTCTAACACAGGTCGTAACTTCTTCTTTAAACAACTTGAAATCTCATTTGCTTCAGCCATCTTAGATTGATGCTTTTATGCTGACTGCCCCATAAAAGGAATAAACCCGTCTGCAGATCAAGTTGAATATCACCATTATTTGTATGAGGTCTTGAAAACTCATTTTTGGATTGTGGGCACGCAAGCATCCAATAAATGTTCATTTGCCACTGTAAAGAAATTGACCTTGATTGCACATAATTTGTTCCAGTCAGCAAGATCTTTTTAACAATTTGCAATAAAGTATTCAGAAAGTAATTCACAAGAGTGAAGGAGATTGTGTCAGTATTGTTTTCCTAAGAGTAAGACACAAAGAAGGTGTACAATGTTAGAGAGACCATCCTTAGTTACCTAGATTTTAAGAGATGGCCAAGATATGAGTTTACTCCACCACAGTGTAAACCACCAAAAAGGTTTGAGAGCTGATGATAGCTACAATCTAACATACTGAAAACAGTAGCTATAGTTTTATTTTCCTGTTCCACTAATGTGCTTATTAATCAAGATGCAACTACCATGTATCTCCTGTGGACTATTACATTGGTTTACACACTAAATGTACACACCAATTTTGTAGAAAATTTTTGTTTGTATTTGCAAAAGAATCTGTTTTGAGTGTATTTGATAATCAAGTTCTGAAAATGAAAGCATCTGATTTATCTGACCCATCACACAAGACAATTAAAATTACATTTGCCAATAATTCCAAGTGTAAACAATATCAATATCAAAAGTGTGTTTAGTAAATATAAATAAAATTTTGATCATCTCTAAATATAATGACAACATGCAGTTCAGTGTTATAAACAAATTTAAAGTATGTACATAACATGAATATACTGACAACATACCATTCTGAACATTTTTCCATTTTAAGGATATTAAAATAATAAATTCTTTAAATATTTAAAGATTTGTACTACTAATTTGTAGTGCAGGATCACTCATATCTATGCAACATCACATAATACAAAGTAGACCTGATCATACACTGGCGATAGGTCCCACGTGCCAATATTCCTAAAGCTCACATGCTAGAGTTCTTGTATAATTAAAGGGTTCCTTGTTTTCCATAGCAGAATCCTGTGCACTGTCCTATAGCTATTTTTATACTCCCAAATGGCTTCATCTTTTGATCTTCCTCTGTTTTTTCAATTTTCTAGTGCTCTTGCTTTGTTCAGAAATACCTACACCACCATAAAAATACCCATTTTCAGGAAAGGCATTCATACATAATACTTGTTTCCACTATGCAGATATCTGTCTAACCCATCTGCTCTTTCCTATTTCTACTTCAATATTTGTCTTGTTATTCCCACCTCAACTTCTTCCCTCACAGCTCACAATTTTTTATAGACCAAAATAGACCTTATTGCCGTTCTGTCACTTATTGTCAAAAGGATTATGCAAATGCATCTCTGGCCCTATATGAAGCTTCACTTTTCTTCAAAGCAATATGACAGATGTGCTTATGGCTGGCAGCCATACCCTTAAGCCAAAGCAGTGATTGTTCCTGCCTGAACTGATTGTCCTTTTACCTGTACTGTGTTTTCACAGCTTTTTAAAAGCAAGTTGGAACCAGGTCATAAGCAGGAGGGTCAATGAGCACCAGCAGCAAATGAAGATGATTCATCCCATAGATTTGGGCCAATAAGAAGGCAAGAATTGGAGTTGGAGAACAGGTGGCTAGAGGAGGTGATGATAAAATAAAGAAACAATAGAAGAAAAATATGTTAATTTGCCTTCAACTAAAAAACACATTCATTCTACATCCACTTATCTACAGTTAGAGCTGTATTATTGTTGTGTTATTTTCCCTTCCAGACTGTTATGTTTACATAGCTATATACCATTTTACATATATACAAATATAAAGTGCCTTAGGGAAACTAAGTTTATTAATATAGTAAATTTATTCAATATAAATAATATAAAATTATAGTAGTGACACAGCATAGTTGTTATATCTAATTTGAGCTGTCTTGGCCATTTTCTATCTATCTTTGAGTTTTACCAATATTCACTAACCTAGTGGACACCACTCTCTGGCTGTGTGTGTTTATGTACTTTGGACTTTCACCACTGCCAGTTTAAGACACTTTCTGCTAGGCTCCACTACCAAGTTTTGCACAGAGATTTATGTACGACATGAGAATATCTTGCATCTATGTTATGATCAGCTAAAATCTGTCTATGTCACTCTTATTTCTTGCCCTCCTTAGTCAGCTGTAAGTTTTCCCTCTGTTAGTAGACAGTTTTGCAGTGACTGGCCTTCAGAAGACTTGGCACTGCACAGCATCTCCATCCTACACATGCACTAACTCCGCAGTGTGAGAAGTCCCAAAGTGAGTGAATCTCAGGATTTCTTCTTGAAGTACTAGGTTTAGATTAAGTATTTTTATAACTCAGGTATAAAGAAGTTGTGCTTAAACACACTCATTTTCTCTCCTTTTCAAGTAAGTCTATTTATAATTTTTCTCTACGAAGTAATTCTGACTACCCAGATCTAAGAGTATCAAATCTCTATAATCTAAGTGTCAATACTATCACTTTTCTCTTTTTTTTTGGAAGTGTAGGTAAGTCCAGAGCAGATTTATTTGCACAGGCAACAGAAGACCGATTTACCTCCTGCACTGGATCCACATGTGCAAGACTCTGCTCAAGGAAAAAGAAATCGAGTCAGAAAGACAAGAAAGAGTATTCTCTCCCTTCAAAGAAAATTTTGGGCGACAAAGCCATTTAAAAATTGAAAATTAAAATTAAAGAATTTTTTTTTTCTAAAATAAGTAACAGGAATGGAATTCTGCTCATAACTGAGAACAATTCTTTTTCCTAAAAATTTTAACTTCACACACCACATTTCTGTAACAGCTAAACCCAGATTTCCTAAGAAACCTCAGTCAGAAAATTCCTCTAAGTTATAAATATCCTAATTTATCTTCTGAAAATCCAGCTACTAAGAAACCTCTTCTTATTGTCCTTCTGAAAATCCAGCTGAAGATCTTACCTGCTTTAGTTTGCATCTACACATTTTACAGATGAGTGCAAAATCCTTTTCTTTAGCCCATGTAATACACTGCCTTTTTTTCCTAGACAATAGCCTCTGCCAGTGAATATTATAAGTCCTGAGTCCATTTCTACATTTCACTCCGGTGGACTACACCCTGTGAGTGACTTTTCAGCTCATAAACTTCTTCTCTTCATATCGTTTTCAAGGCGTTAACTTCTTGACACAACTGTGGAAATTTTAAAGCAGGTTTTTTTTGTGGACATATTTAGGAGGTTATGCTATCAGAAATCATACATAAAGTAATCAAATTAAAATGATTTTAATACAGAAAAAAGGAAACACTTTCTACTTGACGTCAGATCTGTGTTATCCTTAACCTGTTTATTTAATGAAAGAGTAAGGTATGATTTATGTCTAGACATTCTCTGCTAATAATTGCAATATAAAATTGTATATTAAATAATAAAAAATATCTTTTACACTATTATGGTTGTTGAGGAAAGCAGAGGAAGAGAGAGGCAATTTTGTTTTCAAAGTTTGCCTGCAGAGATTTTTTGTTTGGTGAGCTCTTGGCTGTGTTGTTTTTTTGTTTTTTTGTTTTTTTTTTTCCTTTGTTTAGTTATATGTTTTTAAGATAAATTCAAAAAGTAAGTTAAAGAACCACATGTCAGTATTTTTTGTCATGTAAGAGGAGATTCATACCACACAAACCCCAAGGTAAGTAATCTCAACTAGTTTTCCATTCTTTCTTTATGGACACTGAAATGGAAGGTGACTCAGGAGGGCAAATTCTCCTAAATATTTTGTCTTGAATATTTATTATCAGCACAGGCTAATAGCAACCTAGATTTACACTGAAGGTCATGTTGCTGCACTTTTTGCATCCAATCTTTTCACCAGCCTTTTTTTGTGCCTCACCTACACTTTGCTCCTGACTCTGACTGACTTGTTGATCAAACTGCTCACCTCTATTTCTCCTGGCTACCCTTACCCTTACACAGGACCATGCACCTGTAAGAGCCCGATAACAAGCGAAAGGCTTCAAAAAGTGTTTCGCCATTGTGTCTGCTTATCGCAATCTCTCCTGAACACCTGGAAACTGCCTGCGGGATGGGCTGGGGGCAGCCCGCACCGAGGCCCATGAAAAGGAAGGCGAAAGCGGTGCAAATGTGGAGGGGAAAGCGAGGGGCAGAAGCCCTGACCTTCGCCTTCCCCCATCGCCATCGGCTGCTGCGAGACAGCACCCTGAGGCTCGCTCGGGGAGAGCCCCCCGAGCCCGCAGCCCCGAGCGGAGTCACAGAGAGCTCGGGAACCTCGCCCCGCTCCCGCTCCCGCTGCCGCTGCCGCTGCCGGGGAGAGCAGCGCCGGGCACCGGGCACCGCTCCTGCATCCCGGGGGATGGGCTGCCGCATCCCAGCCGAACCGCTCCCGCCATCCGAGGAGGCACGTAAGAAAAAAGCAGAAAAAAAAGGCCAAAAACTGCTCCGCTCCCGCACCCCTTCTCAGCAGCGACAAAGGCAGCGCAGTGTGGTGGTGTCCTATGCTGTGCTTTTTAAAGCTACCTTAACTTTTTCTAACTGTTCTCTGCTTTTCTCTTTCTCGATAACCTCCCATACTATTAAATAAAAATATAACAATGTTTTTTGGCATCAATATTTAACCTCGTTTGTATTTATCTCTCTTTATTTGGGAATATTTGGAAGTTCTTTTGCTTTTATTCACAGTTAGTTCCCATTACTCCTCTGTGATTAAACTGGTTCATAACAGCATCTACCCCTTCATCCAAGCCATTGGTGGATAAGTTAAACAGAAGTTAATGAGAGCTTTCTCACTGATACCAACAGCAGTCTGTCATCTTTGCTTATCACACTCTTCATAACTACCCCACTGTGACCCAGCTTTTTTTTTTTTAAAGGCCTGTTACAGAGAAGTACTGAGTTCAGAACACTTTACCTGGACTTTTGGTTTAAGGGGTGTCCCAGTTCCAGAGTTAATTTTTGTAGTAGCCAGGAGGGCAAGGGCCATGACACAGAGATTATTCTGTATCACCTGTCACAATTTTCTAGGGACAGACAGGGGGAGGGTTCACTTCATGTTTGGATTGGGGTGGTGGAGGGAGTGGTAGGGTATTGGATATTTCCACAGGGTGAGCAAAAGTTTCTTTTCTTGTACCTTCTGCTGTTAATACTCTTGATGTTACTGTTCATTTTCTATCTTACTGCTCTTTTCTAACTGTTCTCTATTTTTCACTTTCTTTGCCTTCCTTACTATTAAATAAAATATATTAATGGTTTTTGGCATCAACACTTAGTCTTGTTTGGGTTTAATCTCTTTTTTGGGAGGGATAATTTGAACCTCCAAAGTTATTTCAGCTTCATTTACATAGCAATGTCTCCCTTTTCTCCTCTGTGATTAAACCAGTTTGGAACAGGACCACTAATAAGAAAGCAGAAGGAAGCAGAGGCCAGAAGGAGAATGAAAAAAAACCCAAAAACATGACCTTAAATAAACTCAATTAAATAAAATCAATTAATTAAGCAACAATGCCATAAAATTTTAAACCAGCCTGACTGAGGGCTTCTGCCAAAAAGAGAGAAGTCATCCCGTTATGACTGGCTCCAGAATCAATTCTCACTGCTCCAGGGAAGAAGCTCCTCTTATAGCAAACCCAAAAGAATAGCTTTCAAGCAACTCAGTCAAACTGGTACCTTAATCCTTATGCTTGCACAAGAAAGAGGAATGCACAGGGAAATGTGGAAGAGGTAGAGGAACATATTTCAGACGTAGCTTGCTATTAAGTTCAACTTCAACAGTAGTGGAAAAGGCTGAAGTGTTTCTGCTGGAGTCAAATAATGTATAAACCAGAAAAGATTCCCATTAACTCTCTCTAGAAGAGACAAATTTTACAACTTGATTGAGTTAAATTAATCTGTGTTAAATATGAAAAGTGTGATGAGAAAAATTTCAGCCTTAAGTCATTCCCAAATTCAGTGACACAGGCAAAATTATCCAAGGTCCAAATGTCCATCTAGTTCTTCACATTAGCAATTGAAGATCCAAATGGGATTACTAATACTCTTCATTTAATATATACAGAAGTTCTGACAGGACTGCATCCACTGAGATAGATATTTTTATTTGTTTGTTTGTTTGTTTTTTTAAAGAGGGTGTAAGTTTTAAGCTTCTTAGAGGAGACCCTATGGACACTGCAATATTCCCAGTGGAATTTAGTGACCCAGCTGCAATGAGCACCTTGAAATATTGTGGCTTAATCTATTATCAAGATACAATCTGATGACCTTACACTTTTTTCTTTGTCTTCCAGGAATGTATTAAGTTTGTTCTTACATGTGTAGTTTAATATCAACTTGAATATTTTTTTCCTTTTCCTTTTCCTTTTTCTTTATTTTGTTGTATAGTTTCTACAGAATATTACAGATGTCATGTTTTATTAAACCAAATTGTAAATTGTCATAAATTATGTGAAATAATTTAGTGATATCAGAAAATAATTTGTACTTGGGAATTATAAAAAAATATAATGTTGAGGTATATTTTTCTGACTTGACATCTAAGAGGTCAATATGCAATTTTTTACTTAGGACACTTGAGTTTCATTCAAGCTGGAGCTGGTCTGAAACTCCATTTTTCATTCTGTATATGCAGGTATTCTACCCTCACTGTATTGTGAAAAAAAAATAAACTATACAGGGTCAGCAGCAATAGGATAGATCTTTGTCCATGTTATGGTATATTTTAAGATCTTTTTCTTCATGCACTGAGCACTCTTCCATTGACTGTAGTGAATTTTTCTTAAAACTATAGTAAATAAATATTTTTAAATATGCTATATTTATAACTTTGAAAAAAAAAAAACCTTGGAAAAGTTTAAATTTCAGATTTTCATCAGAACTTTTTGTAAGTTTTGATAATGTGGTGGCAGTAAAGCCTCCACCCAGATACTTGCTCTCCCTCACAAAGGGATGAGGAAGAGAATCAGGAGGGGAAAATCAAAAGAACTTGTGGGTCAAGATAAAGATTAAGTGCAAGTGTGAGAGACAGGAATAAGTTTAGTATAAACTGTTTAAGTTTCTTATTGGTAAAACAGTTCTTGTGGATTTTGGAACACATTAGATTCATGACTATATATTTAATATATATTTCTTATAACCTTTCTTAATCGGTGGAGGACAATCAGAGATGGAGCAGGCTGCTCCGATGGACTCACATCCCTGAAAGGGCTCAAAAATCATGTGAATATGGCACCTGAAGACATGGTTTGATGGTGACCATGGTAGGGTAACACAGTTCCAGGGTAACAGTTGGACTTGATGGTCTTCCAAGTTTCTTCCAGCCCCAGTGATTATGTAAATGGTACAAAAGGATTTGCCCACCACCACAAGATCAATGCCCAGCTAGTTTTCAAGCAGCAGATACTGTAGAAAATTTCCCTCCATTTCAGTTTTATTGCTGACCATGATGTTATATGGTACAGAATATACCTTTGATAAGTCGGGATCAGCTGTCCCAGCTGGGTTCACCTCCATCCCCTCATTCAGCCCCAGACTGCTCTCTGGGGCAGCAGAGTGAAAAAGAAAGGCCTTGAAGTAGTGCAAGCACTGTTCGTCAGTAGCTAAAACATTAGTTTTTATGTTAGCTGAATCCCATTTTTTGTGATATGCATAACACTTTGTTCAGACGGCTTCAAAAGCAACAAAAGGGCAAGTCAGGGAAAAGTTTATTGCTGCTTGCAGCTGGGCCTTGAATTGGAAAATCTTGTTCCTGCGCATTTCAGCCCCTGGCTCAGCCAGGAGCACTACATTCCATCACTCTGAAGAAGATCATTTAGTGCTGTCACCACAAATAATTTCAGTTTCACCAACACTAGTGATGATCTTGTCTCCTATATGTATGTTGTTACTTTGAAATTCTTTCAAAATCCCTGGTTACAGATGAAAGGGCTTTTTAAAAAAAAAAAAAAATAGAAAAGAAAAAGGAAAAGTGACCCTTCTGGAAGCATAGATTTTTCAAACTTTCACCTTAGATAACTAGATGCATCATTAGGAATGAGACGATCAAAGCTTCTAGTCCCTGTGATGGGCAACAGCATTCTGTTCCTTTTGAAATCTCAGAAATCATACATTTTCTAGTAATCAGATCAATTTTCTCATCTCAGGTGGAACTTGAACAACTAGTAGTAAAAAAATGGCAATGCTTCTTACAGTCATGATTTACCATTATTTTGGCTCAGAAAGTGTAATTGACCTAGTTTGCTCTTTATTTCCTGAAATAAACAACTATTTGCAATGAGTGTCTATCTAGACTTCATTAGCTTCTGTGTTGAGGTAATTATGTTTTTAACAAAGGGCTGTCTTACACTGGTAAATTGTGAAGCTGTATAGGATGCATCAAGATGATCTGCACTGGTGAGGAAAATAAGCAGATTACACAGGTGGAATGCAAGTGCAATTGATCAGAAAAATAGACTAAAAAATAAACTTATCCAGTTTTGTGTATCATATATGACACACTGGCCCTTCTCATTGGATCAATGTGTAGTGGAACACTAGTGTATGAAGATCCTTGGATTTTAAAATTTCTTAAAGACGGCCTGGTGTTGTGACAATAGGAAGTTATAACAATATGAGATTCAGAAGTGAGGCCTCAGGACTGTAAGAGGCTAAGCCATCTTTCTGTCTGCTCTTTTGTTTTGGACTTACCTTGTGCCAAATGTGAGCCTGATCAGAAAATCTGTGTGCTCAGAATTAGATTAAAGATTTATCACTTAATATGTATATTTTTTTTATTCTCAGTAAGAGCTCAGTATGGGTGGGCAGGGACTGAAGAAGAAAATATTGAAAAGATGCAGGCAGTGACAAGAGATAAAAAGAGATGAAAAGATAATTGTAACAGCCATTTCTATTTCATTTATAAGGAAAAGTGAGGAATATTTTATTCTAGTGTAGAAGCACAGATAATTTAAAACGTGAGATATCACAATAGTCAGTATGTCTTTTACTGTTACATTGGTCACATTAAAATACATATACTGGCTTTTTTTGGTAAAAGTTTATACTTCTCTTGCATCAAAGAGAAGAGATGCCTTTTGTATTTTCCTCTTATTTTTATACCAGAATGAGACTGCATTAAACTATCTAGTTCCTTTTGATTTTCTAAGGTGCAAATTTGAACTTTTGCTTCAAATTGAATTCTGTTTTCACAGAATGATTGTTAGTTAAATTTGAATTTTCCTTCTTCAGCATTTCTACTAAACTTGCAAGATTACTGGGGATTTGACCCAGGGAAAAATATGCACTTTCACTATGCAATTGGAATAATTTCAGAGACGCATCTCAGCAAAGCCAATTGCTCAAGTGAGACCAGATATTGATGCATATCCTTTTTTTACAGTTCCACTTTATTTTGCAAGCAGTCCAGTAGAAATGAATGGACATGATTTTGATACCATTTTGTGTGCTGAATAATAAATTATTCTGTCACTTTCATATGCCTGGCTCCCAGAATAAGATAGTTCAGTGTTTCATGGAAATCTGCTTGAGTGAAAATGAGATACGTCATTTTTCTGTCCTGCATTGATCTGAAAACCAACTAGTTTCTGTCCTCTCAGTGCTTATTCTTTATGCATATAAAAACTGGTATTATGGTTTAAACCAGCCTACATTTTTCTAGATCAAACAAATTGAGTTTCTTTAATCATTTTTTAAAAGGCTGATAAAATTTGCCTATTTTGCCACAGCATCTAAGTATCTTATGAGCTTTTGAAGTGTCTTTAATTGTTTCAAGTTTTTATTTTAAAAGGGTTTGAAAACAAGAAAAATTAGGCTTTTAAAAGGTTTACCTTCCACATATCTTAGAGGTGCAATTCAAAGCAACTGTTTTCTTTATAATATAAAAAGGAAGATAATTTCTTGGGGCAATGGATATTCTCTAAGAAAGAATCTTGCTGATATTGAAGAAAATATCCAGGTCGAATTTATTAAGGAGAGAATAAATATTCAGATTTCTTTTTTTGAACAGCCATTATTTAAATACACTTTAAAATAAGATTTTTTATTATTTTAATAACCTCATGTCTTTATTCCACCTCAACTCAATCCTTTCATATCTCCATTTTAGATTTACACATTTGTTTTCTTTTTAATGTGACAGTATTCCTACTTTTATATTATCAGTTTCAGGCCATATCTGCAATGGATCATGATCATTCTAAATTCTAATCTATTCTTTATATATATTTTATAATTAATCCTACCAGGATTGGTCACAGCTCTCATATTTAAGTGGGTTTTCCTGTTTCACCATACAAGACATTAATGAAAATAATAAATAACAATTTTCTAAGACAGGCTGATTGGATGCTTAATGTAGTGCCATGCTGGGTAAATGTCCTGCTATTAGCTTTGAGTAAATTGTGTTCAAAATCAGTATAGGTGTATCTGTAAAGCAATCAATGCTAAAGAGGGTGCATTCCTGAGAATACCTTTGAATACTATTGCATGAGCTTAGTTCACTGTAGCAAAGCACTGCATTGGGAAGATAAGCCCTGGGGGACTTAATTTGAAAAATGTTTTAAGTTTGGAAAAAATAGCTATTAATGAAGGGTCTTTTTTTTATTTATTTCTTTATGTTTTTTTTTTCTAATGGACCAATCATCCCCTTTACATTCATGACATGTAGAACACATACAATTTTGCCAACACCTTTCACCAAATAAAGGTGCCTGTGGATTTCTAACAACTCTATCCTATCCTTCTCACTTCTCAAAAAATGTGATTGGAATAGTTCTACATAGTTTGCTGTTGACAAATTTATGATTTCTGATTCTTATTTCACTATTGTGTTCTCTGTACTTGCACAATGCTTGTTTAATAAATAACCAGCAAAATATTTCTGTGTGTTGTTTCTCCGTTCATTTGTACAGATTTTTGTGGCTTCCTCTTTTCAGCTTTACTGGAATCTGGTTTAATTGAGGACTATAATTCTTTAAGACTCTCATACTTAATCAATGCTCCTCACTTCTCAAAAATAATAAGTAGCATTTGAGAGATAAGAATGAGAAGACCTGCAATTCTTTAATATAAATTTCTTCAAGCCCAGCAGTCTTAAATATTTTTAGCATTAGCTAAATACTCTTTAAACTGCTTCCTCTCTCTTCATTCTTGCTTCTCTCTGTATCTACATGTTGTTAATTTTAGATGTGTTGAGCCTCTGGTCACAATCAAACTTTATCATAAGTCTGAGAGGAAAAAAATTCTGGGGGGAGAAACATTTTAGCCTCCTATGTATTATATGTTATATCTGCTATAAGTCAATCAGTGTTAGGCTTGGAATGCTGCAGAAAGATTCACTGTGCCTCAAAGCACTTTGTGAGGCATTAGCCAGCACTGACCAAGTAAGGAAACACCTTATCTACTTTTAAAGTTGGAAATTAAATTTGCCTGAGTTCAATGCGAGTCTTTACAATGACTTCAGAAAACTTTGGAACAACAGTTTAGATCATGGTACTGGACCAACATTTAGGTACAAAATGTATACCAAAATTCCAGCTTCCAATCTGCTTTCAATTACTGTTGATTGCAAAATTATCCATGGCTGAGTTTAAAGAACCTCCCAATGAAGCTTTCTTTACCACCTCCTCTCCTCTGTACGCATATCTACTTCCAACCTGAGACAAGGAACCACAACAAATCTCAATAACAGGAATAGCAGCAAAGCTTGCCATCTCAGGGCTGTGGCAGAACGTCAGGCTCCTTTTTCTGAAAAAAAGCAAGAAAGGAAGGAAGTTGCTTCATGATGGCGACATGATGGCAGCCATCCCAATTCTGATAAATAAGGATGTAGCAATAATGTTACTTCTTCAAAGTGTCTTTTCATGATCCCATCATCAGTGCTTTCACAGAAGCAACAACAGCATGACTGAATTGGCCTGTGGGAGGATGGACAAACGGACATGTCTGGATGTTAAGATAAGGAATATTGATCAGATTGTTTTCCCCATTGTGATGGGTTGATGATGCTTGCTAAACTCCAGTGCACCCATGAGAAACCATTCATTCATTTTCCTCACAGAGAATCACTTCTGTGTCTTTTTTCCCTCTTCACCAAAAATCAATTAATGCAAAACCAGCGCAACACTAAAGAGAGTCACCCTGAAAACAAGTGCCAGAGCCATACTTATCCATAGTCTGGTTACTATAGTCTTCTGATGGCTAATGGGGCTTTGGATCTGCTTCAACAAACAGAAAGATTGATTTTTTATAAGGTAGGTATTATATATATGTAAGGAATGACTGCAAACATACGAAGTAGGAAGAAAACTCTTTTCTGTCTTGGTGGGAAAAAGTATTCTCCTAATTTTGAAAGAAATTAGATGCAGGAAGCCAGGAACACAGGGCTTTTCATGTAAATCAGAAAATCGTGTGTGCAGGTAGCAAAAGTATTCCTTGAGGAAACTGAAGTATTAGCAAGCCATGTATTGCCATGGAGCATTCCCATGTACTGAACTCAGCACTCTGTACTGTTAATTGCTGGAATGACCTATGATAAGTTTTTGGCCCAAGTAAATATTTATTCCCCTAAACAATTTCTGTGCATGCTTCATGTGTTAGCACAAAGAGCATTTCTAATAAATATTTTAGATGTGACCACCATATTTGGAGGACCAAAGAATGCAATAATAAGGATTAAGATTTTTCCTTGGTGAATGGTATTAGTGTCTACAATGTTTATGGGCATAGATTCTTCCAGTAATATAGGTGTGGCCCTACAGCTCCTTTAAGGAAGGCACAAAACTGACTCCAACACCACTTCTCAAAACTTTGTCCTAGTTCAACTAAATTCACTTATTTTTTTCTCTCTAATGCTACTGTCTTATATAGAAACCTAATCTCAGTGGGTCTGCTGGTGTTAACTTTATAAT